>NC_140590.1:80323621-80982371 GCF_964204655.1 Triturus cristatus | reverse complement strand
ACCAGGACAGAAACCCCCGAAAGCCATCTTAGAGCTCCCAGACAAGATTGTACAAAAGCTGAAGACTCTAATCCCAGAAAGAAAGGTAGACTGGTCGATAGTGACGGCTTGCCGCCAGAAACCCCAGGAAGATGTGTCTGAATACTTCTCCCGATTCGAGACTGTGTTTTCCGATTACAGTGGCCAAGACATGACCACCGCAACCGGACACCACCTCTTTGTCCAGAATTATGTAAAGGGTCTGTCACAGGAAGTTTCCCAGAAGCTACAGACCAGCGAGAGTAGTTGGGCAGCCTCCAAACCCGCAGCGATTCTCCAGATGGCCCAATACTACGAAAATCAGAAAAACGAGAACGATAGGGCATCAGAGAAGAAGAAAAAGGAACTGAAGGAGAGAATAATGATAGCACAGTTGCAAGGGGTGACCATAGGAAGGGAACCCCCGAAAGAGAATTACCAACCAACCGCCCCTAGAAAGCTACCCCCTAGAGACCATACACCTGCACCCTACAACGGACGGAGAGACTTAGATGGAAATCAATGTGCGTTCTGTAGAGGGTTCGGACACTGGAAATCCCAGTGCCCGGTCCTTCTGGAAATGAACAAGAATAGGGACCCCAGAGACACAGCATATGACCCCAGAAATAGAGGACAAGGACGAGGGCACACGAACAACACCATCAACGACAGGCCAGGCAGACCAAACACCTTTGATCGCCCCCGCCAAAACCAGTGTCAGCAGTCCGACTATGAGAGCACTCATGACTTCGCATAGGACCGCCAGGGGCAAGGGAGGGATCCAGTCGAACTCCGTGTTGACCAGCAAGGTCCTTACGTCACCGCTAAGGTCTTGGGCACAAAATCTCCATTCCTGGTAGATACTGGGGCGACACGTAGTGCGTTATCTAAACGACTGATTCCTAGGGCACCCTTGTCTGGCTCACACGTAACCTCAATAGGCTTTGACGGAACGCCCTCCACTAACCCCTTATCAACACCAATCTCCTTTGACTTAGAAGACAACACCACTGACACGACCTTTCTGCTCTCCTCCAACACCCCCGATGCTATTATGGGACTTGATTTGCTAAAGCATTTTCGAGCCACCATCAGATGCTCCCCAGACGGAGTTCGAGTCATCCTACACGATAACCCAGATCTGTCCAGACCCTGTCACACACGGCGTATGCTCTCTATAACCGATGCTGATATGTCCCTACTCGACACATTACCTTCACATCTATGGGCTAAAACCGACTCAGATGTAGGGCGCATGGTGATCGACCCGGTACACATAACCGTCCGACCGGACGCAGTGCTCCCAAAGCTTCCACAGTATCGGATATCACCCGAAGGCGAGAAGGCATTGGTGGAAATCATCGAGTCCCTGGTCGAGGCAGGAGTGGTAGAAGAAGTAGTCAGTAATGTTTGCAACAGCCCTATCCTACCCATTGTCCTAACCCAGTCCATAGGCCCTAAGCAACGCCCTTGTGCCTACTTCTCTGCCAC
The DNA here is from genome assembly GCF_964204655.1 of Triturus cristatus. NCBI lineage: Eukaryota > Metazoa > Chordata > Amphibia > Caudata > Salamandridae > Triturus > Triturus cristatus. The sequence goes on along the minus strand of NC_140590.1, from coordinate 80,980,862 downwards.
TCTTGACCCCGTAGCCAGAGCTTTGCCCGCCTGCCTTCGAGCAGTAGCCGCCGCTGCTGTCTCTATCCGGCAAAGTGAGGGGATCGTGCTCTCGAACCCCCTCACAGTATTGGTACCCCATGCTGTTGATACCCTCCTGAACCAAACCAAGACTCAACACCTGACTAGCGCACGACTGACTGGGTATGAACTGACTCTGCTTGCGCCCCATATCACATTGAAACGATGCACCACTCTGAATCCAGCTACTCTACTACCTCTCCCTGACGCTGACCCCAATGCATCCCCTATACATGATTGCGTGACCCTCACCGACAAACAAACTAAGAGTAGGGTTGACCTCCGGGATACTGCCTTCCCGGACCCTGACGGAGAACTGTGGGTGGATGGCTCATGCATCAAGCTCCCTGATGGCACCACCTCAGCTGCCTATGCAGTCACCACAGCTCGAACAGTTGTTGAGACAGCCCGCATCACACAGCGATCCGCACAGGCGGCTGAACTAATTGCCCTCACACGAGCCTGCATCCTGGCAGCAGGGACAACCGCAAACATTTACACAGACAGTCAGTATGCCTTTGGGGTAGTTCACCACTTCGGGCTCTTATGGAAAGAGAGGGGATTCTTGACTTCTCATGGCACACCCATCCTGCATGGAGATCTAGTCTCTGCCCTGACCGAAGCAGTCCTCCTCCCCACACGGATAGCTGTGATCAAATGCCAGGCACACAAGAAGGTGACAGACATTATAGGTCAGGGAAATGCACTAGCTGACATTACTGCCCGAACCACAGCCGAGAATAGGTCCACGACCCGCATGTACGTGACCAGGTCACAAACTGAGAAATGGAAGGATGCTAGGGAAACGATTAGGGATATCCAACTAGCCAGCACACCACACGAATTAACTGAATGGGCCCGGGTGGGATTGAAGGACGATGACGGTTGTTGGCGAACTAAAGACTCGAACAAATGGTTACTACCCGACTCATACTTGATCCCCATGCTGACCATGGCACACTCCCCCGCACACATAGGGTCTGCCCCCATGATCGAACTCATCTCCAAAGTCTGGCACAACGACAGAATATCAGACTCAGCCAAACGTCTGGTCCAACAATGCCTAGTATGCCTCCAACACAACCCTGGGAAAGGAACCGCTGTACCCCGGGGAGGGTTTGGGGTCCCCAATCACCCCTTTGAAGTCCTACAAATGGACTATGTCCAGCTAGAAAGGTGCCAAGGTTTAAAGTATGTGCTTGTCGTTGTGTGTGCCTTCAGCAAGTGGGTGGAAGCCTACCCGACCCATGACAACACCGCTATGACTACTGCAAAAGTACTGCTGAAGGAATTCTTCCCCCGATACGGCCTTTGTCGAATTTTGTGGAGCGACAATGGCCCCCACTTCGTAGCCGAAGTTATCCAACTCATCTTAAAAGGGTTGGGTGTAAAACAGAAGTTCCATGCGGTCTTCCATCCCCAATCTGCAGGCCTGGTTGAGCGACACAATGCCACATTGAAGCTTAAGATAGCAAAAATAGTCGCCACCACAGGACTAAGATGGCCAGACGCTCTCCCACTAGCATTGCTATCAATGCGTTCCACCCCCACCAAACACCACTTAACCCCCTACGAGGTCGTCTTCGGGCGGCCCATGAACCTTTGGACTGCACCAAAACCGACATCCATCCACGACGTCCCAGACGTCCTCATGTCTGATTATCTGTACAATCTAACTAAAACGTTGTCTGTTATCCATCAGCAGGTGCTGCACGCCATTCCCGATGTTTCCAGGGGCCCGGGACACGACATCCAACCCGGTGACTTCGTCTTAGTGTGTAACTTCCAGCGCACCAAGAGTTTGGAGCCCCGGTGGACGGGCCCCCTGCAAGTCCTGATCACCACCCGAACAGCTCTTCGAGTGGAGGGGAAACGCAATTGGCTGCACGCACACCACTGCAAGAAGGTATCACCGACCCTGACAACCACGGACAACATCACCGCCCAAGAGGAACTTCTGGACAAAGACCGACCATCCCTGAGCCGCTGCCCGGATACAGAGACACTTGAGTTGATTGAATATCCCGATCCCACTGTGCCATCCAAAGAAGGGTATAACTTGCGACGAAAGGAGAGAACTTCGGCTAAGCAGACCACAGGCTAAGTGGAAATCTCAGAACGGTAGCCTAGGCACCTCAAAGGCCACCAGGAGAGAAACTAAAACAAAGTCTGTGGTTCTGCCCGCTACCGAGTCTCTTGAAGGTGATGGAAGCGCCCGACATGAAGATGATGGAAGCAACCGGACGTCCGAAGATCCACTTCAAAAACTCAAAGACTGACCGAATGCACAGCTTTAAGACAATAGCACTTTTCATTTCCCTTCTCTTTTGCCTTCTCCTCGTGGTCACCTTCTGGATCATGGAGGAGAGCACACCCGCTCATAAGACATTGCTGACTACCGTTCAAACTACCACCACGAAAGAACACCATCTGATCTCACTTTCACCCCAACTCCGAGAAAGGCGTAAGGAGTTCTGGAATAACTCTTTTGTGCAGTTACTCCACCAACACAATCTTGCCACCAACGCCACTAACTGCTGGATCTGTGGATTGCTGCCCCATGCCACTGGGCACTCAATCCCCTTCATCCCTTCACCTTTTTCCGTCCATGGTTCCTGCCTCGCCTGGCTGTTCCTCCTGCAGGAGAGCTACAAGGACAATGCCACTTCCGGCAGAACCATGTCACACTTCTACCATGGGTTCTGGCTGAACAAAACTGGTAGAACCTCCGCCCTCTTCTGCCCTCTGAGATCGAACACTTCCTTTCACATGGACATCCCCGCCAAAGAACGAATTGAAATGCAAGTGTTCAACAATCCAGCCAGACCCACCTTCTCTTACCTCCGAAAACGGACAGCCGCCACCCTAACAGTGGCCCTGTCCGTCATCAACATCACTGGATCTGTATGCCTCGAAGGCCTGGGGGCACAGCTGGTGGGCCACAGCTCCTGCCTCATCACCCGAACATTGGACTCAGTTGACCCACCTTCCTTTGTTGCCTCCCCGAATATGTACTTTGTGTGTGGTACTAAGGCCTACACCTGGCTCCCGAAAGGTTGGGGAGGCACCTGCTACATCGCCTTTGTCCTTCCTCCGACGTATGTGGCTCCAGCAAACCATCACCGACAGAAACGTGCCAAAGACATTGTACAAACCGACTCCACCAGAGCACAGTTCATGGACGCAGTAAAGGGTCTTGTTCCGCTCTGGGGTCCGATGGCAAACAGCCGTGCCATCCGCCACTTAACCCAGGCGGTCGAAACAGCAATGAACATTACAGCTGGCGCCCTCGCCAACAACACCGCTGAGCTTCAGGCCGTCCGCCTGGTGGCTCTCCAGAACCGCCTAGATGTGGTTCTGGCTGACCGCGGAGGAGCATGCCGCATCATTGGGTCCAGCTGTTGTACCTACATACCGGATAACTCACCCTCAGTCTACAAAGCAATTGAACACCTCCACAGACTGTCCACAGAGGTCCATCAAGAACAAGAAGAATGGTCGCTGGGGAGTTGGTTTTGGGACGCTATTAAAGGTTGGGGATGGAGGCTGTTTTCATTTATCCTCATACCAATCATGATACTATGTGGATGTTGCTTGGGGATTCAGTGTCTGCCACCTTTATGTTCGTTTTTTATGAACTGCATCTGCCCTAAGACTTTGGACTTTGAAACTGAGCGGATGAAGGCTCTGAATGAGGTGGAGGTACGGGGTATTATGGGGATAGATCCAAACTAGGCAAGCTGGCGAGACATGTTAAAAGGGAGGACTGTGGAAATTTAGCGTGCAAACTGAACATTATCTGCGCCATCTTGCCTCTCCCCAGCGCCACGCATAGCAAATGCACGGCCGCCATTTTAGGCACCCCACTCTCTCTCCCCGCTCACTCTCGATCGCCAGCGCTTCCCACCGGCGCTGCGAGCATCCCCCGCGCGCCGGCCACCCCCGCTCTCTCATACAGGCCATAAACCCTCTCCTTCTGCGCGACCCTGCTACAGAACCACTTCCGACCGACAACCCATACATGGTCATGCCTCTCCTTTGATAACCCCCCTTCCCCTGCGCCCCATTGTCTGAACTGGTCCCAGGCCATCACCTAGCCCTACGGATGCAGTTTATTGCCCCTACTGTAAGGGAAACACCCCACATCAAAGGGATTACAGTAGAATCAAAGCCCCTACCCCCTGAGACCCGGCCGGTTGCACACACCCCCGGGAATTAGCGGAATTCCCTGCTGCGCGATAGCCATCTCCCACTGCGGGTAGGGTGGGAACCTCTACTGTAACCATGTGTGGGATCGGATCTGAGCCGGGGCTTCAGGGGATATTTTCCCGCACATCAAGGGAATCTCAAGAATGTACTATGTATAATAAAGCAATAAACCAGTGTATAAGAGACCAGGTCTCAGAGATGCAGTTAGAGCACCTCGTGACGATACCTTGCTGTCTGATCTGATGTGTTCTGCTCCGACGGAATAAAACCTTGTTTCCTGCCTTCCAGTCTCCAGCGCCTGCCTCTTTTATTGGTAAATTATCGAGTGGTATGAGAGGCGATTACCGCCGGGCAAATACTTGAAAGGATACCGACTGAAACTGCCGCTACCATTTAACAGTATGGGAATGCAACATTTATGGGACGACCCAGAGGGCCAACAATTTCCCACAAAAAAGATATGAAAGGGCTGTATTGGTCCATGGTGGTGAAGAATAGTATATTAACCACAGAGTCCACATCCCTGACGGGCAAATATTTAGAGTTTAAGCCCTGTCCCCAATACGAGCACTTTTGGGATGTCATCACCAAACCAAGGGACAGACATCTTTATTTTCAATTCCGGGTGGGTTCATTACCAGTAAACTCTTTTACAAGCAAATGGCACAATCTTAATGACAGTAAGTGCAAACTGTGTATGGAGTATGAGGAGTCCTACTTGCATATTTTATTTGTCTGCCCGGCCTATCAGGCCCCGCGGAGAAAATGGTTGAAGCCACTATGTAGAAATATGGTTGTTAGGAGTAGTGCCACCGCAGTGAGAATATTGCTGACCAACACAAATGCTCCGTGTATTCTAGCTGCTGCTAAATTCTTAAGCTGGATGTGGCTAATTCGGGAAAAAAATTACTAAGACCGCCAGCACACCTGACTTAACGATTTGTAAATGAAGTAAAAAGACGTGGAAACGGGCAGGCCAATATTACGCCTGCAGACCTATGTATTAACTCTTGTCTGGTGTAAATTATAGGCGGAGCTTCCACCAAATCCTTTTTATATATACTGTATCGTTTAAACTGGCGAATGTTTGTTAAATCCCAAACCAGACTTTCTATGCCCAACTGCAGACGCGTACTTTTAAGGGCTCCCAATTGCTAATTGCTAGTTGCATGTAATGTGCAGCAGATTTGTGCTATGCTTTTTATGGCTTCTTTTTAGACCACTAAGTGTGGTTTTAACAGCAGAAATTTTAACGTTTGTTGTAAATTTCCTAAATGTCTGATCAATAATTATTTAAATCTTTTTCATTTTATTCTATTTTGAACTCTGTCTATCCCTTCCCCTCTAAGTAGAGGGGTTGTGTGTTTTATTGTTAATTGTCTTTTATGGTCTTAAGTGATAGAAATTAACATATTGATTGATTGATAAAAAAAGTTCAAGGTGCTGGTGACCAGAAGAAGCACAATTCATCTAAAGCCCAAGAGAAGGGTGGAGAGAAGGGTAAAGACAAAAAGAATGCTTCACAGGGTCCCCAAAAACATTCCGCTGGGGGTGAGCCCCAATTCTCTTCCTTCTCTGGCACGAAACCTTGGTATTACCTGTGTAGGGAGAAAGGCCATTGACCAAAGGATGTCAATTGTTCTAAGGCTAACACCAAATAAGCTGCTACTACTGCCACTAAGGCAACTAGCCCCCCCTAGCACCAGTACAAGTAGTAGTACAGCCCCCAAGGGATTAGTATGGTTAACCTTCGGTTCTGAAGTGGGTTCTGGCCTTTTCAGAACACCCGCTCAGGCTGTCCTTGTCGGTGACCGTGGCATGGAAGTTGACACTTTACTTGTAAGTTCCACTATTTATTTATTTATTATTTATTTATTTGGAGGTTTCATATAGCGCTAGCTAGATCCGAGGGCATCAGAGCGCTTTACATGATTGAGAAGAACACAAAAAAAATCAAGCGGGTTTACCATATGATGCGAGACATATTAGATTTTGGAGCACACATATAAATATACAAAGAAAATCAATGAGCGATGAACGTGAATTACCGTATGCGGATAATAAGAACAATTGTTAAGGGAGAGAAAGACCTAATAGACAGCGGACACAAACAAACAAACAACTTAAACAGAAGGTATAGACCTGTAAAGAGTGACAATTAACAAAGTTCAGTATGATAAAGTGTTAAAGTATTTGTTGAGGAGGAGGAGTTTCAGGTCTCTTTTGAAGCAAGAGAAGGAGGGGTTGTATCGTAAATCTCTAGGTTGAGAATTCCATATGCTGGGTGCATTTCCAGAAAAAGAGCGAGTCTGGGTTGATTTCCTTTTTAGTTTGGGAGGTACGATGAGAAGTGAGTTGGAGCTTCTCAAAGTTCTGATTCTTCCAGCTTTCATGAGCTTGTTGTCTAAATAGTGGGGGGTATGTGAGTGAAGGGCTTTGCGGGTGATGCAGGCAGTCTTGAAAGCACATCTTCCTTCGATGGGAAGCCAATTGAGGATCTTGAGGTCTGGTGTAATGTGTTCAAATCGTTTAACACCTGTTATGAGCCAGACCGCCATGTTAGGAACTGATCTAAGGGGGGTGAGGTGTGTTTTCGGCCCACTGTCAGGATGGCATTTCCATAGTCCAGTTTGGAGAGGACGAGAGATTGGACAACTATCTTGAAATCATCCAATGGAGTGAATGGTTTAATTTCCTTGGGGTGTTTAAGTGTGTAAAGTGCTCCTTTGGCTGAGTTTTTGATGTGATCCTTCATTGACATGTTATTGTCCAGGATGAAGCGTAGGGACTTTGCAGAGTTGAACCGAGTGAGAAAACAATTTAATGCATTCAGGTTGCATAGCCATTCATAGTTAGGTAGGGGGTTGCTTTTAGGGGAAAACAGAATGATTTCTATTTTGTTGGGGTTTAGCTTTAAGTGGCCAGAATTAAACCAAGTTTGTATCTTGCTCAGAGTGGCGTTGAGATGCAGGATGTCACTAGGTGATTTGATTGTGTAATAGAGCTGGGTGTTATCAGCATATAAGTGATATTTGATCCCTGCTTTCTTCAGAATGATTGTAAGGGGTTCCATAAAAAGGTTGAAATGGGACGGGGAGAGAATTGAGCCCTGGGACACACCAAGTGTGACACGTGAGTTTAGATAGACAGGAGTTGATTTTGATTTGTTGTGATCGGTGTTGTATGTAAGATGTGAACCATTTTAAGACTGTGCCATTGATACCAGAGCGGATCTTCAGTGATTCAAGTGATTCAAGTAAGGCTGGGTGAAAAGCCGCTGATAGGACAAGCAGGATAAGTAGGTATGCGTCACCATTGTCTAAGGATCTGTGGATGTCATCTGAGATATTGAGCATGGCATTTTCAATGCTGCAGCCTTTCCTGAACCCTGATTGGAAGGTGTCCTGGAAGTTGAATTCCATGACACCTTCAAATCAAGATGGTTAAGTTGTTGTAGGACACATTTTTCCATAGTTTTGGCTAAGAACGGGAGGTTGGAGATAGATCTGAGGTCGTTGAGATCATTTGGGTCAGCCTTGGGGTTTTTGAGAATGGGTGTGATTTATCCTAGTTGGGGGGAGTCAGGGACACAGCCCGAGGTGAGAGGTGCGTTAATGATTTTTGTCCAGTACGGGGCAATTATGTGGTTGAGATTTTGTCCAATCGTGGATGGGAGGGGATCCTTAATATTTGAAGTGGGCTTTAATTTCGCGATTATAATCGAAGACTTCAATTTCTGTCATGGGTTTAAATTCAGACCAGTTAGCATTGTTTTTCAGTTGGGTGTGATTATGGTAGCCGTAAGTTCCATTTGGTCATTGGTGAGTTCCGAGGGTGGAGCTTCCATGGAGGGAGGCGGGTCGGTGAGGATGGCTAGGACGGAGGATAGATTTTCAACTTGCAAGAGGGATTGCTCCATTTTTGTGATTTTGTCAGTGAAACAGTTGGCAATTAATTCACAGCATTCATTAGTGGTGATTATTTCATGTGGGGGTGAAGACGTGGTTTGTCGTTTGACAATGTTAAAGAGCTCCCTGGGTATATTCTTTGTATGGTCCAGTTAGCTGTGAAAGAAAGAGGTGTTTTCTCTAAAAATGTGTTTCTTATGTAACAGCCTTGTAGTTCTAAATAGTGCTAGGTGGATTGTCGAGGGGTTTTGTCTCCATGTCCTTTCTGCTTGTCTGAGTCGTCGACTTTCGTTGTTGAGATCTGTGTTAAACCAAGATTTCGATTGGATTGATCTCAGTTTGGGCGGTGCCACTTGGTAAAGAACTTTTGGCATTGCTGTGTTATAGTGGGTAGTGAGATCATCGGTGGTATGTGTGAGGGGGTGATGTTGCAGTTGTTCACAAATCTTGGATTCCAGTTCAGTTTTTGGGACTTGTTTGAGGTTTCTGGTCCATTACTTGAGTTTATTTGTTATGTCTAGATGGGGTCTGACCAGGGTATTGATATTGAACAGTATGAGATGATGATGGTCAGACCAGTCAATAGGTGAAATAGAACTGAGCGAGACCAGTTTACTATTAATGATAATCGCATCTAGAGTGGAGCCTTTGATGTGTGTTGGTTCATTGCAGAGTTGTTTAAAGTGGTTTATTTCAAGAAGGTTCGCTAGTAGCCTGACTGTGGTGTCTTCAGAGTTGTTCCAATGGAAGTTGAAGTTGCCCAAAAACACATTCTTCATGTCACTTAAGGAGAACTGAGTTATTAGGTCAGATAACTCTTCTGCCAAGATGGCGCGATATCCTAACTTGGGCAAGTATAGACAGCAGCCTTTGATCCATGGGTCCCCAGCTCTTCTGAGTCTCCTGGTCCAAGTCCTGACATTGGTCACAATTCGCATTCCACTTTCTTAGTATATGGTTTGGTCTCTTCCTGGAGACCACTGTGTATTGTGCTTACTTACCTCTTGCAATTGAAGTATTCCTGTATAGTTGTGTTGATGTCTCTGGAGATAAACCAATGTGTTAGGGAGTGTTGTGTAATAAATAGACCTAATTTTATAACTACACTGTGTGGTTCCTTTTCGTTGACCCTACACTACATGATTATATCTGGTAAAACAAGCAGTTTAACACTCCTTCTGGACTAAGCCTGGAGGCTGCTCTCCACAGCTACCACTTAGAGTGCTTTCTATGGTTGTCGCAGATCACTAAAATCACCATAAGGGTTGTCTGGATTGGTGCAGGGTGCTTCACTTAAATACGTTTGCAACATATACTAAGCCAACCTCCTACAGGCACCTTGTACTTGACAAGGAGTTTTGGACTGAACCAATTTTGCACTCACAGAGTCTCTTCAAAGCCTTTTCTTTTTGCTCACCTCCATTCTGCTACAGTCTCCTGAATGCTGCTCTTGGGATGAGAAGCAGGAAGGTGTGACCCCATCTTGAATGGTCCTCCTAATTATCGCATCAAAGCCTAGAGGCTGAAAGCTTAAAAACATCCCACTCCCTGGAACACCCTCGAACAGGAGAAGGAGTGGCATCAAAGCAGCACTGATGAGGATGGATACCGCCTCCCTCCTCCCCCCGAAATGTGTTAGTGCCCCTACCGATGAACCATGACACGAAGAGTTTAGAGGCTTTTTCCAGCTTCTGGAATTCCCAAGGTGGTGGCTGAAATTAGACTATTGCTTCAGTGCCCGACTCTTCCACATTAGACTGCCTTTACTTTTAGTCTTGGAAGAAAGGCTACACCACCATCTATTGACATTCCATATTAAGGAAGCCATCTTGCTTATCTGTAATCAATACTAACCACTGAAAACATATTAGAGCTCCATTGCACGATCCTTGCAGATTGGACAACCTGCCCTTTCTACCTTGTAGGAAAGAATACACCACCACCCCTACCTATCCAGGATGGAGAATAGGCCAGTCCTTAACTCCCCTATTTAATTTCATATCTACCTAACACTTTTAACACCTGTACTCTACTCTTCTTCTTGGAAATGTTTATATTGTCATCATCAACATGCTTGATATTTAACCTTACAGAGAGAGGTGTGTATTAATTCTGTCAAGACAAACAAGACCTCTGTAGGGTACTGCGTGGCTTGAATCATTTCCATGATTAACTCTGGATTGATCCTTTCCCATTACATTAATCGGTTATGGTTTCTATTGCTAAATTTAAAATACTGTACACTCCAACCTACAGCGTGCACCCATCAATCCTTCTCCATGACTCTAAAAGGCAACCCTCAGCAACTCTTAAATGCAGACCGGCATTCCTTTAAATAAATCTTCACTCCCAGCCTTTCTAAGACAACACCAGAAAATGTGAAGCACAATCTGCTGAAAGAATTTCCTGAAACCCTCTTCTCTGACCAGTACTTCTGACCTTATAGCGGCAAAAAGGTAGGAGGTCTCAGTTTTATCTCCAACAACAGCCTGTACTGACACTTTCAGCAGCTATTCCTATGAGTCTAAGAGGACTGATCCTTACCTAACACCCACCTTAGTCATGTATGCTCTGTGGTTTGCGAGAGGTTGCATTCCACCGGGTTCTCTGTCACAATGTAGTATATTGACTAAGTCCTTAGTGCAAGAGGGTCTACAGAACCCTCTCTTGGGCCATGTTCTGGAGAGAATTCCAGAAAACATCATTGGGTATCCAATGTAGATCAGAGTACCGGGTGGACTGCACCCTCCTGCAACCCACCCAGTATTACAAGAGTAAGGTGCGTATTGGTGACTCTAAGTCCTGTGAGACTCACAGGAATAATTAGTGGAACCCAAACTCTTTCATCAGACATACTCAAGAATTCTCACTTAGGAATGTATTTTGTGTTTTATTAAAATCAGAAATTTACCCGGTGCACACATTGTAAATAGGAGCCGAATGGCATTTAATAAGGAGGGCAGCAGTGAGGTAGCGGTTCTGAGAGGTGTAAGAGAAATAGGGTAAGGTTGGGTGGAATTGAGTCACGCGAGTGAGGGTTGGAGATTGGAGGGGCATGTAGGAGGGATAGGATGGAGATGGTTAAGGTAAGAGAGGATATAGGGGGGGTAGGTTGGGTTTGAGGGGCTTCCTTAGTGTGTGGGGGATGGAGGGTGCTCTTGGTTTGTGCACTTTGAGTGAAGCGGGTGATATGTAGTTGGAGAAGCTGGATGACTGACATCCTTCTCTTCATAGTGAATGAGTGTGAACATGAAGAGGTACTCAAGAGAGTTCTAGGCACTCTGAGAGATAGTGGTATAACTCGCAGAAGAGAGAAAGGGAAGAATTTCTGTGAATGGTATAGATTATCTAAAGGACAATGCCTTTTAAAAAGGGTGAAGACAAGTTAAGCCAATTGATAAGAGGCCTCTAGCATTGTGAAGAGGGACAACTAAGGTACTTATTGAGACTCTGAGATTTATGCCACATTTTTTTCAGATTTTGCAGAGAAAACAACTTCTTTGCATCATTTATGCAAAAGAACGAGACGTTTGTTTGGGGGTTGTAGTCTGGCGTTTAAGCAGTTGAAGATTGACCTAGTGGGTGTAAAATGCTTTCAAAGAGGAGACGAGTATTGTTATAACAGATCCGATTGGCTTTAGGTTAAAAAATATCCCGATGCAGAAGAGAGAGGGGAAAGAGGGGATTGTAGCTTCTGTTTAAGGGTATTGAAGGCGTCCGAGTCGAGTTATCCCTTGATAGAATGAGAAGCCCTAAATGCAGTATTATACATATTGTGCATTTTCCTTGCTCGTGCTGGGCGCACCCTTTAAATCCAGAATGGGAAGGTGTCTAAAAGACCGGAGATGAACAGACGTCTTGTGCTCTGTATGGCCATCCCGTGTTAACATTATATCATGATGTAGATTCATGGACATAGTGATTAATGTGCTTTACATATTTCGTCGTGGTATTATGTTGATGTAATGGTGGCTCCTCTGTCGGGTCTTTTTGGTCAGTGGAGAAGTCTTCCCAGGCTCCATGTAGAACCACCATATATACCAGGTAGTGATCTTATAGTGACATTTAGTGCCAGGCTGGGGATTCTTGAACTCTTCTTATGCCATTACAGTAACCTTTGATAAGAATGTCTTGCTTCTCTATAGGTGCCATATAGGTGCCCTTCTCCTCTATAGGTGCCTTATATGTGCCCTATAGATACCTTGCTTCTCTATAGGCGCGCTATAGGTGCCTTGCTTCTCTATAGGTGTCTGGTAGGTGCCCCGCTTCTCTATAGGTGCCCTATGGGTGCCTTGCTTCTGTAGAGGTGTGCTGTAGGGGCCTTGCTTCTCAATAGTTGTCCGAAAGTTATCCTGCTTCTCTATAGGTGCCTTGGTGCCCTATAGGTGCCTTGCTTCTCTATAGGTGCCCTGTAGGTGCCTTGCCTCTCTATAGGGGCCCCAGGTGCCTTGCTTCTCTAGAGATGTGCTGTAGGTGCGTTGCTTCTCTATAGGTGCCGTGTGAGACCTTTTAAAATTCAGGCATTGTAAGCAATGGAGGAGGAGGGAGCTCACCTTACACAAATAAACCAGACTAATGATGTATTTTCTTGTCTTTCTACCAGGAAATGCACTTATGTGTTATGAGTGCAGCAGCCCAACAGGCGAGTCCTGCACAGGGGATCTGAAACCCTGCACCGGGCCAGAGACTAAATGCTTGACTGCGTACTCAGAAGTTGTAGGAGGTACATACAAATGTTTACATCTCCAACGAAGTGGCAATGTGCACTCTGGCCTGATGAAGGCCACCATGCACATGGTCACAGTCGAAACTAAGTTGAATCTTCTGTGCAATTAAATATTTCAGTTTGTGTGTCTATTTGTTGCCCCCAGGTGGAGGAAAAGCACAAGTGCTCCTGAGGACGTGTGACCGGTCCAGTACATGCAAGCAGGCGTACAGCTACAACTCCCCGCAGATGAGCATGCGCATAGCCACGGCCTGCTGCAGCTCCGACGGATGCATCCCTGCACACCACCCTGGTACAGCTCCCACTTTATAAACCCTAGCTCGTAGGTGTTATCCTCAACAGATGCCATGCTTGCAGAAAGGCCTCCTGTCGTCTATGCCACCTGACGGGAGGCCTGGGTTTGGAGCCCACTGCAGATTTCCTTCTGGGACTTGTAATAATAATAATAATCTTTATTTAGATATAACACAGATATCTTTAAAAGAATTTACAAAGTTCACATTTAAAACCAACTGTTTTAAAATACACTGACTATAAAAGTACAACATACTTATTAAAAACAAGGCAGTATTCTTTGAAATACGATTTGATGAGTTAACCTGTCAGATTGCAGCGTGATAATCATTTCATTTGATCTTCCCTAAAAAATGTTATTAGCAAGGCCTCTTTTGCACAAAATTTTGATATGCTTGCTGAATAAAAGTTATTAAACCCAGGTTTAAATCTGTATTTTCGGGATTCAGGGCCGTGATAATGGCTTGCCTACATGTCCGAACGCCCAGCCTATTCCTCTCTAATTTGAGTTTGCACCTGCGTTGAGAATTAAAGGCTGGGCAAAGACAAACCACATGTAGCAGAGTTTCGGCTGTCTTGCTACACCCTCTACAGGTTACATTTTCCGACGTGCGTCGCCAAGAGGGCAAATCTTGCAAGAAACGCCAGTCACCCATTCTGATTGCCATAAAACTACGTTTTAGATACAATGAATAGGTGCAAGACAGGTAGGAGGCAGGGGCTAGCCGTCTGTATGAATTTACAAGGGCCCAAGCATGACTACGTTTGGTAAGAAGTGCCTTATCCATTATGGGAGAGCTCGTTCTCACACATTTTTTGATGCCAGTCTTAAATACTGCCCGACTAGGGTTAAGGGCCAATAGCTCACTCGCCGACATTTGGTGGATATGGTCCTTGAAAAGACAACCAAACGTACCTCCAGGGTTTTTCTGGGTGATTTCTAACCAGACTAAGGATTCTAATGTGCCTACGTCCGCTTGCCTCAATTTATGGCAGAGGTTTAGATATGAACCGATGTTAGAAACATCATAATTCAGTATCCCTAGCTCTAGTCTTACCTGGGCTGCGGATGCGGAGTTTGGCAAATGGAGTACCTTTTTATAAATTTTAGTCGTATGTTGGTTTAAGACAGTATTCAGCTTGCCCCTGAATATCTCTATGCCATATGATAAAGTAGGGCCAATTTTTGCTCTGAGAACTTCTAAGAGTGGTAAAAGAGTTGGACCGGAGATATTTTTCGACAGCTTAGCTAATGACACCGCATGGGTCATCGCTTTAACTGCGATCTCGTTACAATGTTTAATAAGATTGCCCCTAGAGTCCAAATGGACACCTAGGTACTTGTACGAGTGTCCTACGACAAGGCTTATGTTGTTGTATGACCATCCTCGAACAGTGTGCCGTTTCCGACCAAATGGGACAACTTGTGTTTTCTTTAAGTTAACCTCAAGTTGGTTCATGGTCGTATAGATGTACAGTTTATCGAGGAGCCTTTGCAACCCGACCCTTGTGAGGCTAAAGAGAACCAAGTCGTCGGCATATAAAAGATGACTTAGTGCCGTACCTCCCACCTTTGGGGGGTGACTGTTAGTATCATCCAGTAAAGTTGTCGGGTCCGCTATGAACAGGTTAAAAAGCACGGGGGCCAGCACGCATCCCTGCTTCACGCCTCTTGATGTCGAGATTTTCCGGGAGAGATGCGTGCCGGACCCCAGCTTCACCCTGACCCAAGTTCTGGAGTGCAGTTGTATAATTGCCTCCAAAAGTTTATCAGGGGTCCCCCATTTCCTCAGCTTTTCCCATAAGGCCGCCCTCGGAACACTGTCAAACGCTGCTTTAAAGTCGACAAAACAGCAGAACACTGATCTAGATGTGGAGAGTGCTTTGTCGACGATAGTTGACAATGCTAATAGATTGGTCATCTTCTGGGACTTGTAGTTTTGCTTTGTTAGTATGAGAAAAAAAATTCCAGAATTTTGGTAAAGAATGAGGCCCTGGCTCACGGTGTCATCTGTGGCATGGAGCAGCTTGGCAGCTGTGCCCGCCTACCTGCATTCTGCGAGCTAAGGGAGGAATGGCGCGAGAGAGGAAAGGAGGGCAGATAACGGCAGACACACTCGGGCAGGCAGCGAGAGAAAGGAATGGAGAGACAGACCGAGAGAGAGGCAGAGAGATAGAGAGACGGGGGACGGAGGTGGCTGGCTGAGTACAGAAACATCGGTCTCGTCTCTAGGACACGCACACCTCGTCCATCCCTCTAATGAGAGATCTCCTTTGCACGTGGTGGCGAGAACGCAATGTCCTTTATTTAATGAACTCTTGTGACGTTCAGCAAAAATCAAGCAATGAAGACGGGGGAACCATATAAATATCAGAAATTACACACGTGAGGCACAAGACACTCTACGGTCATCTCAAAAAAGCTGCAACGCACCAGAAATGGAAGGGCGCTAACCGACTCGACATCCAGAGTCTGTCCAGCCTCTCCTAGTGTGATCTGACTGACCCGAGACACAATCAGCCTGTCCTGACTAGTGATGACATCATTTATTAGCAGGCTTAGGCAGCTGAGGTCAAGGATATGAGAGAGGCTCCACAGTATGTGGGTCTGGCCACTCGAAACATTGTTGCAGTGCCACAGTTTGCAGTCGTGTGGCTTTAGGGGCCTCCATGCTGTCCACCTTCCATTTCTGCTTACAGGGGGGCACAAGGTTTACCAGAGGAGGAGGGGGTGAAAGAGTCGGGGGGATGTAAGAGGCGGAGGGAAAGGTAGAGTGTAAACAGATAAGAGGCACAGGTGGCTAAACAGGTGTGGGAGACACAGGACGGGGCTCTCACCAACGAGCATCCAGCTGTTGTCCGACAGGCGGTCCATTCACTATCTGGCAGAACTGTGGCAGCCCCAAGGCAGGAAGCTGCAGTAGCAGCGGGGCTGCGGGTCTTGGACCCTCCCCCACAACAGGCGCCAACTCCGTTTGGGTTTCTTGGTGCTGCCAATAAACGCAACAGCCCCTTCGAGGGGTTCACTGCGGTGATTCTTGTGTCCTCCACAACACACATGCAGCATTGTGAGAACCTCCACAAAGCTGGAAGGAGGTGTCTTCCGACGGTGGCGCAATGTCAAGGGACTCAGGGCCCCTACAAATGTGGGATTTGTGTCAACCTGGGCATTCTGCCATTTGTGGTATAGCTGCCCACCTTAAGACACGCAGCCCCCGCCCCAAATAAAAACCTCAGTTTTACTGATCATGACCATTACAACAAATTACTCATTTAGGTCACAGGAAAACCGCGAAGATGTAAGATTTTTAAAAGAAAATTATATATTACGATGAAATCCTGATGGTCATTTTATGGAGAGAAGGGACTGCGATGGTAGAGTGTGAACAAGGAATAACTACTTCGGAAATTTGGTGAAAAGCTAGTCCCGCTGTTTTAAAGCATTGATCAAAAAATGAGTTTTGCAGTCTTTTGTTTACTTTCAAATTCATCATGACGATTATAATGGCAACAATTAGCGAGGGTACATGCTGTTTGCACAGCACTTAGAAATTAAACACAACTGTGGGCAAGCAAGCGTAACGCTTTGCAAAGTCCTCCAGAGCACTGACATAGTGTCTGCTCTGGGCACGGCGCCTCCCACTGCCCTTGCATGTGCTCCTTGGCTCTGACCTCACCCCCCCCATGCCTTCTTTTCTGTGTGCTAAAACAATATAATTACATCTTATTGTGGTTCACCTGACCTCAATGGACGGAGCAGTCTTCCCGGGGTCTCGAGAGCAGTGGTCGAAGTCGGGAAAAAAAAGCTGGGGAACTGTGGGCGGAGCATCAGGGGGCGGAGTCAGAGGTGTGGCTAGAAAGAGCAAACCATCCTAATTTTTAGTATGTTTGGCATTTCACTGACCAGTTACAGCTTATAATGTTATTTAATGCTACCAATAGAAACACGTTTCTTTGAGGCTTAATACGAGTTATGACATTAAAATACATTTATAATGTGGGATACATTTTCAATCACAAATGTCCCAAATACGCATATAAGTGGAATCATAAGCCATTTGTGTCCAAGCCATGTAGTTTCTTTCATCAGCACTTTTCCTCCCTTTTTCTAACCATTTCTGAACATAATATTTGGCTTTAGATTCTATGACAGGAGGAACCACGTGGGGAGCACTGTTGATGACATCATTCTGTGCCCCTCGGTCAATGCAAAATTGTATTCATGCGTTTTTTACATGCTTCACGCAACACGCCATGAAGCCAGCATTGGATGCCTCTTGGTTTCCCATTATTGTACCTGAACATAGCACTCAAAAGTGAAAATACACACCTAAAACAACCCAGACCTGGTGGTTTTGCAGATGAATGAGGTGCAACTATTTTATTAGTAGTTTGAGTAATTACTACTCGAGTAAGTTAGCAATGAGAATTACAAATGCATCAATTCTGAAATAATGAGCCTCAAACAGTGGTAGAGGCAGAAATAGGAAGTGGCCCTCAGATTATCTCAATCCGTTTATTTCTCCCCTTCAGACTAGTATCCGCTGCAATCACTATTAGACACCTTCGTTCTTTGTCTCTCCACGAGCACTGTAGGTGTCTAGAAATACCTCCCACATGGACCGCACGAGGAAGGTCAAACATGAATGGCAAAATATCCAAGTTTGGCAATGTTTTACACATAATTATAGCTCTGGTATATTTGCCACATAATACATCATCCGCTGCATAATCTGATGGTTTTAACTAAAAACAATTGTAGCTCAAATGGATCAAACAACGTGAGTTGTGTTGCTGTGAAGTGGAGGGCCCTTTACAAAGGTTGCCTGGTCGCGTTCTCAGTGCTGAACTTGTTTGTTATACTGCTATTGATGGGGTGAAAGCTTTGCAGAGACTGTTAGTATGTATGAAAATGTCAAAATAATAAAGTATCAGAAAATGGACAACATTACGCTGCAGCCTTTTTTGCTGCAGGATTTAGTCACACTGCAACACAATTTTGCCCTCCTGTGCTGCATAATTGCAGTGGCCCCAAAGCAGGCAGCACATGTTAAGAGTACTTGTGCATGAAGCAGAGACACCGTGAAGTTTGAAAACTTTGGGGCATATTTATGGGAATGGTGGTGTAGGGCAGCGCAGCAAGCTACTTTGCTGCACGGCCCTGCATCACAGGGAAAGGGCAGGAATGCACCGTATTTATCCAGTATGGTGCATTCCTGTCCCTTTCCCCTGTGCTGACGCCATTTTGGCAGCCTAGCGCCAACGTAGACACACTTGCACCATAGTGCAAGGATGTCTCTATTGCATGCACCTTCCTGTACAAAAACAATCCTAAGAGGCTCTTTCCTCTTTCTGTGTGTGCTGCAAAATGCAGCTCTTTCTATGTGTGCTGCAAAATGCAGCAGCACACATAGAAAGAGGAAAAAAGAAGGAGAAATAATGGTATTTTTCCTCGTTATGCCTCCTCTCAGGAGGTGCAAGATTTTAACGCAATCCCAAGTTTAGAAGTCCTTGTAAATCTGTGAATACATCAGAAACCACGAGAGTTGCGTGGAAACTTTTATTGTTGCAGGAAAACTACTGGGTTTACAAGGAACTCTGTAGTGATTTATGTGTTTCAATAGTGAGTCAATATGCTGCACAGTTCTGCTGGTTTTGTTACTGGGGGCTGATTTTGCAGCATTGCTGCAAAACCAGTCCCCGGTTACAAAACCAGTCTCCCACCGCAACACCTCCTTTGCGCACAGTAAGGCAACGCAGCACTTTGCGCTGCACTGTATTACTTCATATTTATGAAGCCATTCAAGACATGCAAAGTGACTTGGAGCTTTGCATTGTGCATGCAAATCCTGCATTGCCAATCCCTGATTGGTTGCATTAGTACTGCTGGAACAAAGCCAATGGAGGCACCAATGAGTGAGGTGTATTAGCCTCAAGGGTCCTATGACCTCAGTGAGGAAGTCACTGCTGCTCGAGGGTATGCTGCTTTTTAGGCCTGCCTGCAAGACTGGAGGTGAACTTCAGTATGGATTGTGGTGGACAGGCCTTCAAGGTGCTAAGATACCAGGGCTTCTAAGGTCTAGCTGGGCCTCCTAAGGTCTAGTAGGGGAATGTGCTCCCTCAGGAGAGGGGTCTAGTGGACTAGTCATAAACGCTGAACCAGGTTCCCCAGTTCCAAATTCGGTAGCACTGGCCATAGTGCCTCATCCTATCCCCCCAAACACCCTTCTGCCCCACTGAGTGAAACTTGCACTGTCTTCAGCTACAAACCAATTCTGCCCCATTATAAACACCTAGATGTGACTCAATGCAAATTATGCACTGCCTGAAAAAAATAACATCCTGGAAAAAGCAAACACTCATAGGGAATGCAAGATTATGCAAAGCTTGCAAAATATAAGCAGGAACGACATGTTACCTTAACGCTTTTACACTCATTGTTCAGCAATCAATGAGTATTTTGTGTCTTAAACTTTGAGGACATGAATACAGGGCTCCTCCTGTACACAGGTGTGCCTTTGTTGCATTCCTGGACAGCAAGGAAGGGGTTAAGAAGGCCTCAGAAGAGAAAGGGACTATTCAGGAGAATCTGATATGACTCACGGAAACCCACCAGGACTCCTCCCCATTCATGTCAACCAGCTAGCTGCTCAAACATAGGCATTATGTATTCAAGTGTCCTGCATAGGATACCTTTTGAACTGCCCGGCTTGACTAACTCTTCTACTCACCAAAAACTTGAAAGAGATCTTGACAGTAAAAGGCAAAATTATATTTTCATTCGGGAAGTGAACAAAAAGCAGGAACCCACTGAGCTATGCACATAAATTATCGTTCCTTGATATGCATGGTACATGTTCACTTCATCAGGCGTATTAACCTTCTCCACTAGCTTAAATGCGTCAAAACAGCCATTAGACAAAACTCTATCCTATCTCTCTTCAGGTACATTGATCACCAGAGTTATCTTTGCACTTTTATTGTTGCCTGGAACCTTGTGAATATACAAGGAACTTTTCAGGTACATTGATCACCAGAGTTATCTTTGCACTTTTATTGGTTCCCGGAACCTGGTGAATATACAAGGAACTTTGCAGTGTTTTTTAAAACTCCTGCACTGCTACAAAACCGGCCCCCACTAACTAAACTGGCCCCCTACGCTTCCGGATGCCCTGGGAAATGTCTGATGCCTGGTACGGCCAGTTCGGCCCAGTTACTGTAAAGCCTTTTTCAATGCACTATTGTAGATATGTATGCTTATTTGATATAAACGTCACGGATCACTGTTAGTGTAAGACACAGATTCTTTCTGAATTTCCTTTGAATTGGGTTCCTGCATGAATGATACACATGAGCAGTTTGGTACAAAGCTTCCTGCACGACTTATCTCCAACAGAAGACATCTGGGTAGACCTCTGAGGTAAGCACATTAATGTTATTCCTAAGGACCCTCACACAGGACCACTTACCTTTTTGACCTTCCTGTCCATTTCCTGCCTATGCTTTCCTATGCAAAAGTCTTTTTGGCAGAGAAGCCATAATACTATCCCAATTTCTACCAGTCATCTCTCATATGCAAAGAGACCAATAGTTCACCAAAATAACCTGCAGTTTAGCTATTGATTCCGATTCTGGTTGGTGCTCGACATTTTTGAAGCAAAAACTGAGAAGTATTGGCAATGGTTAATTTATCTTTATGCATTAAATAATATGACATTTCTAAATGTTTTGTGTATTTCACAGAATCTAACTATTTTTTAGAGGTCCCTATAAAATATGGGTTTAATCATCAATGAATTAATGACAGCCACAAACTATCGATCCAGCTTTCCCATTATTTAATTAGAACTTTGGAACATTAAATACATTTCTGCCATCTGTATGGTGCACCTTCTTTGCAGCAGGCATATTACCCCTGTGCGTTACATTAGATGAGTCAAAACTCAAAACTGCTAACAAACAAATCTCCAATCTATCTCAAGCAAGAAGATAAGCAATCAGAGATAAAAGTCTTAACACTCTAATAGTTACAGAATAACTACTGGGTTTACAAGGAACTCTGCAGTGAGTTATGTGTTTTTAAGAGATAGTCATTTTGCTGCACAGTTCTGCTGGTTAGGTCAAGCCTAGAGCCAGCGCACATGCGCTGCTCTGCGAGGCTTATTATAGAGGAGTACGGAGTAAAAGCTCCAGAGTACAAGCTCCGGCCATTCTCTGCCCATATTTGCCATTGGCTTGTGTCATTGTCCGTCCTAAATGCTGGCTTCAGATTCGTCGATAGGCTTGTTAGTCCCTCCTTAGTACCGCCTCCTCTCCATTTGTCACCTCCCATGACGACTGGCCCCTTTACTTCGAGTGTTACACGGTAGGTGTTATTTTAGACTGTGAGCACTATTTTCGTTAATGAGGTTCTCCTACTGCACGCAGGACGTGCTTTGCTGATTCTTTCCTCTGCCCCACCCTTCCTCCCATTGTCCGTGCTTTCCACCCCCCTTCCCGTTGTCCGTACCTTTCACTCCCCCCTTCCTCCCATTGTCCATTCATTGTCCATGGATTTTACTATCCCTCGCCCTCCCTCCCGTTGTTTGTGCGTGTTTTCCATGCCTTTCACCCCCCCACTCTCCCTCCCGTTGTCCATTCCTTTCAATCCCCCCGCACCCCTTCCTGTTGTCCATGCCTTTCACTCCCCCGCCCTCCCTCCAGTTGTCTGGGCCTTTTACTCCCACAGCCCTCTCTCCCATTGTCTGTGCCTTTCACTCCCCCGGCCCTCCCTCCCATTGTCTGTGCCTCTCACTCACTCACCCACCCACCCCCCTCCCGTTGTCCGTGCCTTTCAATCCCACCCGGCCCCGTTAGCCATGATGCCTCCCCCTCCCGTTGTCCGTAATGCCTCCCCCATTCCCCTCCCGTTATCCGTGATGCCTCCCATTTGTAATGCACTAGGTCTCGCGTAAATGCAAGACCTATTGCATTACAATTGCTTGCATTAAAGAGTTTGTGCCCGGTTTACACGTGGCAATGACCTGCTCACAGCGGCAGACACACAACCAGAGGGCTTTAAAGAGCGTTACATGGTCACCAGTTACTTTATTTAAGGGCATATTTCTGTGTAGCAAAAACATGTGAGCATTAAATGGTTTCAAAGTCGTTTGATTTTTGTTTATGAACTTAAAAAATAACACTTATTATGGAGTGTATACTGCCGTAAACTTCAATGACTTTCACCTTTTTGAGAAATTGTGTGTGGGTGTGCAAGCACAACTTCACATTTAACTTGGAGCACATCAGAACAGCTTTGTACAAATTCAGTTCGATAAGAAAGTTTCTTGTTTTTCTCATAGACCGCGGCGATTTTAATGTACAAAACAACCATTTGAGTCTTGGCGTCACTTGCACATATGGTGATCTGGGGCAGTTTACATTGCTTAGGGTCTATTAGCTTTGTCGACTTCAGAATTCTTTATTGCACAAAATAACATATTTGAGATAAAAGTGCCAGGCAGCCTGGCTGCTACATTCTTGCAACAGAGTTTTGTTTCCGTCTTCTCACCTTGAGGTGGTAACTCTATGATGTATTAAAACACGAACGCATTGTGTGATCTTGTGTAAACATGAAAGAAATGAAAATTGTAAATGCTTTTTAAAAGAAGTACATTTATTTGTTCGTTTTCAAGATCTGTTTTGTGTTTTGGGATCCTAGTATGTTTGTGGTCTCCACACATTCTTGGGGGGGCTTTAAACAAGCATTTGCAATGCAATGGGTCTCGCATTTGCGAGACTTTGAGCTACTGGCCTTGTAAATGACAAACCTTTTATCTATGTGTTGGTTTTGAAAAGAGATAAATAAAAGGCATTGTCATTTACAATGCCAATAGCTTAACATTTTTGCAAATGCTAGACCTATTGCATTGCAAATGCTTGTTTTATTACTGGGGGCCGATTTTGCAGCACTGCCGCAAAACCGGTCCCCAGCTACAAAACCAGCCTCTCCTCCCATGTCCGGTATGGCCAGTCTGACCTTGGTGCCGGGGCCTATTTGTTTTCATAGTCTGACCCGGGATGGGGTCCGAAAGGGGCACTGGTGCTCGGGGGTCACAGAATTGTGCCGCTTAAATGCAATATATTTTTTTTTTAAACGTCAACAGTATGTTTTTAAAAGACCACATCTCTGAACACATACAGAGTAGCCGTAGACAATAAATAAAATAACATAAGACACATTAAATAAAATAACATAAGAAAACCAGCTGATTAAGACATTAAACGTTTATAAAAAAAATGCACCAAGGTATTCTTTAATTTTCCCAACTTACTTGATGTTTATTTACGAGCGAGGGTGGAGTTCAGAAGCAGTCCAGGCTCCTCTTGCAGGCCCCAGTGCGGAGAAAAGAGCAGAGCTGTCAAGGAGGGGCTGGGGACCGCTGGGCAGGCACGCAGAACAATTTCCAGGAGAGGCTGGTGGGGCTGGGTCAGCTGGGGGCCTCTTCTACGGCAGCCGCCTTCCTCCTATTTTCCAGTTCTGGCTGGGTGGAGAGCAGATTTGCAGCCAGCCAGGGATTCTTCACTGAATCCCTTTTTCTTATTTTCCAGGTTGTGTATGTCAGTCTGGGTGAGCCCGAAAATAAAGGGCATATTAGGTCAGGGCGGGGCCACCAAACCTTCCTGATGTGACCATTGTATTGGTCACACTGGGGGCAGCCAGGTAGCGTCGGCAGTAAATGAGATGTGAATCACTGCAGCATTAGAGTCATCAGAGATAGCAGTTTTCCCACTGATGGCCCTTTCAGTGTTGTTTTTCAGGCCCCAGTCCCCAGATACAAAGGGGAAGGGGGAGGAGGTCATGGGCACTGCAGAGGCCTTCTTCGATATGCACCACACAGGGGCATGGCTAAATGATTAAGCTATCATTTTAATATGGACCATTCCTGCAGTGCTGGGACGCTTTTTTGATAAAAAGAAGTAGGGGAACGGACTGTAACAAATTTAAAAAGTAGGGGCCTGCCGTGCCCTCCTATCCTGCCCACTTCGACCACTGCTCGAGAGTGACTGTGAGCCCCACGGCAGCGGCGAGGAGTCTCCAGCAGCCTGGTCCAGTCATGATGAGGCGCAGGTGGCAGTGCAAAAGTAACTTCCGCACACTCACGCCACCCACTTAATGACTTAATCAGCAAATGGACAATGTTGCAAAAGACGCCATGGTGCTGCAGCCCCAATGAGAGCACAGTTGGGCTGCATTTCTGAAATGTTGTAAACAATTTTTGCCGCCACCTGTTTTCAAACGTGGACTGGTCACTGTTTGTCACACATGTATTGTCATTTTATTGGTTTTGTACTTGCTAACTGTCAAATGTATTTTTGTTTTCCATGTTTTATTGAATTCTCCTAATTGAATGTTTTTCCATGTTTTGACATGAAGTAAATGTTGATCGTATTTTTCAAAACTAACTAAGAATGGTGGAATGAAGACACCAAAATCACTTTATCTGCCAATATGTTTTTTTCTAAAATAACCATGAACTCACACACCCTTACATCTTCTTGTTTAAAACTTCTAGAAAGTTGGCATTTTCTTGCCTAGTCAGTTGGTGCCTGCATCCTGTCTCTGTGTCCCATGACAGGGTGTAGTTGGCAGTTGGACTTTGTGTATTCCTCCTATGCAGCCAAATACAATGGGGAGTTTAGATGTGACTGGATGGGCCATCACTGGCAGAATGGGAGTGAGTAGATAATCCCAGACCGACTTATACTTGATTAGGGTGTGTCCTATCTCCACACAAAGGACTGCTCACCTCTGTAGTTAGTCTGGAGCCAGGGACAGGAAGGCAGGGCTCCTGTGCACTTCAAAGGCATGCCTCTAGAAGCTTCTTCCAACTTTAAAGGTACAACGGGGTATAGCTACTGGACCTCAGACACCAACACTTTAGTACACTTCTGGACCTGTGGATACTCTTCCAGGAAGAAGGACTTCTGTGCTCCTGAAAGGACTGAAGCTCGGCTGGACTGCTGATCTGAAGGAACTGCTGCCCTGCTGTGATGACCTGCTGCCCTCCTGGCTGATTGAGAAGGACTGGACCTGCATCTCTTAAACCCATAACCCAGAGTGACTCCAAGGGCTCCTAATCTGAAGCCTCAGGGACATAACAGCCTTCCAACAGCGTTGCACCTGCACCTGGACTCTGACATCTCTAAGTCTTCCCTGCGAAGTGTTGCCACCTCAGTCCTGGACCCTTGGAAGTGGGCCTTAGGTGATTGCCATCCTCTGTGGATTCAGCACAACCAACGCATCTCCTCTGCTGCATGGCAGAAACCCCAGCACAATCGATGCCTCATCGCTGCTGCGTCGATTGAACATGTTGTAAAGACCTGCATCGCCCCACGGCCTCCTTCAGAAACTACTGCAGTGCAACGCATCCTAGCCTAAGCCCTTGCATCCCTCATCAACGGCAACCTCAACGATAACACAGGACTTTACATCACGGCCTCGCAGATCTCTGGAACTGACACATCACCCTGACTGTGCGCCACATCTCCAATGCCGGCCTTTACATCGCAAGCCCCGTTGATGGGACCCTCGGCGAGGAAGCAGGCCCTCTCATCACAGCCTTGCCACACTTCCGAACTGACGCATCGCCTGCACAACGCATCATTGAGGAATTAAGGTACTTTGGTTAGTGGGCCTGACCGGTTCCTTGTAGCCGTCCTAGCCGTCCTGCGCTTCATCACGGTCTACCTGAACTTGAGACTTTGTCCCGGTCCCGCACGGACAGATATCCACAGTTGGTGCTTTGTGCCCTCTAGAGCTATTCTCACTAACACCCTTAAAATTTAATATCTCCAGTTCTATTAATTGGATTTTTGTCATTTTTTTATTATTTTATTTATTAAGTACAGTTTGATTTTTCTAACTTGGTGTGGGATCCTTTCTGTGTGGTGTTTCCATTTTATTACTTTTTGAAGTTTTGCGCAAATACTTTACGCATTGCCTCTAAGTTGACTGGTTTCTCTCTGCCAAGCTATGCGAGGATTGAGCACAGGTTGATTTTAGGGTTCGCTTGCCCCTCACCCTGACAAGGATTGTGGTTGTTGCTTGACCAGGGCTCATACCCCAGTCACCCAACAACCCCATTTCTCACAGTGCATGGCGGGGGAGCGCATTAGAGTGAGCTCTGCTAGCTATAGCTGATGAATTTCTGTGGTTGTTTGAGTTCAAACTGTTAATGTTGTCACTGACATATTCACCTAACTATAACGTGACTTTAACCTTTGTTTTTTTCCAGTGAATGTCAAGTATACGTACAAAAGAAAATTGCCTTCTACGCCCACACACTTGTCTCTGCTGCGCGCATACAGAATGCACTGTAATGTAGACAAACTAAGCATACCTTTTAGATTACACATGCCGATTCCACCAAGCAAACACAATTACCAATGTCCCCTAAGCATTACAAAAACAAACCGAGAGAATGTTTTACTGGCTCCAAATAGGACAAGTGTCTGCAACTTTGCAGGCAGGCACTTACATACTCATAGTTAAAAATTAAACTCTTGCAACTACAAGCCGGGTATGATGCAGTGTCATTGCACACCAAGCTCGGATACAATGAAGATAGCAGCCAAGTTTCATGTTTAATGTATTGCTCCAATCCAGACTTTTTCCTTTGATTTATGGAACTCGTATTCCTGTTTTATAATGAAATAAACAATACTACAAGTCCCAGAATTCAAAGAAATAACCTAGACTGGTGCAGCACATCACGCATGGGCCTGGGAAACGTGGCAGAGCTGAATGACCCTCATGACACTGGTCAATTGACTAGATCTAAATTAATGTTCAAGGAATGATTCATAAAGCATCAGCACTACCAAAAGATGACACAAAAAGAGTTGTGTGGCTATTGAAATAGCTTCCGCTTTGAAGCAGATAGTCTCAGAGGCCTTAAATGATAGGATCGTCTCAAAAGCATTTATGCCAATTGGCCCTAAACCGCATGTGATAACTTCAGCCAGTTTAGTCTTTGTGGCCAAGGACACTTTACATTCTTGTGTTTGTGGTCCCATTAAAATAGTGTTTAAAGCTCAACTACAACTCCCAGCATGCACACTGCTGATGGCTGCAAAGCTGTTATTGACTGATCTATCGACAATAGAATATCATACACAACTGTGGCCGCCTTGCATCGGTGTCAAGGGACTGAATGTACCAATTACAGAAGAGCCAAGAAATACCTTTTGCTTTTGAGCATCTCATTGGCAGCAGGCGCTCAACCCATGGAGCTACCACTAGCGACTAAGGTAGGACTTAAATATAGTATTTTTTCTTAACAGTATTGGCTACAGTTTTGACCTAGTCTTGAAATTTGACCAGCATCTATTTCAATGCTTTGAGGCTTTTTTATACTTACAAGAGAACTCAATTCAATAATCTTTATTCGATCTTCCAGAGGCTGATCATAAAAGATACACACACAAGTTAAAAACATCCACAGTTAAAAAAGGGAGATCATTTGATAATTCACTTTTGAAAAAGTGACAGTGCATGAAAATTGATTTCAAAGGCATCATATCAGAAATGGCAGCATAGTGAACAAATGAGGAATTCAAGGAATGATATTCACATTGCAATGTAAAGCCAGCAATACTTAATTAAAACGAATATAAGAACTTTTTTTTAGCAAAACAGCATACTCCTTCTATTAGCTAAAATGTACTTTTAAAAACTAACAACGGCATAGCATACATTAAAGTTGTTAAATTGCAATAAGAAATACTGAGCGGCTTTGCACTTTGAGAATTTGTGTCTATGTAGCAAAGGTAGTGAAAACCTCCTAGTAAATGGCAAATACAATTGGCAGACAAAAACCAAAATGTAAAATAGTTTGGCTAGAGTGCCCATCACAAGGAGAGGTGACAATAGAGGCTGAGGAGTACTGGCCACAGGGAAAATATATTATCTTGCGGAAAGAGCCTAGCCTGAATCTTGCCAACAGTGTTCTCTCGTACACATGAGTCACATAGACTAAGTATGGAGCAATTGTTGGCACCGTTTGAATAATACAATAATCTCTGACTAAAGGTTTGGACACTTCCTTTAGTTCCCTCATAGCTTGCTTGTGCTTACGAAAGCTTTCCTGAACCCAGAATGTGTCCTTTTTTAATGGACTCAGGGTGCTCAAACAAGTGGACACAATCAAGGGATGTAAAACTATCTTTAATATATTTAAGCCATGAAATGGCCAAACCATGAGTACAGAATAAGCAATCTCTAATGACTGCTCGATTAAGAACGGCTTCTTTATTATACCATATTAAGCACCAAAGAGCTAATGAGGCACCATTGATGGTGTCTTGGGCATACTCCATACCTGGCTGCAGATGCAGTGGGAAGTGCGGGGTTGAGGGAGGAACGCCTATTAGCTGGCGACAGAATCTATTATCCTCTGTCTGCATCGCATGTACATCCCTGCATCACCAGATACCCATTCCATACGTTAGAATTGGCAGTCATTTCCGTTCATGTATCTCTAGAGTCGGAGCCAAAGGTTTTTTGCCAAGAGACATAGCAAGTGCAGAAGTGGCACCTACAGCTTGGGTGTAACGAGTTATCCTATTTTTGGTACAAGATGACCATGTACATCCATCATCAAACTCCAAACCCAAGTAGGGAAAGGTGCTAACCCTGTCTAATATTTTAACCTCAATGTTTAAGGTACAGCTTTTGGTATTTCTGGGACCACATACCGTGGTGAAGGTTGTCCTAAGGTCAGTCACTAGGTCCAGGTCTTTCATGAAGCTAACATAACTGAAGATAAGTATTCTAAGGCCATTGCCCGTCCTTGCCAGGAGGACCTCATCGTCAGCATATAAAAGTGCGGGCACAACATTTTTTTCCAGGTGCGGAACATCTGCTCAGCAGATGCCACTGTTTTCTCCAGATTATTCGTATAGAGGAAAAAAAGGATTGAGGCGGGGGCACATTCCTGGCACACCCCTTGCTTGATGCTAAAAGGCTCTGTGCATTCGCCAGTGCTACCATACCTGACTGATGCTGTGAGATCATGATGTAAGAGTCTTAAAAATAAAACCAAACCCACATCAACATCCATACTCTCAACTACAAGTCCCAGCATGCAAAGGGCTGATGGCTTCAAAGCCATTATTGACTGATCTATCAACAATGGTGTATCATACATTACTGCAGTCACCCTGCATCGGTGTAAAGGGACTGAATGTACCAATTACAGCATAGCCAAGAAATACCTGTTGGTTTTGACCATCTCATTGGCAGCAGGCATTCAACCCATGGAGCTATCAGATACACTAGCGACTAAGGTAGACATAAAATATAGGGCATATTAACAAGGAACAGGGAAAACTAACGCTAAGGGCGCTTAGCGTTCATTTTTTTAACGCTCGCTATTGCTGGATAATATCACCTGGTTATCGCGTTATTAACAACGCTAACCGTCTAGGCGATAAAAAATCCAGCGATAGCTGCATTTTGGGAGGTTATCGCTGGTAATGCAGCGATAAAACTACAAGGATAGGGATATCCTTGTTGATAGCTCATGGCGGATTTAGCCATGTAATCCACCTCCCATTGGATTACATGGCTAAATCTGAAAATTAGCAGACGTAAAAAAGCAGTGTTAACCGTGGTTAGCGCTGCTTTTTTTGTCTCTAACAGGGTTAGCGTGAAGCTTGATAATAGGAGAAATGTCGCTTAGCGACATTTCTCCTATTATTTTGCTCTGGAACCCGCACTTTGCATCTTATTAGAGATGCAAAGGGAGGCATAGTGAAAAAGGGTGCTAACATGCGATTTTGCATGTTAGCAACCTGTTGTTGATAGGGCGATAGTTTTATCTCCGCTTCTTTGGCTTTTAAAGCCAAAGATGCAGAGATAAAGCCCTTGTTAATATGCCCCATAGTATTTTTCTGAAGTATATTGGCTACAGTTTTGACCTAGCCTTGAAATGTGACCAGCATCTATTTCAATGCTTTGAGGCTTTTTTATACTTACAAGAGAACTTCATATCACGACAGAAACATATCAAAGAGCAGGGGTGGGCTTTCCTCACAACCTACATCAGAACCTACTACATTCTGGAAGACGTTGTCTGGATTCAGTCTTATCTAGTTATAGCTCAGTGCAGGCACGTGCAGCTAACATCTTTGAATCCTTGGCGGGGCCCACTCACTCCTTCATTCTTCCGATGTTGAAATGCCAGTATGCTTTCCTTCGTAGATACAGAACTCCCCAAAATTCCCAGGTCCATACGTGAGTAGCTCACCCAGACCAGGGTGTTGCTTCGTATTCTGTGCCTTGTGTTACTGATTGTCCAGTTATAAAAATGGAGATTAAAAGTCCCAGAATGGAAAGGAAAATAGTTGGCCTCCATGAGAGACTCAACAAATGAACATGGAAATCCGAGAACTCTCACGATGATATCAACTATTTTCCAATATTCAGAGACACTTCAGTGTTAGGTTTGAACCACAAGGAAACCGTTTTTGTTAAATATTAGTTTAAAAAAGCACAAGGCAGACACGAGGTGTCACAGTTAATGTAAATATCTTTCTCTTTTTATGCATAAAGTTTAAACAATTTCAATGAATCCTAAAATGAATACTCTCAATCAAGGTGCCACATTGAGATCCAGTGACCTGCTCATCATCATGTATTCGCCATCTCACTCAACTCCACCAAGTGGGCAGTCCGTGGCATCTTTGTTGGCAGTCTCAGCAGAGACGCCAGGGAGTGAATGAGTGTCACGTTATGATACCTCCACTCAAGCAGTGACGGTGGCCTTGCAAGCAGGTTGAGGCCTGTTGTGAGACGGTAAAGACAATATAGGGCCCATACACCAGCCTGAATTCAGTCCTTTTCATAAAAATTCTTTTTCATAAAACTGTTTTAGAAGGAATAAAAAATAGACCAACATATGTTTTTATAAAACCTTAGTTACCAAGTGTTGACAGCAATCAAGAGGCCTCAGTTTTATTTCTGGCTTCCCTACCTAAGTGCATTGTGTGATCTCTGGCAAATCAGTGAATCCCCTGTGCCTCAGTACCTTCCCAAAAATGAGAGTGCTTAGAAAGAGGTGCTTTATTTGGAAATAAAGTGTAACATAGGATGAAAAGATGCACTGTGAGTTCCAGGTAAGTTTCCAGGTTGAGATTTATTAGAAGATCAATGCAGTGTGGCCGGTAGAGCAGGGAAGACATGAGCAAGTGCCTGAAATATTTCAAAACACAACATTCTTTCGCCTTCCCAGGACACCTTCCAACAATCGAGAACCAAAGCCCAACACATCTTCCCCTCCCAAAAATCCACCCAAAACAGAAACCTAAATCTAATATCACAAACAAAATGCAAATGATAATCACAAAACCAACATGAGAAAAATACTCCACACAGTTCATGTAGAAGGCGTGTGAAGGATTGGTCCAATGACCAACATAATCCTTATGTTTTTCTGACGTTTCCTCGTGTGGGACCTCAAAGACCTACTCCCTTTGTGTTCTCCTTTATGTCCTTTGTCACACAAAACATGACTTCCCAGTACCAAGACCTTCCTCTGCACAGAGACTGTGTCCTTATTGCACATTTTCCATCTTCTAACCTCACTATATGGTCCTTAACATGCATCACCTTTTTGGAACAGAAAACTTAGAATGCCCCTTGGCAACAAAACCTGGTATCTTGATCATAACCCAACCTCCCAAGCTGACCTTTAGCTGGCGAGTGTTATCCCATCACTCATCCCCACCTACTTCTCTTGGGCCACATCCCACTCACACTTAGCTGATGACAGTTTTTCCTTCAAACCACTTTTCTCACCCATCCATGATCTCAAACTTGATAAGAGAACAAACTGAGACAAATCTGTGACAGCATTGGGAGTCTTGTGCATGGCCCACAATAGATCATTCAGTTACTTCTTCCAGTCCAAACCATTGGCAGTCGACAATTGCCCGTTGCTCTTGCTCTCACGATTGCATCTCTCAACCAAATCAATGTTACGGGGATGGTACAAAGTTGTGGTTACATGCTTGATTCCTGAATGTGCCAAGAACTTATAGAAATCATGGGAGGTAACTTGTACCCCATTGTCAGTGACCAATTCATCAGGTGCACCCTCCCTCATAAATAGTTTTTGAAGAAATTCAATGGTATCAGTTGTACCGGCATTTCTCGCAAAACCATCTTCAGACCACCGCAGATAGTAATCCACCCCCACTATGCCAAATCTGCAACTCTCTCTCAATACATTCATGGGTCCCATGACATTCAAACCCAACTTAACCCAGGACGAGGCACCAAGACTCAAGGTTTGTCACTCATAGCACAAGCCGCACCATCTCTCTTACATAATGTTCAACATCTTTTTCAAAAGCCTGCCATGAAAACATGTGGCTTTACCCCCTTTTCATAGCTCTCATGCCTATGTGACCTTCATGTTCCAACTTCAGACTCTTAGCACGCACCCCACAAGGAAGCACCAACAAATCAGACTTCCTCAGAATGTCATCACCCGCATTAGGCTCCTTAAATACTTTTTTTCCGTGAGTCTAGCCGAAGATTTGTGCTGCCAACAAGCCATCCTTTGATAACAAGTTTCATCACCTCTTGTATCAAAACGTCGTTACAACAGCAGACTTCTAATTCAACTTCTGTGACAAAATCATCCAACGTTTCCTGTGAGACCTACCTTAAAAAAACACCACCCTGCACCTCTTGCTCATGATGTGATCTGTCTAGCAGTAACCTGAATGAGCAATCCGCTAAAATCTTCTACGCACCATGAATATAATCCAGGCGATATTGAAATTCCTGCAATCTGTACCACAATTTAGACATCCTAAGCATTGCTTTACCAGCATCTTAGTAGTAAACAAACTTTGTTATGGCTCCATGTGGTCCATTTGAATAATGAACTCCGTACGCCACAAGTAGTTCCTAAATGATCGACACCCCACCAAATGCTAAGGCCTCACCCTCTATAACAGAATAGGTACCCTCACCTCCTCTCAGTGCATGACAAGCACCACCTCATCCTTTACACCATCTGTTCGAAGCAAAACTGCCCATAAACCATACTGGCCGCCATCACTAATCACCACACAAGTATAATGCTATCAAATGGTTTCAGTGCAATGACATTGGCAAGCTCAACTTTTATGAGATCAAATTCCTCCTTGACTTCCTTGGAATACACAAATTTAGCATTCTTTTTGAGTAAAGCATGCATATTATGAGTTTTTTCAGTACACCTTGGAATAAACCGAGAGTAAAACTCCAACTTCCCAAAACATTACCTTAACTGATCCTTATCCACAGGAAAAACTCTGCTACAGCTTCTACAAATCTTTCGTTAAGTTCAACTCCCTGAGCAGACAACTTATGTACCAAATAATTCACATGGTGAACTGCAAAATTACACTTGCTTGGTTTCAAAGTTACACCTCTCTCTTTCAAAATGGATAACACTCTAACCAAAAACCTATCATGGGCATATACATCCTCCCTAAACACCATAATGTCATCTTGAAAACATTTCACGTTTGGAATATCCTTGAAGTAACCATCAACCACCTCTTGGAAAACAGAAGATGCTGATGCAAATCTGCAAGGCACATGTTCAAATCTGTATGCACCTTTTGGGTAACAGAGGACGCCAAATGTCGGGAATCACAATGCAAAACTATCTGGTGGTATGCCAACATGCATGTCAACCCAAAATCTCTCATTGAGATCCCTCAAATCAATGCAAATCCTCAAAGACCCATTTGGTTTCCTAGCCAACCCAATCAGATACAACTATTCTGAGCTCTCAGTGGATCAATAATCCCTGCTCACACACATTTTCCACTTCTTTTTTCAGCTCACCTTGCATCGAGAGGGATACACAACATACTTTATGCACCACTGAATGAGCGTTGGACTTAAAAATTATTTCATAAGTAAAATCTTTGAATTTGCTCAATTTTTCAGTAAACACATCAGGAAACCTCTTTGCCCATATGTACTCAACGACCGTCATGACAAACCCACACTCTTTTCACAGCAGCACTTGTTCTGCACTATTTGATCTAAAATGATTCCAAATTCCGTTGCTCCAACGACGTGAGCCATCTTTGGCTACATACACAGTACTTTGGGCACAATTCCTCTTGAAACTCAAAGAAGCATCACAATCTCCCAGGACTTCCAAGGATTTGTCTCAATAAGCTGCAAGAAGAACATTAGAACTTTCCAAAGTGATGTTGGAACATTTTTCCCATTCCTTAGGTCCAATTAACGTGAAAAATGGACCAGAATCAGCTATCGTAGTTATGGGTACTCCTGTGACATTAATTAGACAATAAGGTCTTTTAACAGCCAGAGGCCCAACCTGAGAAACATACACACTCGCACTTTCTTTATTACCTCATATGCTCCAGAAACAATGACCAGATGCAGAACTGCACTGTCATCATCAGAATCACAATGTGGAGCATTTTCCGCACTACACTCGGATATAGTATTAACTCTTTATCCAAAACAGGAGTAGACTGCGATCTATAAACTTAGGCAAAATCAACTTTTGTTTTACACTTTGGACAAGCTTTATCCACATCTGGACACTTTTGAGCATTACCCAAATGTTTTTGCTGCTACCCCTATAACACTCCAGTCCCTGAGAGTTGTACACATCCTTTCTCTCTTTCCTATTCGATTTATGATCGCTAAACATGAAAAGCAAGCACATCTGGGGGCGTTTTATACATCGGGCCCATTTTCCTTGATTGCGCCCGGCGCACCATTTAAAACGTGCGTCCGGCTCTGGTGCACTTTTTAAATTGTGCGTCTGGCTCCGGCGCAATCAAGGAAAATGCACTGCATTAGGGAGAATGCGCTGCTCCCTGGGAAGCCGCGAACTCGCGCTGCCTTGGGGGCAGGGCATTCATGTGAAAAACGGGGCGGCTGCTTTGAAGCTGCTCCGTGTTTTCACAGTGCGGGCAGCCCCTGCTTAGACTTTTACAGGGAATGACTGGGGGGGTTCATAGAGTTCCCTTCCCCCCCAGAGGGCTGCAATCAGGGGCACACTGACAGTCCACTACCTTATATTTGGCGCTCTGTCAGTACGCCTTCTGAGAACTTCTTTGCCTCTGCGCCCGCATCTGTAATATGGCGGGGCGCAGAGGCCACGCCCCCATGCAAATGAAGGGAAATCCCTCTTCAGGAAGCACTGGCTCTGCATGTGCACTAGTAAGTAAGTAAGTAAAAAAATTATTGGCAAGATGGTGCATGTTTCTGGACAATTTCCTCAAAAAATGTCTAAAAAGCCTCTGGTGAGAAAGGCACTTAAGAAAAAGTATCTAAGAAAGCGCAGTTTCACGTGGCCTATCATGTCACAGCCTTTATGTGACGTCTGCAGGTCTATTACTTTGTTGTTTCCCGCCTGCAATTTCCAATTAGATTCTCGCCCACATTATGATTGACAATCCCCTTAAGAAGGACATCTTAAAATTATAAATGAGACAAATCTCACAGTCTCTGGTAGAAGTTAAACAGACTTTAATGGTTCATACCACCATACCCTTCCTCGTTTTAAGAACTTGAAGGTTCAAACAACTACTGATTTCACTATTCTTACAGACTAGAGTCTCATATTCAGCAATGTTTATTACTAAAATATTCATTTTAAATATCTTTTCAAAATGCGATCATTTTATCTCAAAACCTACATTTCTCCGTTAATGCAATTTTATTTTCTATTAAATGCAAGCTTTCCTTTTTTTCCTCAAACAGAATTTTCATATACATAAATGCAAACAAAATATATAAATAAATGTCCTGAAATAACAGCTTTTCATTTTTAGTAAATACATGTTTACCCAAAAGCAGTCTGTCACTGTGAACGAGTACTCAAGTGTATGACTGCCATGCTTGGCTAAGCTCTGCTTTCCATGCCCACGAACGACACCCTCAGGCTAAGGAAGCCCACAATATACAGAGATTCATCACCATTAAGCTATGTGCAGCACGAAACTTGGCATATATTGTCCTGGCATGGAGGGCTGAAATATTCCAGGAATCACCACCATTATTGTAGAGCCAGCATTAAACCAGACGTGGACATAATTATGTCATGGGTGCCCACACTATGCCAAAGATTGGTAAACAGACATAATATCGAATTCAAAATATCGATAGGACAGAATATCGAGTTTTTAATATAGAATGGACAGAATATCGAATTGCCAAAATATAGTGGTGAAGAATATCGAAAATCAGGTAAGAAATAAAATATCGATTTAAATAATATAGAAGTAAGTAATAGCGACAGTCATAATATAGTTTTTATAGTGTTTTAAGTGTTAGTATATGTGTTAAAAGTATGTATACATTTTGGAATGTATGTTTGAATATTTTTAAATTAATGAATTGTATGTTATTTAATTTTTGTGTAATTTAATTCCGTAGCGGTTTGTGGGTTTATAGGGGATTAGGGTGGGAAGGAATTTAATTGGTATTATGTAATTATTAATTGGTATTGAAAATTAATTGGTTGTTGATTAATTATTAATTGGTAAATAATTAGTATTAATTGGTAATTAATTAGTATTAATTGTTTAATTGATAATTATGTTAATTGTATTAATTTATTATTTGTAGCGGGTTGTGGGTTTATAGGGGACTATGGTGGGAATTCATGTAATTGTAAATAATTAATTATTGAAATAATTTTTGTATATTGCTAATTAATTTATTCTTAATTAATTATTAATTGGTATTAATTTTATTTATTAATTTTTGGTATTGAAAATTAATAGGTTGTTAATTAATTATTAATAGGTTATTAATAAAAATTGGTATTTATAATAAAGTAATTATTAAATATTGTGCGATTGGTAATTAATTTTAATATTTTTATTTGGTATTAATAATGTATTTATT
Source organism: Triturus cristatus (assembly GCF_964204655.1). NCBI lineage: Eukaryota > Metazoa > Chordata > Amphibia > Caudata > Salamandridae > Triturus > Triturus cristatus. The sequence continues at coordinate 80,943,721 of NC_140590.1, read as the reverse complement.
TTTAATACAATATTAAATTATTATTTTCCCTACTATTGCACTCACTGGAGTGGGAATAGTAATTTTTACCCCTACGCTATCCAACGCTTTCCCTACTATTGCACTCACTGGAGTGGGAATAATAATTTTTACCCCTACGGTATCCAACGCTTACCCTAGAGTTGCACTCACTGGAGTGGGAATAGTAAATTTTACCCTCCCGCTATCCAACGCTTTCCCTACTGTTGCACTCTCTGGAGTGGGAATAGTAATTTTTACCCCTACGCTATCCAACGCTTTCCCTACTGTTGCACTCTTTGAAGTGGAAATAGTAATTTTTACCCTCCCGCTATCCAACGCCCTACTGTTGCACTCTTTCGAGTGGGAATAGTAATTTTTACCCTCCCGCTATCCAACGCTTTCCCTACTGTTGCACTCTTTGGAGTGGGAATAGTAATTTTTACCCCTACGCCATCTGACGTTTTCCCTACTGTTGCACTCACTGGAGTGGGAATAGTAAATGTTGCCCTCCCGCTATCCAACGCTTTCCCTACTGTTGTACTCTCTGAAGTGGGAATAGTAATTTTTACCCCCATGCTATCCAACGCTTTCCCTACTGTTGCACTCTCTGGAGTGGGAATAGTAATTTTTAGCCCTACTCTATACAACGCTTTCCCTATTGTTGCACTCTTTGGAGTGGGAATAGTAATTTTTACCCCTACGCTATCCAATGCTTTCCCTACTGTTGAACTCACTGGAGTGGGAATAGTAAATTTTACCCTCCCGCTATCCAACGCTTTCCCTACTGTTGCACTCTCTGGAGTGTGAATATTAATGTTTACCCCTACGCTATCCAACGCTTTCCCTACTGTTGCACTCTCTGGAGGGGGAATAGTAATTTTTACCCTCCCGCTATCCAACGTTTTCCCTACTATTGCACTTACTGGAGTGGTAATAGTACATTTTACCCGCCCGCTATCCTACGCAAAAAATATTGCATTTTTAAAATAAATATTACGTTAATATATATGTATTAATATTTATTTTTTTACTTACATTCATTATTTATTAATTTTAAAGTAATTTAAGTATTTTTAAGTATGTTTCAGTTAATTATATGTTTTATTTAATTAATTTTACATTAATTTTAAGACATTTAAAAAAATTCGATATTGTGACTAACTATATTTTTTACAACGATATTTAGGATTCTATATTTTTGTACTTATCTGTTTGGAGATAGGGCTTCGATATTTTGGCATTCTATATTCTTCCTTCGATATTTTGGCAATTCGATATTCTTCTTCTCGATATTTCGTCAGTGATCCCCAAAGATTATCATTACTATTCAGGTGCCAGCCGTGAACAAGGGTGGTACTGATCAAGCTGTAGATGTTCACAATAGGCTGGGAATTACCACATTCATCTAGAGCCAGTATAATTTGAAATGTGGACACCATCATGCCATGGATGCCTCTGCTATACCAAGATGTATCACCAATGTGCCAGGGCCAGCATTTTACTCGAAGTGAGCATTATCATGGAATGAATGCCCATAATATAAAAAATATTACCACCATTATGCACGGAGTAGCATCGTACCAGGGTTGAGCACATAATGTCATGTAACCAAGCCATGGACTTGGCTGACTGATATGAATCTGGACGGTTAGGAACCTCAAGTTCCACTCCATGTCAAGTCACTCTGACTGTGGACACATATCTCACCCTCAAGGGACACACCATCAAGAAAACTAAGATGGACAGGTGCCAGCTCTCTTAATTAAAGAAAGTGAAACCATTCCTCCAAAAAAACGACTTCAGAACTGCTGCTGTGCTCTTGCATCTGGACGGTGGCAATGCCCTGCTCCATGGCCTCCTATTCTCCCCCCTGGCCACCAGGCATGTGTGCCATGTCAACTCTTCGTTTTTGTCTGCACCGAGACATGCAGACTGCAGTGACTGTTTGCATAGTCTTGGTGAGAGGTCCCTAGGGTGGTACAATTTGTGCTGCAGCCCTGGAGGACCCTTTTCAGTCCTTGTGCCCTAAGTACCAGGGGTACCATTTACTAGGGACGTACATGGGTAGCTGAAGTTGTGCCAATTTAAGAGCAATGGTTCAGTTTTGGGAAAGGCTGTGGTGCTGCGGACCTGGTTAGCAGGGACCCAGTGCACTTTCAATCAAAATCACATCAGGCTCCAGGCAAAAAGTGGGAGCTAACCATGTGAAAAGAGGCACTTTCCTGCAATCACCTCTAAAGCCAGCACCCCTGACGATCTGACTGACCGACTTACCATCTCTGGTGGCTCTCGGACCACCTGCACCCAAGACAACATCAGACTGAAGATGAAGCGGCTGCTCCATCCGTGCACCCAGGATCTGGAACAAAATCCACGTGTCCATCGGGAGTGGTCCAACCGTAGTCCAAATAAGGAAAGCACTGAAGACAACCCATTTAAAAATGCTATTTTGTGTTAAAGAGACAATTGAATTTAATTCTTTATAAATTAATTGTAAATTAAAGATCAGTTAAAGGATGTTAGAAACTAGGGTTTGATGTACTAATATCTGGTTGCAAAAATCTGGTGCAATTTGTAACCAGCCTTTTTGCGCCCAATAAACCAAGCTATGTACTAATATTTTACAATGGGTTGCAATCTCACCTGTTCTATGAAAATTAATGAGGTAGGTCACAAATTGCATCGCACTCCGATTGTTGGTAGTCACAGGGATGGAGGCCTGCTGGGGTCAGATGAGCACCACGTCTGTAATCGCCTTTCAATAAAGTAAACTTTTTAAAATCCAGCCAATTTGCCTTTAAGGAAGTGGGACTGCATTGAAAAAGCAACGTTTTCTTTTTTCAAAATATTGTTTTAGAATTGGTAGTGGCCCACCGTGCCGCTGCCTACTCCCTATCAACCTTTTTTTTAACAATCACTAAGTGGAAAGAACTGTATATTGTCCCGCATTTCTTGTGCAAATGCCTTAAACTGCATTTCAGGAGTCTGTCATTTTTCCATGTTTTGCAAGCAGATTTGGTCACAAAATATTGAGAAATTGCAAACCGATTGGGGGTATATTATCAAGAAACGGAGTTACAATTATCGCCGCTTTAGCGGCAGAAAACTGCCGCTAAAGCGGCGATAATGGGCTTGATAATATTCCCTTGAGAATTCCAATAGAAGCCCATGTTCTGGTGTCAACATGGGCTTTTATGGGAATTCTCTGCGGCATATTATCAAGCCCATTATCGCCACTTTAGCAGCAGTTTTCTGCCACTAAAGCAGCGATAATTTTAACGCAGTGCTTGATAATATGCCCCTTGGAATGGACACCTTCAACACGCCCCTTCCAAATACTGAATACATATGAAGTCTGCCAGAAATATTTATTTTGGGAGGGTAGTACCCCTGCCAACCTAATACACCCACCGTGGGTAGGTCAAAGCACAGTTTATAGAGAATCTCTGCTCAGTCTCTGCTCGCTTTCACACAAGCCGCAAGCAATCCACATAGAGGAGCATGCTAAGTTCAATCAGAACCAACGAGTTTATAGTAAAGACCACAACACAATCAAACTGCCAAAACACTCTAGAAAAACAGAGCAAAGATTAATGAACAATAAGATACCTAGAAGATTAGAATAAGGTGAGGAGAAACAGAGATATGGATTTTCTAATTTTTAAGGCAAAAAGTGCCCAGAAAAAGTTAAGTAAGTTTGTAATGCAGCATGTCATCCCTTTAGGAAACTCTGCAAACCTGCATAATCCGAGTTACTGTGCTAGGAATTCCTATTAAAGATGTCTTCTTTTCTGCTTTCAGCACTGCCATTTGCACCTTCAAAACCTAATGGAGTGAAGTGCCCCTGGTGCTTCGAGGAACATTCGCAAACATGTTCCAAGCAGGTGACCAAGGATTGCACCGGGGAGGAGACGCGGTGCCTTCACAGTACTGCCAATGTATCCACAGGTAAATATCCTCCAAAGAGGTGGTGGGTTCACAGAACTTTCCGCCATGTATTCCGAGGAATAGAGAGCTGCACAGTTTGCACGACCACACAGGGTGGCCCTTGATGCCATCTCATCAAGGACACCAGAACAGCGTCGGGTGGGCGCTGGGCACCCTAGTTTGGATGATGTGCAGGCAGTGTTTGAGGCATTGAACATCTGAAGCAGAGGGACTCTTTGTCAAGTATCCTCTTTCCACCTAGCGTCATTAGTTCCCCCTGAGACCATCGACTTTTCCTCTTTTGTAAGGAACCTTGGGATGCTTTCCAACCCTTCTATGATGGCAGAATGTTTCATTACATAAAGAGCGACTGGAGCATGTTCTCGATTTATGAAGGATATCATTCATACATGCAAAGAAACATGTTACTTTACTAGAAGTGTACAGAGAATTGATGAATGATACTTGTGTGAGTACCTCAATGCTCCCCTGTACCACATGACAAAGTCCTGACCTTGGCCACAAGAACTTTCCTGTCGAACACCCACCTGATTTTACCGCATATAAGAGAGCTGGCTTTGAGGCCAAAACAGAGCACTACTGAGGCTTCTGTTCAAAGCATTGAGTGATAGGACCCTTAGTACAACATCATATTTCAATATATTCTTATCCCTTTCTACTAACTATAACCTACTAGTTGTTCCTGAGCAAATGTGTGCTGCCTACAAGTACCAGGCATTCCACCTTCTGGGCCCTCTTCAGTGGAGCTTGTTCCCATGTAAATTCTTGTCTCTCCACGAGATGAGGAATGAACTCAAACATCATATCCAACAACTTGAAATTAACATTTTATAATGACTGAATTTCTGCATATCACTGTGCATATTCACATGTTCAAGGAAAGAAGAGAAAAAAGAAAAAAAGAAGGAAAGGAAGAAGGAAGGAAGGTATAAAAGAAAGAAAAAGGGAAGAAGGCAAGAAAGGTCCGGAAAAAGGAAAGAAGGCAAAATAGAGAAAGAAGGCAACAAAGAAAAAAGGAATGAAGTCACAAAAGGAAATATGGAAGGAAAACAGAAAGAAGGCACAAGAGAAAAAAGGAAAGAAAGAAAGAAGAAAAGAAGGAAAAAGGCTAAATGGAAGAAAACGAAGGCAAGAGAAAAGTGAAAAGGAAAGAAGTCAAAACTGAGGAAAGAAGGCTAAACGAAGGAAGGGATAAACAGAATGAAGGAAGGAAAAAAGGTAAAAAAAGAAGGAATAAAAGGCTGAAGGAAAGCAACAAAGAAAAAAGGAAATAAAGCAAAAGGAATGAAGGCCAGACAGAAGGAAAGAGAGAGAAAAGGAAAGAAAATAAAATAAAAAAAGAAAGAAGGAAGGAAAGAAGGTGAAAAAGAATGAAAGAAGGCAAACTAGAAAGAAAGACGGCAATAAAGGTGGCAAAAAAGAATCAAGGAAAGAAAGAATGAAAGAAGGCAGAAAAGAAACAGGGAAAGAAGGGAAGTGAAAAGGAAAGAAGGCAAAAAAGAAGGAAACAAGAAGTTGTAAAGAGTTATGAAAGAAGGGAGAAAAGAAAGACAAACGTAAAGAAGAAGGAAGGAAAAAGGTATAGCAAGACACTGAAATGAAGGAAAGAGGATTCAAAGTATAAAATATTAGAAACTAAAACCCAGCTTACACCCCACCTCTGTTTAAATAGAAGTGTTACAAGTGTGCTGCAAATTAAACAGACTAAAGTGGTTTTTAATAAAACCGAGTCCAGGAACACAATATGGTATGCTTCGAATGCAAAAGCTAAAGTATATAAAAAGTGATGGATGGGATGCTTGAATTAATCTCAGTCACTGGGATTGTACTCAGGGCCTCAAACCAGTCTTGGCTATGCTCCATTGGACACGGTCCAGTCTGAACCGCCATGCCAGGTACTCCCGGAACTGAAACACAAGCAATCGAGAAGCAGTTTTGCCCTAGTTAGGCATCATCAGTCAGGTATAGCTTGGTTCCTATGACACAGTGTGCAATGGGCCCACGTCTGGGCATACCTGTCCCACTTAGTGCAACACGCTAAAATGTACAAAAAAATTGATGGATAGAATGCTTGAATTAATCTCAGCCACTGGCACTTACTTATGCCGCATTCCAGTCCATCTTTATTTTGCACACCATGCCACCTCAGTTTGGACTCGAGCCATATGCGAATCAGTCTTGACCCTGCCGCAAAGGGAACAGTCCAGCCCTAACTGCCAGACCCTCCCCGAACCAGAACATAAGCAAGCCAGGACTAGTTCCGCCCTATTTAGGACTTATCGGCCAGGTATAGCTTGGTTCCAGTTACACAGTGTGCACTGGTTCCACATCTCGGCGTACTCGTCCCACTTAGGGTGACAGGCTAAAGTATACAAAAATGTGATGGATGGAATGCTTGAATTAATCTCAGCCACTGGTAATTACTCAGGTTGCATCCCAGTCCATTATTATTTTGCACACCATGCTACCTCATTTTGGACCCAACTATATGCATTTCAGTCTTTACCCTGCTCCAATGGGATCAGTCTAGCCGAAACTACCAGGCCGGGTCCCCCGAACCAGACCACTAGCAAGTCAGGACCGTTTTCACCCTAGTTAGGGCTCATCAGCCAGGTATAGCATGGATCTAATGACAAATTGTGCAACGCACCCACATCTGACATACTCATCCCACTTCGGGCGACGCACTAAATTATACGGAAAAATGATGGACGGAGTGCTTGAATTAAACTCAACCACTCTGGACTGCAGCCCAATCCATTGTTATATTGCACACCTTACCAGCTGTTTTGACCCAGCCAAACTTTGGATGGGTTATTCCCAGACATGGGTTCCGTGCACACTGTGTCACTGGATTCATCCTATACCTGGCGGATGAGCCCTAATCAGTGTGAAACAGGTCATACGTTGATTGTGTTTTGGTTGAGGGAGGACCTGAGCTGGCAGCACGAACTGGTGTGTAAAATAATAACAGACTGGAATGTAGCTCCAAGTAATTACCTGTGGCTGAGATTCATTCTACCATTCTATCCATCAATTTTTGTATGCTTCGGTGACTGAAATGGTAGCAGTCAAGTAAGCATAAGCCATTCCAAAAGGAATTCAGGAGACAAGAATACTTCAGGGAGCAGAACCTGGGGGAGGTGAGAAGAACGGAAGCACCGTCTGGCAGGATGGCAGAATGTAACCTCTCTTTAGACGATTTTTCATCATCCATCCTGTTGATACTCATCCTACTGAAACCACTAGCAGTGCTGCTTCTGTGACACTGAGACCTCTTATCCCACTCTATTGACGCCACTGGGGGCGCTGTCATGAGTACAGTCTGGCCGCTTATAGCCTTTCCTCTGACGCCAACACATTGTTATTAATAATGCATGAGCAATATGGCAGCAGAAAAGCGTGATTTTTGTATGCATTCTCTGCAAACAGTTGTGTGCTCGTTAATGTTGACATCTGACTAATTGACATTTATAATTTCACATGTGAGATGTGTAGACTGAACACATCACTGTCTCATAGGAGCAATCTGATACTTGTAGGTGAGCATTGTGCAATTGCCTACTTCAAGCTGCCAGCTACTTCGATAATAAATACACTGTAAACATAAAAAGCGAGAGGACTTAAGCACTCAGCTGGCACCCCAGTCACAGAAACTAATGTGACCACTTTCATCCGCTCACATCTGTGAATATGTAATTGATAATTGTATTCCAGGGAGCCAGCTGAGAAGAAACGGCTTGAGTCACAGTAGAATAGATGTGCCTATTACTTTGTGACACCAGGTCTCCTCCTCCTCTCATCTAGGGGTGAGTCTTATAATTTCCACATCTTGATGTTTTGTAGGGACATCTATGAACTAGTAAAGTATAATTTCTTAGAAGCTCGACATCAGCGTTAGCATTAGGGGTGGGCGGAACTCTGCGGAATCTCGCAGAGTTTTTTGTAACTCTGCGAAAGTTCGTGGAGTAAAACTCCACCAGTTCCGAACACCCCTAAATTGGACCACAGTAGGTCAAGACTACAGAATCACCTCAATACAGATAACTAGATGCCATGGAGTGAGTGCCATTGATATGATGAAATGGGGTTCAGATACAGAGGTCCAGATATTAGAATCACAGGGTGTACATACAGGATCATATGCAGCAAATATAATTCCATGTTATTTTCTCCTTTCAGATATTGGGGTGTACTCCATTGCCATGAGTGGATGTGCAACTGAAAATTTGTGTATCGCAGATCAAGATTCTAGCATTTTTGCAGGTGTATCCGTAATGGGGAAAATTCAATGCACCAATGAAGCCGTCCTTCTCCAGCTTGGCTACTTCCTCCCTGTCCTTGTCGGAGTTGTTCTGCTGAAAGACTTTTTTTAATCTCCATCCCCATAAACCCAAATACCTTAAATTACTGTTGATTGTTCGGAAGCTCCGGCTTACAGTGAATTAGCAAGATTTACAGTGATTGTCATAGCTAGTAATAGCCCTGCACCAGCAGTAGCGCTGAGGCTCAGGTAGGTGAGGGACACACTGGACCTCATGATGGCCATCATGTACTACCCAATCAGAGGACACTGTGGGCCCTTTCACTTGCTTGTATTAGAGTCCAAATCACCCTTGCTATGCCAGTGAATGCTAATGTCTGACGAAGGGGCTTGAGCTCTGATGCTCAGAAACCTTATCCCTCAAAATAGCAAACAAGCGTTGGCATAGCCAATAGGTCTCGCTTTTGGGACCTTATAAGTATGTTAACTTTTGCTATAATCGCTGCACGTAAAGCGCGGGTGCCGCGATTATAGCAAAAGTAAAGAAATAGAAAAAAAATCTATCTCTTTACTTTTGCTATTATCGCGGCACCCGCGCTTCACTTTTAACATTAAAAGTGAAGCGAGGGTGCAGCGATTATAACAAAAGTAAAGAAATAGATGTTTTTTTCTATTTCTTTACTTTTGCTATAATCGCAGCACCCGCGCTTCACTTTTAATGTTAAAAATAAAGCGCGGGTGCCGAAATTATAGCAAAAGATCTATTTCTTTACTTTTGCTTTAATAGCGGCAACCGCGCTTTACTTTGAATGTTAAAAGTAAAGCGCGGGTGCTGCGATTATAGCTAAAGTAAAGAAATAGATCTCTTGCTATAATCGCGGCACCCATGCTTTACTTTTAACATTAAAAGTGAAGCACGGGTGGCGCGATTATAATGACCCGTGAAAGACAGATGGCGGCTGCGCGCATGCACGCTCGCGTGAACGCAAGCGCTAGGCCAGCCAAAGCGTGGGGTAGCAGCACTTTTAAAACCCACCTACAAAATGTCTCGCAGTGCAGCGCATGCGCCGACTCAGCGAGACCTAAAAATAATTACTTTCACCTAAGCCCAGTTTCCAGGATGTCAATCATTTCCAAAAGGTGTAATTAAGTTGTTTTTTTCATAGGTTAGATAGTCTCTCTTCTACCCTATATAAGCTTTTTCTTTTTAAATTTAGTTTCTTTTTTTCAGGAGGATACCACTGAATCCTTCTGTTTTGTTACGCCACCTGCCCCAGTGATGGAACACATTGTTTCTCTGCCTTCCTGCCAACATTTCTTCTTGCTTCCAACTCTACCCTTTCATTTTGTATTCCATTTATTTCCTTATTTTTTATCCCCCGCACGTACTCTTGTCTTCCCCCGACACCCTCATATACTTTGCTGCTCTTGTCTTTAACGAAACAACAGATTGTAGTACCAAACAAGCATTGGGAAAGTCAATAGGTCTGGCTTGCATTTTGAGTTCTGACTAAAGAATTTAAATATCCTGCAAATGAGAAACGAAACACCAAAAATGATTGTTTTGGTGTACAGTGTACCTATCAAATAAAGAATTTAATGTGTGATGATGAGTTTCTGTACTTTTTACATGTAAAATAGTCCCTCGTGTATGGAAATGCTAACACTTTGTAGGTGGTGGAGTGATGTACCAAACAACCAATAGCTTATGGTGAGAGAGTGCTACTCATCCAGTTGGAGCAAAAACCCACATTGTATGTTTCAAATAATTGGTGAAAATAGGTTGGGGCAGCTGCCCTGTCAAGCCAGACCTAAAAAGTAGCAAAAGAGGTAATGTAGGCTTAGAACACAGCAGTGACCCTTGCCTGGCAGTTTATGCAGGGCGGTCTTTATAAGGGCAGAATGTTTTTAATGCATCAGACCTCAGGTTTAGCAGGAGATAAGATACAAAACACACCCACCAAAAACACTGTTTTGTTGCAAAATTTCATCCACAGGTGAATTTGTGCAAAGATGAGATCTTCTATTGTTTTATTTTTGCTGTCAGATTGTTGATTGTTTTATAAATATTCCTAGACTCAGTTTCCACTGGCAGCATAGCTATTCAACCTTTCAGCCCCACAGTGTCTGCTCATATCATCAACACTCCTGTCTGTACCTATAGCTACATATCTCTGTACATACCTGCTACAAGCAATCATGTTTCTTTGGCTGTTTATACTCTAAAATCTTAGCTTGTGAAACTCAGAGGACGTTTGTTTGTTTCCTTACTTTTCACAATTATCACCATAATGCCTGGTGTGGTTGCAATAACAGCTCTTAACAATAGATCTGGCCAAACTATACTCCACCCCAATGTACTACTGCAGTGTTATGGGTTCGAAACGTGTGATACTTTATTTGCTACAATGTTACTGAATAAATGAAATCTGAGTCCAACCATGGTCTTCCAAATGTCTCTGATTTCACCGTATTTCTTTTTAAAATGCAGTTTTGCTTCTGCCACAGCAGCCATCTTGTGCATAGGATACACAGCAGGTAACTGCAACAGCCCAAAAAGTAAAAATTCCCTTTCTTAATAATTATTTAAAAAAATTAACAGAGTTTTACATAGCGCAAACTTGACCCAAAACGGGTATCAGGGCACTTTACATAGCACCAGTTCTATTACATGAGGACACATTCATTTTTGTTAGGCACAGGGAGATTAAGTGATTTGCCCGGAATCACAGGATGTTCAGCGTCATTGCGAAGACTCGAACCCAGTTCCCCAGATTCGAGGGCGATAGCCCTAGCCGTTAGGCCAACTCCTCTCCCCTAAGATGTAACAGCAACATGGCCAGTCCCGGCCGGTCTGGTTCCTTGCCCTTCAGTATTCTGTTCCAAGATCCTCCCAGACTGTTGGGTTTGGATTCAAAGGACAAGCTGGCGTTGTCCTGCTCAAGGTCTTCAGGGTGGTCCCAAAGCCTGGAAACCACCTCCTTGGGCGGCCTTGGGCTCTGAGGTGGTTGCATTTGGAGAAAACAGCCGACAATCTTCCTTGAAGCAGGGGCGGGTAGTAAGTATAAACACCTTCTGTGAGCCCGCAGCAGGTATGTATGTGTGTATGTACACAGGGTTTGTATTGGGTGAACTTTGCCAAAAGGCTGTGGAGCACTGTACAGGGTCAAAGGCAAGGATACGGTCAGCAATGGTTTGCAAAGTAAATGTAATGTGGACTGTTACTGGATCATGATGTAATGTTATTTAAAGAGGTGAGTCACCAATACTTTCCGAAATTGGAGTAGCGTTGGGTAGTCTTGATGGATAACGTTGTTCTAGATGCTGGATTCCTAGATGGAAAAAGTCTTATTTCGTTCTGTAGGAAGGCCACTGGCAAACTCACGACTCTGAGAACTCTGGACAAGTTGTACGTACATTTGGCTTCGCGATTTCCAAATACTGATTCCATCTGAGTCACCATTAGAAAACCGCTAAGTTCACTTTCTACAATTTACGAATCTGTTAGAGTCATATTCGCTATTTTGCAATTCCCTAATATGGAATCACAAAAATTGCCATTCGGTTTTAGGAAATCTCGAATAGGTACAGTCGCTTTTTGTGAACAGAATGATGACATCACTATGAGGAAGTGTTCAAATGCACGCCCCTTCTAATGTTTTGTAACGGAGGGAGTGCTGTTGCTGCAGGAGTTCATCTGTGGACCCTTGTAGGGATCTTTGGCTGCAAACAACTACAATTATTCCAGGGAAGAGGCAGATAAAGATCTTCCTGCTAGAAAGCGCAAGCTGAAGTCTCCAGAGAAGGAGCTAGAGGTCCTCTTCAAGGAGCGTGTCACCCATAATGAGGAGCTGCTTGGTAAGACCTCTTTCAATGTACAAGAAGGCGAAAAAACTAAAATCTGGAATGACATCTTGGAGAAAATCAATTCTCTTGGAGTGACATAACATACCATCCCAGAAATTAGGAAAATGTGTTACGACTAAAGATCATCTACAAAAGAGAAGGTAGCAAGTCGCTTGGCAGAGGCATGTGGGACTGGCGGGGGACCATCTCAGCAGCCACCACCAACACCCATGATTGAGGCAACAATTCATCTGGAGAGTGTTGTTGGTGTTTCCAAACCAGATACCTCAAATCCACCATCTAGTTAGGAAGGTAAGATTTCATAAGATTTTCATTAAATCATAATAGTGTAAGAAATACAGATCTTACATTAATGTATACCAAAAAAGTCACTCCATTCAAATGGTTCTTTTAACTTGCAAATGCATTGTGGGGATTGTAGTAACAATAATCATAATTTATCATATGTATAGAAACACATGGAAAATAGTTTGCTTTCAAAAACATTGTCATTAAACATATCCAATATTGGGGGCGTGGCCATGGCGGAAGCACACTAAGGAGCTTCGCACCAGGCTGGACTATCGCCTGCAATTATCCTCCCTCTCCTGCCTGGAATAGAAGTGCGGAGCACCCCTTGGACTCCCAGGTGGTACTGGAGTCCCTTCGCGAGTCATGGCCAAGGGGGGGCTCAGTGTGTGCTGCTGCAGCAAACTGATCGGCAGTGACCTGTTGCGGGCCAGAATCCCCAGCCTTGCATGCCTGCACGCCTGTTGCCTGCTCTGCTGTAGCCGGTACTGCTTGAGTTCAGGCACTAAGGGCCCACCCATGCGACGGCAGAAACAAGCTAAGGGCTCCGCCCCTGTGGTTGACCTGGTACGCTGTGGCTTGGGCGAGGATAAGGTTCTAGGCGAGGCGGGGAGCTCGCACCGTGTAAACTACATCACGGCTCTTGGGCTGGCTGGGGCGGCTCTGCCGAGTGGTGAGGTGATATAGAGTGAGCATTGAGCTGTCTGGTGGAGTGCTCTCAGTTGCCCCTAGTGGCCCTCACAGATACCATACAGCCTAAGAAGGTAGGAGCACTGGTTATGCTAAGCGATATCACTATCCTGAATGAAGCCATGGTAAAGGACAGGTCGCAAAGAGGAGCTCAGCAGACCAAAATATATCAGTATACAGTGCAAGGCGCACCCCCACGGATGGACTTACCTCAAGACAACCGCTACAGACGGACATGCCACAAGCGGACCCCAGCGGAGCTCAGATCCTCACTACTATCAAGTCCTCGAGCACAGCAGTGCAAGCTAAAATAGAAGCAGTTCCCCTGGATGTGGTCCTGTTGAGAGTAGATCTCCGGACAGTAGAGGAGCGCTCCATAGCTACAGAGCAGACCGTCACTGAATCGCAGACTGAAGTATCGACTTTGAAAACAGCGTTCTTGGACCTCTCAACAAAGACTACGTCTCTGGAACGCAGAGCCGAAGACGCAGAGGGACACTCTGGGAGATGCAAAACACGGTTTGTTGGTTTTCTGGAGGGGGCTGAAGGAAGAATCCCTGAGCAATTCCTAGAAAAGTAGATTAAAAAGACACACTTACAGAGGCAACCCTGTCCCCTTTGTTTATAATGGAAAGAGCTCATCCGGCGCTGACCCTGATTCCTCCGGCTGGTGCTGCACCCCATACTCTCATAGCTAAAATTCCAAATTACTACACGCGGCTGGTCTAGCAACAGAGGATGTCTTTCTCTGGTGTGAAACAGAAGCTAAGAGCAATGCAATTGCAATGTATGTTGCTCTGCCCAGCTAAAACTAATGCTGCCGGCTCTCATTTCTTCACTACACCAGAGGCGGTGTGGGACTGGCTGGAGGTATGCGGCGAGGGGCAACCTTTATCTTTAAGAAACGCAACTGCTTCATCCCAGGGTGAGCAGCACTCCCGTACGTCCAGCAGGTGCCGACAGTATAATAAACAATCTACCCGCTCATTTCAGAGAATGTTAGTACAGCAAGATGGATCCTTAGAGCTGGAGAGATCTACCTTGGACCGAGAGGATGGACGCTTGCCTTACATTGATCTGTCATGGCTAAAAATTGAGCAAGAGGAAGCCAGGGTGCTAGTGGAGGTGGTGACTGCATCTAATTCAGACTCCAGCACCAGAGATGTTGTGGAGAACACACCGCAGACAAAGGCTGCCTGACCCACCAAGGCCTCGACCCCTTCCCCTTGCCTTTGTATGGACACAGATGTGCAGTAACAGGTCGGAGGTTTGGACAGTGTGAGCGCTGATGACTGGCTGTGGGTATGTAGGGTACACACACATTAGGAGTGACCAGGTGCTTATGTGGTAAGGTAGGAGAGGCACTGAGTGACTGCACAGATGGGCCGCCCCCATTCCGTTTCCCTTTTTCCCCTATTTTTTTTTTCTTGCTCATTTCGCACTGTGTATCTTGAGTGAGTGTATTTGGGTGAGTGTGTGTTTGTCTGCGTGGCAGTGGGAGGAGGGCTAGGGCGGGGTGTCCCTGGTGCCACGCTGGGTGCTCTCCTCTACCCGGCATGATACTGATTCTGGTTTACTGTAGTGAGTCTGATGGTTACACAGTGCAGGTGAGATTTAATCGGATTGTCACGTAAGTGGACAACACCTGTATGTAATCCGTTAAGACTTTGTTTTTTAAGTAGGAGTTCGGGGGTTGGACGCATGATTGGGGAGGCACGATTTGTTCCTACAGTGTTTATCCGGGGGTGGGAGGGATGGGTTCTTCTTATTATAGTTATTCCTGTTGGCAGCAATGGCGGAACATAGGAGCTAGAACAACATTATATAATACATGGACTGATGGCACAGTTTACAATTGTGACATCGAACGTACGGGGCCTTAACTCCTTTATTAAGAGTTATAGAGTACATACTTACCTTTGCCACCACGGCATACATATAGCAATGCTACAGGAAACACATCAGTCTGATTCAGAGGTATCCAAGCTCCCAAAAATTGGAGGGGTCGGATGTTCTCTCTGACCTACTACACATACTCCAGAAGGGTAATTATGTAGCTATCCCCACAGAACCCATTCAAACTCCTTAGCAGCGAACCCAGTGTAGAGGGTTGATACGCCCTGATACATGCGGAGCTGGATGGTTGGGAAGACTGCCTGATGAATATTTATTCTCCCAATGTAGATGATCATGATTTCTTCCTGCATTTGGAGGTCCCCCTTCTGCCATTTGTGAGTACATATGTGGTATGGACTGGGGTCAAGTCGCTTGCTGGCATGGTTACTTAAGCGTAAGCATTCCCCCCACTCATACTCACAGTCCGTAAACCGGTAGGTGGCCACGTTTCCACACAACACGGTATTAACTCCTTCTTACATACTCACTTATCCTCTGTGTACAAAGAGGAGACAGGGGTAGCCCCAGACATCCGGGATCATTTTCTGAGTGATCTCACACTCTCCAGCCTCACAGATGGCCAACTTGAGGGTCTTTACATGGAGATCAGACTGGGAGACCTGCTGGAAGCGCTGGCTGACATGGCCTGTTGTAAGTCTACGGGCCCTGATGGGCTACCAGTTGAATACTTCCAAACATATGCAGACCTCCTGCTCCGTCGACTCCTGGAAACCCCGCAGGAGGCCAGGAGAGAAGGACTCTCACCACTATCAATGAGGGAGGCTCAGATAGTAATGCTCCCTAAACCGGGTGGGGACCCAAGAATGCCAGGCTCATATCAACCATTATCAATGCTGGGCGTGGATACGAAAATATTGGTGAAAGCACTTGCAATGCATTTGAGCAGGGTTTTCACACATCAAGTCCACACGGATCAGTGCGGTTTCATGCAGAGCCGCAACACACACATACATTTACATAGGTTGTTCCACGTCCTGCACGCTACAGCAAATATGGACATCTGTGCTGTCGTGCTAGCTCTAGATATTGAAAAGGCCTTTGATACCCTATGATGGGACTACCTCTGGGAAGTAATGACATAAATAGGCCTGGGCCAGGAATATATCTCCTAGGGTGCGCCTTCTATACAATTCCACGACGGGTAGGTTACGCAATGGTGGGGGGATTTCTGAAATTCTCTCAATCGAATGGGGCACAAGACAAGGATGCACATTGTCCCCACTCTTGCTTGCCCTGGCGATAGGACCTTTAGTGATTAGACTATGAAGGGACATGAAGCATTGGGCCATTCAGCTGGGTGGCCGGGTACATGTTGTGTCCTTATATGCAGATGATGCCTTACTATATCTAACCCACCCGGAGGAGGCAATGCCCATTCTTCTGGAATTCTTGTCAGATTTTGGCAGTGTCTGGGCTGAAAGTCAAGAAACAGAAGTCAGTCCAATTCCCACTTGCCATGGAAATAAATGCAGGGGTGGCTGACCTCCCCCCCTCGGCATGGTTCCGGTGGAAGTGTAACCATTTCCGCTATCTGGGGATCCAGGTAGCGCATTCTGCAGATACGCAATATGCTTTGAACATGGGGTAAGTGATTACGTGTTTACAGTCATCCATTAACTTCTGGAATCACCACCCTCTTTCCATTATGAGTCAAGTAGCCCTGGCCTGTATGGTGCTCCTACCGTGTGTACATTCAGCAGAATTCCTTCTGCATCATTCCTAGATCTATCTTTGAGACTCTTAATAGCCTCCTGCTGTCGCTGGTTTGGGCTGGAAAGCGCAATAGGGTACGACTGGAGATTCTGAAACTAGATACTGAACAGGGGTGCTGGGCCTCCAGGACCTTCGTCTTTACTACTTCGCCGCCCTTCTCCAGAATGCGGCGCTCTGGTGTGCGGAGGGCCCTAATGTGGACAAGGACCCCCTATCGAAATGGAGACGGGAGAATAGTCTGCCAAGATGTCTCATGATAGGATCTTGGGCACCTTTGGAATGCCCGTTTGTGGTGTGTCAGGTTACGGGAGCATGGGAACGGGCAGTCACATTGGTACTGAGTATGGCGCCATATACCCGAGCAATACCGTTGCAATGGCTGCATGATTTTTGACATATACAAACTTTAATGGGGGTACTTCAAGGAGGGGTGCCTCACTGTGGGTGATCTATATTGTAATAGATCTTTCCTCTCATTTGCTGAAACACAGGAACGCATCAGGATCCTAGGGGGGGATTTTGTGCAATATCCAAAAATCTTGGGCACTACGCGTGAGATATGGACTTCTTTCCCAGAGGAAGCTGCAGAGTCCCACACCCTGCTGGAAATTTTAGATCCAGTCACCCACAGGGGACTGATCTCCCTTTTATACCAAACACTTAAGGCTGACCGTAGCATCGACGTCCCCCGCTGTTTGAGATAGATGGTCGAAAGACCTACCGATACCCCTCACAAACAGTGAATGGAGACGGGCGTTTGCACATGTCCGGGATGGCCAGCAACGTTTCCTTCAAACTTATATAATTTCATTATCTACACCACATATATATGACTCCTCTCTGATTATCACGCATTAATTTGTGGCGTTCCTCGGAATGTTCCACTGTGGACCAAGCCAACCACATTCGCTCACATGACGTGGGATTGCCATCGGCTTCAGCATTACTGGTCCGGGGTGTTGGTGATCTCGATTAAGCATTGCCTTCTGGGGGTCCTACCGACCCCAAAAGAGAAGACCAGAATGCAATGTAAATTTGCAAACTTGGGACGGGTGCTTGCTAGGTGCCGCATAGCAATACATTGTACACAGCCCATGCACCCAGACTGCCCAGATGGATAGCGAATATGTGTTAATGGGGGGTGGCTGAGGAGCGATGCCTCTGTACAGTCCTCACAGACAGCCATACCGAATGAGATCTAGAGACATGGAATTACTGAATAAATTACGGACCAATGGGGAGGCAGCTCTGGAATCCGATACCCACTCACAGACTGAGACCCCTGGCACACAGACTGGCATTGGTTGAGGTTCCCTAATAGCCCAGATAATACCAACCAACATTGCCTCTCTGCCATAAGCAATCGAGGGGAGAAGTTTAGCCTGGACTACCTTCAGGAGCGGGGTCAAAGTCGGCCCCATCAATTTATTTGCAAGGTTTTTCATCAGTGAAAAAGACCTTTCCTTCTTATTTCCTCTTTCTGGCGCCTAAACGACACTTCCTTGTCGAATGTTACTCCTAGATACTTGTACTCGTGAGCTGGATTTTGGTGCTGCCCAGGAACCAATTCCTCTGTAGGTTCTTTTTGTTGTTTATAGACTGTTGGACCCGGCCTCGTAGAATGGCCCTCCGTGCCCCCGCACCACCGAAACCTGGTACCTACAGCCCAAGCACCTGGCCCAGCCGAACCTCCCCACCAGGACACACGCACCGACCCGGACATCCCCGTCCCTGGTCTCTCTCCTTTCGGCCACCCCGGGCCCGCGTGCCCACTTCATGCACCAAGATGGCCGCCCGGCCCCAGCGCGACCCGGGCCTAGAGGCGCCACTCCGGCTGGAGGACATCACGCTTCCAGGGGAGGAGAGAGGGAGGAGCAGTTTCTATCGCACCTCTGAACTCCCCCGGGACGATGGGTTTCGATCGGCCCTCCGGCCTCCCTGAGGGCTGGCTCCACGCCTGCTGGGTGTCTGGGACTCCTCCCGACCCGGCCCTGAAAGGATCAAAAGACTATAGCAGGAAGTCCCGACAAGCGACCCCCAGGTGACAAGACCCCTGCCTACACAGACTCCGGACATCAAAGAGGGGTCGACCTATAACAAGGGGTGCTCTGGGTCTGTCCGGCAGATTCGACGCTGGAACAACGAGAGCCTGCCGACGCGGTCGCGGCTCCTGGAACTTGGACCCACCTGAGCCCTGCTGAGTGACTCGCGGCTCCCTGAAGATCGTAAGACCTCCGAACTTGTACCTGAGCCCTGCTGAGTGACTCGCGGCTCCCTGAAGATCGTAAGACCTCCGAACTTGTACCTGAGCCCTGCTGAGTGACTCGCGGCTCCCTGAAGATCGTAAGACCTCCGAACTTGTACCTGAGCCCTGCTGAGTGACTCGCGGCTCCCTGAAGATCGTAAGACCTCCGAACTTGTACCTGAGCCCTGCTGAGTGACTCGCGGCTCCAACCGACTCTCACGGCCCCGCCGGACCCCGACTACAACATCGTATCCCCCGGCTCGAGGATTGTGAGCTGTGCGCCGGATACGTCCCTGCTTGAACCTTTACCAGAGACTGTCCCGCTACCCCCTACCCCTTCCGAGACTCTTGAGCCCGTGCTCACCTTGTACATATTTGCAGTGATAACCTACTTGATAAAGATTGTTTTCTCAGAATACCCGGTGTGGTCACTCTGTGTCGTGTGGTGCCAGAAGTACGATCCTAGATACGAGATTCCTCCCCCTGGGGAATCTCCCGCCAGTGCCCGGCTACGATACTTGAGGGTGGGTCTCAGGGTAGTCAGGACCCCTTCCAGGCTCCTCTGAGGTCGCCGTCTAACATTGGTGGCAAGCGACGGGATTCGGGCCCATCACCTAGAGATCGTACCGTGAACAACGGAAGCACTACCGACAAAGATGGCAGAAGGAAGCGCCGTGAGCCCCGCAGAAACCAGCGCCAACAGGGTGTTCCAGGTGGAGCAGCTAGAAGAATACACACACAAGGAGCTAAAGCAATTTTGCAAAGAACTTAAAATCGCTACCACTGGTCTCAACACTAAAGAAGATTTGCAGAAAGCACTGAAAACTTGGGTGGAGACCGGGGCCTCCCGCCCGGAAGGCACGGGGGAGCGCCCCGACGAAGCCGAACCCCCCCAAAGTGAAAGCAGTAGCAATCAGGTGCGAGGCATCGTACCAGACGGGGGCCTATCCCCGGAAGAGCTCGCGGACAGAGAGAGAAGCCGCAATCATGAACTCGAGTTGGCCAAACTCAAAATCGAGGGTGAATTGAAGTTAGCGGAAAAAAAGCTAGCAGTGGAGCAAATGCGTGTACAAGGCGAACTAGAAGAAAAGAAGCTCCAACGGGAGCACGAAGGAAGGAAGCTCCAACTAGAGCACGAGCGCAGCTTGAAAGAAATCGAGCTCAAGGCCAGAAGCGAGGAAGGAAGGCCCCCGGGAAACCGAGAGACGGCCTCCCCGGCGGAACAGAAGGTCCACATCCCCAAGGATGTGGTCAAGGAATATTATAAAAACGATGACATTCAGCAATGGTTCAGGGCCTACGAGGTCGCCATGACCTCCCATCGGATCCCGCAGAAGGACTGGGGGGCGGGGTTGTGGGGGCGGTTTCTGAGCGAAGGAAGGGACACCCTGCTCGACCTACCCCTCTCCCTGCAGACCTCCTACAGCCACATGAAAGAGGCTCTACTCACAAGGTACGGCCTCACCCCAGAAATGTACCGTCAGCGATTCCGGGACTGCAGGAAGATCCCGGGCACCACCTGGGTGGAGTATGTAAACTTTTTCAGTCGGGCCTTCGATGGGTGGATCAAGGGCAGCAAAGTCACCACCCTTGCCGAACTCACTGACTTCATGTTGTGGGAACATCTGGCTGCGAACTGCTTCATAGAACTACGTCAGCATCTGCTTGACAGCAAGCTCACAGATCCCCGGAAGCTGGCTGTGGAGGCCGACCGCTGGACCAACACCCGGGTCTCACGGGGCATGGTAGGAGAGTACCCCCGAGCCGGTCAGGGACCACCCCGCCAGAGAGGGGGAGGGAACCAGGGAGGGCCGAGAGAGTCCCAGCCTAGCCCCCCGAAGACACAACCTCCACCTTTCCCGGCGCCCCCCCCACTGGTGACAGGGCCCCCTGGGAGACGGGGACACCGGGTGACCGTCACATGTTTCCGTTGCCAGAAACCCGGGCACTACGCCAATGACCCAGAGTGCCCCATGGCCACCCAAGTCTCCCCTACCACCCCTGCGAGACAGATAGCCAACGTAGCTCTGGGGGAGGAGGTTGAGGAAGCCGAGGAGTGGGAACCCGCAGCAATGGCCCTAGTATCCCTGGGAGATAGAGAGATGATCCCTGGTAGCCTCCTACCCTCCAACACACAGAAGTACGGGCAGCTCGTCAAGATCAATGGCCACCATGTAGAGGCCCTGCGGGACACCGGGGCCAGTATCACCGGTGTCCTCAGGCACCTAGTCCCCGAGGAGCAGATCCTCCCCAACGTCTTTTGCCCCGTAATATCCGCAGACAATAGAGAAAGTATGTGTCAGGTAGCCCTGGTGCCGTTTGAGTGGGGAGGGGTGATAGGCAAACTCAAGGTGGCCGTAAGAACCTCCCAGCCGGTCGACTGCTTCTTAGGGAACGACCTAGAGAGTTCTCCCTGGAAGCACGTCGAGCGCAAGGCCCACCTAGGAATGATGGGACTCCCCGAGTGGGTGTGCGCCACCACCCGATCTATGTCAGCCCGGCTCACTCCCCGGAGAGAAGTCGAGAACACCCCGATCGAAGAGACCAGTACAGTCCCCGCCAAGGGTCCTCCCGTCCCCCCAGCAGAAGGGTCCGTCGCCCGCGACGAACCCGCACCATCCGACCCCGCCCCGAGTTGGGAGATCTACCCGAGTTGGCCCACTGGCGCCACGAGGGCGGGCCCACTCGGGAAGAGTTTTGCCGGGAGCAAGCCACTTGTCCTTCCCTGGTCGGACTGCGGCGCCAGGCCGAGGGCCAAGCCGCAGGTGACCAGACAGGGACACACCGAATCTATTGGGAAAATAGCATCTTGTACAGCGAGCAGAAGTCGGTGGAGTTGGGATCCGGACGGGTACTGGTGGTACCCCTCCGCTTCCGAGATTTCCTCCTGGGCTTAGCCCACGACGTCCCCCTCGCCGGCCACCTGGGTCAGGACAAGACCTACAGCCGACTCGTGACCCATTTTTACTGGCCTAGAATGAGAGCAGCGGTAGAGGCCCACTGCAAGTCCTGCCCCACGTGCCAGGCTAGTGGGAAGAGTGGGGGGAAGTGCAAGGCTCCCCTCCAACCCTTCCCGGTCGTCAGTACCCCTTTTGAACGAGTCTGAATCGACATCGTGGGACCACTGGACCCCCCCACCTCCCAAGGCCACCGTTTCATCTTGGTCCTCGTGGACCACGCCACCCGCTACCCTGAGGCTATTCCCCTACGCACCATTACGGCCCCCGTGGTGGGCCGGGCCCTGATGGGAATCTTTTCCAGGGTGGGTTTTCCCCGCGAGGTCGTGAGCGATCGCGGCACTAATTTTATCTCGAAGTATATGACGTCCCTGTGGCAACAATGTGGGGTATCCTATAAGTTCACCACCCCGTACCATCCCCAAGGGAACGGCCTAGTAGAAAGGTTTAATAGGACTTTGAAAGGGATGATCGCTGGCCTAGAAGAGCCCCTCCGGCGTAAGTGGGACGTCCTGCTCCCCTGCCTCTTGTTCGCTTACCGGGAGGTCCCCCAGAAGTCCTTAGGGTTCAGCCCGTTTGAATTACTCTATGGACACCCCGTCCGAGGTCCCCTCAGTTTGGTTAAGGAAGGGTGGGAGGCAGCACCCCAGACCACCCCCCGAGATGTGTTCCAATACGTCCTGGCCCTCCGAAACCAGACCAGGAAGTTCCGAGAGCTGGCCGAGGCCAACCTGGAGGCAAGTCAAGAGGAGATGAAGCGCTGGTACGACCAGAATGCCACTCTGGTCGAGTTCCAGCCGGGCCAGCAGGTGTGGGTCATGGCCCCCGTGAAGCCTGGCGCCCTCCAGGACCGATGGACTGGGCCCTACAAAGTGGTTGAGCGGAAGAGCGAAGTCACATACTTGGTGGACGTCCAGTCACCTCGGGATCCCCTCCGGGTCCTGCACGTGAACCGCCTCAAGCCTCACTTCCAGCGGACAGAACTGAGCCTCCTGCTGGCCACCGATGACGGGGCCGAAGATGAGTCGGATCCCCTCCCGGACCTCCTGTGTGTCAAGGAGCAGGATGGCTCCGTGGAAGGAGTGAACCTCTCCCCAGCCCTCACTGCCCAGCAACAAGCGGACTGCCGCCAGCTCCTAAGACAATTTTCCGACCTCTTCTCCCTGACCCCCCGGGTCACCAACTGGTGTGTTCATGACGTGGACACCGGGGACAGCCCGCCGGTGAGACACCGAGCCTACCGGGTTCCTGACCGGGTCCGGTCCTGCATTCAAGCGGAAGTCTCGAAGATGTTGACCCTGGGGGTGATCGAGCCCTCTGACAGTCCCTGGGCCAGCCCCGTGGTCCTGGTCCCGAAGGCAGCGGCCCCCGGTGTCGCCCCCGAGCTCCGATTCTGCGTGGACTACCGGGGGCTCAATGACGTTACCCGAGCCGATGCCCACCCCATTCCACGAGCCGACGAACTCATTGACCGACTAGGGGCAGCCCGGTTCCTCAGCACATTCGACCTCATCTGCGGATACTGGCAGATTGCGCTCACCGAAGGGGCCAAGGAGCGGTCCGCTTTCTCCACCCCCGATGGGCACTACCGCTTCCGCGTAATGCCCTTCGGGATGAAAAATGCCCCGGCCACTTTCCAGCGACTGGTGAATAGGGTCCTGGCCGGGCTAGAACAGTTCAGCGCGGCATATCTGGACGACATCGCTGTCTTCAGTTCAGAGTGGAGTGAGCACCTCCAGCACCTCCGAAGGGTGCTATCCGCCCTGCGCCAGGCAGGCATCACAGTAAAAGCCAGCAAGTGCCAGATCGGGCAAGGATCCGTGGTCTACTTGGGGCACCAGGTCGGGAGTGGCCAGGTCGCCCCTCTACAGCCAAAGATCGACGCCATCCTGGCCTGGGAACCACCCATCACCCAGACGGAGGTCCGAGCCTTTCTGGGACTCACGGGCTACTACCGAAGATTCATTCGGGGGTATGGCAGCCTTGTCGGCCCTCTCACAGAACTCACGTCTAAAAGACAGCCAAAGAAAGTGCAGTGGACGGCTGCCTGCCAGGAAGCTTTCGATGCCCTAAAAAAGGCCATGTGTACTGCCCCCGTCCTCCAGGCTCCCGACTACGCCAAGGAGTTCATAGTCCAGACCGATGCCTCCGAGCATGGCATTGGGGCCGTCCTGTCCCAAGTAAATGACCAAGGCCTAGACCAGCCCGTCGCCTTCCTCAGTCGGCGGCTGTTGCCCCGAGAACAGAGATGGAGCACCATAGAGCGCGAAGCCTTTGCCGTGGTCTGGGCACTCAAAAAGCTACGACCCTACCTGTTCGGCACCCATTTCAGAGTCCAAACTGACCATCGGCCCTTGCGATGGCTCATGCAGATGCGAGGAGAAAACCCCAAGCTACTGCGGTGGTCAATCTCCCTCCAGGGGATGGATTTCACCGTGGAACACCGCCCTGGTACGGACCACGCCAATGCTGACGGCCTCTCCCGGTTCTTCCGCCTCAGCGAAGAGAACCCCCCAAGCTGATGGGCAGTTCTCTCCGGCTTTCAGCTGGGGGGGACGCGTGTTGGACCCGGCCTCGTAGAATGGCCCTCCGTGCCCCCGCACCACCGAAACCTGGTACCTACAGCCCAAGCACCCGGCCCAGCCGAACCTCCCCACCAGGACACACGCACCGACCCGGACATCCCCGTCCCTGGTCTCTCTCCTTTCGGCCACCCCGGGCCCGCGTGCCCACTTCATGCACCAAGATGGCCGCCCGGCCCCAGCGCGACCCGGGCCTAGAGGCGCCACTCCGGCTGGAGGACATCACGCTTCCAGGGGAGGAGAGACGGAGGAGCAGTTTCTATCGCACCTCTGAACTCCCCCGGGACGATGGGTTTCGATCGGCCCTCCGGCCTCCCTGAGGGCTGGCTCCACGCCTGCTGGGTGTCTGGGACTCCTCCCGACCCGGCCCTGAAAGGATCAAAAGACTATAGCAGGAAGTCCCGACAAGCGACCCCCAGGTGACAAGACCCCTGCCTGCACAGACTCCGGACATCAAAGAGGGGTCGACCTATAACAAGGGGTGCTCTGGGTCTGTCCGGCAGATTCGACGCTGGAACAACGAGAGGCTGCCGACGCGGTCGCGGCTCCTGGAACTTGGACCCACCTGAGCCCTGCTGAGTGACTCGTGGCTCCCTGAAGATCGTAAGACCTCCGAACTTGTACCTGAGCCCTGCTGAGTGACTCGCGGCTCCCTGAAGATCGTAAGACCTCCGAACTTGTACCTGAGCCCTGCTGAGTGACTCGTGGCTCCCTGAAGATCGTAAGACCTCCGAACTTGTACCTGAGCCCTGCTGAGTGACTCGCGGCTCCCTGAAGATCGTAAGACCTCCGAACTTGTACCTGAGACCTGCTGAGTGACTCGCGGCCCCAACCGACTCTCACGGCCCCGCCGGACCCCGACTACAACATCGTATCCCCCGGCTCGAGGATTGTGAGCTGTGCGCCGGATACGTCCCTGCTTGAACCTTTACCAGAGACTGTCCCGCTACCCCCTACCCCTTCCGAGACTCTTGAGCCCGTGCTCACCTTGTACATATTTGCAGTGATAACCTACTTGATAAAGATTGTTTTCTCAGAATACCCGGTGTGGTCACTCTGTGTCGTGTGGTGCCAGAAGTACGATCCTAGATACGAGATTCCTCCCCCTGGGGAGTCTCCCGCCAGTGCCCGGCTACGATACTTGAGGGTGGGTCTCAGGGTAGTCAGGACCCCTTCCAGGCTCCTCTGAGGTCGCCGTCTAACATAGACATTGTCCGAGTCTTACTCAGATTTATTTTTAAGTTGTTTTCTGTTGCGTAGTTCTGCATTTCCGTCAGTAGATGTTGGAGACTGACGTGAGTATGACTAAGCAGAACTACGTAGTCTGCATACATGAGATTGGTCAATGTTTTTCCTCCTATCCTGGGTGAATGGGAATTGCAGGCATCAAGTACCTTTGGAAGGTCGGCCATGAATAGATTGAACAGGGTTGGTGCACGCACACAACCCTGATTCAGTCCTTTTGTTGTAGGAACTTTCGAGGAGAGGTGGGTGCCGCCGCCTAATTTCACCTGCACCCAGGTATCTGTGTGTAGAAGCAACAGCATATTTAAAATAGGCTGTGGAATTCCCCGTCGAGCCAGTTTCCCCCCACAGTCTGCCCCTCTCTACATTATCAAAGGCAGCACTAAAGTCAATGTAACATAGGTGTAAAGGTAATTTAGAGGCTTTTGCTGCGTCTATTATTAGAGAGATTGTGAGGATGTTTGTTGATGTGCTGGCCATTTTGCGAAAACCGGTCTGGTTCAGCGGTATTATCTGATTTGCCTCAGCCCAGAATGTGAGCTCCTCTAATATGATGCCCACAAATTATTTCGCTTCATTATCTATCAGAGCTACTAGGTGGTAGTTGTTGGGCTCAGCCGTGTCTCCTTTTTTGTAAATTGGCACTATTGTCGAGCTATTCCAAGATTCTGGTATTCTGTTTAGCAGCCTGACGTCCAGAAAGAGAGGTTGCAGGATATTCACCCTGTCGTCACTCTTTGATTTGAACAGGGCAGGTGGAATGCCGTTCGGTCCCAGAGCTCCTTCTTTCCTCCATTTGGTGATATGCTTTTTAATAAAGAGTGACAGAGGGCAGCTATCTGCACCTGATGGTCCGTTTTCTGTGGCTGGAAGCTCCTGCTCCCTTATATCAGTTTTACTTGCTCCAGCTTGACCCTCTGGAGTCCAGCTGTTAACCATTTGTGCTCCGGCGTTTTCCATTTGGTTGTTAAAGTGAGTAGTAAGAAGTTTTACCCAGTTTGCTTCCGAGATGTGTGACCCATTGCCTTTATGTTGTGCGCACATGATCCCATTCACAGTTTTCCGAAAGCGGGCACTGTTGTTGCAATTTATGTTGTGTAGGAGTTTAGCCCAGATTTCATTCTCACGATCTCTATTGATGTTCCATTTCAATCTTTTTAGCGCTGGTCCTTCAGGGACAAACCTGCACTGGCATTCCCTGGAAATCTTCTCAGCCTACCAGAGTTGAGTTTATTGATTTTTTGAGGAACTTGAGCTGTACTCTTTGGTCTTTCAGAATTTTATTTTTTCCACATGCTTTCCGAGCATTGTCTTTTATAGGGAAAGTATCTGCAAGTTGTTCTAGTAGGATGGAAGTAAACTGTCCCCAGTAGGAAATTTGGTCTTCTGTGCTGGATGCTTGTGAGTTAAAAAGTTGAATTGCAACTTCGGCCTGGGAGTTTGTGTTGTTTGTTGTACATATGATCCTTTTTAAATTGGAGGTGAAAATAGGCCCCAAGGTTACATCTGACCTAATTGATCTAGGTACTGTAGCTGTTAATTGAAATTCCTGGGGGCGATGGTCACTATCGCCCTTATCCCCCTTTCTGAACCCAAGAATATATGGGAACAGAGCGAAGCATACATAGGTGTAATCCAATATGGAGCTTGTTGTTGCAGAGTAAAATGGATCGACTGGAGGAGAGTCATCCGGGAATCTTCCGTTTAGTACTCGAAGGTTTAGATGTTCTAAGTCATCAAGAAGGCGGCTATTGCAGCATTTCTTCTTTCCATGCAGTGGGACGCTTTGTGTGGGGATATTGTGGATTCCAGTTTGAGCAGATACCTCCTCCCCTTCTGCCCCCTGTCAAGATAAATGTTGGATTTTCCATCTCTGTGGCATACTTTGCCTCTTGGTTAGTACGTTTTTTTAAACCTTTCACTTTGCGTTTGAGATGGACATATGAGTTGATTAGACATACCTCCATTTCTTCTTCCTCAAGGGAGATAATAATTGTAACTACTATTATTACATTTGACGTTGAGTTCATGAGAGTTGCTGAAGATATGCTCATCATAGAAACGTAGGTGGCCAGCCCACCAGAGCAATGGGCAAATATGCCGGTCCTTGTTGCTGATATGGCAAAGCATGTATAACCCTCAATGTGCTGAGGAGCCGTGAGCCAAGTTTCTTGCAGCAAAATTATATCGAAGGTTGTAACATAATTCAAGAAATATGGGTCCTCTATTTTTGTTGCTAAGCCCTTGATGTTCCACGAGCATAGTCTAAGAGGGGACTCCTTTACCCTGCTGTAGACTCTATCTTGTGAATAGCGTCAATCTTCCTCTGTGTGTGTAATTATGGTACGGGATAGTATTTCCCTATTGAAACCTTAGCTTATGTAGGCGACTGCCCTCGATGGTATTTCTGGTCGGTCCCACTGGCTGCTGGCACTCTGTTGTCGCAATCTCCCCCGAGCGCCTCTAAGTACACAGTTTGAGTGTGCTTAATGTATTTTTGGTCCAGGGCTTGCATTACTTAGTAGTGGAAATGGGTAGGCTGGTTTTTGACAGGGGGCAATGTCAATGCCCCAGTTTTGGAATATGCCCAGTTCTGCTAGAATTATCTCTGCAATTTCACTTGTGATCTACGTTGTGTTTGTTGCCTCTGGGCTTTAAGGGTTGGCGGTGTGTATGAACTCTACGGAGAGTAGATCCTTTGACCTTATGCCGGCAAGATTTGGAATTGACTTCATTAATCTTAGAATGTTACCTCAATTTAACGTATCCTGATGGCCCTTAGAAGTATATAGAGAATAAAAAAACAAAACCTCTGTTTCTTGCTGTCTGGTTCTTGCTGTTTGTGCTGCCGGCAGCTGTGGATTTGCTGCAGCCATCGGTTCAATTAGAAGTATGGAGCTAGTTACTTCTTTAAGCTGTATTTCCACTTGGTTGCTTGGTGATTCTGCCATAGAGTTCCTTGAGTTTGCCTTGGGTGTTATTAAGATGGAGGATGTTTGTTTTAAATCTTGCCCCCCGTCCTGTGCCCCTTTTTCCAATAACCTCCAACTGGGGCTAACGTTGGTTGGTGTGATAGGCCTTTTAAGCTCTCTGAGCGATGGCTCCTGGTTTGGCCTGTCTGTCGTTCCACAAGCTTCTCTTCTGGGCCCGTTATTTGAGCTCGTATTGGTGACTTTTTGCTTTATTATAGTCAGCCTTGGGGCCCCAGAGTTGCATGCCTCTCCACTTGGCTGTTGTAAGAGTGCAAGTTTATTGGATAAGACCCTTGTCTCTCCCCTCGGGTCTTGGCAATGTATTGACTGTTGGTTGTGGCCTCTGTCAGGTTTTGTTATTGGGGGGACGGTTGTGATACCCTTTCCTTGTCTGTTGACGGCGTTGCTTGGCATTGAGTTTTAGTAGCCCTCCATTGCCAGACCCTCCAGTCTTCTCAATGTCCACATTAATGTTGCCTGTATGCGTGTTGCTGATTGGTTGACCATCGATTGTTCCCTCCAGGCTGTTGGAAATGCCCTGGCCTTTTGTTGTGTTTCCTGCTGTTACGCTTTTGATGTCCTTTATCAGGCCACTTAGCATTGAGGGTAGGGTGGATAGTTT
This sequence comes from Triturus cristatus, assembly GCF_964204655.1. NCBI lineage: Eukaryota > Metazoa > Chordata > Amphibia > Caudata > Salamandridae > Triturus > Triturus cristatus. The sequence continues at coordinate 80,914,411 of NC_140590.1, read as the reverse complement.
GTCGACAACCTGGTCACAGCTAAGGTGGGTATTTGATTGCGCTCTTATTATCACGCCGTTCATATTTCCCAGTTTTTCGTTGATGCTTGCAGTGAAGCCTGCCAATGTGTTTAATAATGTTAGTTGGATCTCCATCTTTTCTCCCTGATATTGCAGTGCTTCAACGGCCAGTTGAATTGTATTTAATAGGGAAGTCCAAGTGCCAGCGCTTCGTTCCTTTATTTGCACACTCTCCTTTGGACTTTTTTTGGTCTGGTCTGTAAAAAGTGAGTCCCGAGGAAACTCTTGGGGAGAGTGCACCCTTTGTTCCTGTCCCTGATCTGATGTATAGGTGGCAAGCATGCCTTCCCATTCTTGTGTGTTTAAGTAGGATATAATCGCCTTCCCTCCTCTTTCTGATTTGGGTCCGGTATCCCTGCATGTGCTCCTCCTTGTTGGGTAAGCAGACTCCCTTGAGCGAGGAGTAGTGGGGTTGTTGGTGATTTTGTGCTTGCCGAATCAGTTATTTTGATGGGGTTGCTATGGCTACTAGTCATCATATTGATTGAGGGGCTGGAGTTAATTTCACTGATTTGTTCCCCATCTACTCTCCTTGAGACTTCTTTGGCGTCGCTGTCATCCTTAGTTTTTTTGGTGGCCCAGTCCCCATCCCTGACGTCAAGTTGTAGTATTGGTGCAGCTATTTTTTGGAGTTTGTGTTCTGCAGTAGGAGTATCCTGTGTGCTGCCCTGTTGGATAGTTTTTATTGGGGAGAATCCTAAGTTCCCAGGCATTCCTGTGGGAACCGCAGGAGATGTGATGCCTGCCGCTTGCCCCCTCACAGGGTGTGTTGGAGATTGAAGCTTGAGCTGAGGTTGCTGGCCTTGTTGCTGTGGCGCCCTGCCTTCATCTGAGGGCAAAAGGCTTGGGACAAACGCTTGCGTCTGTAGGGGTAGCATGGATGTTGAAGGCCTTTGAGGTTTACATTGCTGGAATAAAGAACTGACCCTGCATCCCTTAGGAAGTTAAACTTTGTGTAGATCTTGGGTTGGTTGAAGCATGTGGCGCTGGTGAGTCCCGTCCGTGCTGTTGTCTCACTTTGATCCTGATCTGTTGCGATTAGTTTTTGTTCGGCACTGTGCTGAGCGCTGGGATTTTGTTTCTTTCCTTTTCTCCCCCTTGTCCTGGGTGGCATGGCCTCTCTCATTCTTCCTAACCTCATTAAGCCTGTGTGGTTTAGAGAGCAGATCATCGGCTATGACTAGCAGGGCAGAGCACTCGATGCAAGGTGAGTGGTATGATAGCTTGTCTGACTATTCTGTGTTGTGCGCTCTCCCGCGTGTTATCCAAAGTGGTGTAATCGCTTTTCAGTCTGTTGCCTGCGCTCTCCTGCGCGTTAGCTGAATGCGTTGCAGGCTGCGTTTCATTGCTGCCCTTGATGCTGCAGTGGATGTCACTGTCTCATCAGCACCGCAATTCTGCTGCATTTCTATTGCGCTGTTACACGTCCGTCAGCCGTCTGTCGATTGCCGTTTTCTATTTTCCGTTGCCCTGGCTGTAGACCCAGCTGGAGTTTGAGTGTGCTGTGTGGTGATCCGAAGTCCCCTATGGAGCGGTGCATGAGGGGTCTGAGGCAAGGAGGGGTGAGGGGGGGTATGGGCGGGCCGAGTGGATGCCGCAGGCAATGCAGGCGGCTCGCTGGCTACACTGACTATTTGGCTGCCTTTGAGTTTGCTTTTGCCACCACCCTGTGTGCCAAGAGCTTCACCACAATGCGCTCACCCGTGCCCACACCCACACCCTCCACTTCCCCTCCCCTCCCCTGCCCCTGCACTGGCACCCGCTGCTTACACTATGCTCACCGCCACTCCCCCGCAGGGTCCGCCTGGGTCCGATGGGTTGCAGCACTCCAGCAGGGACTCGAACAGCAGGGCTTCCAACAACACTCCAGATGCTCCAATTCATGTTCGGGCACAGGAGGCGCCACACAGGGGCTAAAAAGCACTAGGAGCACTGGGCCACTGGGGCCTACTCACTCCTTTGCTCCGTATCCTGCAAGTCCATGAACCGTCCTATGCCTCTGCCTCTGTGCTCTATGCACCATTGGGAGATTAAGGGGGGAGGAGGGGGCAAGCCGACACCAGACCACTTTATTGTGTGTGAAAAAGGCCGCTTTATTGAAACAGGTGCATATCACAATTTTCACTCCTTGGCCACTGCCTTACAAAACAAACACCTCGCTATACAATAATTTCCTGACCCCTTGTTCCTTCCCCCACCCCTACGATCCCCACATCAGTTCCCCATCCCCCAAAATACAACATAACATTCCATAACCAACATATAACCCAATCCTACACCATGTAGCCTTTCCAACTCCCAAACTCCCCTGACCGTAACCCCTACCTGCCTTCTGTGCAACTGTAACTATCCAACCTCTAATCTAAACTTATCCAACCTGGTTACCCTTTCCCTGTTCCTGGACCCAAACTACCAAACCTATAACAACAAACTCTAGCCAATCCCGGCCAACTGTCAACCACCCCGCTTGCACCTGTTCCAAGCGACAATACATCAAACTGTCCCTATGTACCTGTTCCAACAAATGCTGCCCACCAAAATTCCCAATTCGCAATCCAACACTCCTACCAATTGCGCCCCTTCAACCCTAAAAATTAGGGTGGGCGGGAGGGGAAAAAATTTCTGACTACTACTAGTGCCTCCAGCCACCAGGTCACCACACCTAATATGGTGGCTGGGGAGGCGCGAAAATCCAATATATAACCCTTGGGCTACTTTTTACGAAATTGGGCTACATTTGGGCTGTCCCCCCTCCCCCCTCCCAATCTGCCCGGGGGGCAGACCTCGCTGTGCTCGGCTGCCCCCCAAGCTCCCAATTTGCTCCGTTGCAACAGGAAGTTCGGGCAGGCAGTGCTGGTATTGACGGCGCTTGGGCAGCCTGTGCACAGGTTTGGTGCATGAGGGGAGCAGGGGGCAGGGAAGCAGCGGCGGTGTTGGCAGCTCCAGGGAGGCAGGCGGGCTGTGGGGATTGCGATGGGGCCGTGGCCACCGGTGGTTTCCGGTTGCCAGTCCTCAGTCCCTCAGGTACTGCGGTCGTGGATTGCCAGCCTCGAGAACTGCGGCCACAGCAGCCTCTCCTCTCCTCCAAGATTCGTGCCGTGTTGGCAGTAAAAATAGGGTAATACATGCTTTGGCGTACAACTGTCATATGCTTGTACTGTATATTTCTGCTAAGTGTATCTCGAAATAAAAACTAATATAAAAAAAAGAAACATAGCCTATAAGGAGAGAAGGGACTTTAGATTTATGAAATATCTTTATTATTCGTGGAATAATCAGTATACTAAAGTACATCTATATATTATTCTCAAATGTATCACATCAGATAGAGTGTGACACACAACAATAAGGCATTGATGACAGTCCTAGTGAAATAGGGCAATCCACAGACCTACCTGCCACACAGACAGAGCAAGTAACAACCAGAAGAGCTACAGGTTCATGACTCCCTGATTTCCCAGATGTAGGAGCAGGGACATCTTAAGGATTTTGGGGGCCCTGGGCCAAACATATTTTGGGGCCCCTGTTCAGAACAGCTTTGAATTGATGATCCAATTTGAGCCCCTGTTTCCCACGCAGTTTCTGCTTCCTCAGCTGCGTTAGCGATCCAGTTTGCATCATAGGCATTAGCCTATATATTCCCGATGTAAATGGACGCGTGCAGCTGACAGCGGTAGGATTTAGTGTTTCCTGCCCTGCTATATTAATACTTTTTAAATTGAATACGTGTGGCTGAATTACTCTGTGCTTTTTACCAATTTCTCCTACCTACGCACACTTGCACCTTTCTTGATTCTGCTTGCCTACAAATCCTTAGCTGCTTTGATTCGCATCTTGCTTTTCCGCCAGTCCTGGTCCGCCGCGGCTGATACTCCGATTGTGCGGAGGGCTGGGGCTACTATCGGGCTCCTCACTTCTGGCAACGCAGTTTCCACTTCCTCAGCTGCGTTAGAGATCCAGTTTGCATCATATGCATTAGCCAATATATTCCCGATGCAAACGAACAAACGCAGCGAGCGCGCCAAAGGCAAGCCTGTCTGTGCCGTGAGGCGTCCCGGAGGCGTTCGGCACCGGCCATGCTGCCCATTTCCCTTCCGGTGAGTTTTTTCCACTATATTACAATAGAAAAAAACTGCTTAGCCTTAGGCGGCTACCATTATGTCAGTGTACAGCGGCTGATCCGAGCTTGGAGGTAGACTTTCAATAGAATAAGTGCAACTGGTCTCTCCTCCAGCCCAGGAATCTCACACCCAAGATCCTCCCACGCAATAATAAGTGTAAAAACAATAAGAAAATAGAGGACTTAAAGGCCACCCTTTTAAATTGTCACCCTATGCAAAAGCATGAACCACACATTTATGGCCTACTTTTAGACGAACAGCCTAATTTTTTATTTCTCACTGAGACCTGGCTGTCTGAAGCCCCCAACCCTACTATCACCTCGGCCATCCCTACGGGTTATAAAATCCTTAGGAGTGATTGGGAAGGGGGGCGGTGTCACCATAATGTACAATCAAAAACTAGACTGCTCTCCCATCCCGATGGAAAACATCGAGAGCGCAGACTCCTTAGGCTTCTGCCGAACCTTATCCCCACATCATAGCACTTCTGGTTTTCTGATTTACAGACCTCCCAGTGCAACTGGAAATTGTATTACTACGCTTAATACAGCCACCACCTCCCTGCCCTTAAAATACAACAACTGCCTTATTCTGGGAGATTTCAATATACATATGGACAATGGAAATTACCCTCAAACTATTTCTTTGTTGGACACGCTGCAGGCCAGCAACAGGTTTCCATCTATTTCTTCGGCCACCCATGAGAAGGGCCATACTCTAGACCAAATCTTTCACAACTTTGACATATCAGTAAGCCTACTTCTTCCCATTATCTGGTCTGACCACCTCCTATTAAAATTTGTCATTCCAGAAATTGCCCAAAATAAGAGTAAGGAAATCTTTAGTATAGTTAAATCCTTTACCGCCCTGAAAGCTGGCACAATGGAAGGACCATGCACGGAAGAATGGTCTAAGCAAATAGCTCAATTCGGCCCCAAAAAGATCTCCGTTTCCCAACATGCCTTCACTAACAGCTCAGAGGAAGAACTGGCCTTCTACCTCGGTTCCAGTAGCATATTTCACCTCTTGGATCCTCCATCTTCACTAGCTTTCCCTGAGTTTCAGCTTGAAGAGTCACTGACCCTTCTCCAAAGCATTAAGTCTGGCTCTCCTACCGACCCATGTCCAGCAAATATCCTGAACCTATTAGCTCCCACCATAAACCCCACGGTAAACCAGCTCTTTAATGCTTCCCACGCCTCGGGCAACGTTCCGAAATTATGGAAGAATGCTAAGATTCTTCCACTGATAAAAAAGGCTAAGGCCAAACAGACGGACCCTACCAACTACATGGCAATCTCCCTTCTTCCGGCCCTCTCCAAATTATTAGAGAAGCATGTAAACCAGGCTCTCCAAAAATACAATGAAGATGGGAAGCTCCTTCATGAGTCCCAATCCGGTTTTAGGGCTAACTACAGTACGGAGACCGCTCAGCTGGAAGTGACAGAATTTCTCAAGGGTAAGCTGGACCAGGAAGGCAAGGCTGTTCTGATACTGCTCGATCTCTCGGCGGCCTTCGATACGGTCCCATATGAGAGGCTCCTGGAGAGACTTGCTAACATCGGCCTGGGGGGACCGCCTTAACATGGATGTCATCTTTCTTGGCAAATAGATCTCAGGACATCTCGCTCCCCCCTTTCTCATCCCCGGTTTCAGCCATGAATGTATGTGTCCCTCAGGGCTCCATTCTCAGTCCTACCCTTTTCAATATATATCTAGCCCCCCTTGCATTTCTGATAGAGGAAGAGGGCGCCAAAATTGTTTCCTATACTGATGACACTCAGCTGATTTTTACGTGTGAAAAAGGAACCGACTTTGACGGGGCAATGATTAGGTCTTGCCTCACAAAGGTTTTTAACTGGCTTATGATCAATCAGCGGAAGTGCAATCCTTACAAAACTGAAGTTATTTTCTTTGGTAATCCAGAAACACCTGACTGGAGCTCTTGGTGGCCATAAGATCTGCCGCCCCTGCCCGCGGAAAAGGAGAAAATAAAAAACTTAGGAAATGTCACAGACAAGACACTCTCCATGTGCTTTCAAATCTAAAATCTAACTGGCGTTTGCTTTGGCATACTCCGGATGCTAAACAAAATTCCTGCCACTGTTACCGCTTGAGAGCAGAAAGATCGTGCTGCAGGCTCTGGTGACATAAAAGCTTGACTATGTCAACAGCTTGTACCTCAGTCTTCCCAAATTCCTTATCCAGCGCCTACAAGTGGTACAAAACGCGGCGGCCAGAGCATTCCTGAGATCTAAACCCAGATCTAGTATGACCCCTATTCTTAAGTATCTACACTGGCTCCACATAAAAGAACGGATCGACTTCAAAGCGATGACCATCTTCTTTAAAGCTTTCCCTGGCTCAGGAGCCGGCTACCTAAATAAGCGCGTTAATCACTACACAACATATAGACCCCTAAGACCTTCCAATGCCAACCTGGCCATCGTGCCTAAAATATGCCGTGCCCGCACTGGAGGAAGATCCCTCGGCTTTCTAGGCGCAAAATTGTGGAATAGCCTCCCTGACTCTCTGAGACTAACCACAGACCTACTCTTTCAGGAAAAACCTGGCTTTTTAATAACTGATGGGTCTTTTACGCACATTTTCCTCCCGCTGTCAAGCGCCAGGACACTCTAGTCTGAGTAGCTACACGATTTATTAAATACACTATTTCATTAGGGCCCTGACAGTGCAAAGGGACACTTGTTCAAATTCTAAGGGCCTTATTTATGAGTCCTTGCTTCACTTTTATGCTGCGGGTGCGTCACTTTTTGCGACGTACCGGCAGCGTAAAAAATGTGCCATGTTGCCCCCTATTTACAAAGTGGCGCATCTAGGCAGATGTATCACTTTGTAAACCCCTGCACCACATTATACCTGCGTCAGGTATAATGTATGCAGGGTGGGTGTTGCCCCGCAAAAAGCTTTGTAGAAGTGACGCATTGAAATCTATGAGAACTCAGTGCGCCACTTCTAGGACGCCATTGCGTCAATATCTTACACCTGCCTCACAGCAAGTGTAAGACTTATGCAGGCAAGCCCCATGTGAAAGGACACATTGCTGGAGTTGCGTCTATTTTCAGACATACCCCAGCAATTCATCACTTTTGCGCCTACAGATATGTCAGAAATACTGACGTATCTGTAACTCCTTGAGACATGATGCATCATACAGTAAATATGACGCATCCATCATGCGATGCATCACTTCTCATAAATAAGGCCCTAAGTGTGTTTACATCTAATGTTCAGGGATAGTTATGTGTGTTTTCAATATTGTAACACAGCTGCAGCTCACCAATATTGCTGCTAATAATTTCTGTGATGCCCTCCCATTTCTTATATGTTAGGCCTTGTTTTGATCTAAAAGAAACTTTTTGTATGTATATTGCATGAAACAAGCACAACATTTCTCTGCAAAATGGCTGTACTAGACTTTCACACATCAAGTACATAAAAAATAAATTAAAGGAAAACAGTATTTAAAACAATCTGTTTAAGCAATAATCAAGGTCATTAGGGCAAAACTCTGGAGAACAGAGCTGACTTTGTCAGGGGGTCCCCTGAAAGGCTGGGGCCCTGGGCCAGAGCCCACTTTGCCCATGCATTAAAACGTCTCTGTGTAGGAGATGCACCAACCCCAGGCAGGGAAAGCACAGCAACATCTTTGAGAGACAGACAGATGCGTTGCAGGTTTTTAGAGTGACGTCATCATGCCACAGCTTCTCGTAATGCTTCCTTGTTATGGAAAATGCTTCCGAAACATCTCACTTGTATGGGAGTTGGGAGCCTCTATGCTCTCTGTGCAGCAGCTGCTGGCCAACTATAGAAAACATATAAATCACCATCTAATGTGCATGAATCGCACATCACAATTGCTCAATGGGCAAGACGTTTTAGGAACACAGTTGATGATGGTCAGAACATGATAAATAACAACTTTGCAAGACATGCGGAATCTATAGATAAACCAGTTACAACAATGCAACAGGGCCACTCAGCGCATAGGCATCACCAGCACACGGTGAGGTTTGAAACATTAAGCCGCTCCATAAACCGCCTGACACAGGCTACTAGCAGTTTATCTAGGTGGGCTGTTAATATACAAACATTACAACCAGTGTAATATCAGGTACTGCAGTAGTAGGGCTCAGGTAAAATTAAAGAGGCATCAAGCTCAAGAAGCCTCTCTGTGCCTGATGTATCAATCCTTAGGGACACACAGTGATGTACATCTAGTACAGATGTTGGTGATACTTCACAGGCAGAGGCTGCTAAGAAAAGTATTGCAAGCACAGTTAGAAGAAAGCACTTATCTTTTGATCATGTTTGCTTAACAAAAATCCCTAAACAATTGTGGTAAATGTTGGTCAGGTTGCATATGTTTTGTTCTTTCAACACAAAATGAGAATGAATCCTCAATAAAAGGAACGTTTTGATTTGAAAGCTTCAGCAAACCTGCACTATTTTCCTTTCTGAAATTCTCTTTTCACTTACCTTAAAAATAATTAGTAGTGATCTCTCCATTATGTGCTCTACCCTCAGCAGCACGAGAGGCATCCTGTTGGTGTTGTATTTGTGGCATTCCATCCTCAGGATCAAAATCTGATTCAGTCTCCACATTGTGTAGACCCCTCCTAATAGCAAGATTATGCAACATTGCACATGTATCTATGATTTTGCAATATGTATGCGGATGGTACTGGAGGACTCTGCCACTGTTGTGCAGATACCTGAGGCATCCTGTTAGTATTCCAAATGCCCTCTCTATGACACAGCGTGTAATTTTTTGAGTATGGTTATAATAAGGCCATAATGCTTATCCACTGTCTCCTAAAACATTTCAAAAGCTGACATTAGTATGGCTATTTAGTTTGAATGCTAACCTAGGTGGAAAATATGGTCAACTGTCGCCAAAATCACCTTAAGACAACCTATAGTTAATCCCACTGTGGTGAAACATATATGAATCCTGAGTGCTACCAGGTCTGTTATTATACAGGGTGCATCACACACAACCTATACTTTGAGGGAATGACTATTTTTGGGGTTTCCAAAAATAAAATTATTAGCAGATGTTGGACAGATAGAAATATGTGTACCATCAACTCACCCTATGACATTAGGAAAGTGTACCAGATAATAAAATGATAGTTTTGCATGTTGTAAGTCCTGTTGAGATGCAGGAAACTAAATGTACTCATTAATTTTGGCTAACATAACATCAAGATACCTATGGAAAAATGTGAAAATGCACTTCTACTGCTATTACTCCCTGGTAACATCCAGACACTATAAGGTGTAGGCTACACAGTACCCGCATATGTGGTGGAATAGCATTGCTCCTATCTGTGTGGGTCTATAAGTGTGGATGTAAATCAGCAATCAATTCTAAAATGAACTGACTATTGAGTCTGTATTTCTCAAATATCTCCCCCTTACTTTGATTGAACAGGGTTACCCAAATCATAAGAAATCTTCTCCTGTCTCCTTCTCTTCATACCAGCCAAACTCCTCATCTACCTCACCAGAACATACAATGCTGCCATTGTGAAAGGGCCCTGATGCATTTTGGGCCAGTTTATATAGGTTGCACCTGATTAGCACCTGATTGAAATTAGTGGTAAATGCATTTTGCAACTAATCCCAATTAGGAAATGCTTCATACATACAAATTACGATTCACTATTTGGAAATTCCTTTTTTCAATTCCTTAGTTGGAATCGCAAAAATTGTGATTTCCAAAACTAAGGAATCTCAATGTGGCCCGGCCTAATTACCTTTCATAAATTTTGTTTAGGGCTTTGTCATTCGCGCATAGTGATTCGGCCAATTTGTGAATGCAAAAACCTTTCGTACATCTGGCCCTAAAAGTGTACAGCGGACCTCCTGTAGTAAATGTTCTAGACACAGGATGGTGAGACGTCAGGTAAGTTTATTGGTAACTTGTACCCAAAAGCCACCACTGTCTCCTCACAAGGACATGCTCCAAATGAGAGAAGTGGAACGTCCCCTGCTTGAGCGTGGAGAGCGGAATGACTGTAAGCATTCCACATGCTGACAAAGAGCCAACATGAGGCCAAATACAAAGAAAGAAAGAAACTAAACATCAAATGATTAATAACACAATAGATAATAATAATCTATACAACCTATCATAGCATATCTAAGTACACATACATGAACAATTGACCAAAACTTACAACAAAGATGAGAAGTAATGACCCATAGTTCATGAGAACATACCGGAAAGAACAAATGGGAAACCGGCATGAGGTAATCACAGATGGGTTATAAATTAGCTATAAAAGAACACATATTGTGAGTGGCATGCACATGCAAGAATAAGCGCTACCTCAGCTTCCAATGTACATGTTTCTCCCTAGTTGATCTTTGATGTTTGCTAGCTGTAGACCCCAGTTCAGGAGACAATTGTTACACTAGATCAGTACAGCTTTCTGGCTCCATGTCAGATGCCTGAGACAGAACCTCATAAAACCCCTATGCCGTGTGATTAAATACTTTTACTATTTTACAAACATTTCACCAGTGGCCACCATTCATGCTTACAGCATCACCACACACTTTTTCTATTACAGGATCACCATAACAGACATCCCCTTTCTTAACAAAAGAAGATTTCTTCACCCAAACCAAGTCCTCAATACTGAATTCTAGATATCCAATGGATTTTCTTTCATCAAAGGTGGGCACCTCCCTTCCTGGCTAGGTTTTCCCACTGCTTCTTGCGCCCAAACTGGGGGTCAGAACCGGTGGGAGCCAGTTGCTGATAGCAGAAAAAGGCTGGGGGCAGCTAACAAAGGCGCCAGGTCTTTGAAGCTCCTTCTTCGAGGACCCTGTCCATCCTCAGTGAGGAGGCAGGACACCTCTGCCCAGCATGTGCTTTGTATCCAGACCAAGAGAACGGAGGCTCTCTACCAAGGGGTCCAGAAACAAGCCTGGCTGTGGCAAATGGCTGGTAGTCAATCAGGAACCACAACAGGGTTCGTCGTTTTTCAGGGGGTGTCTCTAAGATGCCCTCTGAGAGCATTTTTCAGTAAAGCAATCATGGAGCTGTGGAGTCCGTGTTGAAAAACTCCCAGCCCATGTATTTAAAATGGCTCCATTGCACTTACAATGTTTGTGAATGGCACAGACACTGTAGGGGCATATTGCTCTTGGGGTTGGTCGTTCCCGCCTTTAGGGCTGTAAGCCCTGCTGGAAGGGTGACTTACCCATGCCCAGGCAGTGATGGTGGACATGGTACACAGGGGTGTGTGTCATGTTGACTCTTCAGTTTCGTCTGCACCAAAACACCCAGTCTGCAAATGGCATGATGGGGGTGTTAAGGTGGTGGCATAATATGTGCTGCAGCCCTCAGAGGCCCTTTCTGGTCACATGGCCCTTGGTACCAGGGGTACCTTTTTCAACTGACTTACATTAGGCCCAGAGGTGTGCAAATTATGGGTGCAAAGGTACAGTTTTAGGAAGGAGAATATTGCAGAAAGGTACCCTCTATGGATACTTCTAGGTCCAAGAGTTAGGGGGAGAGGAAAACAAAATCACAAATATGAATACTCTTGTCAGACCTGTATCATTTTACTGATGGCCTATAAAAGGCTCAACGATAGGGCTATTCCACAATGATCAGTCGTTCCCTTCAAAGTTATACAAAAGATAATAAATGTTATTAAAACATTTTCATCATTTTTATAATTTTCAAGAATGTATCTTTTTGTAGAGTCTCAATTTATACAGATATAAACATTTATCAGGTCCTCATTATTACAGGCCTGTTGGCATGAAGGGTAGTTTGCAGATTGTGCATTCTGTGCCGGATAATTCCTTATTGATATCGATGGATGTTTGACCTTTCATGTCTCTGTATTTAGGCAATAATATGGGAAGATATTAATCTCCTTTGATATATGCTTTCCCTTTTTAATGGCAGTGAAGTCCTCTGCTTTGTCATTGATTATGAGCTTGTGGCTTGTGAAGAAACTGCGCGTCCGTCAGCTTGCCCTAGCTGACCTGTCAGTTTTAGGAAAGAACACAGGTGCTATGGCCTGTTGGCCTCAGGTATCTGCCAAAGATTTACAGGGTAACTGTGCAGAAAGGCGCACTTTCCTACAACAACACTGTGCTCCACGGTGTCTTTTCAGGCTTTGCAAATGGTCCATCCATTTGTGGCAGGTTCCTTTGTGCTGAGTGCTGCATGGGGTCACCAGGCTGGAAGCTGGAGATGCTGTGCTAAATGGGAGGCAAAGCAAATATGTTGTATGGATCTGACAACTGTGCAATCATGTTGTGCAGATCTAGAAACTGGAGGCTGATCCATTCTGCTGCACTATAAATTAGAGTATGTGAATGCCAGGGAGCAATTGTGGCTTATATATCCAGGCCAAGCTCAAGGTGACTGCTGAGAACGGTGTTCTGGTACTGGGTTTGTGGGTCTTCAATGGAATTTTCAGACCATCAGTGGGAGCTGCAGACTAAAGCCAGCAACCTGCAGACCTTTGATTTGACTGATATAGATTGTGGTAGAGGGTGAATAGGCTGGGCCGTGCACCCTGCCTTAAACATGGGTCCCATTGGCACTTTGGACTGGGCGGTAGGATCAGGGGATGTTCGGGCTGGGGAGGTGGGAGAGTGATACATCTCAATCCAGAGGTTCCTCTGCTGAAGCAACGGGGGTCACAGGGTTGTGGCGCTCCCAAGAAGTTGTCCACTTGTTGACTGCTTTGCATTTGGGAAGTATTAACCGCGTTGGAAGCGGCCACAAGCAGTTGGTAAGTGAAAATTGTATAATGCCGTAAACCTGATGTGATTTTTAGGTCTCGCCTACGCAGCTCGGATGCTTTGCATAGGAAAAATACCTTTTGTAATCGGTACTGCTTTGCGGGCAAAAACGTGCACGCGTTGCATTGCTTTCAATGGCAACGCGTGCACATTTGGTGATTCCCTTGCGGGAGCGAGCTTTGGTTCCATGTGTTAGCAATTATCGCTCCTGGCGCTGCTTGCACCCGCAAGGGAAACGCTTTCACTTTTGCCGCCACTCATGCCCACTCTGAGAAGCTTGTAATACGTATTAATTGCTAGCTGCAGTTTCTTTGAAAAGTTGACCTGAAAAGTGCAACATTTTTAAAACGTTTTTTAGGATGCCTTCCAGGCCCTGCAGAGAGATGGTTTTGTTCACTGCCCCAGCTAACTCTGTTGAATGAGCAAATGCTGGTCACATGGCAACTGTTTTGCAGTTCGCCATTCCCACCTTGGAGAAAATTAAATAACTGAGAAAAAGGTTTGTGTGTGTATGTGCTTGCTAATTATGTCCCGCGTCTTTTGCCTGCTTGAAAATTTTCATTATTTCACTGACTGCAACAACTGCTCAATGTTTTGCGGGCACATGAGTGGTTTACTCTGTCAGCGTAATTTAGGCATTTAAATGTAATTTCTCACAAACGCGCGCTGTAATTTCATTCCCGGGCTCTGGGCTGTATTGCGCAACGTGCGGCATTACACCACACGCTGGTTTATTTTGCAAACGCCCCTTCTTAGGGAAGTCTTAAACAGAGGCTGTACCACAGAACATTAAGTGTCACTGCTAAGAGACAGCCGTGCGACACATGTTTCTCAAGCCGCCGGCTGCATGGGGCAAGGCTGTCTCTGGCTTCCTGGCAGCCCCTGCGTTTGCCTTTCTGCCGATCAGGGTCCCTGCACTCATTTACGGCCCGGGCAATGTGCTCGGACTGCTTCTTGGAATTACTCAATCTCCTCGCCCCTCCCCAGCCATCATGTGGTGTGGTCCCATCTTTAATTATACCAGAAGTGCGTCACGGCAACATTCATTGTAAAGGTTGCCATTCCTCACATGAATTGTCTGTTTTGGAATGCCCAGTGGTCAGGGTTCGAGTCTCGGCAGGGACGCTCAGCATCCTGTGTTTCTCTGCAAATCACATAAACTCCCCGCCCCGTGTCAGTCTGCAACACAACCGGTGCTCATGTAAAGCGCTCTGATACTTTCTGGTCGAGTTTGCGCTATATAAAGAAAAACAAAAAATGCTGCTCTCTTTCTCAACAGACCTCCCATGGAGGCCGCTAGCAGAGGTGGGTGGGCACACTAGCAAATTAAGAGGGAGAATCGGGCGCGCAACGCCCATTGGGCTCTAAGAGCTTCATCCCCTCCCCCCGTCGTGTGTGGCAGCCCGGGCTGAGACAGCTTCCCGGGCACACACAGAGCGGCACCCTAGGACTTCACAGGTCTTTAACAGACCATTTGCGTGTAAATGAGACTTTGTTGCTTTTCACCTCTTCTTAGAGCCCCTGCATCTCCACTCTGCATATTACTGGAAGAGTCAGCCCCCTCCTCCGCAATTTTTCGTAGCCTCTCCCGAAATTTGGCTCTAGTTGAGCCTCTGGAGAGAATCAAGCCAAAGGCGAGCTGACAGCTTGACTTGGCTCTAAGAGCGTGGCACAACACATGTCGAGCTATCCGCATATTTGGCATGTAAACTGCGTAGTAAGCGTCATATAAAAATATAATAAAATGTCTCTTCAAATAAAAAAAAAAAATGAACAGTAGTCCTAATTCATGTAATTTGTTGTAGCATAATAATGTAAAATTACGCAGAATTATGTGAGGTACATAGCCCAGCATTTTGCACTGTTTTCTTAGCACAAAATGCACCCTTGTGCCCAAAATGGATCCGAGGAAGCATTTTGTGCTCAGAAATTAGCACTAAAAGCAATAAAACACGAACACTTGCAGCCAGAAGCCACCTATGCTCAATTCCTGTGCTCTTGCGGTAGGCAATTGTGCTGCTATGGCCTTGATTGACATATTATTTGTTTTATTATGAACCTGATAAACATTTTATCATTTCAAAACAAGTCCTTTTCCCATCTATTTTGAACCTTGTCCTGGTCTGTCGAAATGAACATTTTGGGAGTCACAACTTTTTTTAAAAGTCCTCTGTGCACTGCTACCTTCATTACATTTTCTGAAATTCCTGACTGGGTCTTCAGACCCCAGTGCATTGCCGGCAGCTGCAGGAGGCTCCCCACCACTCTGGTATTGGTGCGCAGCAAAATGCCCACTGCCAAATGGAGCATCAATAAGCTCCTTTGTCTACAGCACATTACACTCCCTCAAGGGGGCATGTCCCTAGAGCCAAACAGGTGAAATGTCCAGATATAAATGTCCACTGTTTTGTTGCAGGAAAGAGGTTCCTTTGCTATAGGACCAGAGGTGGGCACACCTTTTAAGTGCACATTATGCAGAGGCAAATCCTGGGCTGAAGCTGCTGGTTTGGGGGGATCAATGTCCATCTACAACAGACTATAAACAAAAGTGAGCTGCAGGTGTGTTTCACAGCACTGTTGTAAGATTACTGGCTGGCAGGATAGTTTGCGCCAGCAGCCAATCAGAATAGGTGTGACATAGGGACCTATTCTGATTGTGTTTTTTTTCTCGAAGTTTTATATAACACGAACTTGACCCGAAATCAGGTATCAGAGCGCTTTACATGAGCACCAGTTGCGTTACATGAGGACACATTCATTTTGCTAGGAACGGGGAGATTAAGTGATTTGCCCAGAATTACAGGATGTTGAGCGTCGTTGCCGAGACTCGAACCCGGTTTCCCAGATTTGAAGTCGACCGCCCTAACCGTTAGGCTACATCCTCTCTCCTAAAGAGGGACAATCAATAAGATGAAAGAACAGCAATTTTGAAAAAATCCAAAAAGGCTCTTTATTAGAAGTGGCTGTTGGGAGGGAATCAGAATTGTTATGGGAAGCCAGCACCTTGGTGGACTGCATTTTGCCGCCAGGGAGGCATGGACATCAATCACCAGAATGCATCATTTGACCTTTCACTCACACGCATGTTTATACATACACACACATTCACTCATAAACACACTCTCTCATAAATAAACACACTCTTACCCGCAAGCATTCAAACAACATACATTTAAAAACATTTTGTACTGACCTCAGGTGCAAGATAGAGTCATATTCCAGCTAATTGTACTCCATTTTGTATTACACTAACAGTGAAAAACATATTATTATTAACAATTAGTGTAATAACTAAATTGACAGCAAACCAGGAAAGTAGAGCGCAACCGTCGTCCATAAGGACAAGCTGCCCTAGTTCCTAGAACTGATTTTGCCACCTCTGAGGCCAGAATAACAAGCATTGGCATAGCCAATAAGTCTCGCCCTTTGGACCTTATAAGTGTTTAGTTATCCAGCACAATATCCTTGGTGCAACAACATCAAGTTTTGCATGGCTAAACACTTATAAGGTCCCAAAGGCGAGACCTATTGGCTATGCCAATGCTTGTTTTAAATTGAAGGCACACACTGCAGAAGTAAAAGGAAACGTTTGACTTGGCATTTGTTTGCGCATTTTGAATCGTGCCCACACTCATACTCACCATCTCAACATTTGGAGGTCTGCATCCCAAGCTCCCGAACACCATTGATGAATTTAAGCGTCACAACTAACGATGCCAGGAAGCGTCACAGCATGGGCTCACTCGACGGGACCTTATGTGAGTGCCATCATGGTGCAGTTCAGTTGGACCATGCTAGCTTCTGGTGGCACTGACGTGGATCTGCATGTGTATCTACAGGAAATAAGCAGTAAGCGTTGATTTTAATTACAGTGCTTGTCTGTCTAAAAAAGGAAAGTGGAAAAAAGTACTAGCGGTGACACATCATGGAAATAGTTTTGACACCCATAAATTAGCATTGGGTATAATGAAGACTGAACAGTGAACTAGTCCAACTAGCAGTGCTTTAAATGGAAAAAAATAATAAGTGCAGGTACTCACCAAATTGAGATGTGGGCTAGGGGGCGGGGTTAGGGGTGGGCAGGGCAAAGGGGGTGGAGCTATGGGGCGGGGCTACGGATAGTGCTATGGGACCGGGCCAGAGGCACACGTTCAATTTGATTGAGATTTAATTGGTGTGCAGATATGCACACTGCAGACCACACTCACTGATACAAGAACACACAGGGACATAGAGAGCTCGACTGCAGGCGGCACAATAAGAAATGTAAAAATAAAAACAGAGCTTCCTCCACTTTTCGAAGGTGTTTGGATGGCCAACAAAGCACAATAACCCAGCATGCAGGTCTGCTGAATGAATCCCATGTGTCCAGGAGGCTGCAGCAGCCGGGGCTTGAGAGCACGACGGGGAGGGGCGTTGCTCAATTAGCAGATGGTAGAGTGAGATTAGCACTCCAGTGCATCACAAAAACGGACCAACTCGTCAGCTGTGTGTCACGCTTCTTTTTTTAAATGTTAAATTGCACTGAGTTAGCTTGCTGCCCCATGAGTACCATTATGCTTTTTGGACAAGAAGAAGATATGGTACTCAAGCGCAGAAAATTTAGAAGTGCCGGTACTCAGTACCGGTGAGTTCCGGCCCATTTAAAGCACTGCCAACTTGTTGAAGCCTAGATGCTCAACATTTCCATTCTATATTATGGCAACACACCGTCTTAGCATTTTCCCACCTCAAGCTATCTGGCCATCTGGTTATGAACCCACCTTAATGTGGGCAAAGAGGTAGAATACTTCATTAATTATATTGCTACTGTGGATGACTCTGGGAGGATGCCCGTGGAAAAGAAGAAAAGGATTATTTTGCCTTCTTTAGGTCCACATGGATTGAAAATGAACAAACGTGTGTCCAAAATTCCTGCTGTGGGGGATGTCTTTGTATTTCATGCAGCATTACTGGATCTTGATACATATTTTGTGCCTATAGTGTGATTTGGGATAACATGATATAATTTCCTTCAACGCAAACAAGAAAATTTAGATATTGATTGTAAGTTTGCTGCCCTGCACAAAGATTTGGTCAGTGATCAGTTTTATTCCTGCAAATAACCCGGTAATTCAGGAATGATTGTGGGGAAATTCTGACCATTGGAGGAAGTTTGGGCTATTGTATGGAAAGTTGAGGTTTCAAGTATGTATAAGTGCATTAAAACCATGGCTAAGGGAAGTGATTCTGTATGAAAATTAGGAAACAAATTAGGTAATAAGAATATTATGAACAAGTTCAATAATAAATCTAAAGAAAAGTATGCAGAACAATGTCATACATTCACCCCAGTACAGCGATCTGGGCCTAAATCCATCGTTTTTTTGCTCACCATGCCATTCCAGTTTGAACCCAGCCATATGCAAATCAGTCTTGACCCTGTGCCTCATGGGAACAGTCCAGTCCAAACTGCCAAGCCAATGATTGATTTAACCCAGATCTCTTGACTAGGGGTGAATGTTTTGATTTGTTCTGCATTCCGTCCATCAATTGTGTTTTTTTTTTATTTTCTCACCCAAAGTGTGCCAGGTATGCCCAGACGTGGGTCCTGGGCTCACTGTGCCACTGGAATCAAGCTATCCTGGCTGAAGAGCGGTGAAACCCCAAAACAGGACCTAGAATGCTTGTTTCCGGTCCAGGGAGGACCTGGCTTGGCAGTTCGGGTTGGACTGTTCCCATGAGGCACAGGGTCAAGACTGATTTGCATATGGCCAGGTCTAAACTGGGGGGGCATGGTGAGCAAAAGAATGATGGATTTAACCCTAATCTCTTGACTGGGAGTGAATGTTTTGCTTTGTTCTGCATTCCGTCCATCAATTGTGTGTCTTTTGCTTTCTCACCCTAAGTGCGCCAGGTATGCCCAGACATGGGTCCTGGGCTCCCTGTGCCACTGGAATCAAGCTATCCTGGCTGAAGAGGGGTGAAACCCCGAAACCGGTCCTAGGATGCTTGTTTCCGGTCCAGGTGGGACCTGGCTTGTCAGTTTGGGCTGGACTGTTGCCATGAGGCACAGGGTCAAGACTGATTTGCATATGGCCAGGTCTAAACTGGGGTGGCATGGTGAGCAAAAGAATGATGGATTTAACCGTAATCTCTTGACTGGGAGTGAATGTTTTGATTTGATCTGCATTCTGTCCATCAATTGGGTGTCTTTTGCTTTCTCACCCTAAGTGCGCCAGGTATGCCCAGACGTGGGTCCTGGGCTCTCTGTGCCACTGCAATCAAGCTATCCTGGCTGAAGAGCGGTGAAACCCCAAAACAGGTCCTAGGATGCTTGTTTCCGGTCCAGGGAGGACCTGGCTTGGCAGTTCGGGCTGGACTGTTCCCATGAGGCACAGGGTCAAGGCTGATTTGCATATGGCCAGGTCTAAACTGGGGTGGCATGGTGAGCAAAAGAATGATGGATTTAACCCTAATCTCTTGACTGGGAGTGAATGTTTTGATTTGATCTGCATTCCGTCCATCAATTGGGTGTCTTCTGCTTTCTCGCTCTAAGCGTGCCAGGTATGCCCAGACGTGGGTCCTGGGCTCACTGTGCCACTGGAATCAAGCTATCCTGGCTGAAGGGAGGTGAAACCCCAAAACCGGTCCTAGATTGCTTGTTCCCGGTCCAGGGAGGACCTGGCTTGGCAGTTCGGGCTGGACTGTTCCCATGAGGCACACTGTCAAGACTGATTTGCATATGGCTGGGTTCAAACTGAAATGGCATGATGAGCAAAAAAAACGATGGATTTAAGCCCAGATCTCTGTATTGGGGTGAATGTATGACATTGTTCTGCATTCTGTCCATCAACTGTTGTTTTAGCTTGAATCGATCGGTCCTAGGATGCTTGCTTCCAGTCAAGGGCTTACCTGGCTCGGCAGTGTGGGCTGGACTGTTCCCTTGAAGCACAGGGTCAATACTGATTTGCATATGGCCAGGTCTAAACTGGGGTGGCATGGTGAGCAAAAGAATGATGGATTTAACCCAGATCTCTTGACTGGGGGTGAATGTTTTGATTTGTTCTGCATTCCGTCCATCAATTGTGTGTCTTTTGATTCTGGATCACTGTACACCATTATAAATGAAGATGTAGGGAAGGAGAAATTTGAAAAGAAAATTGGTAGTGATTTATGGGAACCTGATATAGAACCGGAAGAATATGGTTGCAAAAATGTATTTTTGGGGTTATCTATGGCTCACATTTAGGTTTTAAAGTAGACGTACAAGAGCCAAACTATATGTCGCTAAGAAGGAATCCTCTGTACTTGGATGGGTTGACAAGGAAAGTTACTCATTGTTTTTGATCCTAACATAGAACACTTTTTAATTATTGGAGATGGCATCACCATAGAGTAGGATATGTTAAGAACTTTCATCAAGGTTTTTTGCAAAACGTTCAAACTTAAAAGGATTTGAACATTGTATAGTCGTGAAGAGTGACACATCGCCTAAAGTACATAAGTTCAGGAACATTCCCATCATGATTAGAGAGGAAGTATCAAATGAACTGGAGAAGTTGGTTACAGCCAGTGTGATTGAGCTTATTGAGGCTGCTGAGTGGATGTTTCTATTGGTTGTGGCGAGGCATAGCAATGGTAAGATTAGATTATGTGTTGATTTACACAGTCTTAATGAGAACATTGTGATCGATCGTTTTTCACTCGCAAAAATAAACAAGATGTTAATATGCCATAACTGGGCAAAGTGGTTTTCCACTTTAGATTTGTCATCAGCCTACTATCAAATTTTCTTGGCTCAAGATTCATGGAAATCCACAGCTTTTATAACACCTTTTGGGTGTTTCCAAATCAATAGGATGCCGATTGGGTTGACATTGACTGCTGCTGTGTTTCAAAGACTAATGTTTAATTTTTTTGAGAAGTAAAGCAGTATAAAATTCTTCCAGGATGATATCTTGGTTTCTAGAGAGGAGAAGAGTTTCCATGATGCCAGGTTGAGAAAGGTGTTAAGCATTCTGGAGAAAGAAGGTTTGACTGTTCAGTTTTTGAAGAACAAATTTGCTGAGGAGGGCATGAAATTGATGTGGAGGGTGCGATGTCAAAACCTTTGTTAGTCAATGCTATTGCAGAAGCACATTCTCCTTGCAGTAAGAATGATACCATGTATTTTTAAGGCTTAGGAGAGTATTGTATGAAATGTTTCGCCTGCTTCGCAGAGACACGTTATCACATAAGGCAATTATTAAAAAACAAAAGTAGATTTGAATGGACAAGACAATGTGAGGAGGATTTTCAAAGAATCAAGTAAGATATTGCTAAAGTGCCTGTTTTAAGTTGTTTTGATCTGAACATTATCTCTTGCGTTACTACTGATGCTAGCAACAAGGGTTTGGGAGCAGTGTTAACACAAAAGGATTGCAGTGGCAAAGATGTGATAGATTCCTTTGCTTCTAGATCACTTTCACTTACCGAGGAACGGTATATTGTGATTGAGAGAAAGGATTTGCCTTGTGCGTAGGCCGTAAATTATTTCAGGGCTTTTGTGTGGGGGAAACCCATCACTACTCAGTGCGCCCATAGCCTTTGGTTATACTGTTGACTACGGAGGGGGCAATTACAGTTTCAGCAAAAATTGTGATGTTATCTATGCGGATGCAGGATTATATTTATACTATAAGGTATTTGCAGAGGAAGGATCCTTTTCAGGCAGTTTGTTTATCCAGAAGTTGTAGGAATGAAAGGATGAGGCTTGGAACAAGTTCCAGGTGGTGTTGCTGCATGATTCTGGTAAGTGTGCTGTCAAGAAAGAGGAGTGCGTATGGCAGAGTATGAAAAGGACGTTACCCTTTAAGATGGTATGACATTTGTCTATAGTATTTGGCCTAAGAAAGA
The DNA here is from genome assembly GCF_964204655.1 of Triturus cristatus. Taxonomy (NCBI): domain Eukaryota; kingdom Metazoa; phylum Chordata; class Amphibia; order Caudata; family Salamandridae; genus Triturus; species Triturus cristatus. The sequence continues at coordinate 80,892,551 of NC_140590.1, read as the reverse complement.
GAAAATTGACTTTGAGAGCTGAGTTAAGAACTTATTGGTAAGTAAGCAATGAACGTTCGGTATAGGGGTGACAGAATTATTCCTCCTAAGGTATTAAATTGTGTGGTGTTTGAATTGTGTCATTAAGGCTATCTTGGAATAGTAAGAACAAAATCTTTGTTGAAGAAATTGTTTTGGTCTGGTGTTGACATTGTGGTTGAAAGATTTGAGAGAGAATGGTTGAATTACTCTCATGCTGATAAAACTTTGCACACTTTGTGGCCACCTATGTGTGAGTATTATGCTCCAAAGCAACCATGGTAGTCAGCAGTCACTGACTTTGCGGGGTCGGTAGGTGAATCACAAAAGTACATTATTGTGCTGAATGATTTGTTTTTGAGATGGTCAACTGTGGACATTGTGAATACAGCTGACACAGGTTTAGTTTTAAAGTTTTTGGATGGTATTTTTGTTTCAGAAGGGATACCCGCAATAATTGTACGTGTTAATGGATTGCAGTTTTTGTCAAAAGCCTCTAGGGACTATTTAAAACAAGTATTTGCAATACAATTGGTCTCGCCTTTGGGACCTTATAAGTATTTAATGATGCACCATATTATCACACATTAGTGCAGCGCAGATCTCTGTGGCATTAAATGTATCAGTGTGTAAGCGCTCCATCAATTAATCAGATGCAGCCCCCCTCTAAAATTCTACCCTATGTGGTAGTTTGGCGGCTGATATAAAGTAAAATTGTACACCCATTGGGAGAGTAAATAAAGGGCAGAGGAGCTGTTGCCTTCCTTAAGAAGAGCCAGCTTTAAATGGGCACTTTTTGAATGTCAGAAAAGAATGAAAATTGACATCATCAAACAAGCAGCATTCTGAATGCCTATTGTTGATAACCGTGAGAGAATCTGGGCTGTACTAACTAAGGGGCATATCAGCAAGGTGATGCAATAAAATGATCACCGCTTTAGCGTCCGTTTTCGGACGAAAAGCTGAGATAATTTTATTGCCCTATCAGCATGGACACGCTAATGCGTGAATCCATGCCTCAGGGCCTGTTTCCTGAATGCCCAGCTTTGCATCTCTAATGAGATGCAAAGTGGGCGTTGCTCCCTAAAATAACTGGAGAAATGTCGCTAACCGACATTTCTCCAATTAGCAAGGTGTACAGTAACATGCAGAGCGATAAGAAAAGTAGCGCTATCCGCGGTTACCGCTACTTTCCCTACACCTGCTTTTATTCTGATTTAGCCATGTAATCCAATGGGAGGTGGATTACATGGCTAAATCCACCATGCCCTATCAGCAAGGTATCGCCGGTCGCAGTGCGATTATCGCTGGATTTCCAGCGATAATCGCACTGTTTGTGGCTAACGCATGGATTTCTATCGCTTGGAAGATAAGCGTCGCTTATAGCACGCTATCTCCACGATAGAATCCTGCGTTAGCTTGCGATAATTATCCTCGCTCTAAGAGCGCTGAGCGATAATTATCGCAGGCCCTTGCTGATATGCCCCTAAGAGATTTAACGTGACTTCTATGGAAGGTGACCAGCCCATGCCCCTGCCACCCTGTGGAGAAATCTAGCAGCCCAAATTCATTACTTTGACAGATTGCGTGCAGGTCGCCGTGCCCGTGTGCCCCAGTAGTAAAAGCTTTCAGAAAGCCTTCCCTCTCCTGAAGAGAGGCGGGGGAGGGGCCTGGACAACATTCTGCAGCCACCTTGAACACATCAAAAAATGAAGAAAGACAAGCTACCTGAGATTGTGCGGGCGGCACTAACCAAAGAAGCTGCGAGGGGTGGGAGGTGTTGTGGTGGGGGGAGGTGGAAGGAGAGTAGGAGAACTGAAAGCAACTACCAGGGGTGAGAGGTGTTGTGGGGGATAGGAGGAGATGAGGTAAACTGAAAGCAGCTCTAAGGGGTGGGAGGTGTTGTGGGGGGTGGTAGGAGATCAGGTGAACTAAAAGCAGCTCTAAGGGGTGGGAGGTGTTGTGGGGGATAGGAGGAGATGAGGTAAACTGAAAGCAGCTCTAAGGGGTGGGAGGTGTTGTGGGGGATAGGAGGAGATGAGGTAAACTGAAAGCAGCTCTAAGGGGTGGGAGGTGTTGTGGGGGATAGGAGGAGATGAGGTAAACTGAAAGCAGCTCTAAGGGGTGGGAGGTGTTGTGGGGGGTGGTAGGAGATCAGGTGAACTAAAAGCAGCTCTAAGGGGTGGGAGGTGTTGTGGGGGATAGGAGGAGATGAGGTAAACTGAAAGCAGCTCTAAGGGGTGGGAGGTGTTGTGGGGGGTGGTAGGAGATCAGGTGAACTAAAAGCAGCTCTAAGGGGTGGGAGGTGTTGTGGGGGATAGGAGGAGATGAGGTAAACTGAAAGCAGCTCTAAGGGGTGGGAGGTGTTGTGGGGGATAGGAGGAGATGAGGTAAACTGAAAGCAGCTCTAAGGGGTGGGAGGTGTTGTGGGGGATAGGAGGAGATGAGGTAAACTGAAAGCAGCTCTAAGGGGTGGGAGGTGTTGTGGGGGATAGGAGGAGATGAGGTAAACTGAAAGCAGCTCTAAGGGGTGGGAGGTGTTGTGGGGGGTGGTAGGAGATCAGGTGAGCTAAAAGCAGCTCTAAGGGGTGGGAGGTGTTGTGGGGGATAGGAGGAGATGAGGTAAACTGAAAGCAGCTCTAAGGGGTGGGAGGTGTTGTGGGGGGTGGTAGGAGATCAGGTGAACTAAAAGCAGCACCATGTAAAGGGAAAACTAATGAAGAGTAAAAGACCGAACAAAATATCAAGGGTGGCACAGTCACTCAAAAATATGAAACAAAAGAAATAACCGTGTTTAATCCCTGTGAATACCAAATTGAAAGAGGCAACCTAGTAAATGATAAAAGAAAAGTTACCTGAGTTTTGTGTGCACAACATTATCCAAAGAAGCTGCGAGGGGTGGGAGGTGTTTTGGGTGGGAGTCATAAGGAGATTAAGTGAAGTGAAAGCAGCGCTGTACGCTGGCGAGCAGCGAGGAGAGAGCTAAAGAAAACAAGCTGCGAGGAGAGGGCTAAAGAAAACAAGCTGCGAGGAAAGGGCTAAAGAAAAAGTAGTGCTCTCAAACAAAACATATGGCCACTAATGAAAGGGGCCATGTAGCAGGGCCAGTAGCTAGGGCTGTAACAAAACAGCCACAAGGCTGGACAAATGTACACTATTTACCAACGAAAGTGATGGAATTTGTAAAGGCAGACAAGGCAACTAGTGAAAACAAGCATTTGCAATGCAATCGGTCTTCCCTTGGGGACAAATGTATGTATTTAGCTATGCAGCACATTAGCCTGGGTGCTGAACCATCTACTGTTCTTTAACATGGAGGGAAAGTAAGCACCAAATTGTGTGACACGCCAGGTATGGGAACACATGGAGAGAAATTGTCATGCCCCGCGGTCACGTCTGGAGATGCGGAAGGTATTTAAGGAGCATCGAGGGCTTCTAACGCTGCTTAGCGTTCTAGCTGTTAGCCCGTTTCCGTCCCTTTGTTGTGTTGCCTGACTTCCTGTTTGGTAGCGGTTCCTGTTTCCGGTTCAGAGTTCGTTGTGCCGCGGACGGTGCAAGCTCCGCGCTGTTCCTTGTGCGGCAGTGATTGTACTTCCCGGAGTTGTTGGAGGACATCCTCGGTAGTCGCACGCTGATTCCTTTGCCCTGCTGAGGTCGCCCACGGTCCAGAAGCCTCTGTCAAGTAAGGCCTCGGTGTTAGTAGCGCGGTGCTACTCACGGGGCGGTTCTCTTCGCTGTTGTGGACTTCTTGTGCTGGTTTTATACGAATCCTGCGGTTAAGGATTCTCTCTGTCTCTTCTGGCCAGAGCATATTGTTTTCTCTTTAGTTCCATTCGTATTTCATTACCTTCCCATTAGGCGGGAGAAGCTGGCGTGGACCCTTGGGGTGTATCATAGGTTACAGTGGTACTTCATCATTGAACACGGTAACCATTGGTCATTGCATGAGTATATTTGAGAGAAAGTAGTTCGTGCATATCCCTTACATTCTTTTCCGCCCCTATTCCCCTGCAGCTCTTCGTTGTCACATTCATCTCCAATTATCAGTGAACACCCAAGGAAACTAGCATCCCGCCGATGCACACTCATTAGAAGATAGGGGTAAGAGCCACCATCACATTTATAGATTATTGGTCCAGGAAGGTGGTGAACGTGGTTGTAATCTTTGTATGTTCACATAGGGGTCTTGACATCTATACTAGACTACATACTGAGAATCCCCAAAGGTCAAGAACAGCATGGTATGTGTATTTTCATCCACATAAGGTTAGACAGAAAGAGGGGATATTAATGCACATTAACGAAGTGTCTTGTCTTACAGCTGTGAAGTTCTGCCTGCTACCTAGAAGTTGTGTGCTGCACGATCTACCTTTTTCCCCCGCCTACCCTTGTTTTGTTTCCCTGTTTTCCCTAGCGTCCCTCCTGACTCTAGAGTCTGATAGAGCGGAAGGGGCGTGGGGGACGACAGTGGACTTCTCTTCAGGATTCCTGGCGCTCCTGCGGAACAAAACCATTGATCCTTACAGAACGCTAAGCCTAAAATAGATAGTTCTGCCCGAGCGCCATGGACCTGGGAGCAGTCACACTCGCTGATTTAGCTGGCATGTTGGGTAATTTACAGGCGGAGACACAAGCTTTGTCGACCAGACTCGACTCTCTGCAGCACAGGCATGGGACAGGTGCTGCTGGGGGAGGAGTCGAAACCACGCCCTCCGTGATCCATGTCACTACCCCTACCTCCATCCCTCTGGCCCCTCCTGAGAGGTTCTCGGGTGATGCTTCCAGGTGCGGGGCTTTCCTCAGTCACTGCCAATTGCACTTTTCGTGTAAAGCCTCTTGCTTTCCCACGGATCAAGCCCGTGTAGCCTTTCTTGTGTCTTACCTCAGTGGAGCAGCCGCTGATTGGGCTATACCCTTAATAGATCGAGATGATCCCCTCTTGTATAATTATTCCGCCTTTACAGGGGAATTTCGTAAACTATTCGACAGGCATACTTACACCCATTCAGCTGACACCGAACTGCTAGCTTTGAGACAGGGTAACCAGGATTTGGTGGGTTACATTACCTCCTTTCAGAGATTAGTGGTCGAGGCCAATTGGCCCGAAGAGAAACGGAGCACATTATTCTATAGAGGGCTCCGCGACGATCTAAAGGATGCGCTCTCTCAAATTGTTGACTTGCCCTCTGCCTGTAATGAGCTGATAGATCTAGTGGTTAAGATCGAACATCGCCTCCAAGAACGAAAGCTCGAAAAAGGAAAGGGGGAACCACGTTTTATGCCTGCTAAGGTGAAGAGAGTGGAGGCTGTGAAGGGTACAGATGACAGTGAGCCAATGCAGATAGGGATAGTGAGAGGGCCGTTGTCAGCGGAGGAGAGGCAAAGGAGAAGAACGAATCGGCTCTGTTTATATTGTGGAAAGGCTGGTCATTTCCTAAGAACATGCCCAGTCAAACCCAATGCATTCAAGAGTTCGGGAAACTAGAAAGCCGGGGTTTCGTGGAGACGGGAGCCTTGGGCAGTTCTGGTCTGACAGTCTCCTCTACTGAACATGACATTACACCTATCCCTCACCTCTATGTATCCACCTATCTCACCGTAGAAAATCTAGGTATCCATGTGTCCACCATGATTGATTCAGGGGCTTCTGGGAATTTCATGGATGAGGAGTGGGCAAGGAGTAATGTGATTCCCTGTGTCGTGAAAGACGTTTCCACCAATGTCTTTACGATAGATGGGAGCTCGCTTGTCTCGGGGCCAGTGACCCATAAGACAGTTAATCTCCATATGCACATACAACCTGATCATCACGAGGTCCTTGAATTTGATTTAATTCGGTCACCACAAATACCTGTTCTCCTGGGCATTCCATGGTTACACAAGCATAACCCCATTATTGACTGGAAAGAAGGGACCCTCACGTTCCGCCCTCTTACACACTGTGAGGCTCAGGCGGCAGTGGTGCAGCATTCGCTCGAGATTGACGTGACCAACCCTGTTCCTGAATTACCTGCCTGTTACAATGATTTGTACACAGTTTTTGATCCCAGGGAAGCAGAGGTCCTTCCTCCGCATAGGGTATATGACTGCAGAATAGACCTTGAGACTGGAGCCAGGATTCCGTGCAGTAGGGTCTATGTCCTTACGGAGAAGGAGAACCTATATCTTAGAAAATACTTGGATGAGATGTTGGAGAAGGGGTTTATTAGACCGTCTAGATCACCTGCCTCTTCGGCCCTGTTTTTCATTCCCAAGCGTGAAGGGGGCTTGCGGTGTTGTATTGACTATAGGAGACTGAATAATATCACCATCAAAAACCGTTATCCCTTGCCTCTGATCGCTTCCCTCCTTGACAGAATACGCAACGCCAGGTACTTTACTAAACTAGATCTGAGGGGTGCCTACCATTTGGTACGGGTCAAGGAGGGAGACGAATGGAAAACGGCCTTCTGCACGAAATATGGATTATTCGAGTACTTAGTGATGCCCTTTGGGCTTTGTAACGCCCCAGCGGCATTTCAATTCTTCATCAATGAGGTGCTCTGGGATATGCTGGACGTTCATGTCATCGCGTACATTGATGACTTACTGATCTATTCCTCTTCCCTGTCTGAACATGTGGGTCATGTTCGAAAGGTGCTAGAACGTTTGCGTGATAACAATCTGTACTGCAAATTGGAAAAATGCTCCTTCCACACGCAGGAAGTGCCCTTTTTGGGATTTATTGTTACTCCCCACGGTCTCCGCATGGATCACATCAAGGTCAAAGCAGTCCTTTCGTGGCCGGCACCTGGTTCGATCAAAGAGCTTCAAAGGTTTTTAGGGTTCGCCAATTTTTATAGGCGTTTTGTTCAGAATTTCTCAGAATTGGCACTTCCTCTCACTGCGCTATTGCGAAAGGGGAGTTTGTATGTGTGGTCTGCTGCAGCTGAATCCTCATTTCAGCGCATGAAGACGGCCTTCACTTGCGCACCTGTCTTGCGACATCCTGACCCAGCCTTGCCCTTTGTGGTGGAGGCAGACGCCTCGCAGGTGGCAGTGGGAGGGGTCCTGAGTCAAACGGATCCAGAGAGTGGCGAATGTCATCCTGTAGCTTATTTCTCTCACAAATTTACTCCGGCTGAATACAACTATGCTGTGGGTGAGAAAGAATTATTGGCGATAAAGAAGGTTTTTGAGGAGTGGAGGCAGTACCTATTGGGAGCTAGGTTTCCTGTTGTTGTATATACAGACCATCGCAACCTTCAATACCTTAAGACTACTAAGGCACTGTCCATGAGACAACTTCGTTGGTCTCAATTCTTTTGTGAATATGAATTCACTATACAGTTCCGTCCTGGATCTAGAAATGGCAAGGCAGATGCCCTATCCCGGCTGGGATTTCAACATTTGGAAGATCCGGTGGAAGCTCCATCTATCATTCCCGAGAACAACATCATTGGAGGAGTGATCACCGGAGAGGTATTTCAGGACCAGGTTAAGGAGAGTCAGCTCTCGGCGAACATGCGGGCCATTGTAGGGTCGCATGAGACTCGTAAGGTGGATGGGTATGTTTGCGTCCAGGGAGGAGTAGTATTACCTACATCTGATTTGCAGGCCCAGGTGCTAGATTGGTATCATTCACATCCCCTGTCAGGGCATCCCGGTATAAAGAAAACCACTAAGACCATACGGGAACGGTTTTGGTGGCCAACCATGTTGCGAGACATAGAACACTACGTAAAGACATGTCATGTTTGTGCCCAAACCAAGAGTTCCCATCAGAATCCCGTGGGTCTTCTCCTACCTATTGCCTCTCCTCCGGGTCCCTGGCATACGGTCTCCCTAGATTTTATAGTGGATCTACCAGTAACAAAGAAATTGAATAACACCTTGCTGGTAGTTGTGGATCATTTCACTAAGACTGCACACTTCATTCCTTTACCTGGTCTACCCAAGGCTTCAGAATTGGCCTCTATTTTCCTACAACACATTGTCCGCCTCCATGGCTTGCCTTCGGTTCTGATCTCAGATAGAGGGGCTCAATTTGTATCTCGGTTCTGGAAATACTTATGTGCTCTGCTACGGATTGATGTGCGACTCTCTTCTAGCCATCATCCGCAGTCAGATGGCCAGACCGAGAGGGTCAATCAGTGTTTTGAGCAGTATGTAAGAAATCAAGCTTTGCACTCCGTGGCTGACTGGGACGAGTGGGTATGGTTGGCAGAAATATCGTATAATAACAGTCCACATACATCCACCACTATGACACCTTTTTTTTGTTCCCATGGTTTTCATCCTAAGTTGTTGCCTGAGGGGGTCTCGATTGACTGCCCTACTCCCGCTGTCACTGATCTAGTACTGAAACTACAGACCCTACACACTAAGACATTGGAGGAGCTGGACATGGCCAAAACACGATATAAAGAGGGGGCTGATTTGCACAGGAGGTTGGAACCGATCTATGCTCCAGGGGATAAAGTGTGGCTTTCCACAAAGAACATTACACTCAAGGGTCCTCGCAAGTTTACTCCCAGATATATCGGTCCATACTCTGTCCTTAAGGTGGTCAATCCAGTGGCGGTGAAGCTCGAGTTACCTACTTCGTTTCGGATTCATCCGGTTTTCCATGTGTCTTTGATTAAACCTGTTGAGCCTGGCACAAGTCTCCCTAGCGCACCCGCTCCTGTCCTTGTTTCAGACACGGAGGAATATGAAGTGGAGGACATTGTGGACTCGCGTACCCGGGGACGTTCTCTCCAATATCTGTTACATTGGAAAGGGTATGGGGTGGAAGAGCGCACATGGGAATACGCTCGTGATGTACGTGCCCCCCGGTTGGTACGGCAGTTCCATCATCGGTACCCTGACAAACCCAAACCCAGGGGAGAGTTTCTTAGGGGGAGTGTGCTGTCATGCCCCGCGGTCACGTCTGGAGATGCGGAAGGTATTTAAGGAGCATCGAGGGCTTCTAACGCTGCTTAGCGTTCTAGCTGTTAGCCCGTTTCCGTCCCTTTGTTGTGTTGCCTGACTTCCTGTTTGGTAGCGGTTCCTGTTTCCGGTTCAGAGTTCGTTGTGCCGCGGACTGTGCAAGCTCCGCGCTGTTCCTTGTGCGGCAGTGATTGTACTTCCCGGAGTTGTTGGAGGACATCCTCGGTAGTCGCACGCTGATTCCTTTGCCCTGCTGAGGTCGCCCACGGTCCAGAAGCCTCTGTCAAGTAAGGCCTCGGTGTTAGTAGCGCGGTGCTACTCACGGGGCGGTTCTCTTCGCTGTTGTGGACTTCTTGTGCTGGTTTTATACGAATCCTGCGGTTAAGGATTCTCTCTGTCTCTTCTGGCCAGAGCATATTGTTTTCTCTTTAGTTCCATTCGTATTTCATTACCTTCCCATTAGGCGGGAGAAGCTGGCGTGGACCCTTGGGGTGTATCATAGGTTACAGTGGTACTTCATCATTGAACACGGTAACCATTGGTCATTGCATGAGTATATTTGAGAGAAAGTAGTTCGTGCATATCCCTTACATTCTTTTCCGCCCCTATTCCCCTGCAGCTCTTCGTTGTCACATTCATCTCCAATTATCAGTGAACACCCAAGGAAACTAGCATCCCGCCGATGCACACTCATTAGAAGATAGGGGTAAGAGCCACCATCACATTTATAGATTATTGGTCCAGGAAGGTGGTGAACGTGGTTGTAATCTTTGTATGTTCACATAGGGGTCTTGACATCTATACTAGACTACATACTGAGAATCCCCAAAGGTCAAGAACAGCATGGTATGTGTATTTTCATCCACATAAGGTTAGACAGAAAGAGGGGATATTAATGCACATTAACGAAGTGTCTTGTCTTACAGCTGTGAAGTTCTGCCTGCTACCTAGAAGTTGTGTGCTGCACGATCTACCTTTTTCCCCCGCCTACCCTTGTTTTGTTTCCCTGTTTTCCCTAGCGTCCCTCCTGACTCTAGAGTCTGATAGAGCGGAAGGGGCGTGGGGGACGACAGTGGACTTCTCTTCAGGATTCCTGGCGCTCCTGCGGAACAAAACCATTGATCCTTACAGAAATATTGCCTTTCAGCAGGAAATTGTATAGTCCAAAGCTCTGTTTTTAATATAAAATCAGGGCCTTCGGTGGTCATATCACTGAAAATACAAGATTTAAAAAAAATATTATTATCTACAGGTGCTCGTTGAAGACAATTTCTATGGACTGGAATCTAGAGAATGCTAAAGTGGTTCTGGTATTTTACTGACCTCTGCTGGTCGTTTTAGATCAAGAAAGTTAAATAGAGGCAGTTGTCAGAAAATAAAAAAAAGAAAGTCTGTCAGTAGAAAGTAATTCTAGTATTGTACTGACCTCTGCTGGTCGTTTTCTATCAAGACATTTAAATAGAGGCAGTTGAACTGAAAAAAAGTCCCTAAGTGGAACAGGTCCTAGGGCTGATCTCCAGAGCCCACAAAGTACATACACATATAAGTATTTACTAATATATAAGTATATACTATAAGTACATACTAAAGTATATACAAGAGGTCTCGAATGCTCGACCTAAAAATAAACTGGGCCTTAACTCGTGTTGTGCCCCAAACAAGCAGGCAGCAACCAGGGGGCATTCCTCCTCTCACTGGCGTCTCTGCGTGACACTGTTCATGTGGTTCGAAAGCAGCTGACATGAGCAAAGTTTTGCGTTTAGATTCCATCCTGTCAAGCGCATTTATCAAGTTAATTGGACTAGATATAGCACGTGCCAATTTTTAAGTGCGGCTGCGAATGAAGAGGGCTTTATGTTAATAAATAAAGTATTTGGTGGCCGTGCACAGTATAGGTATTGCATGGCATAGCCAATAGGTCTCGCCTTTGGGACCTAATAAGCATTTAGGTATGTAGCACGTTATCGTATGTATTGTGTTGCTATGCATTAACAAATCAGCTAGGTGAAACAAAAGTGTCTTTTGTACATTCCTAAAACCTGAACTTTTTTTCTGTAGCTGTGGTAAGAGAATTGAATGTACTGATTTACTGCAGTATAGCAGAAGGCAAGTGTTTTAAAGTGCTATCGTATTTTGCAGACATGTAAATAAACTCTCTTTTTCTCTTTCTTTCTCCTCCTTCTCTCATCCGCCTGCAATCATTAGTCATGTTATGGCCTGGGTAAGGCAGGGCAATCACCCATTTTAAAGGAGTACCACTTTGGGTGGGCCCCATGTCCAGCCGATTCGGGCTCTCTGAAGGTGAGCAACTCGCTTAGTAAAATGTCGACCAGCAGGCAAAATACCAGCTAAATCAGGATAGGATGCTATCAGAAGCATGGCTGCACAGTGCGGCTACACCAGTAGGTTTCAAGTCCACAGGAGTTTTTGTTAAGGTTGCCTTCTGCTTGAGCAAATACTTGCATCCATTTTCCAGCTTGCCAATCCTGAGCTCAGGTTGTAAAGGGGAAATTTTTGTAATGCCTTGACAGCACTTGATCTGGGAAAAATGTAAATTATGCCAGCCTAATTTTGGGAATTTCGCATTACGCTGGTTACATGAAATTCCTGAAATTAAACCATTATGCCACACTGCATATTTACGCACAGTGTGCAGAAAAACTTACAGTGAGTGCATGGAACAACACAAATGGTCACAATTTGAGATGTTGCTGCTCCCCTCACTTGAAATTTTGGTCCTTGTGTCAGAAATTGATGCAATGACGTATTTCCCACTAAAATATGGCATGGACAGATTTGCACATTCACATAATCATGAATATTTTCGCACAATTTTCACAAAAGTAAGTTACGCAAATTTCACACACCCCTAGATACCACACTAAAACGACTTACTAAAAGGCTCCTCTACACCTTAAGTAAAGTCATCAAGACTTATTTATGGAAGCATGATGCATCTATCTCTGTGCCAAAAGTTATTTGAATTGGAGAGCCAATACAATGGATTGTAACACTAAAAAACACAATAAAAGAGCACAAAGAAATATGCTGCTTTCCAAGAAGCACCAAACAATAAGTAATCTTCAAAAATAAAATCTCTCTAAGTCCTGCCTGCTTGAGACATCTCGGAAACTGAGAGGAAGAGAGCTCGATTTCTTAGAACTCAGTAGGGATCCAATCACGCACGCAAAACTGAAGTGCACTGCAGCTATTCCGGATGCAATTTGACTGGGTAGATTATAGGCCTGGGCTAAATTTCCGTTCCGCTCGCGCCAATTGCGATAATTTGACATTTTCGCGTTCCGCGGAGAGCGCGAAAATGTCAAAATTTCCGCATTCCGCAGCTTAGCGATAATTTGTTTCTTGCTCGCGCTGTAAAATAATACATTCTCGCGCGCGCGCGATCGCCTTACCTGAATACCCGCGTTCGCCGACAAGTTTTCCCGATGCGGTCGCGTTCTCCACGAGATGTTGGATTGTTGGTAGCCATTTGCGCTGTCTCGCGACAGTTCGCGCCCGCAGTAATGTCATTGGTCGCGCGATCACGTCTTTCTTCTCGCGATCATGCACCGCGAGAAGAGTGAAAACAAGAAGGCCGCACCCGCGAGTAACCGCATGGGTAAGTTGGCGAGCCGCGACCACGCAGAAAATACCGCGAACGGGCGGGTAAAAAACTTCCGCATCTTCGCGATATTTCCGCGTGTTTGCGGAGATTTTTAACATTTTCGCGATAATTTGCGAAAGTCACTTTCGCAAATTCCGCCCACCCCTATTATCTGGACGGTAACATGGCATCGAGTGTTCCTACACCCTGGAATCCCAGGTGTGAGAACACTAGGCCATGTATAATTATGCAGAGTATTAATTGCATTGGGAATTCCGCTCTGCTCAAGTGTTAACCGGGACCTTTTTGGGAGGTTTTCCATCTCCCATGACGTCATAAAAGAAACAACCCCGCCGCTGCAAATAATGTTCATTTGGGCAGTAAATTAGAATGCTCATTACATTAATGTGCCATGGCTTTTTGCAAGAAGTGAGTACTTTGCTAGTGATCTATACCAATAACTCATTTACGTTATTTGCAGTATAGACAAGCTCATTTATAGAGTGAAACCAAAAAAGGTAAATGACCGATTCGGTCAATTTTGGATTGAATGCATATTTTCTGGTGTATTAGGCTTTTCTCCCCACAAATTTCTGAGCGGCCGCACAGGCCGAGAACAGACTAAAGTGCTATTTAAGCTGTGAGGTAGTAGCTGCAGACAATTAGGTATTGCGTGGCTTTAATAAAGCGCGCGCCATGTTAATAAATGAAAGTTTTCGGCGGCCGTGCACATTATAGGCATAGTGCGGCTGTGAATAAAGCAGGCGCCATGTTAATAAAGAAAAGTATTCTGCGGCCGTGTACATTATAGGTATTGCGTGGCTGAGAATATTATAGGTATTGCGAGGCTGTGAATAAAGCAGGCGCAATGTTAATAAATGAAATTTTTCGGCTGCAGTGCACATTATAGGTATTGCGCGGCTGTGAATAAAGCGGGCGACGTTAATAAATAAAAAAAAATTGCGGCCGTGTAAATTATAGGTCTTGCGCTGCTATGAATAATGCGGGCGCCATGTTAATAAACAAGGAGTCCCTAAACATGGCAACCAACAGCCACATCGCAATGAAAATGAAGTTGGTCGGTGCTGCTTCCGATAAAAACGGAAGTGATGCATCGGACCAGCAACCAATAGGGAGGCCGGAAATCGTAAATGAGCCAATTGCAAGCAGCAGCCAAGCAGAGGCGGGATTACCCTCGCTATATGAATTACTAGAAGTCTCGGAGAGACAGCGCATGTGCGCTGCCTACGCGAGACCTAAAAAGTGGTGGGCGTGTGTGGGCATGTGTGGGCGTGTTCCATCTCCACTAAGGGAATACAGCATGTCTTGCAGAGCAGTGCATGCACGCTGACTCCAGGCTCGACCTAAACAATTGGTGGTGTGCACAAAACCACTTCCCTTTACACCCCAAGTGGGAATGGCATGGTTGAGAAGTGTAGCCATGTTAGAAAGGATGTTATTCAATCAGTTATGGCTGGTAATGTGAATTGGGAAATTCATCTTTAGAAAGCAGTTTTGGTTTATTGAGTGATGTGTAATGAAGCCACCGGTTTGTCCCCATTTGTGATAATGAGGGGAAAGCTATAAATATAATCTAGGATAGTTGTGCAGAACTAGGGTATAGAAATGGTCACTTGATTTGGTTAAGAACAGAATAGTTGAACAACATTTGAAAACTAAATTGTATTATGCTGAAAAACATGGTGTCAAACCTGTTAACATTGCTGTGGGTGATTGGGCTCATATCAAGAAGCCGGGTAAGGTCCTTAAAGCGGCCAGTCCAACCCAAAAAACGTGTGCAGGTTTTGAATAATGCAATGAGGGTGAGTGGTGGAAAGGTATGGAATTTGGAGAGGGTTACTTTGGGTTCGAATGATTTATGGGATAAAGTTAAGGTTCCTCATTCCAGTAGTGTTACTGCAAGGCAGGATTTTCAGTGGTTGGTTGAGGATTCTTTTTCCAGGTCATTTGAATTTTCTGGAAAATTTGGTTTGGCTTTGAAAGAACATATGGAGGAGGAAGAATAAAGAGAAGGAGAGTTTTGGGATGTTGTGATGGAAAAGGGAGGTGTTGAGCAAAATGTTGATGTTCCTGTGGTTTGTGGTAATGGTGATGATGATGTTTCGAAGGGTGCAAGTGTGATGGAGAAGAGAATTGTGTAGCAGAAGTGTGCAGTAGGACAGAAAAATACAGAAGAGATTGAAGGACTTTATTTGCAGTGAAAAATTGCATTATTTTGAATTGCTTCAGATTCCTTTTCTCGCTAAAAAATGTGTAATTTTTCAAAAATGTGTAATCCTAACTTATTTTATTTTCATTTGTTTTTTATGTATAATGCATATTTTGTAGTTGTATACTGTTTTTAGGTTGTTATTGTAGTATATTGTTGAAGGAGAGGGAGGTGTTATGATTTATTATAAAGAAGGTACATGTGTTGTTTTTGTACAGCTGAGGTTTTCGTTGTATTAGAAAGAAGGGGGATATGTTGTGTTTGGATTGCTGATGATTTGTTTCATCATGGCATTCCATTCTGGAATACGGGGCAGTTTTGTTAGCAGTTGGCAGATGGGACGGGCACCAGTGGGTGTCTTCTTGGTGCACACAGTATCTCCCTTCCTTTGCTCTGGCTGCTTACAGTCATAGCACACCCCAGCCTTTGTAGGGTCAAAGTCCTTCCCAGGTACTCCCTCTCTTAGGAATGGTATGTGGCTATGGGCTCCCCCCTTGGGCATCTTTTGGGGACTCTTTGTAAGTGGCTGTCTTTATACGCTTGCTCTCTTCTATCCCCTGAAGTGGGGCCTGTCCCTCTTTCTTGTGATCATCACCTTGGGGCTTTTGGGGCACCCTAGTGTGTACCCATTCATCAGCTATCTTCCTCAGTTCTCTAGGACTAGATATTGTAAAAGCTACCATATGCTTATGTAACTTCTTTGAGGTACAATTTGTAAGTATGTGTTCTTGTCCACTTAATTGTAGAGCCCCTCATAGGTATTTACCTGGTTACCTTTCATCTAGCCTTCCAGTGACCGCACAGAAGCAGCCACAATGGGTAGGCCCCTTGTGTGTATTTTTAAACCTCTGTCTATATTCTTTAGGGGGTTAAACCAAACAGCTTGATGAGTGCCTCCTTCATGCGTGGATATGACTCTGATACATTATCTTCCAATATTAAGCCTATTCCGCCCCACTGTTGGAAACAGTTCCCACAGCAAAGATCCCCAATGGTGGGCACCCATCCTTCTCATCCTGAGCCATCTCACAAAATGCTAGCCATTTGTCTATAGCAAATACCCTTGGGCAAAATAGGGTCATTGACACCCCCTGCAATTTACTCTGTGTATTTTATGTTGCCATCATGTCCTTGGGACTTCGGTCCCAGCTTTACCTTTTTCTCTTCTTGGCCCAGTCTTCTTTCCTCTAGGGACAGTCTCCTCTCTTGGAGCTCCAGGAGAGCAAGCTTGGCCTCTGGGTCCTTAGGCTTTCACAGTGAAGAGGAGCATTTCTCACTCCCTGATGAGGAGGCTTGCCTTGAATGAGTTTTGCAAGGTTTTCATCCACTTGAAAAAATGCAACCCATCTATAAAGCGATTATCATTTTTGGGGGAAACTCTTGTATTTTATTACATTCACTCACCAGTTGTGGGGCAAGATATCGAGGTTAAGAATATTGACCTACAAATTAGCAATAAAGACTACAAAGTGATGTATAGATTTACTATTCTTAACTCCGAGTCCATGAGCCTCATCACTTTAGCTCACACATGTGGGTTCAATAGGGAATCTACTTTCTTCTATAGGTGCTGAACCTATACATTTAGGGAGATATTCTCAAGAACGTGTGATAACCATCGCAAATTTAGCTTAACGCAACTCTTCACATCGCAGTCTATCGCAGGAAAATAACTCCGTGTTAACGTGGTATTTGTGAGAAGGTGGCCTGATATATACTGTCCACTAGTTCTAGTGGGCACCCTGTATCAGTCCAAACAACCCCTTATGGTGATAGGTTAAAGACAACCTTATATGAAAGCTATCCTAGTGGTAGCTATGGAGAGCACTCAATAACTGAAATATATCTGCACTCTGCCAGATACATCAAAGGGGGCCCAGGGGAAAATTATTTAAAGACCACTAGGTTCCTAACCCCCTAATTCTACATGTATTATAACTACAAAAACAGATTGGAGAAAAATAAGGAGAGAAGTCAAGAAGCACGTGAGTACCACTACTAGTGGAAATGAATCCCATCAGCCACCTGGGTAGCCACCCACATCATCTGGGATCCAGTGACCCTAGCTGTGCCATCAAGATTGAACAAGGCAACAGCTTAGCGGGCAACTAGACTCAAACTCACGGTTCAAGATATAGTTTCTACTGTGTTAAACAAAGATGTGGTGTAATCGTTGGAGGTGGTGAGAGAAAGCAGTGCAGTGAAAATTGTGAATCTTAAAATCAACTACTTAAACAGATATGAAGCTGTAATGGTTCTGTCTAAGTGATGAAATAAAACCAGTGCAAGAGCTGCTTTCAAAAAATAGCTGCTCACGTCCAGTTGGAGAAATGGTCTACATGTTTCAGCCTATGGATTATGTGGAAATCTGGCTTTCGTCAGGACCTAGGAGTATTTGCTACTGCTATGTAATAATGTGAATTATCCCAATTGTGAAAAAACATCAACGTGAAAAAAACACAATAATTGGAAGATATACAACCTACTTTGGTTGTGGACTTAACCATTCAACACTCTTTACTGGTTACTACAGGAGTGTCCATCCATTTCCTAAAAGTAAAGAATAAAGAAACAATAGATAGTACAAACACCTGCTTCATTGATAATTTTTTCTCAACTTCTAGCATGATAATGCATTTTGCAATGTACAAAAATAACTCCACCAAAACATCAATAAGCTTACCCGTCACAGTACGGGCGTGCTCTCCTCACCAGGCATCCGCTCTGGGAAATGAGGCACCGCTCTGAATCAACAGAAACGGGTACACAGTTTGTTGCAACAAATCACACGTAAATGTAAGTTACATCCTAATGAACCATAGCACACCTCTTTATTGACCTAAAAACAAAGGAAATTTGTTATGATGCAGCCCCGAGTGACTGCCCCTTTAGTTAATGATCGTCACACGTAATAAAAAAAGGACAGAGCAAACCGTCAATTACGAAATTTCAAAAACTAGTATTAATAATAGCGATCAATGGTTGACTCTTCTAGGGGTATCCCCATGGTTTGGTATTCACTTGCTCACAAGGGCTCTACTAGCTGTTGTCAATTGAGAGCTCGTTATTGAATGTACGCTAGCACAACCTTTACTAGCTCTTACACCGTTTGGTGTTGACGTCAAATGTAACATTAGCACCGCGTCTATAGATAAAGAGCGCTCGATCAAGAATAACTATTTTTAGAGCTAATCGGTGGACTAACCTGTCCGTCGGTACCTCGGTCTTCTGATCGAGCAGGAAGGGGAGGCGGCGGTGTGTATATCTTGATGGTTTAAATAAGCCGGTTTCTTGGCGCCAAACTCACGCATCATCATAGCGCCATTGTTAGTTTGGCTTAAAATATAAAAAAATCCCAAAGTCCATTTTTGTAGGCAGATTTTGAGATACAGAGTAGCCCTGGAAAAGTCTTTAGAAATCACTTGGCTGAAATATATTAAACTTAGTTTCACTAAGATGGGTGTCCTAGAATATGTTTCTAGTTCAGAATGCCTTGAAGGTGTCTCATCTTGCCAAATTAACTGGATTTTTTTTACAACTATATAAATTTGGCACGGGGTCGAAGAGAAACTCTATAGTCAGAGAACCTCACTGACCTTTTTCTCTCAGCAGGCACCTTATCTACAGATGATTTTTAACAAAAGCCAAAGTTTTTGCTGACAAGGCTTCGCCTTCAAACCTTACAGTTCAGTTCAGTTCAGATATCTTTATTCGGCTGTAACCAGCCATAAAAGAGTACATCACAAATATAACACATTTCATAATAAAACACACAAAAAAAAAAACTTCAAATATCAAATAGAAGTACCATAAATAGAGGAACAACTGCGAGCATGGCACATATCAACAACATGTTTCATGTATAAATTTCAAAATTAATTACTGTGGGAAAATTAATACATAAAATGTAATTTTCCGACAATGTTTCGAAGCCGAACTGCTGAAGCAATATATTTATAACCCATTAGGCAAATACATTTGTCATTTAAAAGCTGGAGATGATGCAAGGCAGCCCGACATTTTCTTATATTTAGGAATTTTAAGAGTGGTTTAAAAAAAGGGCGTCTTTCATTAGTATACAGTTTACAAAAAAACATAAAGTGCAATGTGCTCTGAACAGATTCTCACTCACAGGGGCATAAATCCAATTTAGCATCAGAATATACGTTTGGAGGATATGAAACCAAAAATCAGAGTTTCCAAACCTGAACCTAATAAGGTAATACAATTTAGCGTAGCTAAGGTAAAAGGATTAATAAAGCTCTGTGCCTGGAGAACAGACTAAAAGTGAGTGATCAACAACCCTTTTTTTCGTTGTGTCCTGTATACCTCCAAACAAATAGGAGTGAGCTAAAAAGTCCCTTTTCAGCTTTGCCCTTGATGTGTTGGCAATGTTTCCAGGGTTGTGGAAACAATCCAACAATCGCAGGGTCTCCAATTGAGCCTTAACGTAAGAGATCCATGGGATTTTGCTCACCCATTCCAGTTTTAAACAGTCTGTAAGGACAGCACGATTCAAAGCCGTTTCTTCCTTTACCCAGATATTATGCCACAATAACAAAGGGGCTAAATGTATACGAAAGGACAGTGAATCACACACAGTTTGCTCTGACAAATGGTAGCTGCAGTGCTTTTTGAGACACTCAGCAAACATTTCAGAAACGTATTCTCCGCTCTCTGCAAGCATTCAACATTACAGGAACCCCAGACTCCGAAACCATACAGGGTGACAGCACACGTGCGTGCTTTATAAATTTCAGTCATTACCTTGATGGGTCGAGAGCCTAGATTTTTTGTAAACCTGAAGGTTGCCTCCAGGCTTTGGTTAAAACCCCTAATCCTCGCCTCTAATAAATGAGACCAAGTATTGAAGAGGATTCCTAAATAAGAGAAGGTGAGCACATAAAGCTATTTCTCATTGTTTATAAAACATGTCTTTAAAATTACGGGGGATTTGCGCACCACCATAATATGAGATTTAGCCACATTTGTCCTCAGGCGGAGGTCATACATAAAATTATTAAAACTAGTTAAAAGCCTTTGCAACCCCACCCCTGTACTGGACATTAAAACACAATCGTCTGCATATAATAGCGCTGGTAACAACCTTCGGCATATCTGGGGAGTGTCCACATTCCCACTTATAATGTGGCTCTCTAGGTCGTTTATATACAAACAGAATACAAATGGGGCAAGGACACAGCCCTGACGTACCCCGCGTTCCATTTCGATTGGAGCAGTGAGTTCCCCATCTGCTCCATAATGTACCCTCCCTGTGACATCCCGATGCATTGCTACTAAAAAATGCACAATGGCCGGGTCGATGCCCATTTGCAGCATCTTCTCCCAGAGCCTCCCTTTCTGCACCCAGTCAAAGGCAGATGTTAAGTCCATGAACCCTAAAAAGAGGGATCCAGACTTGGCTAGGGTGTATTTACCTATGACTAGGTGCAGATTGAGGCATTGTTCGACGGTGCCAAGGCCTCTCCTGAAACCGTATTGAATGTCTGAAAACTTGCCGGTTTCCAATACCCAATCCTCCAGTCTTTCTAAGATAACTCTGCCCATAATTTTACAGGTACAGTCAATTAGGATATTGTTCGGTAACATTTGGGATCTGCCCTGTCACCTTTGTTAAAAATGGGAACTATTATCACGGATCGCCAAAGTCAAGGGGTCCCTGAGCCACCTAGCAACTCAAGATATTTGTAAGCAGTGGGAGCCAGAAGGGAGTATTAGCTAAAAACAGATCCGCAGGGATGCCATCAGGGCTTGAGGCCTTATTCCTCAAAGTCTGTGTTAAGGCCCTATCCACCTCATCTAATGTGGGGGGTGCCAGGGTTGAGGCCACGTAATTAAAATTAGTACAAGAATCAAGATCACTACCAGTTTTATAAAGATATGAAAAATGATCGAGCCAAGTCTCAGGCATAATTGTCACGTCAATCTTACTACTATTGTTCCCATTAAAGTAATCCTGGTTCACAGTTTGCCAAAAGAGTTTGGAGTCTCTATTTTGGCAAGCTACATGGAGTTGTTCTCAAGCCTCATGTCTAATTTCTAGCTTGCGTTTCTCTACCGCCTGCTTATATTCATGGCGTGACTGCTTTGCCTCGGATATGTTTCAGAGTTTTATTTTCAATGCCTTAATTAATTTGTTATGGAAGAAAGTGCAGTCACTATTAAACCACCTCTTATTGCTCTGCATGCTGGCCTTGATTTTTTTGGTCAATACAACATTTATGGTCTTTGTTATTGACTCAAATGATTTTACCATAACTGAAGGACTTATGGTATCTTCTAAGCAATCTAAGACTTGGATCAAATTAGTCATTAAAATTTGAGATAAGACCAAATCAGGGTTTATAGTGGATCACTTCCGAAGTAACCCCTTGTTCTTAACATAGGTTAATGGACCTGATCTAGCTGCAGCAGTTGGGTCATCAGCATTAGGGTGCCTTGTCCTCTCCCTGTGTATGTAACTAAATCAGTGCCTACGGAATTTATAAGATCCACAGTAAGGAATAGGGAAAGGTTTGACAAAAGTGAATTAAAAATGTTCCCACAGGGATTGTGATTAAAATGACAGCTACCATCGGTCGCCCCAGCCACCAAATGGCATGCAGCCTGTTTGGACAAAGGACAACGTTTACAATTAAAATCACCTCACCAAAGGACTACACAGTCCGTTGTCAACTCTTCAACATGGGTTGACAAGACATTATCCAACTCTTGAGCAATACTAGTATTTGTAACATTGAACTTATTGTGATAGAAATTTACAAGAACCAATGTAAGATTTTTCCTGAGAGAGATATTAATAATCTGGAAGTGCGTGAATCATTCTTAGTCTTTTTCGTAACCTGCCATTCAGTGTTGTTGAGACCAAAGTCAGTATTTCTCCCTTTGCGTGTCCACCTAAAGAAGCGTTTGCGGGTGTATGAATGGAAAAGAAACCATTTATGTGTACAGTATCTCTCATTCATGTTTCCTGTAGGCATCTTATGTCATATTTTTGGATAAAGACGGCCTACTCATAAAATTTCTAACTTGAGCGACAAACCTGCAATATTCCAAAATAAGCTACCGTAGGCGGTCTATTATTATAACTGGTAGACCCCCTCCGATATAGACAGCAAATATGGAACGTGGCCGTCCAAAGGCACAATGTCAATAGATGCCACAGGTATTTCCAATTCACCCTGCAACATGATGCTGAGTGGCGGGGACTTGCTCTCTGGTGGTACATAGGAAGTAATACCGAATGGGTGAAACATAGCAGGGGAGACCGAATTATGCTGACCACATACATGAACATGTGACAACTCTGCTTCTAAGATATCATCAAAACATGTTACAGAATTCCCTACAACCTCAGGAAAATTAGCAGCATCCATCTTAGTCATAAAAGAGGATGGCGAGTTGTCCACCCCCAAATCCTGTGTGCTAGGCAATGGATAGAATGGACCATTTTTAACTCCAAACAAATTCGGGCCCAAAAAATAAAGGCAATCCACATGGTCTGGAGGAGAGAAGCAATTGAAAGTTGGGATGGCAAAGGCAGATGGCGTGTTAATGATTGGGTTCAGACCCGGGACCGCTATTTATTAATGGCCTATAAAAATAACCCAGTGGTACTGCCTCAATGGGGCCCCTTGCCTTGTTACTCAAAAGGAGCCTATCCATGAGCCAGTATACCGGGGACTTGTCCTTAAAATTAACATTAATACAATCGCCACTTTCCTTCTTTGGCTGCGAGCCCACCCATGAAACACGTTCAACGGTATTTGTCTTACAATACAAGTCATCGCTACAGATCAAACCTTACATTTTTTGGTAAGTTTTACAGAACCGGGCACTAGTTTCTCTTCCTCCATGGCCCTTCAAGGGCTATGTACCACAAAGCACCAAGCACTTTATTCTGGTGCAGAACACTGCATAGAGAAGACCGTTCCTTCATCCCCTGATTCTAACATTGGGTACAAGCACTCATGAACAGGCCCTGGGCTATCTTTATGAAGTGGCGCCCCTGAAGCCATATATGCTGCTTTTAATTATATTTTTAGCTCCTTAAAGGTATGCATCTAGTATTGATTCTTTATTTTTATGTATTGTGTATATGCGTATAGTTTGGTGTAACATTTATGAGGAGCTCATAGTGTTCTACATGAACTTTGTAAAGTATCCCTATTATTCCTATTATTCATAAATATTTTATTCCTGGTGTAGTGTTTTTTTTTGTTTATATGTGCTTTTATTAATGTTTTACAATTTTACATTACATCAGTATACTTCAGGCAGTACTAATACCATCCATTCACAATTCAATATCAGCATTTGACCTAGAACAGTTGTCAAGCGAAGATCATCTAGATTAGAGATCAATACATCATAAATGTAACCGGTTTTATCTCTTAGTACAAATTTGCCAACCTGAAGGATAGAGAATCAGACTGTTTGCAACACAACATTAATATAACCAAAGGGAACCTCACATTGACTCCCGTGTTTGAAATGATAGCTTTTTAAACATAATAACACAATGCACTTCCAATACCTGGCAGCTGCCAGTTCTATGTGTTCGTCTGCACGCGGCGCTTGGGCATACTCTGATTGTACTATACCCCGTCCTACAGTATGTCCACCATGCCATGCTTGCATATCATGTACTGTATTAATAGGCTTGGACAATAGTCAGTAAAGGGTTCTGTGCGTGTTTCTGCCTATTCGTTACTGAGCGGGTTAACAACACGGCCCGGGTCTTACCATATAATGATGTCGCCCGGGCGTGGCTCATATTTCAGTCAGGTGAGTGAGTGGGCTCGGCAGCCTGGTTCTGCCATAAAGTGCGAAAATCCGC
The DNA here is from genome assembly GCF_964204655.1 of Triturus cristatus. NCBI lineage: Eukaryota > Metazoa > Chordata > Amphibia > Caudata > Salamandridae > Triturus > Triturus cristatus. The sequence goes on along the minus strand of NC_140590.1, from coordinate 80,868,929 downwards.
TAGAATCGCATCCCAGCACCCTGCGAGTGGCTGTTTACAAACGCCTACCGCGTCTACTCAGCATTCCTGGTGTAATGTTGATATGAAGTTATTTTATATGTGGAACAAAAAACTGAATTTTGTTGGTTTTATGTAAAAACTGAATAAGGATTTTGATGATGATGTGCCTCAAGCCTTCATGTCAAGTGGGGACAGAAGGGCAGGTTGGTTTCAGCTGCCTGAATGCTCGAGCTGTTAGTCTGCAGTGCACACGTCATACAGGTCCATTTATCTAAATACGTTAGATAAATGCTGTTCTCTTGAAGCATTTTGATTTCACACGCTGGAGGTTGATGTCTGATGCGGGGTTTTAATTAAGCGTCAGCGGACGAAAAGGTAGAACATGTCCAACCGCAGAGATAGACGGATTTGTGTAAAGTAAACACAGCTGTTGATCACTGGCGTAACGAAAATTGAGGGGGCCCCCCTACAATGTATGTGGGGGGGGCCCCCTCCAGACTCAATCAGGAGCTCTCCGGCCAGAGTACTGTACTGAAGGAGGTCCATGGGTACCCCCCCAGTGCTCCCACACACACCCCCAACACATTGGGGGCGAGCAATGGGCCCCCGGAGACATTCTCTGCATGCCTTTCCATGGCGGTTCCACCGCCGCTGAAAGGCTGGCTACTGCAGGCATCATAATCATGCCGGCGGAGCCTGGCCCTGCACTGACATCATTGTAGCGGTCCAGTTCCGCCCGCTAGGCATGCGTGCCGACTGGTACCGGCGGAAAAGTGGCGGGCAGAGATTCTAACCGCCGCGGTCATCACCGCCAATGTAATGGGACCGGCGGTTTTCAGGGTTGCGATCACGGGCGGATGTCCGCCGCCGGTCCGGCCATCCGTCCGCCATCCTAATACACCCCTAAGTGTCACACATTTGGCAATTGAGTGTCACTCATAAGTGCACTGAAACCATGCAAATGTCACATAATCTGCAAACCTGGCAGCTATGTGTATGAAGCTTTCTCACACATCCCCCTTTCCTTAAAACCCCCGAACGTGGGGCCTGGCTGCAGCAATGCACAGCCTCCAGGCAGCACCCCTATATAAGGGCACTAGCCTAGCACCCTTGCATTTCCTGTGCTTTGCAGCAGTTTTAATGTTTAAGAGTTTCTTGTTGCTCAAAAGGGTGTCGTTTCTGATATTTATATATGTTTCCCTCGTCTTCGCTGCCTGCAAGAAAGTGTCACTCATTGTCATTGAATGTCATTCATAATTACACTGAAATTATGAAAATGTCACACATACGCAATCTGAAACCTTGGCAGCTATGTCTGTGCTATAGGAAGTGAGGTACTTTCTAGTGTCTGCAGTCTCGTGAAGGACTCACTGCCGTCCCCAGCCACATGAACCGGGAAGAGAGTCGGGGCCTTAGCCAAGTCATGACGCTTGGCTTGAGAGCAGCCAACACCTCCTCCCCGCCTTGACGCATTTAGGTTATCTTTCCACCTTGACTCACCTGACTCCCTGTAATATACTGCTGGCCGCCATCTCATGATTCTGGCAGACCAATTCAGAGTGGATGGAAGCCGTCCAAACCCGAGCCGGTGTGCAAGCACATGCTTCTGGTGAAATACAGACACAGCTCATGAGGCAGAGTGCATTTTAGGAGAGCAAGGGAAGCGCAGTCTTCAGAAACTAGATACCCTTTGAGGCTGATTTGTTCAATCGAACCTGTACCTGGGATCTAAATATTCACTTTCTTTAGCAAACCTGCATGTTAACACACGGCTGTGCAACAGTGCAACCTGCTTTCCCTTGAAATGCTCCTGATAGGTTCTTCTACTGCTCCAAAAATGAGTGATCCTCATCTTATTTTGAACCTATTTCTCAGAACAAAGAAAGTGATCATGTTGCCATAGTAATCTTGGGAGCTTTCCCAGGATGGATGTCAACCCTTGTTCTGTTGGCCCCTTTTCACTTCTTGTGATCTGAGACACGGTTTAAAGATATCTTTTGTACCTAAAAATAATTTGACCAACTGCACTTTGCTTGGCAAACGTCAATTTTCTCTTATTCTACTTCTTTTATCTCACTGAAGTCATCACATTTTATGTACCTATTTGATATTTATTGATATGTATATGCGTTGACTGTGTTTCGAATGTGTCTAGAGTGGCACAGTAGACAAAACACAATTGTCTGGAATGCAACCCAGAGCGCTTGCCAGTGGCTGACATTAATCCAAGCATTTCCTCCATCACTTTTTTGCAGTAGATACCCTAAGTGGGATGTGGGTCCCTTGCTCACTGTGCCATAGAACTCAAGCTATACCTCACTGAGGAGACTTAAGTAGGTCGAAACCGGTCTGAGGTTGTTTGTGTTCCCATCTGGAGGGGACATGGCCTGGCTTGGCAGTTCGGGCTGGACTGTTCCTATTAGAGAAAGACTACGACCGATTTTCATAAGGCAGGTCTCTGCTTATAATGGCAATGTGAGCAAAAAAATTATGGCCTATAATGTATCCCAGACCAGTCACCAGTGGATGAGATTAATGCAAGCATTTCTTCCATCTCCTTGTTGTTTTTGCATCGGGTTTCTTTTATACATTTTTTTTACATGTCATATATGGTTCCTCCATTACTCCTCTGCCCTTGTGCACGTTGGAAGCAGGAGCCGAGGATATGTGGAGGCCACATACACCATAAAATTATAGGCAGAAAAACTTTGAGTACCGGGCATGTTTTCCACTTCCGGTTTGAGTCACTTTATTGACAACTTGATAGTCACTTTCACTGCCTATTTTACGTCACTCAGAACACTCAGTGAAGAGAACGTGCGAGCGCGCGAAACAGGATGGCCGCCACCTTTCGAACTCCAGTGCTTTTTCGCCCGTTTTTGGTTAAATAACGACGATTCCTGTCAACTTTGTGGCAAAAATGAAGTTGCTTGGCTTGTAAGGTCCATACCTGTGGACTGCTGTCATTTTTGGGGGATTTGGACGGTGTTGGAGGCGTTTCTCTGTATCCAGCCTTTGCTTCCAGCTCTGCCTCCAGATATTCCCAGCTTTGTCTGTCAGGGGGCGGAGCAATCCTTCAGGAAAGGGCCTGGCTTGGGCCTAGCCACTCCCATAGCCCATTATAGCTGCTGCACCCGCTCTAATAAGGATTTTCTCACTGCTGCAGTATATTTTCTTTCATTTTCTTGCTTTTTTGCTATTATTTTTGCGATTTCTTTATTTTTTTTATTATTCTACTTTTGATAATAAAACAACATGGATAATAAAAATAATATTCATCCTAAAAGGAAGCAGCAGGTTTCACCTCTGCCAATTAAATCAAAGGCGGTGGAGTCATCAGAACCTTCATTATCCTTAATTTTAGAGGAAATTCAAGCACTTTGTGTCAACGCATATTCTATTGCCTCAGAGATTAAAAATGTTTGAAAAGAAATCGCGAGTCTGTCAATGAAAATCTCTGATAATGCAATTAAAATACAAGATAATAAGGCTAAGCTTGAGACTTTTACTCCACTTGTAGCGAAAATATCACCTTTGTCTACCCGACTTCTAGATATGGAAAATCGTAACAGACAATACAACTTACGCATTTTTTATTTGCCGGAGGATGTGGAGGGTGGCAACTGCAGATTGTATTTGGAAAATCTGATTCCTGGTCTTCTACAAATTAAATTTCCAGAAACATTTGAGATTGACAAGGCCCATAGAATTCCTACACATCGCAATCCTCAACATACCAAACCTCGTCAAATGATTTTCAAAGTCCTCAGACATCATCATTTGGTTTTGATTCGAAAGGCAGCACGAGAGTTTCCTTCCTTGATGGTCAATGGGAATAACATTTTTATTCATCAGGACTTTGCTAAGGAAACAGTCTCAATTCGCAAGGAATTTACTGCTCATCGTCCTCAACTGCGAAGTCTTGGGTTCAAATATGGTCTTTTTGACCCTTCAACCATGCATATATGGAAGGACAACCTTTCAAAGTCTTTTCAGCGTCCTGATGACTTGCGTCAGTTTTTGCATCAGCGTTCACAGCATTCCATGGATACTCATGACTCTAATACTTGATTATAGCTAATTTACGTATTTTCTGACAGATTAATGGTTTATTACTACATTGGGCTTCAACGGCTTGGTCATGCTTGTAAAGCGTATGTGCGTTTCATCCTTGATATTTTTGTACCCTGTTTGTCGTTCTCTCCTTCTTTTAATTTTTTCCTGTCCTTTCACTAGTTCTGGAGCTACTATTTTCTCTTATTATTGTTCTTTTTCTTTTTCTTTTTCTCCTCTTCTTGATTTTTTATTCTTTTTCTCTTCATTATGGCTAATGTCCACAATATTAAAGTTGTTTCACTAAATGTTAAAGGTTTACTTCATCCAGTTAAGCGTACAAAAATTTTAGATTATTTAGGTAGTTGTAAGGCAGATATTTGTTTTGTTCAAGAGACTCATATAGATGACAAAATCTTAAATTATATGAAAAAGAAATTGGTAGATACTATTGTTTTGTCACCTGCTATTGGTAAAAAAAATGGTGTGGCTATTTTCGTTGCAAAAAAATTGCATTGCCAAGTCTTAAGTAAAATTTCGGATGCGGATGGAAGATATATTATAGCCAAAATTAAAATTCCTGATTCAGTCATATTTTTACTCAATGTTTATGGTCCTACTGCAGATGACCCTCTTTTTTGGTCTAATATTACCACTGAGGTTCTAAAGTTGGGTAAAGTTCCTTTAATTGTTGGAGGTGATTTTAATGTTATTGCTGACCCATTATTAGATAGAATATCTAGTACTAAATTTCGCCCTCCTAAGGTTTTTCATGCTTTAAAATCATTTATTCATACCACCAAGTTAGTTGACATTTGGCGTTTGCATTTCCCTACGGAAAAATGTTTTACGTTTTTCTCAAATCCACATAATTCACATTCTAGAATTGATTATTTTTTAATCTCCACACAACTAGTCCAATCTGTAAAAACTCCTAAGATTGGTAATATTGACGTCTCAGATCATGCCTTGATTTCTTTTGTTCTGAATTTAACTTCAACTTTTACAAACCAAACTAGATGGCGTATGAATACTGGAATTGTTCTTAATGAACATAATAAGCCTAAAATCTTAAATGCCATTCAAGAATATTTTTTACTTAACCCTGAAGGATCCACTTCTATGGTCAATAGATGGGACGCCTTTAAAGCTTACATTAGGGGTGTAACTATTTCTATTATGGCCTACGAAAATAAAACATTCAATGCACATATCAGAAGTTTGGAAAAACAAATTGCAAAATTTGAAAGGCTTTTTATTTCGTCAAATGATCCTCAATTCAAAGTCAAGCTACAAAAACTTCGATATGAATTTAACTCAATCCTTAGTACAAGAGCTGGCATCCAAATTTCTAATTCTAAGGCTAAATTTCGTTTTAATGCCAACAGATCTGGGACACTTTTAGCTAATTATTTTCGTATAAAAAAATATAGAATGCAAATTACCTCAATTCATGGCCCCAATGGTAAAATTGCAATATCTCATAATGATATTGTTAAAGAATTTTGGGATTTTTACTCTACTTTATATAATAAGCCCGATATTCATGATCCCTCCTTACTGGACTCTTTTTTAAATACATGTGATTTGCCCAAAATTTCACAATCGGATAGGCTTGGGCTAGATTTACCCATTACTACAGATGAAATTTTAACTGCCATTAAATCCATTAAAAAAAATAAGTCCCCTGGCCCAGATGGTATCCCAGCTGAGTTTTATAAAGAGTTCCAGTCCCAACTTCTGCCTTATTTATTTCAACTTTTTACTTTTTTTGGTTCTTCAGGAACTATCTCAGGTTCTTTTACTGATGCTTTAATTATTGTACTTCCCAAACCAGATAAAGACCCCACTCTTGTTTCAAATTATCGTCCTATTTCTTTAATTAATCAAGACTGTAAATTATGTCTTGGAACTTAGAAGGGGGAGAAGGAGGTCAAAAGGTGGTAATGAGATACTTGGGTGTTCTGATCCCGCAAGATCTTTCCAAACTAACAAAAATAAATTTCGAGAAGGCAAGGAAAGAGATTAATGGGCTTTTAAAAATCTGGACGCACCTTCAACTCACTTTGCTTGGCCGTGTCAATTTAATAAAAATGATGGTGCTCCCAAAACTATCTTTTTTGTTTGATGCCGTCCCCCTACCATTTGATAAAGAAGCACTTAAAAAATTGCAGAGTCAAATAAATTATTTTATTTGGGCAAGTAAAGGCCCAAGAATAGCCTGGAAAAAGTTGAGACGGAGGGTGGATAAAGGCGGCTTAGCTTTGCCAGATTTGCAATTTTATTCATGGGCATTTCTATTAAAAAATGGAAAGATGCTCTTTAACACTCCCACAATATCGGAACTTGGAAGGATGTTTGATGTTATGGCAAGTCAAGAATCTGGAACCAGCCAGGGTTTTTTGTTTAAGTACTCTGACCCCAAATACTTTAAGAAAGTCAGGCTGAAGATCCTGAAAGGCCTGGCAGAGACTTGGTACAGGGTCAGAAAGGCCTTGAAGATACCTTATTACAGCTCCATGGCTCCCATCTGGGACTCACCAGGCTCACCGGGTTGGGCTAAAGATATTCTAGCCAGACCACTGAAAGAGGCAGGCCTAACCAGATGGAATCACATTCTGCCTGAAGCACAATTAATAAGCTGGGATACTTGTAATCAGCTAATGAACCAACAGATATCTGGATTCAAGTATATCCAAATACAAAGCTGGTGTCAATATCCTATCACTGTGATAGGAAAACAGAACGATCTGGAAGATGCATTTATAAAAGAAGTAACTATTAAAAAAAAGCTGGCTTTGATTTATTGGCTGATGGTTGAATTGGAAGATGGAGCTTTCACTCTCCCAACAGAACTATGGGGAAGATGCTTGCCGGGGCCGTCGCTGGAAAATATGTGGCAAGTATCAATGTCTATGCTTTTTAAAACTGTTAAATCTGTGCATCTAAGAAGAAATCACCTTTTCTCCATCCATAGAGCCTATTGGACACCACAGAGGCTGTCAAAGTTTGGAAGAGGAGGTGATGTGGCATGCCCTAAGTGCGGGAGCCTGAAAGAGGATGACGTTCACATGTTCCTAGAATGCCCCGAGATCCAGGTATTTTGGAAGGACGTGAGTAGTGCTCTGTCCAAGATGCTAGACATCACCATTAAGGTAAGCATCTCGATGGTCAATATCGGATGTGTGGATTCCTTGGAAAAGGTCACGGTTAATAATTCTAAGTTGTTCTTCTATGCCATGTTACTGGCTCGCAGAGAGATTTGTAAGCAATGGCTAGCTGTATTCCCTCCTAAATTCTCTGATTGGGTGCTTTCCATCAAATATGTGGCTGGGCTGGATATGAGAGCTTTTAAGAATCACCATTTCTGGTCTCCCGCGTTGGAGTGGTGTGAGCAGCAAACACTTTCTAATATCCGATGATTACGCCTGCTAAGCCTCGTCCGGCTACCTTGGCATTTCTCCATTTGATGCTTCCTATTCAGCGCTCAGACGCTTCTGGGAATGCGGTGGAGTGAAAAGCGAGAAGGCGAGGTGGAATGCGATGCTCCCAAAAACCCGGGCCATAAAGCGATAGAGCTGAGCATCCTCTCATCCCCTTCCTGTTTCCGTTTTTTCCAGCACGCAAGCACAGAGGGCCACGGCTATGTCCAGTTAGGTGTGCAAATGGAATCTGGTTATCTTTTTCTTGAGGCATATGAGGATTATAAAAGTTTTATAAAAAAAAAAAAAAAAAAGACTGTAAATTGTATGCTAAAATACTTGCTTCTAGATTGGCCCCTGTATTAGATTCTATTATACATCTTGATCAATCATGTTTTATGAAGAATAGATACTCTACAAATAACACAAGAACCTTATTACACGTTATTGAACAGAGTTCCACTTTAATTTCCCCCGCAGGAATTTTGGCTTTGGATGCAGAGAAAGCTTTTGATAATATCCATTGCCAATTTTTATTTCAAACCTTATTATCATTTAATTTTGGTACTTCATTTATTCGCATGATTTCTGCTCTGTATTATGCCCCATCTGCTCGTTTATTTATCAATGGCCAAGTGTCTAGTCAGATTTCCCTTTTTAGAGGCACAAGACAAGGCTGTCCCCTTTCTCCACTTTTATATCTCATTGGAATTGAACCTTTCCTTACTCATATACGAAAATGTGTTAATATTAAAGGTATTGAGATTAAGGATGTTAATATCAAAACCTTAGCTTATGCTGATGATGTGCTGTTATTTATTAGTGATCCTATATCCTCAATGCCTTCCTTATTAGAAATTATTGCAAAATACTCCATGGTTTCTGGTTACAAACTTAACATTAATAAAACTGAATTTTTCCCCTTAAACATCTTTTGTACTCCTGATATGTTACCCATGGCCGATATTATTTGGCAAAAAGATAAATTAAAATATCTTGGGATTTTATTTACGTCCTCCATAAAAGCAACATTAACATTAAATAGTAGGGGAGGAGCCAAGATGGCGACCGGGACGGCAGCGTAGATTCCCGGCTCCGTGAACCTCCGCATCCCGCACGGATATCCTGCATGAGATCCTTATTCTGCGCTACGAGATCGTGTTCGTGAACGAAAGTGGCAACCGATTGTGTGACTCCGAGGTCTCTGACTGCCGTAAGACCGGAGAAATCAGCGGTTGAACTTTGCGGCCCGTGCGGTCCCGAAGCCGGGACCTCGAGTGGACGCCTTGGCCGGGTGGCAGTTGAACAACAGCGGCCTGTGGTGACTGGGTGGAGTCGGTCCACCGAAGTGGAGCTCCCTTCGGCCTGCATTTTGCTGCGGCCGCTCCCCCCTGCTGAACGTTGCGGACTGAGGACATGCCCGGGTGTGCAATTCTCGGACTCCGTGGCGCTTGCCCCTGCCTTTGATGGTGAGCTGCCCAGACGCCGTCCCTGGCTCGCCCTGATCCTTGCGGGCTGCTCCCGGCTTTTCGCGGGAGCTGGTCCGTGGCGGAGACGACTGTTGCCCGTGACCGCGCAACGGCTGAATCTGTGCCTGCCCCAGGATCCCTGTCTTCAGCGACGTGGACCTTGAGGAGTTGTTCCCGGGGTCCTGGCCCAACTACGAGTCGGGCCTTCCCAGCGGCCATTTTGTCGCGATGCAGCCTACCATCCTGTCCGCTGGGACGCAACGAGACTGGGGGTGTGTGACTTTCGGGAGTGTGGCGGAGCGATCGGAGGGAGCTGCTCTGGGATACGGCGACCTCCTGGAGGCCCTTGGTGCCCTTCATTACTCCTTGGCTCATGGCGCCAGGGTCCTGGAGGGGAAGCTAGATGTTGTGGTAACAGCGTTGGGACAGTGGCGGCATGCTGGTCCACAGGTACACAGTGGCTTTCCACACTGCACACAAGAGGAAGATGTTGCGGCCCCCCCCGCGATTAGTGTACAGCCGTACACTCCGGACAATATGCTACCGTGTGATCGGCTAACTGTGGACTTGATTTGCTCCGGAGGTATCGGACCTGAGCGGAAGTGGGTGGCCTTGTCCCGTGTGCGGTCTCCGGCGGCCCAGGGACAATTCCAGCAACGTGTGTCTCATTTGGCTGATTCAGCCTGTCTGGACCTTGTGTGCAGTGCAGATCCTGGGGCGACACTGGAAAAGACGCCCCTCCATGAAGCGGTCTGTGCGGATGCTCAGAGACTTCCACCCCATCTGTGTGCGGCGCTTCCCGACTGTTTTTGGACACTCCTGTACCTTGGGACATCGGACATGGTGCTGGGTCGAGGGACAGACATGGGCAGAATCGCAAAAAGCGGTCAAGGCTGAGGCTGATCCTTCGGGGGTGGTCACCTAGTAGACAGGCGGACTCATGGTTGCGCGCTCTCGTGGTTATTCGCATGGTTGGTGTATAATGCTCCCCATTCACCCCCCCCCTTTTTTTTTTTTTTTTTTTTTTGATATGGTCGATTTGGTGCTGCTAATCGTTTGCTGGGGGGAGACTTCACCGTGTGGGAGGGAGAAGCCGGGGGTATGTTTTTAAGGCCCTCCTCCAGTTTATTATATCCTTTCCGCCCCCCCGTCTGGGGGGGCTCTTTCTCACTCTCTTTTTCCCTGTCTCTTCTATATTTCGGGTCTAGTTCCAGGGCGACAGGCACACTGCTGGGGGGTGGGGCCATACTCATTCGCAGAGGTGCAGGGTGGGGGGATGGGGGAGGGGACGCTTTAGTCTTTATCTCTTTTTCCATGGCCTCCGTTTTCTTTTCTGTTTCTTTTTGCTTTTTTTTTTTCTGGGATCAGTGCGATACACCACCCTGATTGTGAATCGTTTGCTCTTCATGTGTGCCACAGTTTCCGGGGGGTTCGCTGGGCTTGAGGTATGGGGACCTGTAGGCGCAACTATCTTTGATATTTCTCCTCATCCGTACTTTCCCGCGCCTGCGCCATTGATTTAATGTAGTGCTGCTTATTGGTTACGTCTCTTATCCTTGCCCCTTCTCGCTGTTTGGAAATTGTTTGGCACCTGATCCTACTGTTTTGTCTTATCATAAAATGGAAAACCCTTTCTCTCGTGGTGTCCTACCTGCGCGGCTCATTGGCCGGACTATATTGGATTGAAGACTTTGCTCTCCGAGGTGCCGCCTGTGTTGACATTTGCTATTATTATCCTGGTTACTTAGCGGCCGGCCCCGGGGGGTTGTAGGCCCATACGTGTAAATGATTGAAACATCAATAAAGGTTTTTCAAAAAAAACAAAAAAAAAAACATTAAATAGTAACTTTATTCTGAATTATATCAAAGATAAAACGTCTAAATGGTCTTCACCTCACCTCTCTTGGTGGGTTAGAATGGACTCCATTAAAATGACTATTGCTCCTAAAAAAATGTATACCCTTGCTATGATTCCTATTCAATTTCCATTAAAATTCTATAAAGATATTGATAGACTTCTCTCCAAATTTCTCTGGAACAATAAATCAACTCGTATTAGTTATAAAAAATTAAAAATACCCAAATGCAATGCTGGATTTGGCTTGCCTGACTTTTTTCTCTATCACAAAGCATTTATACTGAAACAAAGTTCTATATGGTTTACTCCTTCCTCTTTAAATAACCATCCTACTTGGCTTCATATAGAGCATTCTCTTGTGGATCCTTTTCCATTGACCACCTTGCTAACAATGTCTAACAGGTCAACATAACATTTGCAAAAATCGGTTATTATCAATTCCACTAAACTCATTTTTAATGACCTGGATTCAAATTTTCTATCCCCTATGGTCTATACTAAAGATTTGTCATTATGGCATAGTAATGTTATTAAACTGAATAGAAATGTTAATTTTTGGAATTCTTGGATTAAAGCTGGTATCTTTTCTCTTAAAGATATTTATTTCGACAATGTTTTTATTTCTTTTGAAGCTTTACAAACGAAATTTAGTTTACCTCAATCTGATTTTATTAAATTTGAGTTTTTATGTAATTCAATTTTAGATTCCTTCCCTCATGGTATTCCGTTTAATGTTAAAGCAGATTTAGCAATATATATTCGAGCTATCTCTATGTCATCACATACTGTTTCTATTTTATAAAAAATATATCTAATTCTATAGTAAACAATTTAAATATAATTTCAACATTTTGGAATGCTGAGCTTTCACTCTCTTTGTCCAACGATACTTGGAAGATTATTTGGCTTAATAGTATTTCAGGCTGGCTGCCTGTTTCGCTTTACCAAACCAATTCTTATATTTTATTCAATTGTTTATGGACCCCAGTACGTTTATTTCGTGCTAAACTGCTGCAAGACGACATTTGTTGGCATTGTAAATTACTTCCTGGATCATTACAACATATGCTTTTTGGTTGTCCATTAATTTTTAAATTTTGGTCTGAAGTATGGGATATTGTACAAAAGATATTACACATCCATGATGTTATTTCTTACAAAATGTAAATATGTAAATCTGTTGGTCTTTTACATAACTTAACTGAATTAGAAGGTAAACTGTTTAATTTCTTAATATCAGCCGCTTAAAAATCCATTACTTTTTGCTGGAAGGATATTTCGTCATTATCAGTTCATGCTTGGTGGTCATGGGTCATTTTTACAAGAAGAGGTGCTCAGTTATCCCTGAATAGGATTAATCATAACTCTAATTTGTTTCGCTCTTTTTGGTTACCTATAGATGTATATTTATCTCTATAATTGTATATTTATACTTGATATATCGTTTTACAGTCATTATACTTAAATACTTATATGATGAACGTAGCTCTATTTTCTAATAGTTGACATTGTACTTATACATGGCTCCCTCCCTTCCCTTCCTTTTTCGTTTATCTTCCCTTCTTTAATTGATTATTTACACATCTTTACCTATTGTAATTTATTATTGTTTTTGAAAATCTCTTATTTTATATAGGTATTTTCGCTTATGGACAATTTTTTCTGTATTGTCTGTACATGTTCATTATTATGAAAATTCAATAAAACATTTTGAACTCAGAACACTCAGTGAAAAACATCCCCGTTGTTCAAGTTATCCATCTGTAATTCTATATGCTGTGTACTTTGGTTTATGTCTTGTTCACTTTTTGATTCCCATGGTCACTGTAAATAGATTGTTAGGTTGAGGTAAAGTGTTGTGCATTAAGTTTGAAAGTAAAAGTTTATTGTCTGATTAATTAGAATCATTTACATTTTGTCAAATTAATCAAATAAGTATTTAAGCTTCTTTACATTTATGGCATTTCAAGAATTGCCATCTGCAGATCATATTTGAAGGTCTGTGCAAGGGGATGCTCAAGTGCTTAACTTCTAACCAATTCATTTTGCACAATGCTGCAAATGCTTGTCTGATCGTTACAGTCATTACAATTAAGACATATGGCTAAAATATTCGCTTAAGCCACTATTCCTACAAGGTAATTCAAGATTAGTCATGTACAAGGCAATGCTAAAGTGTTTAACTTCTAACCAAGTCATTCAGAACAAAACTGAAATACTTAATATTTGATAATTCTTAATTAAGCATTTGCAATTCATTCTCAACTGTCAATGTAAGAAGCTTTAAGTACTTAACATTAAATTGTTATCTTTTATCTTCATAAACTATCACTGTTCATCCCTAGGGCATAAGTATATTGTGTATAAGAACAAGTAAAAGTAAACTACATACAAATATTAGACATTTAAGATAAACATGTAAAGATGTGTTCCCCCTGAGTAAAAAACTTAACAAACATAGCAGGAGTACTTGGCGACATGTTTTCACTTCTACTTTTAAAAATAATGGTTTTAAAAGAATTTGGCGAGCACATAGCAAGTTGTGGCAGACACAAACTAAATGCAGTAGAGTTTCTTGGTGAAACCCTCAGGGCCCGATTCACAGAACTAACTTGAGACAAAATCCTAAACTTACTACCATTTTGGTATTCACAGAAGGCACTTACTCATTTTGGTATTCACAGAAGGCACTTACTCATTTCGGTATTCACAGAAGTTAGGAGTCCTAACTTTAGGACTCCTAAATGCCTTCTGTGAATACCGAAAGCCTTAATTTTTCTCAGTTTAGTAGTAGTATAGTTAGGACTCCTCACTTTAGGACTCCTAAATGCCTTCTGTGAATACCGAAAGTCTTAAAATAAGGATTTTTCTCAATTTAGTAGTAGTAAACTTAGGACTCCTAACTTTAGGACTCCTAAATGCCTTCTGTGAATACCGAAAGCCTTAAAATTTGGATTTTTCTCAGTTTAGTAGTAGTAAAGTTAGGAGTCCTAACTTTAGGACTCCTAAACTGAGAAAAGTCCTAATTTTAAGACTTTCGGTATTCACAGAAGGCATTTAGGAGTCCTAAAGATAGGACTCCTAACTTCTGTGAATACCGAAGTGAGTAAGTGTCTTCTGTGAATACCAAAATGAGTAAGTGCCTTCTGTGTATACGAAAATGGTAGTAAGTTTAGGATTTTGTCTTAAGTTAGTTCTGTGAATCGGGCCCTCAGAGTCTACAGCCGACAGTTGCCTATTTTTGCAGCCATTTTGAGTGCCCTCCTTGGTTGGGGACCTGCCAAATCTCAGCTTGAGAAATTCATCCCTCATGCATGATGAAAAGGGGGTAGATATATGAGGCTGAATTTCCAATTTCCAATTTCATTTAAGAGTTTATGACGGTGAATCGAGGCCCTCCACCACACGCAGGCTTCCACCTGCGCCTCATCCCTGGTGGCCAGTGGTGGCCTTAGGTTCGTGTTTCGCTTGCTGCCTGTTGCTTTGTGCCCGTAACTGTCTGTGCCCCCTGCCCCCCGCTCGCCGCTTTGCTTTTGTGCCCCTTTTATTCTGTACCCCTTGCCAACTTCTGTACCCCCGTGCTGACTTTTGTGCCTCTGTGCCCCTTTAATTTTGTACCCCTTTTGCTCTTCTGTGCCCCGCGCCGGTCTCCTGTCCCCCGTCCCCGCCGCTGCCTCCCCTGCGGCCCCGCCCCCTCCGCGCCCATTGGGTACACCCGTCCCTCGCCTCCCACCTCCCAGCTGCTCCTCCCTCCCTACCTCCCCATATAAGGCGGCCGGTGCGCAGTGAGGAGAGCGACCCTTGACCTTCCTGGTAGGTCGCTCCCCCCCACTGCAGCTCCGCCTGCACCCCTGCTGTCTCTGCTGCTGCTGCCGGTGAATCGAGGCCCTCCACCACCCGCAGGCTTCCACCTGCGCCTCATCCCTGGTGGCCAGTGGTTGCCTTAGGTTCATTTTTATCGCTTGCTGCCTGTTGCTTTGTGACCGTAACTGTCTGTGCCCCCTCCCCCCCGCTCGCCGCTTTGCTTTTGTGCCCCTTTTATTCTGTACCCCTTGCCAACTTCTGTACCCCGTGCTGACTTTTGTGCCTCTGTGCCCCTTTGATTTTGTACCCCTTTTGCTCTTCTGTGCCCCGCGCCGGTCTCCTGTCCCCCGTCCCCGCCGCTGCCTCCCATGCGGCCCCGCCCTCTCCGTGCCCATTCGTTACACCTGTCCCTCGCCTCCCACCTCCCAGCTGCTCCTCCCTCCCCACCTCCCCATCTATGGTGGCCACGCGCAGCTGGCGCACCGCTGGCGAGGCTAAGGTGCGCCTAAGGCAAGCCCGTCTGCGCTCGTCCGCGCCTGGACCGCGCCCAGCGCCAGAACCCCTGGCCCCCGCACCAGCCACGAAGACCGCCTCCGCTACGATGCCAAAAACCTCGTCGCTCTCAACCCAGGAAGGACCCACACCTGCTGCAAGGCCGCCCCAAGGCGCACCCACGGCCCCTTCACCTGCCGGAACTGCAGCTTCTCCTGCCGCGATAGTGCCAAGACACCTACCACGACGGAACCCAACCAGCTTAGATGCATCCTGATCAACACCCTCCGTAAACAAACACGCCGTCGAAGTCTGGGACCTACTCAACACCACATCACCAGACGTCGCCTTCCTGACCGAGACCTGGATGAACGAAGCCTCCTCGCCAGACATCGCCATAGCCATCCCCGACGGGTACAAGATCACCCGCAGAGACCGCACCAACAGGGCTGGAGGAGGAATTGCCATCATCCACAAAAACACCATCAGGATCTCAAGAAACACCAACGACACCCTCAGCACCGCCGAACACATGCACTTTCAGATCCACACGGACCCCAAGATCACCCTAAGAGGCACCCTCGTCTACAGACCGCCAGGACCCCGGTCCCAATTCTGCAACTCCATCGCCGACCTCATCAGCTCGCACGCGCTGACATCCACCGACAACATCCTCCTCGGAGACCTGAACTATCACCTGGAGAAGAACAACAGCAACTCCTCCACCCTGATCGACAACCTCGCCAACCTCGGACTGAAACAGCGCGTCACGACACCGACCCACATCGCCGGCCACACGCTAGATGCCATCTTCTCCTCAAGCCCCCACGTCACCTTCAACCACGCCTCTGAACTCACATGGACAGACCACCACTGTATCCACTTCTCCTTCCGAAAACCCCTCACACACCACTGCACACCACAGACGCCCCGCCGCTGCTGGGACACTGAAGAACAACTACAGACAAGCCTCGCTCTCAACCCTCCGACGAACCCCACCAACCCCGATGAAGATGCACTCACCCTCGAACGCAGGATGAATGACTGCGCCAACACCGTCACCCCGCTGAAAAACCCCGAAAGCAGAGACACCAGCAGAAGAGTCCGCTGGTTCACCCCGGAACACCTCAACTCAAAACGCACCTGCCGGAAACTTGAAAACATATGGCACAGCGACAAGACGCCAGACAGCCGTGCTGCCCACAGAGATGCCATCCGCAACCACCACCACCTCATCAGGACCGCCAAGAGGACCTCCTTCACAGACCGCCTTGACAACAACGCACACAACAGCAAGGAACTCTTCACCATCATGAAGGTACTCTCCAACCCCAGCTCCAACGACATCCCACCATCGCAAGCCCTGTGCGACTCCCTCGCCGCCTTCTTTCACCGGAAAATCACCGACATCCACAACAGCTTCAGACACCGAACGACCCGTGCCGACCGCACCGCACCGAACTCACTGCACCTCTCCGCCCACGACACACTGACAACCTGGGCCAATGTGAGCATCGAGGACACAATCAAGACCATGGGAACAATCCACTCCGGATCCCCGTCTGACCCTCTCCCGCACCACATCTTCAACAAAGCCGGCAATTCCATCGCACCCCACCTGCACAAAATCATCAACCTCTCCTTCGAGACCGCCACCTTCCCTGGGAACTGGAAGCACGCAGAGATCAACGCCCTACTGAAGAAACCCAAGGCGGACCCGAGCGACCTCAAGAACTTCAGACCCATCTCCCTGCTTCCGTTCCCAGCTAAGGTCATCGAGAAGATAGTAAACACCCAGCTCTCCCGTCACCTCGAAGACAACAACATCATGGACCCGTCCCAATCAGGATTCCGCAGCAACCACAGCACCGAGACTGCCCTCATCGCCGCCACAGATGACATCAGGATCCTACTAGACAACGGCGAAACGGCGGCCCTCATCCTCCTGGACCTCTCCGCCGCCTTCGACACCATCTGCCACCGCACACTACGCACGCGCCTCCACGACGCAGGGATCCCAGATAAGGCCCTGGACTGGACCACCTCCTTCCTCTCCGGCAGAACCCAGAGAGTCCGCCTCCCCCCATTCCGGTCCGAGGTCTTCGAGATCATCTGCGGCGTCCCTCAAGGATCTTCCCTCAGCCCGACACTGTTCAACGTCTACATGGCGCCACTAGCACGCATCGCCCAACAGCACGACCTCAACATAATCTCCTATGCCGACGACACTCAGCTGATCCTCTCCCTCACCAAGGACCCCCTGACCGCCAAATCCAACCTCCACAAGGGAATGAAGGCTGTCGCAGACTGGATGGAGGACAGCCACCTCAAACTGAATACAGACAAAACGGAAATCCTCATCCTCGGGTCCAACCCCTCCGCATGGGATGACTCCTGGTGGCCCACGTCACTGGGGTCCCCTCCGGCCCCCCCCGACCACACACGCAACCTGGGAGTCATCCTCGACTCTAAACTCTCCATGACCAAACAAGTCAACGCAGTCTCCTCCACCTGTTTCAACACCCTCCGCATGCTCTGCAAGATCTACAGATGGATCCCGACAAACACGAGGAAAACAGTCACCCAGGCCCTAGTCAGCAGCAGACTCGGCTATGGAAACGCGCTCTACGCTGGAGCCTCGTCCAAGCTCATCAACAGACTACAGAGAATCCAGAACGCCTCGGCACGCCTGATCCTCTACGTCCCACGCCGCAACCACGTCACCCCCCACCTGAGGAACCTGCATTGGCTCCCCGTTGACAAAAGAATCTCCTTCAAGCTCCTGATCCACACACACAAGGCACTCCACAAAACCGGCCCAGCCTATCTCAACAGTCGACTATCCTTCTATGTACCCAACAGGAAACTCCGCTCTGCTGACCACGCCCTGGCCATGGTCCCACACTGAAAGTACAACTGGCCAGT
The DNA here is from genome assembly GCF_964204655.1 of Triturus cristatus. Classification (NCBI taxonomy): domain Eukaryota; kingdom Metazoa; phylum Chordata; class Amphibia; order Caudata; family Salamandridae; genus Triturus; species Triturus cristatus. Next base: position 80,850,906 of record NC_140590.1, on the reverse strand, counting down.
CTCAGCCCAGGTTCTAGCAGATGGTTCCAAATGGAACTAGAATGTATAACAAAAGATAACTTATGTGGCATAGAGTAAAAGTGAGAATGTAACATATCCCCCTTATATACAGAAAAGAAACAATAAACAGATACACACTACACATATTAGTAAACCGAAACTATCTAACAAAGTCTAACAACTTCATGGGAAAACATCTGGAACGAGTGGAATCTTTAACTCTATGAGCAACTGAATCATTGTGTGATCCAGTGGTATCCAGACCATTGGAAGTTACTTGTTGGGAGCCATCAGCAAGATGTACCTTTGAAGATGAAGAATGCAAATCATTATAACCATGTTCAGGCCGGGATCTACAATTTGTAGGACACCTAGAAACCCGCCTGATATTCCAAAGCTTACCATCCTGGGTTATAAGAGAATTCTTGAACACTTTGGTGATCTTAATGGGTTTATAAAACTTACTCATGCATTTCCCTAAGAAACCAGGTTTTTTTACTCTCACCCATTCCCCTACCTTAAAATTGTGTTCCTTAACATTCCATTTCTGGTCATACCATTCCTTGTTTTTTATTTGTTTTTCCTTAACTCTAATGCTGGTATCACTTATATCCTGAACCTTCCTTATTTTATTGTCACACTTCTCTTTAAGCCACGATGGACAAATATAAGACGCTGGATCTCTGCCCTTAAACAGATAAAAAGGACTGACTTCCGTAACCGAATGTGGCGTAATTCTATACGTCCACAACCTCTCCCTTAATGCACCCTTCCAATCCTGAGACTGTTTAAGAACCTCCGAAACGTAACCCTTTAACACACGATTGAAACGTTCAACCTGACCATTTTCATGTGGCGCATACAAGGCTGTGGTAACATGTTTGATCTGGTGACACTTAAGATATTCCTCCATATCTTTCGAAATCAATTGCACACCGTTATCAGTCACAATAACCGAAGGACAACCTTCCCTTGCAAAAATTTCCTTAAAGAACTCCAAAACTCTAGTGGTGGTGGCCATTGATACAAACTTGACTTCTGGCCATTTTGAATGGTAATCTACCAACACAAGAGCATACCGTGAATCCAACGGCAGATTCAAGAAAGGACCAGAAATATCAAAAGCCAGTTTCATCCAGGGTTCCTCTGGCCAATCTGTAGTATTAAGAGGAGGAACATTGACTTTAAGCATTTTATCATTTGATATGCAAACATCACACTCTCTAACCACCCTGTCTGCCATGCGATCCATCCCTGGCCACCAAAAATAAGTTCTGATTAAACGCTTCATGGCAGACATTCCTGGATGTGATTTGTGAGCCAACTTAAGAATCATCCCTCGAACTCCAAAAGGTGGTACACACTTACCAGCTTTATAAATAAAATCTCCTTTTAACTCCAAATCATCCGCCACATTATACAAAGGCATAAGTTCTTCTGAAACTCCAATTGGGTGGTGGAACATCGCACACGCTGTGTGTGGATGATGTTGCGTTTATTTTGGGTGCCTGGTAAATACCCTCCTGAGCCAGGAGGTGAAAGTAATGGGATGAATGCGTTGTCTCCCGTGGGAGTAACGTCCTTTACTCAGCACTCCGGTATTGTCAAAATTCAAATAATGGTGATCCAGGGGACTTTCATTCTGAAAGCAGAAAACGTTTTATTCGAAAAACAAGATACATCACCCAATATCATACAATGTTCAAAGAATTGCTTGCTGGTCAGTGTATTGATAATTTGTGGAAGTCAGAGTTGGCCGTGAGCGGAAGAGTGCCGGATTATCGAGGTGTCAGATTCATGCACTAGAAGATAGATTACGCACTTAATTGGTATATCTGCTGTCTGTGTAAAAGACCGATATAATGTGTCTAGAAGTTTAACGGCGGGGGCGTAACAAAAAGATAAAGAACGATAGTTCAAGATGTGCTCATGCAAAAAAACGTGAAGAAGAAAACAACCGTGTAAAAGGTAAACCAAATTGTAATTAATTTTTTCTAACCTTTCGAGATGTGAACATCAAAATTCTAGCAAACCGTCGCGGGAACCCACGACATGATGATTCGTACACTGTGTACGAATCATCATGTCGTGGGTTAGAAAAAATTAATTACAATTTGGTTTACCTTTTACATGGTTGTTTTCTTCTTCACGTTTTTTTGCATGAGCACATCTTGAACTATCGTTCTTTATCTTTTTGTTACGCCCCCGCCGTTAAACTTCTAGACACATTGTATCGGTCTTTTGCACAGACAGCAGATATACCAATTAAGTGCGTAATCTATCTTCTAGTGCATGAATCTGACACCTCGATAATCCGGCACTCTTCCGCTCACGGCCAACTCTGACTTCCACAAATTATCAATACACTGACCAGCAAGCAATTCTTTGAACATTGTATGATATTGGGTGATGTATCTTGTTTTTCGAATAAAACGTTTTCTGCTTTCAGAATGAAAGTCCCCTGAGGAAGGGTTCGCCCGAAATGCATAGGGCTGAAAGATCGTGAAATTGTTGAAAAGAAACACGCAATACTATGTGAGAAATAGTATGAATTGGAAGTAAACATATTTGTGAATTAAAGAAATTATTGTGAAAAAATCTATCACCCCCTGGATCACCATTATTTGAATTTTGACAATACCGGAGTGCTGAGTAAAGGACGTTACTCCCACGGGAGACAACGCATTCATCCCGATAAGTTCTTCTGACACATCTTTCCACAATAAATTTCTTCACTAATTCCCATAAAGAATCATTCTCTTCACTAGATTTCCATGATTCCTCTGAAATGTCAGCAAATGCACCTACTACAACATCCTGAATGGTTGTGACAATATCTACTTCATCATTTTTTTCTATAGGATATGATTCACACGGATGACGTGACATAAAATCAGCTGTTACATTTTTCTTCCCTGGTACAAACTCTGTTTTAAAACAATATTCCTGCAATCTCGAGGTTAACCTTGCACTCCTGGCTGTAGAATTCCATCCTCCTCCTGGTGAAAGTATATTAACCAAGGGTTTGTGATCTGTCCTCAAAGTAAACCTTCCACCCCAAATGTAGTTTCTATAATGCTCAATCGCCCATACACATGCCAACAACTCCTTTTCTATGACTGCATATCGCCTTTCTGTTTCATTTAGGGTTCTAGACGCAAAACATACATTCCATTCTTCATTGCCTGATTTTTGCGATAGGACACCCCCAATTCCATACAAGCTAGCATCTATCGTAATTACACATTGTTTGTTAATGCAAAAGGGTCTTAAAATAGGAGCATTGACAATATCGTTCTTGATCACAATAAACGCCTGTTGTTGCTCTTCTGTCCATTCAAAGATAGCCTTTTGCCGCAATAACTTCCTTAAAGGCTCCATTTTACTCGCAAAGTTTGATACAAACTTCGAATAATACTCGCACATTCCTGCGAAAGACAAAAATTGTTCCTTAGTTTTGGGCGAAGGAGCATTTAAAATTCCATCTACGTTGGATTTTTTCGGAATTACCCCATCACCCGTTAGTGTATGCCCCAAATACTCCACACTTTTTAAAAACATTTTACATTTATGAGCCTTAAGGGTTAAACCATTTCTTTTCAACCTGAGACAAACTTCCTCCAGATGTTTTAAGTGCTCTTCATTATTGTGTGAAAATATTAGAATGTCATCCTGAAAGCACTTCACGAAGTTATTAATGTCCTTGAATATGTTGAACATAATTCTTTGGAATACCGATGCCGCTGAGGCCAAACCAAACGGCATTCTGTTATATTGAAATAAACCCTGTGGAGTTATAAATGCTGTTAGCATTTTTGATTCCTCAGTGAGAGGGACCTGGTGATATGCCGACCTTAAGTCGAAAGTAGAGAATACTTTTGCCCCTTCCAATAATGACACCACCTCATTTATATTAGGTAATGGGTGACAATCGACAATTATTTCTGAATTCAAAGCTCTCAAATCCACACACAACCTCAAAGACTTATCTGGTTTCCGGACTAAAACAATGGGCGAAACCCATTCCGATGAGTTGATGGGATCAATTATGCCTTCTGATACTAAATCTTTTAAGATTGTTTTTAACTCGTCTCTTACATTTATGGGTACTGGTCTAATCCTTTGTCTAACTGGTGTGGCATTATTCTTAAATTTAATCTGATGGGAATAATCCTTAAATTTTCCCAACGACTCGGAAAAAACAAGTCTTTTATAAATGTTTCCATACTCTCACATCCTGTAAATGAGATGTAATTATTGTTTACAGACTCATCCAACACCACCGGTTCCTTAAGTCTTGGATTTAACATTATTCCCAGTTTCCATTGATCCTTCCAACCCAATACGTTCATGCCCTTGACTGCAATATATAAATGAATGTTAGCCAACCTGTTTTTAAAAGTCACTGATGTTTTAAAATACCCCACCATGTCTATACGTGAACCATCATAACTCACCGGGTTTATGTCTGGTGGCAACATCTCATTGACATCAAAGACCCTAGCAAGCTTTTCTTCAAAATACTGTTTACCAATAATGGTCCATGGTGATCCTGAATCAGCCATAAGATCTAAATCTACCTCTGAAACCTGAACCACACACATGGGAGGATTTTTAACAGGAATGTTCTCATTTTCCTCCAGATTAACCATACCACCCAAAACCGACACCACAAAACCTGTATTTTGTGTCCTGTTGATATTAGCTCCCTCATTTGAATCTTGAGCAGGCCCTTGTAATGTACACGAAATTCTTGGGCGATATTGATTTGAAAATTTTCTCTGATCCCTGCACATGTTAGCAAAATGACCAACCCTACCACAATTCTTACACTCTCTCTTCATGGCTGGACATCCAGCAAATGATGCCATGTGGTTCCTGTTTCCACACCTGTAACAGGCCACATTCTTCCCCATTCTTTTGAAGTTAGAATTATTGACTGATTGTGGATTAAAATTATGCACTTCATTCTTCACTTCATCTTGCCGTTTGACAGAAGCAATCTCTTCCGCTTTATCTACCTTGCTATTATTCTTTACCACATGCATCCATTTCTCAGTTTGTTCAAAAGCTTTTGCTGTCGAAATGGCTTCTGATAATTTGGGATCCCCCATCACCCACAGCTGTTTTTGTGTTTCTTTACATCTCACATGTACTATGATCTGATCCCTTATCATTTCATCTGTAATATTACCAAAACTGCAATGTAGACTTAAATTGCGTAAACCTGTTAAAAAGTCATCAAACGACTCACCCTCTTCTTGTACCCTCGTATAAAACTTAAATCTATTCAGTGCTATATTGCTTCTAGGTTTAAATCTTTTTTCTATTCTAAGCAACGCTTCATTGTACACATTAGTTGCTTCACCATTTTCTGCAATGGTAATTTGTGGTAATGCTCTAAAAACCATTTGACCCTCAGATCCTAAACAGTGTAATAAAATACTTTTCTTTCGTTCAGCTCCCATCCTCTCCCCATCGATGGCCTTCATATAATTTATAAACTCTTCCTTCCACCTGGCCCATGGAAGAGGTGGATCGCCTTTCATTTGTAAAAACTTTGCTGGTGGTTCAAACTGCATTTTCTTTTTAAATATACCAAAACCTTGTGGACACTGTTCGTTAACCTTTTGAACCCCTCTTTTCCAGCATTTAATATACCAGATTTTTTTTTTTATATTACCTTCTTTGTAATTCTACCTGCAAATGAATTTAAGCTTAATCTACAAGAGCCACATCACCAGGATACGTATATATATATATACCCTTGACTTGTTCTTGTAGTCAAAAGACACTTCAATACAAAGGCACCGAGTTTACAGATATGCAGTTTCTCCCTTTTAACTTTTACAGTTTTTTTTTATCTTGCGGTTGAAGCAAACAAAGTCTTCCGATTTAAAATAAAAATAACCCTCATATAATCTTTAAAATTCTTCTCCAAAACGAAGTTCTCCTTTTTTTATTCCACTTACAATTGTCCATTCCTTGTTTCTGCCATGAGGTGACTTCCAAAAATTGAATCCGATGCTCAGAACCGTCACCGGTACCACTGCATTAAAGTCTGTGGTGATTATTTCTTCATTTTAAGACGTTATATTTCCCAAAACTGTAGTTATCCTGATCCAAAATGGCCGCCACGCAAAGCGCGTTCTTCACGCAGACGTACGCTCCCAGAATTCCATCCGGTTCCCAGCATACACTGCGCACTCCCAGAAGACGAAAGAATGACGTAGATCCTTCAGTGGAGACAACTCGCCACCGTTCCAAGAAGACTCGCAATGTGCCACCGTTCCAGGAAGACTCGCGAAGACCATGCGCTGACTTTTAAAAGATGCAGAACGTGTCTAGTAGGTAAACAACGCTCATAGGTAAACAAGGCTCGTAATTACCTTTTGCTACTGTAAACAGGCAACTTCCAGCGTAGCACGGCAGGCTTACATGAGTCTTTTAAACACCTTTGATTTGCGATCTCTCCACAGCTACAATCCTTTTCCCAGTCAATTTCGTCCTCCTTTCGCAATAAGATGGTGAAAAACAGCTTCCAAATAACCAATTCTTTTTAGTTTCTTTGGCAATGTTATACTATCTCGTTGTTCCTTCTTTCTTCTCTTTTTTTATAAAACTCTTCTTCCTTTGTTCTTGTTAAAATACACAAAATCCTTAAAGTTGGGTTCAGGAACATCAATCTTCTGTGCTGCTTCCAATTGTTGAGATGGATGTTCCTCCGCTCGTCGCCAGTGAAAGAAACTGTAACTCCAGTATTAATAAGTTGATTTATTGTACAAATATGCAGCACAGCAACAGGAACAACTGACACCCAGACAGCTCCAGTACAACTGGCCAGTCTCAGCCCAGGTTCTAGCAGATGGTTCCAAATGGAACTAGAATGTATAACAAAAGATAACTTATGTGGCACAGAGTAAAAGTGAGAATGTAACACACACATCCGGAGAACTACTTCCGGAGGCAGATCCTTCTCCCATCACGCCGCCAGGACCTGGAACACCCTCCCCCTCTGCCTGCGGCAAACCGAAAACCTGCTGACCTTCAGGAGACAAATCAAGATCTGGCTCTTCGACCAATAGCAGCGGAACCCCCCCCCCCCCCCAGCACCTTCAAACCCTCACGGGTATGTAGTGCGCTTTACAAATCATTGATTGATTGAGTGATTGATTGACTGCCCAAGCATGCATCTTGGCTGCTAATGCATACTTATCGACAGTAAACAAGAGTTGTTTAGCTGCTCGAATCAGATAGTGCTTAAAGCAGAATCGAAACATTTCAGGAGGCAGAGAGATCTGTAAATCGAAAGTGAGGTAGCACACGGCTAGGTCGGCTCTCAACGCACCAGCATAAATAGAGCTTCAGATTTCTTGCCAGCACATAGCTGCTAAGGAACCAGGGGCCATAAATAGGAGTGTAAATATTTTAAAAGGGCGACCTGTGGCACTAGAGACCAAAATCCAATCGTAATGACTGCATGACCAATGTTCTTAGGAATCATAAAGATGGGTTTATGAGCCATGATTTGCAATAGGTCCAGTCATTTGGCGTCCTTCCCTCTGCATGACTGAGCCACAGGCTAGTGGCGGGATCATGATTTTCACTAAATGTTCATATGTAGGGCACCTTAACGTATCTCATTGTGATTTTAAAGCAAAAAGGTAGGAAGATATTTTAGCTCTTAATAGATTAAAATGACCTTTCAATGAAATGTTATCGTCAAACAAAGTGCCTAAGTATTTGTAGCTACAAACCAAGTCGATAGGCTCTCCCCATACATGCCAGGATTGAGATGCAGCCGTGGGCTGCCCTATTGTTATTGCTTGTGTTTTCTTAATATTCAGTTCAAGATGATTCATTGAAATGTATTCATCAAAATCCTTGATTAATCGCTGTGAGCCTCTGGGGGTCTGACTGAGGGATATAGTATCATCGGCGCACACATCCCTGCTCTAAGCCATTGGAAGCTTTAATTCGCTGAGTCATGCTGGTTCCATCCCCCAGCGTGACCTGCTCCCAGGTTTTAGTATAAAGGAGGATGATCAGATCACGTAATTTTCTTAAAAAAAAGAACTATTGATGGACAGAATGCAGAACAATGGCATACACTCACCCCAGTACAGAGATCTGGGCCTAAATCCATCGTTTTTTTTCTCACCATGCCATTCCAGTTTGGACCCAGCCAGATGCAAATCAGTTTTGACCCTGTGCCTCATGGGAACAGTCCAGCCCGAACTGCCAAGCCAGGTCCTTCCTGGACTGGAAACAAGCATCCTAGGACCGGTTTCGGGGTTTCACCCCTCTTCAGCCAGGTTAGCTTGATTCCAGTGGCACGGAGATAACGGGACCCACATCTGGGCATACCCGTCCCACTCGGTGTGACAAATGCAAAAAGAGCTGTTGATGGACAGAATGCAGAGTTTCCAATGCCATATACTTTTTCCATTGCATTTGCATTTGTGCATTAGTAAAAGTGCGCAACCCTGGGTGGTGTTGCCGCAGTTATAGTTGTGTTATACTTCAGGTACTCTACACAACCTCCTTTTGGCCTTCCATTGATTACTTAAGGCCCTGTTTAGATCCTCCCTTTAGTATTACTGGATGGGCTGGACTGGGATAAAATATGTTATGTCCTCCGACATCTGGGCTGTAAGACTGCCCTCAACCTTGGCTTAACCAAAGTATTACCATACTGTGCTTGGACATGTTTCTCCCATTCAGGGGTTAATTTGTAAAAAAAGAAATTCCGGGGCTCTTGTCAGACGGCAGCTTGCACTAGCCCATTTCTCCTGTTAGCGCTGCCTAAAACAGCACCAACTAACAACCTTGAAAGAGGGGAGAGGATGCGGTATAATAGCCAGAGCTACCAACATCGGATCCAGCGGAACCAGGTTCGAGTCTCGGCGTCGGCTCAACATCCTTTGATTCTGGGTAAATCACTTAATCTCCCCATGCCTACCATTAATAAATGTAAATGTGTCCTTAACTGGTGCTCATGAAAAGTGTCGGTGTTGATGATTATGTGCCCACCAGAAACCACAGGCTCAAATTAAGCACTGCTCCCAGTACAACTCCTGAACATGCATACCTTCTGATGAACACAATGAGCACTGACCCAAGGATTATGATGGGTTTAATTGACACTAAATCTCCATTGTCTTCTCTTCTGGAGGAAAGACTGACCATCCTGTCATTTGGTGAGATATGACTGAAAACAGATGAATGAATGAACAGGGATTGTTCGCTGACTGATGTTATGTTATGTAGGAAACCTGGTAGCATATAATATATAGGACTTACATATACAATTGTTGCCCTACAGTGTGAGCAAAAGTAAAAAGCTTCTAGAGTGTATCTGTAAGTTCACTGGGAGAGTGGGAGGACATGGTGCAAAGAGCATCGACTGTCTCGGAGTCTACACTCTTGTATGTGTGTAGATCACAGAATGAAATAGTCTACCCTGAGCACACTGTAGTATTTCAATCAAAAGAGTTCTTATTCAATTTGGAATCTGCACACGTTGTTCGGAAAGTCCATGTTCTTTAGTTCAAATTATTCAGGTAGTGTCTCCACAGCTTATTGTAGTACAGTTCTTCACAAAAACAGCCCTGTAGTACAGTTCTTCACACAAACCAGCCAACACGTGTTTCGTCGTGTGCAGTTACGCACTATTGACTTTTTCAGGGCGGATAAGTAATTATAGAACTCCACACGGTCGAGTCCTCTCGTAGAACATACCGGTTCGTATGTACCTTCTCACTTTCTTAATTCTATCTTTGCAAGTAAAGTTCTGCTAATTTAAATAAGACACAGTATCCCGATTTCCACGCGCTAACAATCTAATATTGTAGGGTACGGTCTCCCTTACTGTGTTATGGTGGGTACACCTCAATTTCTTGTATAACAGATGTATTGAGTAGTCCCCAGGTCAGGCGTTCATGACCACAATTGACAGCCTTTTACCAGAGGCCCTGAGGCAGCTATGGATCCCTAGGCAGTGTCCTTGATGGCTGCTGTCCTTTACCACAGCCCCTAAGCCAGTTATGGATCCCTGGGCAGCGTCCTTGATGGCGGCTGCCCTTTACCACAGGCTCTGAGGCAGACAATGGTCCCTGGACAGTGTCCTTGATGGCTGCTGTCCTTTACCACAGCCCCTAAGCCAGTTATGGATCCCTGGGCAGCGTCCTTGATGGCGGCTGCCCTTTATCACAGCCCCTAAGCCCGCTATGGATCCTTGGGTAGTGTCCTTGATAGATGCTGCCCTTTGCCAAATGCCATGAGGCAGTCATTGATACCTGGGGAGTGTCTTGATGGCTGCTGTCCTTTACCACAGGCCCTAAGGCAGTCATTGTTCCCTGGGCAGTGTCCTTGGTGGCTGCTGTCCTTTACCACAGACCCTGAAGCAGTTATGGATTCTTGGGCAGTGTCCTTGGTGGCTGCTGTCCTTTACCACAGACCCTGAAGCAGTTATGGATTCTTGGGCAGTGTACTTGATGGCTGCTGCCCTTTGCCACAGACCCTGAGCCAATCATTGATCCCTGAGCAGTGTCCTTGATGGAGGCTGCCCCTTATCACAGCCCCTGTGGCATTCATTGATCCCTGGCCAGTGTCCTTGATGGCTGATGTCCTTATCACAGTCCCTGAGGCAGTTATGGATCCCTGGGCAGCGTCATTGATGCCTACTGCCCCTTAAGGCAGGCCCTGAGGCAACTATGGATCCCTGGGCAGTGTTCCTAATGGCTGTTGCCCTTTACCACAGGCCCTGAGGCAGTCAATGATCCCTGGGCAGTGTCCCTGAGGGCTGCTCTCCTTTTCCACAGGCCCTGAGCCAACTATGGGTCCCTGGGCAGTGTCCTTGATAGTTGCTGTGCTTTACCACAGACCCTGAAGCAGTCATTGATCCCTGGGCAGTGTCCTTGATGGCTGCTGTCCTTTACCACAGGCCCTAAGGCAGTCATTGTTCGCTGGGCAGTGTTCTTGGTGGCTGCTGTCCTTTACCACAGCCCCTAAGGCAGTCATCCATGCCTGGGGGGTGTCCTTGATGGCTGCTGTTTACCACTGGCCCTGAGTTAGTTATTCATCGCTGGGCAGTGTCCAAGATTGCTTCTGGTCTTCAGCACATGTTCTGAGGTAGTCATTAATCCCTGGGCAGTGTCCTTGATGGCTGCTGTACTTTACTACAGGCCCTGAGGCAGTCATTGATCCATGGGCAGTGTTCCTGATGGCTGCTGTACTTTACTACAGGCCCTAAGGCAGTCATTGATCCCTGGGCAGTGTCCTTGATGGCTGCTGTACTTTACTACAGGCCCTGAGGCAGTCATTGATCCATGGGCAGTGTTCCTGATGGCTGCTGCTATCACACACATTTAACACACACCCAAGGCAGTCATTGATCCCTGGGCAGTGTCCTTGATGGCTGATGCGCTTTACCACAGGCCCTTAGAAGAACTGAGAGTGGAACAGAATAGAATGGAGTAGCATGAGTGGCCGCCGAGGTTCCTCAAGGATCCCTGGCATTATAGACAGGGTGTACACACAGGACCGAATTTGGAGCGAAAGCAAGCAAGATCTCGATATGGAAGGGAGAGGGGGGTGGGTTAAAGGCTGTGTCGAATGGGCGGAGGAAATCCATTAGCTTTCAAAGCAGGGATGTAAAAGGCATTTTGCACGTTCGTAGTATCAGCTACGCTGTTTCCAATACACATTGATTGTTGAATATGAAGTAATAGTCCTCCCAAGCCATAATATGTTATTGTTCTTCTCTGTCTTTTGTGTAAATTAAGAGCTGTTTTGTCCAACAATCAACCCTTTAATTGTCAAAATAGACATAAATAAAATTGTTAAAAACAAATAGAACGCGGGCGTGTCCAGGGGAGCCAGCAAGGCGGACGCTAACGAAGAGTGCTCCGTGCCGTCAGGCCTAATCATCCGCTATCAACCTGCCCACCCACATTCATACCCACCAGCCGTGGACCTAGTGGAGCTCGGGACCGATGTGACTTGCCTATATAGGTTGACGGAGTCAGGGCAGTCGTGGGTGCCGGTGTGGACTCAGTGAGGGGGCCTCGACTGCGTGGGCCAGTGGTGCCATTGTCGGTGTGCCACCATGCGGGCAGAGCGGGAGTAGCGGTCCTGGGTATCGCTGCAGCCGGAGAATCTGGTTCTCGGGCCCAAGGTGATGCCTACCCGACATCCTTACCACGACTATATGGATCGCAGCCCCGGGTATTGCAGTGACCAAAGGAGGTTCTCCGGAGCTTGAGTGTGGCCAAGTCGGACTCTGGTGTGACCGGGTAGGCATGGCCCTATCGAAGCATGGAGGGGGGGCGGTGGAGATCGGGGGTACCAGTGGGTGCTCCAGGCGAACTTTGACCGTGGGCCAGCTGCGCAGCATTCAAGAGCTGCAGAGAATAGTCAGATGGAGGCTGTTGCCGCCGGGGGCTGTGCCGGAAGTAGATTGTGGCAGAATGCGGCCCCCTGGGGAAGAAAGGTCAGCGGACTAGTCTTCCCCCGGGGATTTCGCACAAGGGAGGGACAGGGAAGGAAGGGGTGGGATGAGGGGTGGGGTCGTTAGGAGAGGTTAAAGGGGGCTGGGAGAGGAAGTCCTTCCTCTTCCTTTCCCCAGCGCCTCAGGGTGGGTTAGTAAGTTGTGCTTTGGGAGGTGGGCTTTGGTGTATTTGCTCAGGGCCTTTCGGGCGGCGGAGCGGCGGACGGGAGGCGGCCTAGTCTGGCGACCTAGTCTGTGCGCGGCGTGGTGTCGGAGGAGGCGGAGCTCATTTCGGCGGAGGCGGTCGAACGGCGATGGAGGTAGGAGCGGGGCAGGCACCGGACGACGCTGCGGTGCGCGCAGCGCTGCAGCTCCTCGGCCGCGCGGGGAGAGCTGATCACCTGCGGACGGGGATTTTAGAACAGGCGTGGGTCGGAATGACCCGGACGCCATGTTCGGCCTCCGCGGGGGTGGCAGCGGCAGTGGCAGCATGTCTGGAGGAACTGCCTCCAAAGAAGCACGCGGTGGCAACGCGGGGGGGGCAAGAGGGCAGGCTCTGGGGGGAAGCGTGGGGATCGGTGTATGAGCCTCCCTGCGATGGGGGCCACAGGCGTTCGTGAGGTGGGGGTGGGAGGGAGCGGGGGGGGCGGGAGCATTGGCGAGGCAGGAGCAGGGGGTCCCCCGGGGGTGTCCATGGCAGGGGTGTGGGCGGAGCAGGGGGGGTGGGGGCGCCTGGGCGGGGGAGGGGCTTGGGCCTGGTGGAGTACAGTGAGGACAGCAAGCAGGAGGGGGAGAGTGAGAAGCCGGTGGTGGAGGATTTCACACTGTACCTATCTGGCAGTGAGTCTCAGGGGGGGAGGCGGAGGGTAGGGGGACCAGCCCCCGGACGTCCTGGGTGGGGGCAAGGGGAAGGTTGTGGGGCGGGGGCAAGGGTAAGGGCCCGGCGAAGGTGGTGGGGGGGTCTGGGGGGGAGTGAGGCCCCCGGCCCCTCCTGGGGTGCAGGGCGCGGCCGCGGGTCGACGGGAGCGGGCAGGGGTGAGGTCAGGTGGGAAGACAGGTGGGAAGGAATGTCGTTGGAGGAACGCATCCGGGAACAGCGTAGATTGATCGAGGAGACGGAGCGCAAGTGGGGTGAGATGTGCGCGGCCAGGGAGGGGGTGTCGCCGGGGGGGCGCGGGCGGAGGACAGGGCACCGGCGCGCAGGAGGAGTGCGGGTCCGGTGGCGGGGCGCGGGCAGTGGGTATGGGTGGATGAGTCAGGGACTGACTTGACGTATCAGAGACCTGGTGGCGCTGGGGCCCCCTGGGACTATGCCGGTCCCAGGGGGGGGGATCCAAGCCAGAGCAGTTTGCTGGTAGAGGCCGGGGTGGGCCGGTGGCCTCCAAACGCTGGGGCGAAGCAGCGGGGGGTCCGCGGCGGCCTGCCCTCCATCGCGGGAGCGGGCATCGTCGGCGCCGGAGTATGAGTTTGTGCAGGGCGTGGAAGGCAAGGGTGTGAAACGAGTGGTGCGTGAGGTGCGGATGGGGCTCAGTGCGGAAGACTTTGAAGAGGAGCTGGATTATGAGTCGGAGAGTGAGGATTTGGAAGAAGGTGAACTGCGTGAGGTGCAGGAGGTGAAGGGGCAGGCGGCAACCCGGAAGTTTGGTGTTTTACAGGCGCAAAAAGCCAGCTGCAGCAAGACGCCAGTGGTGAAGACAAAAGCCCCGGGTCTCGGCGGACAGGCGCAGGACGTGCCACTCAATCTTACAGGTGAGGGCGCGTGGTGGGGGGTGTGGGATGGGGGTACAAGGTGGGGCGACAGAAGTCATGCAGGTCTGTGGGGGTAGGGGACGGATCGGTGCGGGAGGCGGGGGAGTCGGCAAAACAGACGGACCCAGCTAAGGCGGCGGCCCTGGGGGGGAAGGGAAGCGGCTCATGGGGGCAGGCGTTCAGACGGACAAGGAGGGGGAGAAAGATGGGAAAGATGAAGGGAGAGAGAAGCACAAGAAGAAATTGACTTACATGGGCCTGGCGATGCCTTTGGGGTCGCATTTGTCAGAAAAGACGAGGGCGCGGATTTGGAAGCATGAGTATGTGGATGTGTTCAAGCTGTTGCACAGGGAAATACAGGCTAAGGAGGGGTCTAAGGAGGAGGAGTGGGAATTGACAAGACGGCCGCGGGTGCCGGTGAATATGGAAAATTGGACGTCGGCCTTTTTGATTTACGCGAGCATCTATTGTGAGAAGCATCAGGACAGGGCTATTGCGTTATTCAAATACATGGATATCATCCGCAAAGCACAGATGCACTTTGGGGGTTTCGCATGGCTCAGTTATGATGAGGAGTTTAGGGCCCGGATCAGTGTTAATCCTGACAAGCCCTGGGGAGAGGTAGACCAGGAGTTGTGGGTACAGTGGATGTCTTCAACGCAATCATCCGCGTCCACGCATACGGCTAGTGGGCTTCCGGTGTCGTATCGGCCTTTTCAGTCACGTCCCGCCCCGACGGGGGCGGGGGGGGGACAAAGTGGCGTCGGGGGTGCAGGAGGACAGGCTGCCGCTGCAGGCGCAGCAGGACAGTCGGCCAAGAGCGGGGGAGCCACCACAGGGGCCTGTTGGAACTTTAACAAGGGTTTCTGCACCCGCCACCCTTGTAAGTTCAAACACGAGTGTTCTAAGTGTGGAGGGCGGCACCCGGTCACACAATGTTTTACACTGGCCACTCCCTCCGAACAGTGGCGGATTACCAAAGGCAGGGGACAGGCTGGGCCAAAGGGCTCCCACGCCGGTTAGTGTGGAGGCCATGGGTCCTTGGCTCTCCCGCTATCCTGATAGGGAAGCGGTGTTGAAGCTTTACTGGGGGTTCACTGAAGGGTTTCGGGTGGGGTACCAGGGACCGCGGGAGC
This sequence comes from Triturus cristatus, assembly GCF_964204655.1. NCBI lineage: Eukaryota > Metazoa > Chordata > Amphibia > Caudata > Salamandridae > Triturus > Triturus cristatus. The sequence continues at coordinate 80,835,531 of NC_140590.1, read as the reverse complement.
GCAGATGGGCAGAGAATTTGAGGTCAGCGAAGGATTTGCCGGGGGAGGTGCAGGCGAAGTTGCGGAAGGAGGTTCTGGAGGGGAGGATTGCCGGCCCGTTTGACACGTGGCCGATGCCTGAGCTCATCATATCCCCTTTGGGGGTGGTGCCAAAAAAGGAACCAGGGGAGTTTCGCTTGATTGATTGATTGATTGATGTACTTATAGAGCGCAGCTATCACCCTACGGGCATCTTGGCGCTTGCATTGGGAACCCATCCTGGTTTTTCCCTGTAAGATAACCCATACTGGGCATCCCCAAGGTGAAAGCCAGGCATCCCGCCGCGGGGGGCCGTTGTGGAGATTAAGCAGGCTTGTTGCCCAGAGCTGCATAGTGTGAACTCGTGCTTAGAGTGGGCACCGAAGCGAGAATTATCGAGTCCGTGGACGATTGGGCTCTGGACCCTGCCGCGTCGGGAATCGAACCCAGGTCCCGGGTCTGATCTCTGCTTCAGGGTATGCCTCCTCTAACCAGTGAGCTACACTTCTCCACTTGATTCACCACTTGTCGTGGCCAGAGGGGTGGTCGGTGAATGATTTCATCGCGGAGGAGGATTCTAGGGTACTGTATGCGTCGGTGGATGATGCGATTGAGCTGGTGAGGGTTTGTGGCCTGGGGGCGGAGTTAGCTAAGTGTGACATCAAGTCTGTGTTTCGCCTCCTGCCCATTCACCCGGCGGACTTTCCATTGCTGGGGATGCAGTTTGGGGGGGCGATCTTTGTGGACAAGGTTTTGCCCATGGGTTGTGCGGTATCCTGCGCTTTGTTCGAGACTTTCAGTTCTTTCCTGCAATGGGCCTTCACTGACAGATCGGGGCACCGGCTGGTGTCCCACTATTTGGATGACTTCTTGTTCGGCGGGCGCGGGCAGTCGGGCGAGTGCGGGGAGGCTTTGCGGCATTTTCAGCGACTGGCGGGTGATTTTGGGGTTCCTTTGGCGCCGGAGAAGACGGCTGGGCCTAGCTGTTGTCTGGCGTTTTTGGGGATTGAATTGGACTCGGTCGCGTGGGTGGCGCGCTTGCCCCAGCAAAAGGCGGAGGAAATGCAGGACTTTTTGTTGCAGGTGGTGTTGCAGCGGAAGATTGATTTGAGGTCCGTACAGCGGTTGTTGGGTTTGCTGAACTTCGCGTGTCGTGTGGTGCGGGCTGGCAGGACGTTTTGCAGGCGACTGGGGCTGGCCATGTCGGGGGCGGTGCTGCCCCACCACAGGGTGCAGATTTCCATGGGCGTGCGGGCGGATCTGCGGATCTGGCAAGTGTTCTTGAGCGACTTCAACGGAGTCTCCTTGGATTTTGCGGATGATAATATGGTGTGGCAGGTGCAGATCTTTTCGAATGTGGCTGGGGCACGCGGTTTTGGCATTTTCTGGGACGGGAGGTGGTGTGCGGAGCAGTGGCCGGCGCACTGGTTGACGCAGGGCAGGAGTATTGCGTTTTTGGAGTTCTTTCCACTCGTGGTTGCACTGCAGGTGTGGGGGCAGGAATTCCAAAACAGATCGGTGCTGTTCCATGTGGACAACCGGACGGTGGTTGACCTGGTGAATCATCAGAGAGCGAGGGACCTGCAGGTGCTGCGCTTGCTGCGAATTTTCATGCTGCTGTGCCTGCGTTTCAATGTGCTGTTTCGCGCGAAGCATGTGCCGGGCGCTAGCAATGACATTGCGGATGCATTGTCACGTTCGCAGTGGCAGCGTTTCAGAAGGTTGGCGCCCGGAGCAGAGGTTGTCAAGACCAAGGTGCCGGAGGGTATCTGGAGCTGGGGGGAGTGAGAGTGGTGGAGTTGGTTGTGAAGTCTGTTGCAGAGTCCACAAGGCGGGCGTACCGTTTGGCTTGGGCGGAGTTGGGTGCTTTTCTGGGCTGGTCAAAGGATGCTTGGCGTATGTCTCAAGGGGATTGTGAGGAGGGTGTGATGAGGTATGTTTTGCACTGCATGGACAAGGGTTTGTCACCGGTTACGATTGCAGGGAAATTGGCGGGGATTTCCTTCTATGGGATGGTTTATTTGGGATTTGACCCAGCCAGGAGTGAGTTGCTGAGTAAGATGTTGAAGGGCTGGGGTAGGGTGCGGGGGGGGCTTGGGAGGGCGGCTGTGCATGAGGCTATTACATTTGAATTGTTGTTGGACGTATTGGCGGAATTGAGTTTCTGTTGTTATGACGTGGTTGAGTTGGCGTTGTTTCGGTTGTGCATGACGTGGATGTTCTTTGGGGCCTTCCGGGTTTTGGAGTTTTTGGGGGCTAGGGGGGCTCCGGGGAGGGGGTTTGAGGACGTTCGATTGGATGGGACGCGCCTGGGGATCTGGCTGGGACGGTCCAAAACAGACCAGGCTGGAAGAGGAAAATGGGTGTGGTTGTGCGAGTCGGGAGGGGTGGGAGTTTGTCCGGTGCGAGAATGGAGAAGTTTTTGTGGGCAGGTGGGCAGGAGTGTTGGTGAGATTTTTTGTCATGCTTCCGGGAAGAGGGTCACGGCGTTTCAGCTGCTGGCGGTGTTGCGCATGGCATTAAGGCGCCTAGGTAGGGACCCGGCGGGGTATGGGATGCACTCTTTCTGGATCGGCGCAGCGACGGCGGCAGCGCGGCTGGGGTGGTCCTGGGACAAGATCAGGTGGATTGGTAGGTGGAAGTCACGCTGTTGCGAGCGGTACATGAGGAAGTAGGGTGGCAAGGTGCGTAGGGGCGCGATGGCTGTTGGAGCGTTTCTGTTTCTGTTTCGTGTTCTAATTTCTTTTTTCTTCGTAGGTTGTGTTGGGGGTCCGGGAGCCAAGACGGTTACCTGGATCAATGGACATTCGTTTGTGCATTGGGCCTCCAAGTATTCCGACAGGCAGGTGTACGGTCGTAGCCTGCGCCGGAGAAGCAGCCGTCATGAGGTACATTGGTGGGGCAAGAGTGGGATGCGCTGGGGTGAGCTATTGCCCTGGCTGACAAAGAAAGTTTCGCAGAGAGGCTGTCCGGATTTGCTTGTCATCCATCTGGGGGAGAATGATCTGGTGCGACAATCGGGGGTGTCATTGCTTTATTTGATGCAACGGGACTTGGAGGCTATGAAGTGCAATCTGGCTGGCGCCTGTATTGTGTGGACTGAGTTCATCCCTCATCGGTTCTGGAGGGGGCATTGAAGCCCGCAGCGGTGGAATGAGCCCTAAGGAAATTGAATAGGGCAATGCGGGTGTTTTGTGAGAACATTGGGATCAAAGTGCTGGCGCACACCGGACTGCGGCTCGAAGAGCCCCTGCTTTTTAGAGACGATGGAGTGCACCTTTCGCACATGGGCAATGCGTACTATATGATGGAGTTGAGGGATGTCATCAGTGGTTTGTGGAATGAGTCTATCTGGTGTCGGAGAGAGTGAGGGCGAAAGGTGCACTGGAGAGGGGTGGGGCAGGTAACCGCCCTCCGGGGGTTCCCTGGTTGGCGGATTTGGGAGGGGGGAGGAGTCCATGACGGGCATACTCACCCTTCCGGGGAGAGGGATACTGGTGAAAGGTGGGGGTGCGTCATACCAGTTTACGTCGAATGGAGATGATGGAGGAGGTTGGAAGAGAAGTGAGGAAGTGAATGGGATAAGTGAGGAGGTTGCTGTGTGAAGTGGGATGGAGTAGTTGGAGTATTGGAGAGTATGGGAAAATGAGAAGTTATGTTGTTGGGGATTGTTGGGGGGTTTGTGTTATGTTTGGGTATGGTTGTCCAACTCTGTCCTAATAAATGGCCTTTTACGCTAAGTTACCTTGCGTGGAGTGATTATTGCGCGATGCGGCCCCCGGGAGAAGAAAGGTCAGCGGACTAGTCTTCCCCCGGGGATTTCGCGCAAGGGAGGGACAGGGAAGGAAGGGGTGGGATAAGGGGTGGGGTTGTTAGGAGAGGTTAAAGGGGGCTGGGAGAGGAAGTCCTTCCTCTTCCTTTCCCCAGCACCTCAGAGTGGGTTAGTTAGTTGTGCTTTGGCCACCCGCCCACCCTACAGTCGATGGAATCGATGGTGGGATAATAAGTTTTTTCTATAAGCGTGCCAGTTTAGGACGGGTTGTGAGTGCTTGGAGTGGATTTGGGAGGGGGGAGGAGTCCATGACGGGCATACTCACCCTTCCAGGGAGGGGGATACTGGTGAAAGGTGGGGGTGCGTCATACCAGTTTACGACGAATGGAGATGATGGAGGAGGTTGGAAGAGAAGTGAGGAAGCGAATGGGATAAGTGAGGAGGTTGGTGTGTGAAGTGGGATGGAGTAGTTGGAGTATGGGAGAGTATGGGAAAATGAGAAGTTATGTTGTTGGGGATTGTTGGGGGGTTTGTGTGATGTTTGGGTATGGTTGTCCAACCCTGTCCTAATAAATGGCCTTTTACGCCAAGTTACCTTGCGTGGAGTGATTATTGCGCGACTGAGCGTGGGGCCTGTCCTGCATGGAAGGCATCGCAGGAGCCATGCCTAGGAAGGATATACCTGAGGAGTCGGGCCAGTGATGAAGTACCCTCTCCGTGTTGCCCTGGTGGCTTCGTTGCGGGATGGAGGTCCGGCCCATCAGCTTCCATTAGGGGGTCTGCATTGTGAGTAGTTTCCAGACTGCAGAAGTGGCTGGGTTAGGCCCCAGTGTAGCTTGTAGCTCGGGCCTGGTCAGTTCTATGAGGCCTGGCTAGCAGTGTGCAGCCCTGGGGGGTGTTGCTGAGTGAGGAGGGTGGCCCTTTTGTTCTGTGCCAGGGTGACTGCCGAGCTCTATGTGAGAAGACCAGGGGTGCGGCACTAACACCAAATTGGCCTGGAGGTGCCCTCCTGGAGTCGCCATGACTAAGGGTAAGCTAGTCGCCCCGCAGACAAAACAGAGTACCATGGATCATTACACGACCGCTGGAACCGGTGCTGTCTGCAGGCCCCAGATAATGCTATGTTACTAGCAGCCATCACGTAATCACATGTTACGCACAATGCCAAGATCGGGGGGGGTGGGATCAGAAGTTTCCCTGCTTCAACAGGACCTCTGGCAGGCAGTGGATCATATAACAGAGGCAGAAACCAGGGTGTCAACAGTAGAAGACTCTTTGGCATCACTCCGACACAAAGTTAATAAATTGACTGTGGTTACACAAGAGTTGGCTGCATGTGTGGAAGACTCCGAAGGTTGTGCCCGTCACAACAATTTATGCTGTGTTGGGTTCCTGGAGGGTTGCATCGATGGAGGGGTATCCTGTCACAATGGCTGCGATCCATTATGCCTGAGGGTTCCCTGTCTCCGTGCTTTGGGGTTGAGTGGGCGCACAGAGCTCTTGTGAAGAAGCCCCCCGAGGTGCCAGACCCTGACCAGTGATAGCTAGTTTGCTGAATTATCGAGACAGGGATGCCATCCTTAAATTTGCCTGGGGCCAGGGCAAGTTGACACATGACTCACATACAATTATGATTTTCCCGGGATACACTAGGTTAGTTCAGCAACCGCGTCAATCCTTTGTGGCGGCAAGGAAGATGTTCACTACATGCTGTTATACCCTGGACAAATGAGGATCAGATACAAATCACAGTCCCTGTTTTTCGATACACCTTAAGGGGGTTTGCATGGACAGACAAAACAGTGCGCCTCCGGCCTCCTGCACCGCCTCCGCTGGAGTCAAAGCGACTGATGACACCGTCCAAAAGACATCTACATCGAAATGTCGGCATTGCTCCCACTCTAACTGATGATTTCAGATGCAGCGTAAAGATACATAACATAGATACAAGCTTGGATGATGGTTTTAGCTCCGGATGGGTTCTGGCTTTGGCTTTTGGCCATGACTTTGAACTGGTTTACTCTCATGGGACTTCCAGGCCTGACTGCCCCCTTAGAAGTGTGTTCCTGAAGCATCTAGGGACATGTTTTGGGGGATTTAAGTTCGGGGCTCCATTGGCATTGGGTCTCCCTGGGCTCTTGTTAGGGTCCCCAGGGCACACTCGCTACAAAAGATACTTCTCGGTTGCTGAGGATTGGGGTGGTGGATTGAGGGGCTTACGTTTCCTATGGGGTTTGTTGTAGTGTTTTCACCTGACACAGACATAGATGCACTTTGAACTGCAGACACTCTGACTCCACATGTTTTCCTCCTTGAACATAGATGGCAGCACATACATTTAGGGATGGGACCAGAGGGGTCAGAGTCATGACATGGAATGTGAGGGGTATCCTTGACAAAATCAAACTTGGGTGATTTTACGGCAGACGTTCTGCTGCTCCAAGTAACTCACATGGTGGGAACGAGGGTGCCGTGCCTGGCACGGTTTGATCAGGTTTTCCACTTCGGGTTTGTTTTGGACTCACGGAGCACGATGATTCTCATTTACCACAGGGTTACCTATAGGCCTGCTAGAGTGTGGATAGATCCGGCTGGGGGGTACACACCGGTGACAGGGATGTTGCATGGGGAGTCTCTGATGTTAACCAGTGTACACGCCCCCCACTCCCCTGAGCCAGGCATTCGTCGACAGTATCATACGACTTTGGGGGAAACTGCTGGCCAGACTATCAGTGGTGGGGGAGACTGGAATGATGTGATGGTGCCAGGAGAGGACAGATGGAGCACAACCGTGCCCGCTCAGAGCTCCGGTGACTCTAGGCTACACTTACTGACATCCTCGTTGGGGTGGACAGACACATGGAGGGACTACCATCCAGCAGAGCCTGGTTTTACCTTTTTCTCTGCGTTCCATGTGTCCTTCTGCCGATTAGATTATCTCTTTCTTCCCAGCCCTTATATTCACAGGGTCCCGGCGACTGATTTTTCCACAACGGTTGTCAGGTCATTCTCCTGTGGCCCTCAGGTTACATATTGACCCCCATTCCGATGGGGTATATCACCCTGGCATCTGAGTAACCCAGCGTAGAGGTCCACGCTTCATCGGTCAGTCACTGAATACCTATCCTTTAATGCTGAGACAGCTCCTTCTAGAGTGGTTTTATGGGAGGCCCTGAAGCCCACACTACGAGGGGTGAACGTTAGATTTTGTGCAGGGAAGCGGCGTCGTAGAACCACAAAAGTGGTGGAGCTGGAGGCCCAGCTGCAGTCCCCAGAGGAAGAAGTCAGGGACAGATGGGTGCAGATCCTACACAGGCTACATTTATCTCAGCTGCAAGTGCAGCAACTGCTTTTAGTTGAGGGGCAAATGGGTTGAAAGGCAGCACAGAATTGGATACATCAATGGGGCTACATCGCATATGTCAGGTCGCGCAGATGCCAATGCCAGTGCTCCGCGATGCTGAAGGTCAGTTACGCTCCAGCCCTAGAAGGTGGCTCAGGCGTTTGCAGATTATTATGCGACCCTCTATGCTCGGCTAGAAATGCTAACCCATGACCAAATTGCTGATTTTGTAAGCACCATGCCTCCCTGATCTGTGTCAGACTTGGTGCGCAAGCAACTTGATAAACCAATCACTGTAGAGGAGCTGCGGAGGCTTTAGTAAGTCTCCGCTCGGTCGGGCTCCAGGACCTAATGGGCTTCTGTGCGAGTTTTTGAAGGCTCACATGCCCCAGTTGGGAGGGCACTTGCTGAGGGTTCTGCAGGAGGCCTCCGACATGTCGATCCTTCCGCCTGATTGGTGACATACGGGAATAGCGGTTTTCCACAAACCGGGTTGCCTCCGCGGAACTGGCTTTGCACCAACCGATCTCGTTATTGAATATTGAGGTTAAGTTGTTAGGCAAAGTATTGGCCGATTGTCTTCTTCAGCACATATCCGATCTGGTTCACTCAGACCAGGCAGGCTTTATGCCATGCCGGCCCACCTGCCATAATAATAGAGGTGTCAATTTTCAATTCAATTCAATTCTTTATTTCGGTTTTAGTTTAAACCATAAAAGATACACAATAATTGATCACATTCCATATTAATAAAATATGTGTAATACGAAGGTTCCGCTTTAGACCATTTTCGACAAATAGAGAAAAGGTTTGTTATAGAAAAGACTGATCATCTGTATGACAGTTTAAATATATAAATATAATAAATACATTAAAAAGCTAGGCATAATTAAATTTATAAAAGGCATTTGAGGAGTACTTAAATCAATAGCCAAACACAGATGTATGTCGATACTTCGCATACCACTACTTCGCATGATTTTAGTGCAATGTTTTTACTTAGCATAAACCATTACTTCGCAAGTTTTAACTGCGCATGCATTTATAACGCAAATGGCTCTAAATGTACTATGGTTTATGCTAATTTTAAACATTGCACTAAAATCATGCTTACACTATACTACCTTACACTACTTAAACACTACTGCACTACCCTAAACCCTAATACACTACCCCCTACACGACCTTCCCCCTGCCTTGACCCTACACTCTAAAACTACACTTCACAACCCCCTGACACTACCCTAAACCCTAAAACACTACCCTACACTACACAAACACCACACCACTACCCTAAACCCTATAACACTACCAACTGCACAACCCTCACCCTACCCCAGTCCGCTCCCTACACTACAACACTACCCTGCACAACACCCCAACACTACCCTAAACCCTAAAACACTACCCTACACTACACAAACACCACACCACTACCCTAAACCCTAAAACACTACCCCCTGCACATCCCTCCCACGACCCCAGTCCAGTCCCTACTCCCAAACACTACCCTTCACTACCCAAGACACTACCCTACACCCAAATACACTACTCTACACTACATCTACACAACGTACACACGGCCCCACTTACCTCTCTCTCCTCGTGGATCACCTTCCACTGCTCCAGCTTCCTGCGTCTTCAGAGTCGTACTGCGTTATTTGTAAATGGAAGCACATCCAAATCAAAACAACGATGTGGATAGCCTACGAAGTAACGTTCATGCGCAGTAAACCCATGCCAAGTAATAGTTTCTGCGTACTAAAGATGTGAACTAATGGCAATCCGAAGTAGTGGCCACGTAGAAAATGTCACCCACTGCCAAACACTTGAGTAACTATCTCTGTGTCCTTTAAGTGCAACTTCCTGGAATGGATCTATTCAAAAAGTGCAAGTGCTTTTAAATAGCCATAGGCTGTAGGGGACAGTCCTTAAGTACAACTTTCAGGTGGAAATTGAATCGAAATAGTGCAAATGCTTTAAGTGCAATAATATGACTGACAGGGCTTTCCTTGTAGTCTATCATTAGTTTATAAAGTGCAAGTGCGTAGCCTGTTAAAAACATAATTCCAGATACACGTGTACATAAATCATTAAAATATCAAGCCTACTTTTACTCTTATTATTCCCACATTGAACTGATATCTACTAAAACTAAAAACAATTTTTGGAGAAGTGTAATTTTTCAATAGTCTTTCAGCCTCCAACAGGACCTAATGCCCATGTTTCGGAAAATGGGTTTGATCCATTTCTTTCTTGGTTTAGCATAAGCGGGGCAGAAGAATAATATATGTAGGTCATTTTCTTGAGTATCAGATTGGCATAATACACAGCACTCGCTATTATTCTCCCCTTGTTTACTGACCCATTTTGATGTGTTCAAGTTGGTTCGCAGAACACAATGACAAAATTTCATGTATAGTGATTTTGCTAACTGTGGCTGCACTTCATCCAGAAAAGGCTCAAAGCTCGCTATTGGCTTCATAAAAAGAATCTGGGTTGTTAGTGTGCCAATGGCAGAATTGTGGGACACACTATTTTGGATCTACGCCCCAAAGGTAGATTTTAACATTTTCTTGGAAGCCAGTGTCAATTGGGTTGGTTCTTCTCTGAAGTGCTTTAGCCCTAATTTACCAAACCAATAAGAAACATGCGTAAGCCACTGGAGACTCGTACTGTGATCAAACCTTAGAATTTCTTCTAGGCCATCTTTGTAATAGGCAAGTTCTATTGTGGACCACAGTCGCACCCAAAATAGTAATGCTCTCAATATGGTTTGGTGATCTATACATTTAATATTTAGGTCCATAACAATGGGGATTAGGGGTGTTTGCACTGGAAGGCATAATAGCTTTCTAAAAAATGTGTTTTCTCCTACCACAAAGGTATTCTTACATGCGGGCCCCCATAATTCTGCCCCATAAAGGGAAGCTGATTAAACCCTATACTTGTATACCTCAAGGGCAGGAGACACAGCCCTAGAAGTACTACTCCCGTGTTTCTTTACTATCGACAAGACAGTCTTACTTTTCTCCAATTGCGGTTTCCAGGTCATTTTTGTGTCCAAAGTTATACCTAAATAATTAAAGTTTTGAACATATTCTAACTTTTGGTTTTTGACAATAAGATTTTTTTTAAAAGATCTGTGTGGGTTAATTGCCATATATTTGGTTTTGCTGGAATTTATTTCTAGGCCCTTAATATCGCAGTATGCACAGAAATAGTCTAATAATAATTGTAGACCTTTTGGGGTTTGAGATATTAGAATGGTATCATCTGCTAATAAAAGGGCTGGTACTGAGCCCCCCTAGCTTGGGAGAATCATGTGCACAACCCATTAAGTAATCTGGAATATCGTTCAAATACAATGAAAATAGGGTGGGTGCCAGGACGCACCCTTGCCTTACCCCTCTTTTTACTGGAATTGCCTTGGTAAGTTCGCCTCTCAGACCCCATCTGACTTTTGCATAGTTATCCTCGTGCAATCTTATTATTTGCACAAGGAGTTCAGCTTGCACCCCTTGATCTTTTAATGGTTTTCATAGTAGGTTTCGAGGGATAAGGTCAAATGCGGCCTTCAGGTCGACAAAGGGCAATTTAGAGATGGCCTGTTTTGTTACCTTTTGCTATCAATAACCGAACACCGGCGTGATCTGTGATTTTTGCTGCACTAATTAATTCCGTCCAGATATTATCATCCCAGTTTTTCTTTGTTTGTACAAGTAGTCTCTTATATTTAATTCTTTTCTCCCTTAAGGTCGTAACATTGTTATTTATTGTTGCCAATATAAGCTCTGTTTTAGACTCACTTCACTCCTTATTGTACCAGTGTTTAACTTAGTTACTTGTATCAGTTTCATCCCCGCTGCGCTCTTTAGGGATTCTGCTCAAAATAGGTTTTAGTGCATCTACCAATACGTGGTGTACAGTCAATATTGGGAACTCTGCGGCAGGTAGATCACTATAGAAAGAGATGACGACTGTAAAGGTGTCGTAAATCTGCGTCATAGCCTCGTTATTTCCCACTATGAGTGGCCATTTTAAGGCTCTATTGTTGTTACTTACTAGGGGTTCATCCGGGATAATGTTAGTGGTCTCCATTGCTCCAAGGAGTTGGTTGAAAGGGATGAGCTGCTAATGTCAGATGTAGGGGGTAATGGTTACTACCAGTTCTGGCATCAACTACCAAGTCATGTACATTTGGCCAGAATCCGATGGATGTCAAAATGTAGTCTATGCTACTCCTACAATTACCCCTGTTAAATGTGGCGACATTTGGGCTATTTGAAGGTAATTGACCATTGCAAGCTTTGAGTCCGTGCCCTGAAACAAGTCTCATAATTTGAGCAACTGCAACTGAACAGGGTACTGACAGACCACTTCTAAAAGGAGGATATTATTTGCCAAATCTTCTTCTTCAAAGACGTATTCAAGACCCACCAAATCAAATTTGCAATGTAGGCCACCCCCCGCAATTACCATTGCCCTCGAGTCAATTGAACCTAAAAAAATGATCAAGCTGATCTATCACTAAATATTCCTTGCTAGATGGGCTTGGTCTATTATAGATATTTATTAGATATATTTCAGTTTTATTCCATGTACAAATCTTCACACCTACTATATCTTGCGATGAAATGTACAACTGGGTTATATTAATATCAAGGGTGATTTTTACCCATATTACATGGCCACCCATGGATTTAGGCACTGCAGTGGAGTCCACAACCACCCCGCCTGACTTGGGCACTGCAGTGGGGACCCAATCCACTCCATCTGACCTGCCCAATGGAGTTGTGCCGGCACCCACCCCATCTGACTTGTGCCCCACAGTTGTGACTGCACCCACCACTTCAGTCAGCTCCACTGCAGTTGCAAGTGTCCCGCCTGCATCCACCACCTCTTCTCTGACTCCTTCTGCTGCGCCCTGATCCTGTCCCTGCGGTGCCTGGCCTGCCCCGATGTATGCCCCTCCGAGGGGATGACCCCTGTCCTTAGCAGTGCAGGCAAGTAACGTGTGACAGTTGTCACTCTAGTTCACTCCTTGGCATTTGGACATGGACTGGCCATTGGCCTTTTGTTTGAACAGACTTTTTACTTTTAATATGCTGAATAAAGCTTTTTTCTTTATCCCTGTGAACTTGATTTAGCTGTACATTATGTTGATGATGTTTGACATGCCCTTGCACCTGTAATGCTTGGTTTCCAATGTTGAATAATGATGTGTTGATGTGCGGTACTCCATGTGGTCCATGAGATATGTATCCTATCCTGGTGGGTATCCATGTCATCCTTTGCAGCTACCTGGGTGCATCATGATCAACTATTTGTGGACATCTCTGTGAACATTTCATTTACATGGTCACATCTCTGGCTTTCACCCATGCACATATGATGTGCTTCCCATTGTCCAATTTGTCAATTTCACAGACTTTGTGCGCGTCACCACTGGGCCTACAGGTGTGGGCATCATTGGTATAGGAGCAACTGGGTCCTCTGTGCAACTTGCTAGACATATGTTTTGAGTATGTGCAGATGACTTAGGGGAGACTCACGTACCCAGGCTGTTGTGACCAGAGCCTTCATCATGTGGTAACTGATGGCTGACTGACCAAGTGTTCTGCTGACATGAGTGAGACATGCTGTGAATATGTTTGGCACAGCTGGGCTTCCATAGGAGTTGGGTCCCCTCAAGTAAGTGTGTTGTCCCGTGACATAGCCTGGGCCCATGGTGTGTGTTGTATGAGCATGTGTGTGTGTCCACATCCCTTTTCATACACATGCAGTGTTCCCTTGATATGTTCCTGTTGTTGATGCTTGCTGAGTGGTACTGTGTTCATCCCACTACTTTGCCATGGGCTACCAGATGTGTGGGTGCATGGCACACTGCTGTTAATTGGTGTTTCATCATTGGAATTTGTCAGTTCTGAGTGGTGATGATGGTGTCAGACACAGATGGGACACAGTCAGGGTTCCCCAGGGCACTTGTTTATTCGCAATATCATGTAGTTGTACCTAGGTGGTATCTTTCAGTGATTGAGACATGTGTATGTGTGTGTGACTGCTCCCACTTGTCGGGTTCAGGGCTGCAATGTTGGCAGGTGTCAGCATGTGTACCTTGTGGTGCTCCTTGACTTCTGCATTATCCTGGGACTGTGGCAGGTATTCTGAAGGTTACGTGAGCTTTGATGTCATGGCCATGTACCGCACATTGTGCAGTATGTCTGTCATTCACCAGGGTTGTAAACTGTCCTTGTGTGATGAGTCTGTGCACCTTAGTTCCTCCCAACATTCCTGTGTTTGTCATGGGTGCATGAGCAATGTCACCTGTCCATGTGGGCATCACAGATGCACATTGTTGCAGTTCAGGGTGTGTGGTGTTCAGAGTGCACTGATGTAAATGTTTGCATGGATGGTCCCATAGCTCCCGTTTGTCCATGGATGAGGGGCCATGCTGAGTGATTTGTGTAGGTGTAGGTGTGATGTACATTTGTGGAACAGGGCACATGTCTGGGTTTTCCAGTTTGTACGACTTCTGCCTTTGTCATCACAGTGGAGGTATAATGCATGCTTGTGTCACCCCAATGTCTGGTCACTGGGGGTAGTGCTGTTGTGTGTCAGTCTCTTGCTGTGTTAGTTGGTGTTCATTCCAGCTTGTGTCACATGTGTCTGTTGTGCACCCTCTCATCTCACAATGCCTGATTGCCCACTAAGGGCGTCCCAATGATGGTTTACTTTTGTATGGCACTGTGTCCACATCTGTGTCACTGTGTTTCAGCCCCCCTCATGTGTTGAGTAGTTGACTGGGGATACTGAGACACACACACACACGTTGATTCAGATGTGCAGTGTGAGGTTGCCTGTTTGTGTATGTGCATCTGCATCAGTGCATTGGTATTGCTGTTGTGGGCCTTTGTTTGGATGCTGTTTCTGTGATCTTCCCTCCTGTCCCTGTGAGTCATATCACATCATTGTGCACATTTATCTTGGTTGTTAGGTGCCATTGCTGGCATGATATGGGAGTTTGTGAGCTGGCACCTACAGTCTACACAAGTTGTTTTGATTAGTGTGTCTATTTTTGAGATGTGTGTATGCTTTGTGATCGTCACTTCTGCTCTTGTGTCTTTGTACACTGTATGCATTGTCAGCCCCCATGGGTGGTGCTTGTCTGCACATGGCCGAGAGTTTGTTAGGTTTTCACAGCACTGTTAGCCTCACCACATCTCTGTGGGTATGGGACACAACCACTACTTCGCCCCAGAAGTGTTTAATGTGTTGGGAGCAGGGATCATACATGCTGTTTGGCATTTGCAGCTTTGACCATGATGACACTTACCTTTTGGTCACTGTGATGAGGGGGGGTTTAGACCCCATCACTACAATGCTCAACATCTGCTGCAGTTTGGAAGCCCACACTTTTGTTCTACACAGTGAGGTGGTGTTCTTTTTACATTGACACAGTGCTATAGTGATGCTTGCCTTGTGTAGGGCACACTCATTTGTTGGTCACACATGTGCTGTTAGTTACATTGTATGTTCAAAGTCATAATCACTGTTGTGGGCATTTGTCACAAACTACACACTGTTGTCATGATGTTAGGGGGATGTATTTTGCTGACATACCTAATGTTGGAGTATGATGGATGTGTGGCGCATCACCCATCCTATGGCTGGGGGTGGCACGGGTGATGGGCAACATATGCCCTATGAGTGGGGGTGGCAGGGGTGATGGGCAACATATGCCCTATGAGTGGGGGTGGCAGGGGTGATGGGCAATATATGTCCTATGAGTGGGGGTGGCAGGGGTGATGGGCAACAGGTCACCTATGGCTGGGGGTGGCAGTAGTGATGGGCAACATATGCCCTATGAGTGGGGGTGGCAGGGGTGATGGGCAACATATGCCCTATGGCTGGGGGTGGCAGGCATGATGGGCAACAGGTCCACTATTGCTGGGGGTGGCAGGGGTGATGGGCAACATATGCCCTATAAGTGGGGGTGGCAGGGGTGATGGGCAACATATGTCCTATGAGTGGGGGTGGCAGAGGTGATGGGCAACAGGTCCCCTATGGCCGGGGCTGGCAGTAGTGATGGGCAACATATGCCCTATGAGTGGGGGTGGCAGGGGGGATGGGCAACATATGCCCTATGGCTGGGGGTGACAGGGGTGATGGGCAACAGGTCCACTATTGTTGGGGGTGGCAGGGGTGATGGCAACATATGCCCTATGAGTGGGGGTGGCAGGGGTGATGTGCAACAGGTCCCCTATGGCTGGGGGTGGCAGTAGTGATGGGCAACATAAGCCCTATGAGTGGAGGTGGCAGGGGTGATGGGCAGAAGGTCCCCTATGGCTGGGGGTGGCAGGGGTGATCAATCAATCAATCATTATACTTGGAGAGCACTCTACTTAACCCTGAGGGTCTCAAGGCTCTGGGGGGAGGGCGGGGGGTGCCGCTACTGGTCGAAGAGCCAGGTCTTGAGGAGCCTCCTGAAGGTGAGCAGGTTTTGGGTCCGCCGTAGGTGGGTGGGGAGGGTGTTCCAGGTCTTGGCAGCGAGGTAGGAGAAGGATCTTCCACTGGTGGTCGTTCATTGGATGCAGGAGATGGCGGCAAGGGCGAGGCTTGCGGAGCGGAGCTGGCGGGTCGGGGTGTAGAAGCTGAATCTGCTGTTGAGGTAGGCTGGACCAGTGTTGTGGAGTGCTTTGTGTGAGCAGCTTGAAGGTGATCCTCTTCTCGATGGGGAGCCAGTGTAGGTCTCTCAGGAGGGGGGTGATGTGGCTGCGGCGGGGGAAGTTCAGAATCAGTCAGGCGGAGGAGTTTTGGATGCGTTGCAGTTGTCGGAGATGTTTGGCCGGGATTCCTGTGTAGAGTGCGTTGCCGTAGTCCAGTCTGCTGCTGACGAGGGCCTGGGTCACCGCCTGTCTTGTTTCGGTGGGGATCCACTTATAGATCCTGTGAAGCATGCAGAGGGTGTTTTAGCAGGAGGAGGAGACGGCGTTGGCCTGCTTTGACATGGAGAGGGAGGAGGCGAGGATGAATCCAAGGTTGCGTGCGTGATCGGTGGTCGTCGGTGCTGTTCCTAGCGTGGTCGGCCACCAAGAGTCGTCCCAGGCTGAGGGGGTGGACCCGATGATGAGGATCTCCGTCTTGTCCGAGTTCAGCTTCAGTCGGCTGTTCCCCATCCATTCGGCGACGGCCGTCATTCCCTCGTGGAGGTTGGTTTTGACGGTGTGTGGGTCCTTGGTGAGGGAGAGGATGAGCTGGGTGTCATCGGCATAGGAGATGATGTTGAGGTCATGCTGGTGGGCAACTTGAGCGAGGTGGGCCATGTAAACATTGAACAGCGTCAGGCTGAGGGAGGATCCCTGGGGTATGCCGCAGATGATGTCGGTGGCTGAGGAGCGGAAGGGGGGAAGGCAGATGCTCTGGGTTCTGCCGGAGAGAAAGGACGTGGTCCAGTCCAGGGCCTTCTCTTGGATGACGGCTTCTTGGAGTCGTGTCTTTAGTGTGCGGTGACAGACCGTGTCAAAGGCGGCTGACAGGTCCAGGAGGATGAGGGCCGATGTTTCGCCATTGTCCAGTTGGGCCCTTATGTCATCTGTGGCAGCGATGAGGGCTGTCTCGGTGCTGTGGTTTCTTCAGGAAAACATTTCATAACAATAAATTAATAGAAAAATAATCAGATTTGTAAATTTTTAAAAGATCTTTATTTTTTAATAATAAGATATTTAGGGGTCCATTAGGATGGCGGCCGGACACCCTAGCGGTGTTGGGACTGGCCGCCAGTGGTGTGGCGGTCCCTCACCGCCAATTAGGATGCGACCGCCACCGTGGCGGTCGCATCCCGCATATTCAACATTGTGGCGGGTGGTGCTGTGAGTAGCACCCTCCACAATGTTGTAAATGCATGTTGTGCGTAACAGGCACATCGTGGTGCTGGTCAGCTCATGTATGCCAATGTAGGGTACCATAGGTACCCCCCAAGTGCAGCCTCCCTCACCCTTCCGGGGGCCCACAACGGGCCCCCAAAGCGATTCCCGCATG
This sequence comes from Triturus cristatus, assembly GCF_964204655.1. Classification (NCBI taxonomy): domain Eukaryota; kingdom Metazoa; phylum Chordata; class Amphibia; order Caudata; family Salamandridae; genus Triturus; species Triturus cristatus. The sequence continues at coordinate 80,818,357 of NC_140590.1, read as the reverse complement.
CCTTTCCATGGCGGAGTCTCTGCCATGGAAAGGCATGAAACCGCCATCATCATAATATGGATGACGGTGCCTGCCAGGCACTGCCACCATATTGTGGGCCTTTTCCGCCTGGTAGGCAATCGTGACGATTGCCTACCGGCGGAAAAGCAGCGTCCGACGTGGTACCCCCCCATGCTAATGCGGCGGGGGTAACAGGCTGTCCTGCGGGGTGTTTTGGCAGGCGGCTCGCAACTGCCGGTTGGGCAGTGGTGATCCGCCCGCCATGCTAATGAACCCCTTAGAGTAAAAAACATATTTTATTAAGGCTTTATTATACACATGAGGAAACGTACAAAATAAATACACATTTTTATTTTTTAAACATTAAGAGGTCCATTAGGATGGAGGGCGGAAAAGCACCCCGACCGCCATGGAAGCGAAAAACAACTGCCCGCCAGCACCGTGGGAAAACCCGCGGACTAATTAGGATCAACCGCCTAAAAAATCTGACCGCGACGGAATGGGGCCAAGAAAAACCGCCTGTAGTGGGCGGAGATGGCCAAAATCCATCCGGGCGGTCAGATTCACAGCGGAAAAACCCCAACCTGCCACAAGTATAGCGGGGACACCGCACCGGAAATTAGGATATCCCCGACGGTCCCGCAGTACATACCGCTGTCTCTGACCGCCGCGGTTGCACAATGGGATGAATGGAAGAGCCAGCGGAGGAGCTGAAGCACAGCCACCGCGGCAGACGAACCATAAAAAATATGGCGGACGAAACCAAATACCCACAAGAAGGCCAAAAAGAGCACACAGAAAACTAGCCATGCCCCCCAAATACACAAAACACAGCCCAATGACACAACCACATGGCAAAACGAAATATACAAATCCCAGGACAACACACCTGTCAGCAACACCCCAATTGGACACACCCACATAGCTGAGTATAAAACCAGCCCCTTCCCTGACCACAATCCCTTGCAATACTCCAGGAGAGAAGGGACACACACCCCAGCTGACAGGAGAGGCAAAGGACACAACATCACTAGCCACACCACACACAGCAGCACCACCACCTCCACACCAGCACAACTAACCCCCCTGCACAACACACACCATACACAGCACAACCACCACTCACACTCCTGCACCCACAACCGCTTTGCACACCACACACCATGGTCACACAGAAAATGCCCAAATTCACTGAGAGTGAGTTGAAGGTCATGGTAGATGAGATAGTCAGAGTGGAACCATAGCTTTTAGGTACCCTGGTCCAACAGACACCATTAGCCACAAGGACACAAATGTGGGCAAGTATAGTCCAAAGAGTCAATGTAGTAGGGACAGTAGTAGGGACCACCCCAAGATCAATAAAGCGTTGGCATGATCTGAAGAGGGTGGTCAAGGAGAGGAGGAGCAAGAACCATGAGCTAGCTCAGAGGACTGGCAGTGGCCCTCCCATTCCACAAAAACCATTCACACAATGGGAGGAGAAGGTGCTTGCCATACTGCATCCAGAGAGTCTCACAGGAGTAGCCGGGGGACTGGAGGCTGGTAAGTACAAACAAATGACTACTGCCACTCTGCTATGTACTTGCTTGCACAACTACAAAGCTACACAACCTAGGACACATACCATCCATCTGCAACACACACTCACATAAACATGGCTCTCAGATCCAACATTCACCCACTCCCATTCACCCCAAACATAGCTACCAACATAACCATGGGGGCATGTGTACAGGCAGACAGCACTACAACTCCCACCAGGCCCCCTGGCCCACAGTATCAGCAAGATGATTCCCTCCCCCTCCCCCACCCAGAAGCATGTGTCAGCCATTACACAACCCACATCAAACTCACAGGTAGGTATTCATCACCCCTGGGAGGGTGTCTGGGGGTGGGTGTCGTGCACCACTACTCCCACCATGCCCCCTGTCCCACAACCTAGCAAGATGGATCCCTCCCCCCACCCCAGCAGTTGGAAGCCATTACACCACCCTCATCAAACTTACAGGTAGGTAGCCATCTTCCCCGGGAGGGTGTCTGGGGGTGGGGGTCCTGCACCACTACTACCACCATGCCCCCTGTCCCACAGCCTAGCAAGATGGATCCCTCCCCCCACCCCACCCAGAAGCATGTGTCAGCCATTACACAACCCACATCAAACTCACTGTTAGGTAGCCATTTTCACAGTGAGGGTGTTTGTGGCTGGGAGGCCTGCACCACTACTCCCACCATGCCCCCTGTTGCACAGCCTAGCAAGATGGATCCCTCCCCCCACCCCACACAAAAGCATGTGCCAGACATTACACCACCCTCATCAAACTTACCGGTAGGTAGCCATCTTCACAGTGAGGGTGTTTGTGGGTGGGAGACCTGCACCACTACTCCCAACATCCCCTTTGTCCCACACCTGAGCAGGATGGAGCCCTCCCTCACCCAGAAGCAGTTATAAGCCATTACACCACCCTCATCAAACTCACAGGTAGGTAGCCATCTACACAGTGAGAGTGTTTGTGGCTGCGAGGCCTGCACTACTACTCCCGACATCCCCTCTGTCCCACACCTGAGCAGGATGGAGCACTCCCCCACCCAGGAGCAGTTGGATGACATTGTAGTACACCAAACAAACTTACAGGTAGGTAGCTGAGAGAAGTTGGCCCGATATATGCTGTCCACTAGTTATAGTGGGCACCTTGTATCAGTCCAAACAACCCTTTATGGTGATGGGTTAAAGACAACCTTTATTGAAAGCTATCCTAGTGGTAGCTATGGAGAGCAGCCTTCAGGCTAAGTCTCGAAGGAATGTAAAGCAGCTTATTTTACCAGTCTATAATCTCTTGAATAATCAAATGAAAGGACAACCACATCAGGTATATTTAAAATATATGCATTTAAGATAAAACACACCACTCTAGTCTCTTTATGAGACTGGAGTTCGAAGTACTTAAGTTACAAGTCAGTATTCAACAGTAATAGCACAAATACACGTTTGGGCCCTAGGGGCGTACCAAACGATATACCAATAAAGTAGTATAACAACCACGACTGAGCTAGACACAAGGCCTAGAGCCTGTAGAAGTGCTTGGACCCCAAGGACCCACCCAAGGTAGTGACACAGGGGACCCACGGGGGCCGCGTGCGGTGTGAGAACACAGCCACAAATCGCCTTTAACTTCTATGTGGAAAGTCGCGGTTTAGAGTTTAAGGACACTTAGAGGATATCTACGAGCGAACCCTTTTGGACTTAGAGGTGTCTAGGGCCAATACCCATGGGAGCACCGGAGTACTCGAGTTACCTCACCCAGGGAAGCCGGGTGCATAGGTGTCAAATGGTGTCGGGTCGCGTCGCGTCGCTGTTCTCAATGGAAGCTGCTCAGGAAGTGCTGCTGCCGTGAAGAGGAGAAGTGTCCGAAGCGATCCACTTGGATCGAGGATGGTAGTAACCAGATAGCAGAGGGGACAGAGTCTGGGTCACATACCAGTGACCAAGGGCACGAAAGACCAATGCCCACAGATGTTGGCTGCTTCAGGTGAGTTGACAGGTGTCTTGGCGCTTCAGCCACGAGGTCCAGGAGGTGCCGATGATGACCAGGGCCTGTATTCGAGCTGTCCCACGAAGTCTATCGAGTGCTGCGGTGTCGGCGACCAGATTGGACCCAGCAAGCCTTGGCAACAGCAAGTCACTTGGAATCAGAGAAAGGACGTCAGTTCAGACCAGCAAGGTCTGGGGAACTCACCCAGCGAAGGTAAGTTGGGCCACGTCTGGAGCAACCAGGAAAACCCAATCAGAAGAGGAGTTGCCTTCGAGGGGACCTACTAGCCAACAGTCTAGCGATCGCGAAGGAGCCTCGAGCGGACGCACTGGAAACTAGCCCACGGGTCATTCGTTAAGTGGAGGCCAGAAATCTTCGGTGTAGGAAGTGCTCAAGGCTGGGGCTACTCGGAGCCCAAAGCACAACTTCTAGGAAGACCAGGAAGATGATGGATCAGCAAAAGATCACGGTGTCCAGGGGTCACGGTTCCATGTCACCCACGATAGCCAAGGGCCTCAGCTTTGCTGTGGACTCAGGGTAGCCTCTGGGAAGTCTGGAAATCCTCCTCTGGGGATGCAAAGACTTTGGCGTCCAGCGGGAGCTTCAGAATTGCAGATCGGACAGTTGCTTCTAGGGGAGTCACTCCTTGACCCCAAGGGAGATTTATTCAGTCTTCTAGTCGAAATAGAAAGTCGAAGGTCCAGGATATATGTTGCAGAGTTTCGTCCAGGGTAATCTAAAGTCTCAAGGACTGGGTTCCCGTACTTATACAAAGTTTGGGGGTTGGTCATACTCTAGGGACCAACCTATGGGAGGGTTTGGAAAGAGGGGTGGTTACACCTATTTCCTTTGTCCATTTTCGCACCACAGCAGGGGCAGGTAGCCCCTGCAACAGGTTTGAACTGGACTATGCACAGGGAAACCAAGTGTGCCCCCAGTGCAGGACTTCAAAGCACCAGAGAGTGCTCCCACCCAGCCCCAATACACATCTGCCTCTCTGGGGAGGGGGTTACCTCCCTGGGACAGGAAACCTATTGTCCAGGCCTCCCCTGCCAGAGTTTCGGTCAGCAGCAGGAGGCCAGACCCGTGTCTGTGGCAGTGGCATCCATTTTGTGATGCCCGGGCTGTAGAAAATCTTTACCGGGTTAGACCAGTGTGAACATGTCTCTCCCTCTAGAAGGGTGGAATGCTAACCCCGCTTCCAGAACTGGCAGGGGGTAGTATTCCAAAGCGTTTGACACCAAACACGACATGTTTCCATGCAGCCATCCCAAAGTTAGCATTTACTGCGAGGTTATAATGCACTTAAGAGTATATGGTCAGGCTGCACCACAAACAGCATCAGAGGAGGTACACCGAACGCTGCAGAGGGGCTCTGCTAATGCAGGGGCACCCTCTCACATAAAAACCAAGCACTCTGCCTTCAGGATTGTTAAGGCCTGCCATAGGAGTGACTTATAGGTTTTATATGTGTATGCAATGTAATGTAATGTAATTTTATTTTTGTAAAGCGCGACTTACACTCCACGGAGCATCTTGGCGCTGACCACTCATGTCTAGGAGGTGTTTGGCCAGGGAGCTAGTGAGGCACCGTTAAGACAGTATCTGGTGTCTCTGAGGATTGGGTTTAGACTAGGGCTAAACAGGCTGTGTCTGTGAGTTTAAAAATCCATGTCTTTAGAGCCTTTCGGAAAAGGTTCTCTGACGGGATCTGGCGTAGTTGGAGTGGTAGTTTATTCCAGGCCCTAGCACTCAGTACTCCAAGGGATTTTCCTCCTTTCGTGGCTAGTCTAAATTTGGGAGTCACCAGCAGGTTCAGGTTGGAAGATCTGAGTGAGCGACAAGGCACATATCTTCCAACCCTTTTTGACAGGTAGGTGGGACCCAGCTGGTGGTAGGACCTAAAGGTAATTACTAAGATTTTGAATAGTACCCTTTTGTGGATGGGCAACCAGTGCAGGATCTTGAGTGCTGCTGATGCAGACGACTTCCTGGGCCATCTCAGCACGAGGCGGGCGGTGGCATTCTGGACCATCTGCAGTCTATGCAGTACTGCTTTACTGGAGCCTGCATATAGACTGTTGCAGTAGTCCAGACGAGATGTAATAAGGGCCACCGCCACCGTCTTTCTGGCTGTCAGTGGGAGAAGGTCGAAGAATCTTCTGAGGCCTTTGATTATGCTAAAGCAGGACCCTGCCACAGCACCTGCTTGTTGCCTAAATGACAGGGCCTCGTCAAACCTAATCCCAAGGTTGCGGGCCGTAGTAATGGTGTTAGGGGGGACTTCTGCATCTTGTGGCCACCATGATTTGGGGGAGAAAAGGTTTTGTTGTCCGAATGGTAAAATTTCGGTCTTGCCCGAATTACATTTGAGATGATGTTTTCTCATCCAGTCGAATGTGGTGGTAAGACAATCTCTCAGATTTTCCTCTGCCTTTGTTGTATTGCTGTCTAATACGAGGATGAGCTGAGTATCATCAGCATAAGATATAGTGCTGATGTTAAAAGAAGTAATAAGCTCTATCAGGGGGGTCATGTACAGGTTAAATAGTACTGGGCTTAAACTAGAGCCCTGTGGTACCCCTGTTTTTAATGCTTTCTCCTCTGAGCAGTATTTCCCTAGTACCGTGACTTGCTTCCTGTGGCTGAGGAAGTTTTTTAGCCATTCAAGAGCAACTCCTGCTATTCCTGATTCAGCTAGGCAGCCAATTAATACGGAGTGTGAGACCGTATCAAAGGCCGCCGATAGATCGAGCAGCACCAGAACAGCCTTTTTTCCTTGGTCCATGGCCGTCTTCAGGGTCTCCACCGTGTGTAGTAGTGCTGACTCTGTGGACTGTTTAGCCCTGAACCCCGCTTGGTTGGGATGCAAGATGTCGTTTTCCTCCAGGTACCTAGTTAGTTGCTTATTCACTGCTGCTTCCGTAAGTTTGAAGAGAATTGGGAGCAGCAAAATAGGACGGAGGTTTGAAAGTATAGTGGGGTCTACTAGGGGTTTCTTTTGCAGAGGTTTGACAGCGGCTAATTTCAATTCGGGTGGAATGGCGGCAGTAGCCAGGGATGAATTAATGATGGCATTTATGCTCGGGTTTACTGTGTCCACAAGGGCATGTAGCAGCAAAGGAGGGCAGGGATCAAATGGGGAACCGGATTTGCTGGATAGAATAGCCTGACGGGTTTCTTCCAGACTAACATGGGTGAATTTGTTAAGCTGGATCTTCTCATTGTTAAGTCTTATGATTTCTACGAGGGGGGGTGCTGGTGGATCTGGGAAGTCTTTGGTGAGATCGGATATTTTCTGTTCGAAGTAATTAGCGATTGAGTTACATAATGGAAGCGAAGGGGGAATCTCTTGTCTAAGAATCCTAGGGTTCATGAAGTCATCGACTATTTTAAAGATTTCTTTTTGTTTGCTGTTGGAGGAGTTTATGGCTTCTAAAAAGTTGGTTTTTTTGGCACTTTTAATCATTGCATGATACTGTCTTCTGGATGTTTTATAGATTGTGAGTTCTTCCTTTTCATATGCACGACGCCATTTCCTTTCTAGGGTTCTGACCTCTTTTTGTTTTTTCTTTAAGGGGAGAACCAGGGGGCGGACCTTTTATTCCGCTTTTTGCTCACTTTACCGGAATCCTCAGGCCCGCAAAATCCTGTGACCCATTTACAGAAGCTGTTATAATCTGTCTCCGTGTTTCCAGTCAGAGGGGGTTTACTGTCCTCGGCAATTAGGTACAGGTTGGGAAGGTCCCTAATCTTTTCCCAGTCTTTCTTTGTGTGGACTTCGATTTTTATATGGTCCGTTTTGATCCCTTTCCTTTCTACAGTCAGTTTAAAGGGGACCAGCAAATGGTCAGTCCAGGTCTGGATACGGGGGAAGTCAGCTTTCATGGATTTGGTATTGGTGCAGATGCAGTCTAAAATGTGCCCCGCTTTGTGTGTGGGTTCTTTAGTCAGTATTGTGAGTCCCAGGACACTAGTTAGATCTCTCAGCCATACTGCGTTGGGGTCCTCAGCCTCATCAAGATGGAAATTTAAGTCACCTGGGGGCATATGTATCAAGCGAATTTTTAGTCGCAAACGCTGCGATTCGCAAAATACAGCGTTTGCGATTAAAAATTCGCAAAACAGGATGTATTAGGCTATTTCCAACGCAAATTTAAGGAATCGCTAATTTAGCGATTTCTTAAGTTTGCGTAAGCATTTCAGAAATCGCAAATTGCGATTTCTTAAATGAAATGTAACACTCACCAAAGGATTGCGATTAATCCTTAAGAAATCGCAAATTACCACCAACTACTAGTTGGTGTTAATTTGCGATTTCTTCTAAAAATGCACGTTTTGTAATTTTACAAAGTGCCACGTGATGCACATACATGCCCTTAGGGCATGTATGTGCGCCATATGACCACACATGCTAATTTCAGGGGTGTATCAGGGTGTCATCTTGACACCCTTGCACCTTTGAAATTATTCTCAAATTGCGATTAGCAAATTGCGATTCGCAATTTGAGAATTACTTCCCATACATTCCTATGGGTCTCCTGGCCCATAGGAATGAATGGGCAGGTATTCCTTAATTGCGATTTCGCAATTTGCTAATCGCAATTAAGGAATTTTAAGAAATCGCAAAAAGTTTGCAATTTTTTAAATACATCCCGTTTTGCAATTCTCAAATAGCGATTCCTTAAAAATCGCTATTTGAGAATCGCAAATGGTGATGTTGATACATATGCACCCAGGTAAGGTAAAATTAGCAAATTTGAGAGTGAGGTTGCTGAGTGCTTCTCCAAGACTTTCCAAGAAGTCATTCTGTGATCCCGGTGGACGATAAATTAAAGCTCCTGAAAAGGTAGTCTCCTCGTTTATCTGGATGTAGAAGCCCATGCTTTCTGCCCCCTTAATATCCGAGAGTTCGAACATGGTGCATTTAATGGAATCGCGGTAAATGATGGCAAGACCACCCCCTCTCTGTTCCTGTCTGTCCACCCTTTGAATAAGATATCCTTGAGGAACTGTTAGGGCTATTACCGGGTTACACCAAGCTTTGAGCCATGTTTCGGTCACAAAAAGCATGTCGAGATCAGTATCCGTAATTAAATCATGAATATGCGCCCCATTTTTGCACATCGATCTGGCATTGATCAGTCCTCCTTGAAGGAGGATTTTTTGTCCCGTGTTGGGTGGCCATGATTCTGGGGTAAGATAAGTTCTACACTTGCAACAGCAGATTGGTGCTAGCAAGTTTTCAACATTTATGGATTTGTGGCAGTATTCAGACTGGAAGTTTAAGCAGAGAATCTCTTCCCTGGTAAGAGTCGAAAAGTTCGCTATGGTGGATGAGGGTTGAACAACGTGGCTAGCCCTAGTCCCGGCCGCGGCACGGACGGGCACAGACGGGCTCGCCTTAGGCGCGCCTTTGGCGCGCCATCGGCGCGCCCGCTGCGCGTCCGGAAAAGGCACATATTTATGGGGGTAGGATGACGCCTAGGGAGGGCGTGGCCTCAGAAAAGGGGCGTGGCCGTGGTTCGCGCCGGTAATGGCGGGAATGAGTTTTGTTGTTTTCGTTCCTGTGGCAGCGTTAAGATCCGCTGCGCGGGTGATGAGAGGAGCGTGAAATGCGGGTAAGAGAAGTCTTTGGTTTTAAAATTACACACATTAATAGTGACACTCAAATCTTAAAATGCGGCAAACGAGCTCCCGGCTTCCGCCTCAGGAGACACAATATCTTAAATGTCGCTCGTATTCAGTGGCGCTTAAGTAGCAGAGGGCGGTGGGCGTGGCCTCAGAAAAGGGGCGTGGCCGTGTTTCGCGCCGGTAATGGCGGGAATGAGTTTTGTTGTTTTCGTTCCCGCGGCAGCGCTAAGATCCGCTGCGCGGGTGATGAGAGGAGCGTGAAATGCGGGTAAGAGAAGTCTTTGGTTTTAAAATTACACACAATAATAGTGACACTCAAATCTTAAAATGCGGCAAACGAGCTCCCGGCTTCCGCCTCAGGAGACACAATATCTTAAATGTCGCTCGTATTCAGCGGCGCTTAAGTAGCAGAGGGCGGTGGGCGTGGCCTCAGAAAAGGGGCGTGGCTGTGGTTAGCGCCGGTAATGGCGGGAATGAGTTTTGTTGTTTTCGTTCCCGCGGCAGCGCTAAGATCCGCTGCGCGGGTGATAAGAGGAGCGTGAAATGCGGGTAAGAGAAGTCTTTGGTTTTAAAATTACACACAATAATAGTGACACTCAAATCTTAAAATGCGGCAAACGAGCTCCCGGCTTCCGCCTCAGGAGACACAATATCTTTAATATCAATGGTAGTGATATAGGTAGCCTATACCACAGTAAAGGGTGCAAGCACCACCTTACCCAGGCTGCAGTAGCAGCCCTGTGGTGTCATTTTGGAGTGCTTCCCAGGGGTGGCATAATATATGCTGCAGCCCCGGTTAGGCCTCTGAGGTACCTATGCCCTGGGTACATAGTATACCATATACTAGGGGCTTCTTAGGCACTCCAGAATCGAATTACAAATGTACCTAATGTACATGGAAACCATTTTAGAGAGGAAGCAGCTAGGCTGGGGTCCTGATTAGCAGGGCCACAGCCAGACTAAGGTCGAAAAACAGTGAAACACCAGCAAAAACTGAGGGTACCCATGTGAAGCAGATCCTACTCTCCTACATTGTGCACACTCAAGTGTGATTTGTCATTGTTACTTGGCCTCATTAGCGCCTGGATTCCACCTTATCCTGGAACCGTGTGTAGCAACACCCAGGAGCAGGGGCAGTTCACTGAGCCCTGTGCTCCTACAATCTAATCTGGGTATTTTATTATATGCATGACTCCAAAATTTCCCAGTAACTAAGCCCTTCCAGCAACCTTCTTTATCAATTAATGCAAAAAGGGAGCTTCTTATTGGTCCAATTAAAGTCATTTTACTTGAAACATTGCTCAAAGGTCACCATGATAAGGGAAGGGTGCCATGATGATGCATAATCAATTGTTTCTCATGTCAGAGGCACACCTGTTTACCCAGAGTTATTTGCTTTAATTTTGGAATGTCTTTATTTTTCTTCCTATACCTAGAGGGATGGCTAGTGGTGAGTAAACATAGGTATGACATCTCTCTCCCTAGTACACGTAGAACAAGAGTAGGCTGTGTAATTGCTCAAATGCTCTCCTCCACCAGGTTACACAAGGCAACTGAGGAAAAGGGCCTTAATTAGGTATTTTACCCCATTGGAGGAACTCTTGAAATATCTGATTCACAGTGGTTACTTAATCCCAAAGTTCAAGTAGACTCAGAGTCAAAAATTATACCACCTCCGACAATTAAGTTTAATAAGAATAATATATCAGATATGCACCCTCTGCGTTTCTAGTATGAGAACAACTTTCTTCAACAAGCACTAGAATGTGAGAAATTGGGCTGTTGGCTGAGGAGGTGAAACCCTGCTAAAGCAACACACGCAATCCTTGTCAGCGTGAACCACCAAAAGTCACAAAATTAACCTGTGCTGAACCCTCTGGTAGCTTGGCACAAAAGCAGCCAGGCTTAACTTAGAGATAATGTATAAAGTATTTATGCGGCACACAAACAGTAACTAAGCGACAATACAACACAATTAAAATTCCACATTAATTGAGAAAAATAGAGTAACATTTTTATACATTATTGAGACCAAAACGACAAAAATCCAATCAGTAGAACCGGAGATATGCATGGGAACCCTTTCCCCCAACCTTACTCTGGGACTTGTCTGTGTCTCTCTGGACCTCCCACTTTGCTGGGAGAACTTAAGCCACCCTTCTCGGGGCCGCTGCCGGGTACCTTTTTGGGCACCCTGGTGCTTACCCAGAAATTCTCCTCCTTAGCAAACTCCCTGGGGTCAGTGAGCCTACTGTCAACCAGGTGCTGACAGAGGTCTGTAAAAAGACACTGAGCATGTGTTCTCTCAGAATAAGATTGTACAGCCTAGTAAAATCATTCACTTTACTGCCCCTTACCCAACCCCTCAGTCCCTTACTGGAATAATCAAGAACATCCACCCAAGACTGGTTTGGTAGTTTTTGGCGGTCTCTAAATCTCATGAGGCACTTTTCTGCAGTGAGGACAAATTTTGTGATAAGAATGGCTTTAACGGGGCATCCTTCATCTGCTCTCCTATCTGTAGTGTCAGCAGGGTGTCCCTCCCCACTGTAGGCAGGTGATTCTAGAGACTCACCCCCAGATACTCCTCTGAGACCCTGTGCATCCTTAGGGCTACCTCATAGGTTGTGAACCACTTGCCAATGTCATCCCCCACCCTATACCTAGGCTCTAGGTCTTTGGGGACGTGGACCTTTTTGTCTTCATTAGAAACTGCAGTATCACTGCCACTATTGCTGCTGGAATTAGGCTTTGAGTTCCGGCTCTTTGAGACTTAGGCCTAGATTTTCAAAACAGTCACGGAAAGCAGCAAAGTAGGCAAAAATGCTGCTCTGCGTTGTGTGACAGGGAGGGAGCAGGGGAGCGCCATATTTACAAAGATATAACACTCTCCTTCCCTCTCCCTGGCGCAGATTTTAGCTGCCGTGCACAGGAACAAACCTTTGCAGCATAGTGCAAGAGTGTGTGTGTGAGTCTACCCTAAGTTTTGTACTGGAAGGGTTGCCTTCCAGTACAAAATACTATCATAGACACACATTTTCAAACTTTTCCTACTTTTTATATGTGCTGCACAGTGCAACACTCATGCAAAGTTGGAAAAGAAAGGAGAAATAAACAAATTCTCCTTTTAACGTCTCCTTTTAAATGGCATTATCATTTGGTGCTCAGCCCTGTCTTCTATTGTCTGTAGATAGAATTTTGCTTCAAAAGGTATGGGTGGTTGTATGGGATCATCCATGTACCACCCTTGTAACGCTGTGTTGACACTAAGTAGCGCGAAACAGTGCCCCCACTGCTTTGCGGTACTTTTAGGGCAATTTCCAGCACAAAACAAGTTTTTGCACTGGAAAATAGATGAGGAAAATAATATTTTGTGCTGCTTAGCATCACATTTTTGATGCTAACCCAGCGCAAAATGTTTGTAAACCTACCTCTACATTTATAGGCCATTTTCCTCTCATCCATGGCCAATTTCTTTCTTTTCCTCCATATTTAGTTTTGCCATCTACAGCTAAAATTCCCTCCCTCCCCTCTTGTCTGTGAGCTTCTCGTGGGACAGACTTTGCGAGGACACAATGCTCTCTGGTCTGGTATTGAGCTCCAATCCAGGAGGCATGTTGTCCTCCTCCTCTGAGAGCTGAAGCGCTGGACCTGTGCCCAAGTCCTCATTTGATCCTCCCATGTCCTCCTCCTCATCCTGGTCCTCTGTTGTTTCCAGCAACTGGTGAGCCTCTGCCCAGGCCCACAGAGCCTTTGGGAGCTCCAGCTGCCCAGTGCTCTTCTTTGCGGGAAGCCATTTGTCCTTACAGAACTCCTTGAGCTCAGCCACAGTGTGGATTTCCAGCTTGATGAGCTCAAATTCCATTCTTTCAAGTATGCTCACAGGCACACATAGTCAGGTAGAATCAGAGTGAATTTGTAAAAAGCAAACTTAGCCAACCCAGGAGCATTTAAAAAAAGAGGGTGAACTTGGGATCAAATTATTCATTTGGGATTTTAGTGTTACACAAAATTAGGGTATGGTTCTGCACAAACGCAAGTACTGAATCTCACCACGGGGTTTTTGGTTGATGGGGTGCAACCCCACTCAAGCAGCAGCAACAATCCGTGTCCGGGTGAATCGCAAAAAGTCTCTGCATTAACCTGTGTTTAACCCTCTGATAGCTTCGCACAAAAGCAGTCAGGCTTATCTTATAGGCAATGTGTAAAGTATTCATGCAGCACACAAACTGTAATAAAGTGAAAACTCAACACAAGAAAAATCCTACATCAATTTGTAATAATAGAGCAAAATGTAATAATTTATTTGAAACCCAAACAACAAAAAATCCAATCTGAACAACCGGAGAAATGCAATTTTAAAGATTTAAGGTAAGGCTAGCACACAAAAAGCACAAATTGCCACTCGTGTTTATCTGGCTGTGTGTTATCATGTGAAAGTCAAAAGTTCAGGGCGCGATGGAGCGTTGGCTGGATAGAGGGACCAAGTTAGTCCCACTGAAATGGTTGCATTCTAAAGTCCAGCGCAAAGAGTACCGCTTGCCGTGGATGAGGCTGTGAAGAGCAGGCAGGCGTCGCGGACGGTCATCGCTGTAGTGGAAAAATCCTGTTGTATGTCACGGTTGGTCGTTGCTGGAGCTTTGTGATGATGGTCACTGTGGACCACAAGATCTTGGCGCAAACTGACCCATTCACGATGAGGCCAAAGTTTAAGGATTTCTCTTTTTCTTCAAAGAAGAGCTAAACTGATACCACACCAAGGGTCCGGGACCTGAGAGACATCTCTTGGGGACCAGGAACTCACTCCAACAGAGGCCAGTAGGGCTCTAGCAGGTCCATCTGCAGGCCCAGGCAGGTCCAGTTGCAGCAGGTCAGCTGGACAGTTGCAGAGAGGCCTCTGGAGCTTGTTGTGTCCCTGTAGCTCAGAACAGGAGGTCATTCAGCTGACCCTTGAAGTCACTTCAGGGTGTGATGATGGTGCAGGTCCAGTCTTCCTTCTTAACAAACAGGGTAGGCTTCAAGCAGCAGGGCAGTAGGGCTTCCTTCTTCTGTAGTATCCATAGGTCCAGGAGTGAAACAAAGACTGAGTCTGAAGGTCCCTGCGTTATACCTGGTAACCACTTTGAAGTGGGTGAAGCTTCTGGAGTTTCCCCTACAGAAGTGTTTAGAATGCCCCTCCTCTTTGCCCAGGTCCCAGTCTGAATGGAGGCATATTAAGCCTGAGTGAAGTCTTGTCTGTGTGAGCTTGGCCAGTGCCTATAAATTCAAGTGTGGAAGGCGACAGCTCCGCCCTCCCATCCTGCCAGAGGTGGCCCATCCTGCCCACAGCAATACACTCTATTGTGATGCTGTCTGGGAAGAATACCCAAAGGCCACCTGCCAACTATACCTAGTCATGTGACCTATGAACAGGCTGCAGACACCAAATGGTAAGGAAAAGTAAATGCCATCCTTCTAAAAGTGATAACTGAAGTAGTGCAAGGTACAGATCAAAAACAAGCTAATCAGGGTCTTGAATGAATGGGAAGGGCAAATTCACATATTTCTGTCCAGATGGTTTAGGTAGGGAATGGACACAATAGTCCTGAATGATGAAGTGGAAGAGCTGCATCTCTTTTCTTTTTCAATAATAATGTCCCAGTGCTAAAAAATAGAGCATTAATTTATGTGTTATTGCCCACAACTGCGAGCAATGTTGAGTGCTAATTACCTTCCCTGCTGTTATGGGTACGATCTAGTCAGCCTTAGACCCATCATTAGTCATAATGAGGCCAGGTTAAATAACAGCCATTTTTACCCTGCAGGTACGGGACACAAATCTATTGGGCTCCCAGCAGTATTGAATTATACTTCATAACACTGATTTAATTTACAAGCGCGGCAACAGAATTGCCAGCATGGAGGTCTTGATCCATATCACAGATTCTGGCACATCTCACACATCAGGGCCAGACCACAACACACCTATCGACCAGTCACAACCAGTGAAAATCTGCATGAGACTGGGGTCCATGGAAGGTGGCAAGAGGGCCGCACTCCTAATAAGACTATGGCCCAGATTTACAAAACACTTGGGGTTGGGTTACTTTTTTAATGCAAATCTGGCACAAAGTGTTGTGGTGGGATTTACGATCCCACACAAATTGTGATTTGCACTGTATTGTAACACCAAGCCATGCAATGTGCTGCCTTGCATTATTTTGTACCACAGGTGTAGGAGAGTAGGATCTGCTTCACATGGGTACCCCCACTTTTTGCTGGTGTTTCACTGTTTTTCAACCTTAGTCTGGCTGTGGCCCTGCTAATCAGGACAACAGCCTAGCTGCTTCCTCTCTAAAATGGTTTCCATGTACATTAGGTACATCTCTAATTGGATTCTGGAGTGCCTTATAAGTCCCTAGTATATGGTATACTCTGTACCCAGAGCATAGGTACCTCAGAGGCCTACCAGGGGATGAAGCATGTATTATGCCACCCCTGGTAAGCACTCCAAAATGACACCACAGGTCTGCTACTGCAGCCTGGGTAAGGTGGTGCATGAACCCCTTACTGTGGTATAGGCTACCTATATCACTACTATTGCACACACATACAAAACCTATAATTCACTCCTATGGCAGGCCTTAACTATCCTGAAAGCAGAGTGCGTGGTTTTTATGTGAGAGGGTGCCCCTGCATGAGCAGAGCTCCTCTGCAGCGTTCGGAGTACCTCCTCTGATGCCGTTTGTGGTGCAGCCTGACCATATACTCTTAAGTGCATCATAACCTCGCGGTAAATGCTAACTTTGGACTGGCTGCACGGAAACATGTTGTGTTTGGTGTCAAACACTTTGGAATACTACCCCCCCCCCGCCAGTTCTGGTGGCGGGGGTAGCATTCCACCCTTCTAGAGGGAGAGACAAGTTCACACTGGTCTACCCGGTAAAGACTTTCTAGAGCCCTGGCATAACAAAATGGATGCCACTGCCACAGACACGGGTCTGGCCTCCTGCTGCTGACCGAAACTCCAGCAGGGGAGGCCTGGACAATAGGTTTCCTGTCACAGGGAGGTGTAACCACCTCCCCAGACAGGCAGATGTGTATTGGGGCTGGGCGGGAGCACTCTCTGGTGCTTTGAAGTCCTGCACTGGGGGCACACTTGGTGTCCCTGTGCATAGTCCAGTTCAAACCAGTTGCAGGGGCTACCTTCCCCTGCTCTGGCGCAAAACTGGACAAAGGAAATGGGTTTAACCACCCCTCTTTCCAAACCCTCCCATAGGTGGGTCCCCAGAGAATGTCCAACCCCGTATCTTAGTATAAGTATAGGAATCCAGTCCCTGGGACTTTAGATTACCCTGGATGAAACTCTGCAACATATATCTTGGACCTTCAACGTTCTATCCTGACTAGAAGACTGAAGAAATCTCCCTTGGGGTCAAGGAGTGACACCCCTGCTTGGCAGGCACCAAAGAAGCAACTGTCCGGTCTGCAACTCTGAAGCACCCGCCAGATCCCGAAGTCTTTGCATCACCAGAGGTGGATTTCCAGACTTCCCCGAGGTTCACCTGAGTCCACAGGAAAGCTGAGGCCCTTGGCTATCGTGGGTGACGTGGAACCGTGACCCCTGGATGCCGTGAATGTTTGCGGTACATCATCTTCCTGGTCTTCCTTGAGGTTGTGCTTTGGGCTCTGAGTAGCCCCAGCCCTGGGCACCTACTGCATCGAAGATCTCTGGCCTCCACTCCACAAGTGACCCGTGGGCCAGATTCCAGTGCTACTGCTTGAGGCTCCTTCGCGATCGCTAGACCGTTGGCTAGTGGGTCCCCATGAAGGCAACTCCTTTTCTGATTGGGCTTTCCTGGTTGCTCCAGACGTGCCCTGACCTACCTTCACTGGGTGAGTCCCCCAAACCTTGCTGGTCTGCACCGACGTCTTTCTTCTATTTCCACTTGACTTGCCGTTGCCAAGGCTTGTTGAGTCCATTCTGGTCGCCGACACCGCAGCACTCGACAGACTTTGTGGGACAGCTAGAATCCAGCTCCTGGTCATCATCGATACCTCCTGGACCTCGTGGCTGAAGAGTCAAGATACCCATCAACTCATCTGAAGCACCCGACATCTGTGGGCATTGGACTATCGTGCCCCTGGTCACTGGTAAGTGACCAAGACTCTGTCCTCTCTGCTTTCAGGTTCCTTCCATCTTGGCTTGGATATCTTCGGACACTCCTCCTCTTCACAGCAGCAGCACTTCTTTGCCAGCTTCCATTGAAAACAACGCTGTGACCCGACACCAAAAGACACCTATGCACCCGGCTTCCCTGGGTGAGGTAACTCGAGTACTCCAGTGCTCCCGTGGGTGTTGGACCTAAACACCTCTAAGTCCAAAAGGGTTTGCTTGTAGTCATCCTCTAAGTGTCCTTAACTTGTAATTTTCCAACCGTGACTTTCCCCATAGAAGTTAATGGCGATTAGCTCCTGTGTTCTAACACTGCACGCGTCCGCCGTGGGTCCCCTACGTCACTACCTTGGGTGGTTCCTTGGGGCCCAAGTGCTTCTAAAAGCTCTAGCCCTTGTGTCTAGTTCAGTCGTGGTTCTTATACCACTTTATTGTTATATGGTTTGGTACCGCCCCTATGGCCCAAACATGTATTTGTGCTTTTACTGTTGAATACTGACTTGTAACTTAAGTACTTCGAACTCCAGCCTCATAAAGAGACTAGAGGGGTGTGTTATATCTAGGCTTTCCTGTTTTCAGTTTCTATTTTGGGTAAATTCTGGTGGGGTTTTTTCAGTGTTATCAAGTGATTTCAATACTTTAAAAAACAATGGTTATCAGTGATTTCACATTTTCGCACCATTAAAAACAACAGAAACTGTGTTTTTCCGTTGTCTATGGAACGTTTTGCTTTTATTATTGCTTGCTTTCTGCACTGATAGAGCATGGTATATAGACAGTATAAGTATAGTGTATATGAGGTCCAAATAGATTTTTGCAAATTAAACATATTGTATTACACCATACAATACTTCTTCAATGAGTCTTTGGTCCTGTGTGCTCTCTCTTTCCTTCCCATGTGAACTTCTGTGAAAAGGCCCTCCCAAACATTGGCACTTGAGATGGGCAATGCCAAAACAGCCAGTACACAATTTTTTAACTCTGGCCACTGACATAATTTTCTGTGCCAATCCTGGTTCACTTGAAGATTGCGATTCTCAGGGCAAATTCTGCAATATTTGCGCTGAGCTGGATGCTTATGCCCTCAGAGTTATTGAAGTGGTCAAAAAAGAAGCAGCACTTTTGAAACTAGGGAAGAAGTTCTTGTTTACGGAAGGGATCTAGAACAGAGTACCACAGTGAGGTTTCATTGACTTCAAATGCCATTGGTGAGGGAGGGACATTTCTATGCATCATTGCAAGTCATTTCTCATACATTGTAAAATAAAAGCTCCTGAATTGCACTTCACCATTGCTTTGCTTACCAAGTGGCAAGCACTCTAACATGGAACATGTTGCAGTGCCAACGTCACTAAAGGTGTCGCCCAGCCCACTCTCAAGGCGATGTTTCACATCTACACCAATTAAGCTGAACACTTGGCAGACAAGGGTGTTTTTATTATGTCCACTACAGCACTTATGTTTTCCTGTAAAATTCTAAGAATGCAGTAGAGTGTACTTTTTTTCATATCACTATCAATATGTGACAAAGATCTTCACATTTCTTGCCTTTGGCATAATCACTCTGCAAAGAATTAATTCTGTAACTGCTTGCCACATGGATAATATGGCATTCATAGCCCCTTGGACTGAGAACCGTCAGCTAAGGGACACAGTTGCGAGGACTCCTTCTTTGATGCCACAAAAAGCATGAAATTATAAATGTTTGTGTTTTAGTTCCTGTGCATAAGATAACAGTGCACCAGAATATACTAAAAAGTCAGTAGCATTCCTCATTAACTCTGAAGATTGTAAAGATGCTTTTAGCATACCATCTAATAAGTGGCAAGGATTTCTTACAGGGAAGCACTTCAGCTCAGGTATCAATTTTGGCAGGTCATCACACAACTTTTTCATATACTTAGCTGAATCACTGCAAATATAAAAAAATATCACTCCAATCTTTGGTGTACTTGGAAAGACCCGTTTTTGTAGAGCATTCCAATTGACACTGCGTTCCATGTTTTCCAAAAGTCTGGTGTCATGTTTTCACCACTATCCCAGATGCTTGGTGAAAGTGCTCTTCACATATACTTGTCACTATACCTTGGATTGAATGTTTAAAGCCTGAGGTGTTAGAAATTCACCTACTATCAATACTGATTCACTAGAAACTGGGGACTGATGTATTAAGGGTTTTTACCCATTTTCTGTGGGTAAATGAGATGACACATATTAGGAAAGATTCTTATGAAACCAGCCATTTTACCTATCAGTGAAAGAATCAAACGCAGCCAAAATATCAAATATGATTTTGATATTTCTTGATTCTCTACAGTTAAAATAATTAAACAAGACCTAAAACATGCTTCTACGGCCTGAATCATTAGACCAAAGACCACAAAACTGAAAAAACAATAGGAAGAAGAAACAATAATTTAGTGGCCACCCGAAACAACAAAACTCAAGCAAAATAATGTTAGCCCAGACTTTCTTACTGTTAGCTTGTATAACAAAGTTACATTGTATTGGCCCCTTCTGGAAGGAAAAAAATGACTTTCACTCTGTTTTTCCTTTCTTTGAATGGCATTTAGTTAGCCTGAAGGCTGCTCTCCATAGCTACCAATAGGATAGCTTTCAATAAAGGTTGTCTTTAACCTATTCACCAAAAGGGGTTGTTGGACTGGTACAAGGTGCCCACTTTAATTAGTGGACAGCATATACCAGGCCAACTTCTAACAACAGGGTTGTGCCATGGGTGGTGGATGGGCATTCCAATGAAACCACCCAAGGGTTTTGACATGAATCCCTAGCTACAAATAATTGTACACACAGATGCGTCAAAGTCCTGTGCCTCATCCAGGGTGGTTTGATGTTTTAATATCTCCTTGTTTTTCCCACTTTGCATGCGTGCTGCATTGTAGTTTTTGAACTGGAAGGGACCCCTTCCAGCACAAAACTGGTGCTTCTGATATTGCAGAAAACCTTGCACTATGCTGCCAGGGGTCTGCATTTGTGTAAGACAGCCAAAAGTGCACAAGCCCAGAAAGAGCCTTTCAGGCAGTACAGCACAGCAACTTTACTTGCTGCGCTGTGTTGAAATAGTTTTCTGTGTAGCTGGACTCTTGTTTTTATGCTACCACCACCAACTGCAAGGTACATTATCCTATCACATCACTAAAGCATTATGGGGCTCCATTCCTGTTCAAATATTCAACAGTCACAGACACACTGTGCCCAGATCTGGCTAATGAGTGTGAAATAAATGGCGTGCTGTGAAACTATATGTCTTTCATACCTGCCAATATCGATAAGTGTTTTTCTTGTTTTGACTAAAGAAAGGTGACAAGAATGTATCAGGAATTTGATATGTGATAGACTCCTTTACAAGCCTCCCGGCCTTTCATAGCCTTTGGGCTTCTTGCAAAACTTAGGACTTCCCTGTTGCCCAATCAGATGTCATTAAGTTTCTTTATTTAGGTTTTATTGAGTGCTCTACTAGTCATATAAACCTTGCATAGGTATAAAACCATCAGGTGTCTCCTTTGTTTGCTTTGTGCCTCTCACCCTCCATCTGCTGTCCAGAGGGATATAAAACCCACACCCTGTGGCAAGCTAGATCCAAGTGCTGGTGGCCAAGAGGTGAGCCTCGTCGCTGCAGCTCCCTGTACCTTCATCATGGGGTTGCTCGCTGCCATCTGCATAGCCTGCCTCATGACTACTCTGGTCAGCCAAGGTGAGAACCCGTGTGTCTATGTCTAAACCTTATGTATGTAACGAGGCCAACTCTCCCTCTCTCTTTCTCTATACTTTATTTATTCTTCCTATACAAACTAAACTGAAACTACAAGAAATTCTAAAGTTATACCTTTAATTTATAGTTGACGCAACACCTTTAAATTATCATAACTCGTGCACCTCCATAAACAGTGTATTTAACTTGATAGCCACATTACATTAACTATAACTCGCCACTCTGACATGCACTCCGTTCTCACAAATCAAGTGATTGTTGTAAATGCTATAACTTTCAATTACATAAATGATATAATAGGAAAGGGTATAAACAGTGCATGGAGAGGGCATAAGTTATACTTGATGTATTGTAGTTACTGAGTTGAATACACTGTGCGAGTTATATTTCGAAGGCGTTCTTTTAATTATAAATTAAAGGTATAAATATAACTAGAATTTCTAATGTTTGTGTAGTTTTACTGAAAAGAATAAATAAAGTTTTTCTAACTAACGTTTTTTTTCAGTGAATTCACCAATTTGTTTTAAAAAATAAAAGTGTTTCAAATCGTAGAGTCTAGTGCCGTTGAGTGGAGTGTCGTACAGTAGTGGTGGAGAGCGCCGTATTCTGTATGGAATGGGCAGCACATGGACAATGGAGGGCAAGCATGAGCGGCAGGGGCAGCAAGCTGTCAGTGGAGGGCAGGTGGGAATGGCAGGGGCAATACATGGACAATGAAAGGTTGACGGGAAGGGGAAGAGATTCAACATGGACAATGGAGGGCAGGGGCAGCACACGGATAACAGAGGGCAGGTGGGAGTGGCAGCAAGCGGATCACCAAGTTCAGGTGGGAGAGGCAGGGCTAGAACTTGAAGAAAGAACGGCAAGCAGGAAAGGTCTAGGGTATTACACGGGCTTGAGAGGCAGGGTCAGGAACACAGAGGGCTGGCTGGAGGGTAAAAAGAAGGGGTAGGGGCAGCAGACAGGCAACAGAGTGCTTTGAGGGGGCAGCACAAGGACAACAGAGGAAAGGTGTGAGGGGCAGCACACAGACAAAGTAGGGCAGGTGGGAGCTGCAGGGGCAGGAAGCTGACCACAGAGTGTAGGCAGAATGAGCACGTGTAGCACATGAACAACCAAAGACCAGTGGGAAGCAGGGGCAGAAAGCTGACCACTTAGGGCAAGTAGGGAGCAAAGGAATAACATGGACAATGGAGAGCAAGTCAGAGGGGCAGAGCACCACACCGACAATGGGGCAGAAGCAACAAGCTGACCATGGACGGTAGAGAGGTGAGCAGAGGCAGCACGTGGATAATGGAGGGCAGGGGAGAGTGGCTGGAGCAGCAAGCTCATCACGGTGGGCAGGTGAGAGGAGAAGAGGTAGAACACAGACAATGGTTGGTTGTGGTTCGGCAGCAGACGGACAATGGGCATGGTTAGCACATGGGCAATGAAGAGTAGACAGGAGGAGCAGCGCAGCACATGGACAAAAGAGGGTACATGGGAAGTGCAGAAGGCTGATAACCGAGGGTAGGTGGTAGGGACAGGAGGATAATGTTGATAATAGAGGGTAGATGAGAGGGGCTTGGGCAGCACATGGACAATGTTGGGTAGCCAGAAGGGGCAGGGGCAGCAAGCTGAGAATGTAGGGTAGTTGGTAAGTGCAGGGGAAGCAAGTTGACAATGAAGGGCAGATGGGAGGGGATAGGGCAGCAGATTATGTGGCCAACCGGCACTGTGCAGAGCACAAGCTGCTTGCAGTGGTAATTACCAATTATAGTGGGTTAGGTGTAGGGCCAATGTACAACTGCTTACTGCGGAAGGCTGTGCACCATGGGTTGTTGTCTGCAGCTGACGACAATGAGCTCAGGGCCTGCGATCAATCTCCCAATGTGCACAGTCGTAGATCATGTGTAGCAGGGGGTTATTTGACTGTTGGGTGGGCTGGCAGCCCTTGGGGAGGGGTTGACCCGTGTCTCCACCTTCTGCTCATGGCCAAAGTTCATGCACTGTGTGAGTGTTGGCTGAATATGATAAAAACAGAAATTTACTGGAAGAAATCAAAGGTTAAAGAGATATTATAGTTAGGTATGGTAATTTGATCTTCCCTGTCAGAAATTCACTGAAAAAAACAAAGTTTAAAGTTATGTTATAATTAGGAGTGGTAACAGGATCTTAACTTACATTGAAAAAACGAATAAAAAACTAGAAATTCACTGAAAAAACAAAGGTTCAAGTGATGTTACATCTGGGTGTTGAAATTAGATAACAACTAAAAAGTCTGAAATGTGCCCGCTATGATTTAGAGAACTATAATTTGCACCATGAGTATGCACTGCTTATGACCCGACATATTACATCACTTGTGAAATTTTAAATGACATCACTGATGAGATAACTGATGACATCTCAAATGACATCATCGACATCATTCAAGCTACTGGTCACCAAATTATTTTATAACCCGTTAGATCATTTTAAAAACTACTCCCACGTATAAATCTGAAGATATTAGCTGAATTTCTAGCCTCCAATTTCACATTCCTTCATGTTTACAGAATGTTTTAACATTTTCAGTTGTGCATATTGCTTCTTCATTTATATACACCTTATAATTCTGTTAATAATATTTAATTTTCTAAGCAGTCTCTTCCCCTGTGAGTAGGCTTTACGAAACCCCAGGGATATCCGGACCACAGGTTAAGACCACTAGGCTAGAGTATAATTCAGCACAGTATGTATGGGTGGCTGAGAAGAGAGAGGGGAAGTAGGACCAGGGACTGAGGTTAGTGTACTCACCAACACTCAGGGTATCCTGAGAAGGATTAAAGTTCAAAGGGAGACATTTGGGGACCTACCTGATCTGGCAGCTTTTAGCTGCTCTTGACCTTGACGTGGGAGAGAGCGCAACCTCATCATTGAAGGATGCACCAAGGTTCTCAAACGCTGCACGCTCAATCATCTGGGTGACCAGTGAGAGACAGGAAGTGGACCATCAGCTATGTCTGTGTGCAGCTCAGGGTCATCAGCGAGTCTTTAGAGAACTACCTGCTGAGGCTACGCCAGCTTCAGCACCTGTTGTGTATCTGCATTTACTGAGGTCTCTAGAAAATTTGAGTGTTTACACAAAGCCAAGTTGCCACTAGGGGACACCAGGGAAGAGGGGACATTATGATGTTGTTCTGATCAAGCTGCCAGGCAAACGTTATCACTGATCAGAGAAAAAACTCAACGTTTACAGGCATTTACTTCAGAGGAGGGGAAATGAGTATGGGAATGAATGTCGGACTATCGCTGCCGTTCAGCCATCTTTCCATGCGGAGAGCCCTTCGGACACATCAAAGGACTTGAGAGCGAGGTCTTCATAGAGATGTAAGGGGTTTGATTTCCGAGTTTGCATCTGCACATGAGTGCTTACACAGTATGATGGCATGCCTCTATCCTGGCTGTGTGCATTGGGAATTGAGAACATGCTTCTGGTGGATGCCTGGTTTTCTTTAGCATCCCTCAGCTTTGCCGAAGACAATTATATTGTGCAGGAAATTCAGCAGATGGATTCTGCACCCTTTTTAGAATTGTCTCCATGAATTGGAAGATTTTCAGTTTCTTTCAAACTCAAAATGAGGTCCTAAGTCTAAATGCTGCTTTGGTGATCCATGGATCTACCACTAAAAAGATAAATAGTGATAGGTTTTGTCACACCTCTTCACCTTCTCCCACTCTTTATCAAATGAAAGCACATCCTTGCCATGACAACGGCCATGATAATGGGTTCACTTGGCAGTGCTCATTCTGTGAGAGGCTGAAGGCGGCTATCCACTGGGCTTTAGTGTCGCGCCTGTGCCAGAGTCATGTCAAGGTCCCACCACAGGTGTCATGAGTTAAACAAACGAATGAGTGCTCCACCCACTACAAGCCTGCCTGTTCCTGGAGCAATGCGTTCAGTGAGTGCTCTACACTTGCCCCACACAGACCATTCTGGTGTCTCCACACTCTTGGTCACCAGGAGGGGTATTGCACAAGTCACCTGGAGCATCAAACCTGAAAGACAGAAGAAAATTCTGAAAATCCACGAGGAGTCGAGGATGTTTAATTTAGGCGTCTTCTGAGATCTTCAATGAACTCCATGACTTTCTCAAAAGGGACATAGTCCAGTCCAGCCCTCCCCCAGAAGGTGATTGGCCACATAACGGTATTCAGAATTTCCAATCGAAATTGAGGTAAAGTCTTTTTCTATCACTTTCTGTCACACATATAAAAGAGTGACAGTCACAAGAGGGACATGCATCTCAACCCATTTGCAGTGTACTATGTTTCTTTTCTACTATGTTTGTTCCTGAGTTTTACTTTCAGCAATTTAATTTTCTTCTGGATTTATTATCCTGGGTTCCTGCTTGGCTCTTTTCTCCTTCCTTCTGCCGGATGGAGTTTGTCACCTTTCTTAGGGGTATATTATCAAGGGGCGACGATAATATTATCGCCGCTTTAGAGCCCGTATTTGGGCGCAAAGCGGCGATAATATTATCGCATTATCATCAAGGGCACGCTAGCGCGTGATTCCTTGATGTATCGCCCCTTTTTCACACGCCTCGCCTCGCATCGATAATGAGATGCAAAAGAGGCGTGGCTGTGAAAAGCAACATGGGATAATATCGCGAAGGAAGCTTCGCGATATTATCAAGGAGGGTTAGCGATAAAAAAAATTGCGTTAAGTATGCCTTAACTCAGGAATTTACCGTCTGTTAAATTCCTGACTAAGGCATACCTAACATGGGGGGTGGATTGTGTGGCTAAGACCACAGGCCCTATTATCTAGGATATCGCCGTTTTCCACCATGGAAAACGGCGATATCCCACCGATCTCTGGAATTTTATCGCCTTGGCGATGCGCGTTGTTGATAACGCGCTAACCGGGCGATAAATTCCAGAGATAGCCGGCGATAAATATGCAAGCGCTAAGTGCGCTTTGCGATATTTATCGCCGGCCCTTGTTAATATGTCCCATCGTTCCTAAGGGGCTTATTTACAAGCCCC
Source organism: Triturus cristatus (assembly GCF_964204655.1). Classification (NCBI taxonomy): domain Eukaryota; kingdom Metazoa; phylum Chordata; class Amphibia; order Caudata; family Salamandridae; genus Triturus; species Triturus cristatus. Next base: position 80,792,292 of record NC_140590.1, on the reverse strand, counting down.
TTGCGCCACTTTTGCGTCATTTTTACATGGGAAAAGTGACGCAAATGTGGCACAAGGAGCTTGTAAATATGCCCCTAAATTCTTATCTTCAATTAAGAACTATACGATTGCCAAGGATGGTTTCTTAGCTTTTATGGCTTTTTTTTCCTAGCTGGGACCATCCTTAAGATGCAATTGGCATCTTTCAAGTGCACTGTCATGTGGCCACATAGGTAATATATTGAGTTGCCCATTCTGTGGGCAATTAATAAGTGGCGTTAACAGACTTGTGAGGGCCACTTCCTTGACATTTAGTCACATAGTAAATGGTTGGAATCCCCATTTGAAGGAGAGTTTGATGGACCTTCTGAAGTGGCAGACAAGCGATGGAGGAAGATGTCGCACTGGGATGCAGGGGGAGAGGCGGTCGATTCCCATGAGCCTGCATGTGATGGAGAGAGTGCTGCTCCAGAGAGAGAGCCCACATGTAGGTGGCTGTGAATCTGAGTGTGGCTATGATGGTGTTTGTGGGGCTTAGGATTCTTTTACTAAGCCAATAGTATAACATGACAATAAAATTATGGAGAAAAAACGGTACTCATATAACTACACAAGAAACATTAAAAAGAACACACATGGGAAACAGTAGAAACTTCAAAACCGGCCCGAGAAGAATTCAAAGTAATTTTGCTACAACACTGCCCAGCAAATCAGGCATGCGTTCGCTTCAATCACCGTACATGCAATGTGTGTTATGGAACACCTTCACAAAAATACCTTCACCTTCACAAACATACCTTCACCTTCACAAAATACCTTCTCCTTCACAAAATACCTTCTCCTTCACAAAATACCTTCACCTTCACAAAATACCTTCTCCTTCACAAAAATACCTTCACCTTCACAAAATACCTTCACCTACACAGAAAATACACAATTCAAGTGGGAAGAATGTTAAGAGCGTCTGAATGAGTTTCACTAATAGTTTGCAGGTTCATTATTTGCTTCCTTGGTGCCTGGGTCTTTATGTTGTGGTGAGAGTAAATGAGTGTGAATTTTTGGTTGAAGGGACAAGGCCAGGTCAGTGGTGGGAGGATGTAAGAGGCCTTTTCTACAGAGTGAGTAGGCTATGATCGGTCCCTATGGGGTGCATATAATTAATAGTAAGGTGAGTGGTAACTGAGCACGAGCTCCCTTTGAGGTATCAATGCTGCACACACATTGGTTGGGATGGGATAACTGACAGGAATCCATCAGCAACAGGACGGTGGGCTCATGGTCCGCGTGGACAAGCAGTTGCTGCCAATCTGCCGGATGCAACAGTGATTTTTGAGGTGAATGGGTTGGTGTGGCAGAGCCATCAGAGGCACCTCTAGTGGGGCGGGTGACCATCACCCCGATAGGCGAGGACCAAAGGAGGATACCCTAAGTCAGACAGGTAGGAAGCCATCTTTACCGGTGATCAACCGGAAGCCCAGATCTTATTCCAAGTTCCTGACGTTCCCAGTCAGAAATGCGAGTGGTCCCTTGAGAGACCTGATCCCTTTCAAAACAGAGACATGGCCCCAGAACTGGCATCATTCATTCTCGGGTACCAAGACCCTGATTCCATGCCTGACTTCTCCGTCTCTGTTGTCAGTGAAGCTAGCATGTGACGGTTCTTCGAAAAGAGGCTAGGATCGCCCCAGCAAGTTGTTGGGTTCACCCTCTGGTCAGTTCGACCACAAAGTATCTGGGCACCTCCTTTGTTGCCTCTCCTACATGTGATATAAGGCACAGCCACCACGGAATAGTTTTACTTAAATTGTAAAATTGCTGTACCCTTTTGCCTTTGGAGTTCAAGGATCACTCAACAAGTCAATCTGACAGAGTGAAGGAGACAGCAGCATCAAAGAGTCATATGCGCCCCTACTTGCCTTTCCTCATTGTCGCCTACGTCACAGTGTAACCTTTATGTTCTGCAACCAGTTCCCCGGGTTTGGATGCGTAGACTGCCATCTTGTCTTCCATTCAGCATCCCGAACAAATGTAATCCAGGCCCCAGGCAACACTGACAAAAGCTCAGTGTCATTTTCAGGTGATGTTTTCTTTCTGGATGTCTAAAGTAGGTCCTTGGTATCTTGTATAGAGCACACAGATTTGAAACATTAAGGGTCGAGCATGTATCAGCAAATTGTGAGAGCTATTCATTTAAAGATCCAATTATGGAGAACATTGTGCATCACCATACAAACTGGCCAGCCTTAGGAAATAAATAGATACATGATGATTAACATGATATGTAAACAGAAACTTGGACTCAAAATCAAGCGATTAGTATCCTGGCATGCCACACAATCCTCTTAGAGTGCAGCATGGTCATGATTTCATTAGTAGAGTTGTGAGAATATTTTTCATGAAATGTTAACCTTAACTCCCTGTACATCTTTGGAAAATATTCATATAAATTCGAAAAGACAATTTTATGTCCGCTTCTTATACGTAAGATACCAAGGATGTGCTTAATGAGGTATGTGATTTGACATAAGAACCAGGCATGCTCTTGGAGACCTTTGTTGTCTGTTCCTTCTATGCTTACACTTCAGGGTTTGAAAGACCTGTAATACTATCTCACTACTAACCCTGACATATATTAAGAGCATATTCGGATCCTATTTGAGATGGCAGAATGTGTTTTGTTAGGGTAATGTTTTCCTGTTTGATGCCCTGGTTTATAGGCAAATACAGAGCATGTCAATGGGCTCCACATTTGCCCTCTTTTATGCCAACCTCTTTATCTGATGGCTTAAGGGTGCTCATGTCTGGACCAAGCGGCAAGCGCAGCACACTATGGGCTGTATACGTCTCATGCTGGGGCAGATACATTGGGGATATTTTAATTATGTGGATGAGCCCTTTCTAAGAACTTTAACACTTTACTATACAATAAAACCCAATTTTTTTAAATGTACAAATATAAAACGCATTATTCATCAAGAGGGAAAACATAGAGAGTAGAATATACCGGAAACCAGCTGCTTGCAGCTCAAAATTACACATCACTTCCATGCATCCAACATGACAGATATGGGCAATACAATTAGGGGAGAAGACTAGGCTCAAAAAGGTATGATAGCTACTGAAAGTATAATCCACAAGGGGGGCTATTAGGCTGATGCACTAATTCTTACAGAATCAACCTTTTCCAAATGGAGCAATGTGAAAAAATTAGACCTGGCACTAAAACATGTAACCTCAACATGGAATGGAATTGTATTTATGCCATTTACATCTAGGTAATGGATGAAGAGTACCATTACTTGAAAATCAGGTACAATAATGAGCATACCAACAGCCTGCTATGCAGAAGGGTGAGTAATTCTGTGATGGGATGCTCATGAAAAAGTTGAGGTTTCACTGTGGATCATGGATGATGTTCAAGGATGGTTCAGGACATAGCAAAAGAGGAAGAGGAGGCCACATTTTAGTTTTAAGGAGAGGACATTACCTAAATGTGTAAAGGGCTCTTGGTGTAGAGATAGAAGCTACATGAAACTGGGAAGTGTGCTGTGTGAGAAACAATGTAGAACTGAAAAAGGAATGCATGAGATAAGGAGATAGGCCATCAACATGTTGAAAAACTACACAAAAAATAACAATTAGAGATGGATGTTAAAAGAAATTAGTGATCAGTGATGAGGCATGGGGGTAGGGAGTGTTGGGGTTAATAAAGAGAAGATGAGTGTAAAGACAGATTTAAGAGGAGCAGGTAAATAAGCAGGAAGAGCAATGAACATAGTCAATAAGTAACAAAATAAGGGTAAGGATGGGTTCTGGAAGCGTGGATTGTCATGAGCAGGGGTGCCTTGAGAAGGTCGAAAATTTGAATGAGACAAGGGTGGGAGGAAGGGGAAGTGTGCTGTGAGAAGGAAGGTCACACCAAGATTCTGAGCTGAGTGAAAGCAGAAAGATATAAATAATGGGAAAATATCGAGGAGAGAAGTGAGGGGAAGCTGCAGCAAGGAAAAGGATCTAATTGTTATATGGGTTGAAGTGCAATGCGTAATGCACATGTACACTTTCCTTCTCTGGTTACCTCTACTTCTCTCACATGGAGCAACAGCTTCAGTTTTAGCAACCTTTCTCCCATCTCAGAGATTAAGGCCTTTTCCTTTTCAAGGTCTGGCACTTACAATTGCAAAGAAAATAGAGGCCTTGACCTTCAAGGAGAGGGGATGCCCTCCTCAAGCCACCTGCCCAAACCACCCTTTCCCTTCCGATCCTTCCAATCAGAGCCCTCATAAAGAACTCTGCTATCCATCCCAGGAATCAGGATTTCAATTGAAGCATTCATATCGCCTTCACCAATCAAAACCCTAATTCTAATCCAGCGGGGCCATGAAAGGCAAGCGTTAGCACATACATGCTCCTGACTAGAGGGGGAAGACACGTCCCCCCAAGAAATGCTGCTCACTTCAACTCCATAGAAGTAGTAGATTTTAAGAAGTAACTCCTTACTTTTCTTTCTGATAGGTTCATGTCAAGAAGTAACAGAAGAAACTACAAAACCCAGCACAAGCCAGTCCAAGTCTCCACAAGCAAGCACACTAGAAGACGAGTCCAAGTCTTCACAAGCCAGCACACCAGAAGACAAGACCAAGCCAACACAAGTCAGCACACCAGACGACAATTCCACGCCAACACAAGCCAGCACACCAGACGACAAGTCCGCGCCAGCACAAACTAGCACACCAGAAGACAAGACCAAGCCAACACAAGCCAGCACACCAGAAGACAAGACCAAGCCAACACAAGCCAGCACACCAGACGACAAGACCAAGTCAACACAAGCAAGTGCACCAGAAGACACCTCTACTAGCAAGACTACCCCCCAAGATGGCTCCACCAAAGAGTCAGCACAAGCGAGCACACCAGAAAGTGACTCTACTAGCAAGACTACCCACCAAGATGGCACCACCAAAGACAACAACATTGTGACTACTGGCACTACTCTTGACATTACCACCCGTGGAAGTGCCCACCATGTCATTGACTGTACCCAAGTTGTCCTCCTGTCAACGTTCACAACGATCTTCTTTTCAAAACTTTTCTTCTAATGACAATGCTAAATTGCCAAAATGGAGTGGTCCTGCCTGGGCGTGCGATCTGTACCAGCTGCAGCAGCATTTCCATCATAAAACAGCAGGAATCTGGACAATGCGTGAAGCCTCAATATTATTACTGAGAATAACAGAATTGTGTTCATTATCACAATACAGTAAAGTCCTTCTCAAATTGTTTTTTTTTTTGATTTACATTCTGGTCAGTAAGTCTTTATTGGAAACTCTGGTCACCTACAGCATTGTTGAGTCAACGATGGATTCGGCCAGCTCAAATGAAAGGCTACTCAGCCTGGAGAGTCAGTAGCCACACATACCCTTATTAAAGAGGTGCTCCTTGTTGTGCTCAGTGGCACCTGACAGCTTGTGAAATCACTGCCATGGAAATCAAGAAATAATTTCAAATGCGCTGATGAGAGAACAGTTGTTCTGTATTTTAGGTCTCCCTTTGTTTCTAAATAATACATTTCTTCCCGTTCATTTTTCTTCTTCCCCTTCTGTTCTCCCTGTTCTCCTGTCATTATTCCTGCCCCACCTCACTTCCATTTGATTTTCCTGTAACTTATCTACCTTCCCTTCCCCCTAATGCAGGAGAAAAGGCACAGCAGGGCCATATTAGTGATAGGAAGCTGCCGCTAAAGCGGCGATAATGGGCTTGATAATATGCCCTAGAGTTTTCTTGCCTATCGATAAGGATATCTGTCACTTCAAGCTACATCCTGTCTTTCAAATTCTACCACTAGAGTAAGTGATGAGGCGGAAGTGCCCGACACCCCCACCAGTGTGGAAGCTAAAGGACACAAGGCATGTGGCACCTGCGCTTGTGAAGTGGTAAAGCCCTGAACGAGCCAGGAAAAAGTTGAAGGGAAAAAGCAAATCTCATCTTTCTAATTTTCGCATTTTAAGTTGTTTGAACAGTAGGAGCTGGGAATTCAGTCAGGCAGAGATTGTTACTATAATGATGGTTAATGCTGCCATTCAAGAGGTAACCGCACTGCCCTGTAGACAGAAAAGCATCTGAAAGCATCTATCAATCCCATTCCTATATGTGAATTTGCTGTGTCCATTTATTCTTCTAGGACATTAAAAAGTACTGGCTGCTGCTTATGTGAAACGTATTTTCTTATTGTGAAAAGATACTTCATGTTAACCCTCACTCCTGCCCTTCGGATAGCGTGACCTCTACATTGGCTCTTGTCCTGACGAAATGAAAAGAAGGTTCCCTTATCCTCCCACTGATCCGTGACTATCAGAATCGGAGGAAAGAGGGGCAGATACGTCTTATGTGTCTAAAATGTCGCTGAACATATTTAGAATAAATAAATCAGGTCCGAAGAGGAGGTGATATGATTTGATACCTTATGCAGAACACGTGCCACAGCCAGGTGTCTGCTTAACAATGTGGCGGAAGAGACTGCTGGGCCATATTATCAAGAACGGCGATAACATTATCCCCACTTTAGCGGCAGGAAACTGCCGCTAAAGCGGCGATAAGGGGCTTGATAATACGCCCTTGAATTTGGCCAGGAAAGTACAGTTACATGTTTGATACGAGCTCTTCTCTATTTAAAGCTCCATAAAATGAAAATAAAGAGCTGCAACCATGGAACACCTCTATTGCTCCTTTGTGTACACTCTCTACTTCCAAGACAGCAGCTGAACTGCCCTCAGAAGGCGGGAATCCGGAAGCAGGGCCCACAGCTTGATCTAACAAACCTGTCCTGAGGGAACTACAGGGACTTCAGGTTGGATCAGCTCCACAATTGCGCTCCCGTGTCAGCGCGGATTTCCACGGAGAGATGTAAGGGAACGCCTACTTTGCATGTCATTAGCGATATTCATCGCTGACATGCAAAGCGGCAAAAAAAAGGGCGCTATTGCCAGATATTTTTATCACCCTAGCTTGCTAATAGGGTGATAACAATATCGCCACTTTAGCGGCAAAAAGTGCCGCTAAAGCAGCGATATTGCCCTTGATAATATGCCCCATTGTGTTTCTATTTGGATGTGTCCACGTGTGAGACTTAGAGCACAAAGCAAGTTACGAAGCAACGAAGTGCTGTAGAATAATGGGGAACAGCGGGGAGAAGATGGCTTGCAAAACCGATGGGGTGCAGAAAAGAAAGGGGACTCAGGAGTGACCGCAGAGAATAAAGGAAAGCAAAGGACAGTGTTCTCTCCAGAGGAACACTAGTAACCAAATAATTCTCTTAAGAGAACTCTGCTTCTCCCTGTGATAAGATTCACCAACCACAAACATCCTGCTTCATTGTAAACAATCCTAAATCACAACTCAGAGCCCCAACCTTTGTGTGTTGTTGCTCTCTAGCTAAGTCTGCACCTTGTACCTTTGCATATATAAATGCAGGCATGATTCTGTAGCACACACATACAATTACACAAGAGCAGAGCCATAATAAAAATAAGGCTCATCGGGTCCCTCTGCAAATGGATGAGAAGGAAGACTGCTAGAGGCAAACATTATCCTTATATGGCTGAACCACCTCCACCCTGGATGAATCACTGACAGAATGTCTAAGGTCAGAATATCAACATCCTATCTACATTATGGTAAGTACAAAAATATAGAGAAAAAAAATATCGATGTCAAACATATCGTTGTTAAAAATATCGGTTTTTTTTAAGTTTAAAAAATAATGTAAAAAAAGTAAAATTAAAATAAACAGTTAAAAATATTTCAAAATGTTAAAAAACTATAAATAACATATCTATAATGTAAAAATAAATTAAACATATAATATATAATATATATACTTATTTATTAAAATGTTTTAACAATTATTTTTATAACTTATACATTGTTATAAAATACATTATAAATCATAAATACATCTATACACATAAAACAATAATATACATAAAATTTAAATAAATATATGTAACAAATTAAAAAACAAATTATTTTAAATATTTTTAAAATTAATTATATACTACATGAACTAAAATAATACAAAAAATATTAGATAGTGGAGGGAATAAAATTACTATTCCAACTCCAAACAGTTCAACAGTAGGGAAAGTGTTGGATAGCGTAAGGATAAAAAGTACTATTCCAACTCCATACAGTGGAACAGTAGGGAAAGTGTTGAATAGCGTGGGGGTTAAAATTACTATTCCCACTCCAGGGAGTACAACAATAGGGAAAGCGTTGGATAGCGTACGGGTAAAAATTACTATACCCACTCCAGTGAGTGCAACAGTTGGAAAGGTGTTGGATAGTGTAGGGGTAAAAATTACTATTCCCAATCCATTGAGTGCAACAGTAGGGAAAGTGTTGGATAGCGTAGGGGTAAAAATTAATATTTCCACTCCAGTGAGTGCAACAGTAGCGAAAATGTTGGATAGTGTAGGGGTAAAAATTACTATTCCCACTCCAGTGAGGGTAACAGTGTGGAAAATGTAGGATAGCGTAGGGGTTAAATTAACATACTTATTAATTAAATAATTTTGGTAAAATAAATAACATATTAATAATTAATTAACAAAAAAATGAATAATAAATACCAATAAAATTAAATTAATCTTTACATAAATAACATTAAATTACTTCCCACCCTATTCCCCCATAAACACACAACCCACTACACATAAAAAATAACACAATTATTTAATTATCAATTAATCAATTAATAAAAATTAATTACTTTTTTTAATGCTCTTTATTATTGCATTTTATATATGTTACTTCCCTCCCCTCCCTGCCCCACCCCCCTCCCCACTCAGACATTACATTTCATTCTATTACATAAATCAGAGATATTGAAGCATCACATACATTTTATTATATTACATAAATCAGAGATATTGAGATATCATATACAGGATTCCTCTTCCGCAGCGTATTTCGTTAAAGCGATTGCTTATCTATGTAGCCATATCATTTTCTAGTATATTTTGTTATTTGTACAATCGGGTCCACCAGTAGTCTAGCCTGTACTCCCTTGGCTTAGCATGCACTGCAGCAGGGGATCCCATACTTCCAGGCCCTTTTTCCGCTTGTTTCGTCCCTTCCTTCTATATATGGCTACCTCTAGGCTGCACGATGCCAGCAATCGTGCACGCCATTGTTGGAATACGGGCGGCTTTGGATCCAGCCAAGCGGAAGCTATGCATATTCTAAACACCGCCATTGACATAAATACCAATCCTTGTATGGTATTTGGTTGAGTATCTCCATCTATACTCAGCATTATTTCTCCCGTTGTAATTTCTATTCTTACATTAAAGATTTCGGATAAAAAGGTAGATATGTCCCTTACCAACTCTTGTAGTACGTCACATGTTGCAAATATATGTATAGTGTCAGCTTCGTACAGAGCACACTGCGGACATTCTGTACCCTTACCGGATCCCCATTTAGCTATCCTACTTGGTGTGTAATACAGTTGAACAAAAGTTTTGTAATATTGGATTTGTAGTCTAGCAGACATTAATATAGACTGAGATAATTCATACGATCTAATACATGATTCTACTGTTATCCCAGTTTATCCTGACATTTTAACGAAAATGTATTCATATCATCAGGGAGTACGGCGATCATACTATCATAGATTTCTCCGATCTTTCCTACTTTATTCTTGTTTATAATTTCAATGGTTTGAATTTTCTGGAATTTAGATCTGCCTCCCCCTTTCTTTGTTAAAAAATCCCTAATTTGAAGGAATTTAAAGAAATCCCTATGGTCTAGCATATACTCGCTTCTTAATTCTTCGAATGATTTTATCCCAGCGGTAGAATAAAAACAGCCTAATTGAGTAATTCCTTCATTTAACCACCTATTCATACATGCATCATTGAATATCTCTGGGAGATTATTGTTGTTAGATAGTACTGTATAGCAAGAGAGCCTTCCAATTCCCAGAAGTTTACGCACATTAGTCCAGGCTTTATTTATACCCACTACGGTTTTGAAGCGTACTTTTTTGGAATAACAGTCAAATGCTTGTTGCCATAGGTACCCACTAGCTTCATTACCCAAAATAAGTTCTTGTGGTGTTCGTATATCCCAACTTGACCTATTGTTTTTGTTTAGTGTCAATAATACATTACAGTATTTCAAAATCGTGGCCTAGCAATACAGTTTAAAATTGGGAAGGGCTGGGTCACCTCTATCTTTCGGGAGGGAAATGTATCTAAGTGCCCTATGAGGTCTTTTATATCCCCACATGAACCTAGAAAACATATTATCTATAGCTTTAAACAATTGTGGTGTAAACTCCAAACATATTGCCCTAAAAAAATACAAACATTTTGGGAAAAAAAGCATTTTAATCACGTTACACCTACCCCCAATAGTTAGGTGTAGGTCGTTTAGTCTGTTAAAATCTTTTTCAGTTTGTTGTATTAGTGGGTCCAGATTAGCCTTCACCAAACTGTCTAGATTAGCCTTTATGTTGACACCCAGATATGTGGCTTTCTCCACTACACGATCATCCCTCATCGTAAGTTTATTATTAAGAACTATCTGGGTTTTATCCTGATTCAGCTTATACCCGGATACCTTTCCAAAGATTTTAGCCTCCTCTTCTATAGTTTTTATTGTGGCATCTGGATCACTCGTGACCAGCGCGATGTCATCCGCATGGGCCAATGTTTTTGTGTCCCAGGTTTGCGACCGTATTGTTGGGATTGCCTGATTATTTTCGAGTCTACGGATAAAGGGGTCAACAAATATCGCGAATAGTAAGGGGGATCATGGGCATCCCTGGCTTGTCCCTCTGGTTACATCTATCTTCTCTGAGACTGCCCCATTCACCATCACTACCGCTTCTGGTGCCGTATATAGCATTCGAGTTGCTTTAATAAAGGGCTCCCCTATACCGTTTCTTGACATCGCTGTCCACAAGTATTTCCAGGAGACCTTATCGAAGGTTTTCTCAGCGTCCAGTAATATGAGTGCCATAGGGTCTCCTGTCATCTCAGTAAGGTCAAAAAGTGAGATCAATCTTTGTACATGGTCGGTAGTAGGTCTTCCTGGGATGAGCCCATGTTGGCGACCAGTTACTGTTTTATGGATAATCGGCGCCAATCGGCTGGCTAAAAGTTTTGCATATATTTTTGAGTCACTATTTATTAGGGTGATGGGACGATATGATCCAAGTTCTGTAGCGTCTTTGGGTTTTTTTTTAGAAAAACTACGATTTTAGCTCGAGCCCATGATCCCGGCGGACGCCCACCCTGGAAAATATGGACAAATAGGTCACTTAAGATCCTCTTTAGTGGTTTGTAAAAATTAGCATAGAACTCTGAGGGTATCCCATCCATCCCGGCTGCCTTCCCCTTAGCTAGACTATTTATTGACAATAGAATTTCTTCCCACTGTGGCATCTCATCCAGGCTGTTTTGGTCCTCTTGTGGCAATCTTAATGTTGGGGTCTGATCTAAATATTCCTCAATCTTATCCTGCCGTATACTGGTCTCTTCAAATAGCTCTTGGTAGTATCTTTGGAATGCAGCTCTTATCTCCTTAGGGTCATTCTTATGACCATATTTTGGATCTTCAATCTCCCTTATTATGTAGGCTGTGTTTTGTTGCCTAGTTCGAACTGCCAATTGGTGACCAACTTGCTTACTCATCTCATAGGTATTTTCTGTATTCATTGTTGCCTTACACATCGCCTTTTCTGTAAAAATATCAATGATAGTGGGCCCGATTCACAGAACTAACTTAAGACAAAATCCTAAACTTACTACTTTTGGTATTCACAGAAGTTAGGATTTTGTCTTAAGTTTGTCTTAATAGTGTTTGACAGATGGAATATTGGGGCATATCAACAACAACCGGCGATAATTATCGCTAAGCGCACTTAGCGCTAGGAAAATTATCGCCGGCTAGCGTTGATTTTTATCGCTGAGATAGCGTGCTATTAGCAACGCTTATCTCAATAGCGATAAAAATCCTCACGCTAAGTGGCTAACCCAGCGATAATCTCACGTTAGCTTGTTGATAGGGAGAGACAAACTTAGCCATGATATCCTCCTTCCATAGGATATCATGGCTAAGTCAGAAAAATTCCAGACGTTAAAAAGCAGCGTTAACCGCGGTTAGCGCTGCTTTATTTGTCTCTAACAGGGTTTGCGATATTCTTGATAATAGGAGAAATGTCGCTTAGCGACATTTCTCCTATTATTTTACTCTGGAACGCCACTCTTTGCATCTCATTCGAGATGCAAGGGGAAGCGTAGAGTAAATGGAACGCCCCCTTTGCATCTCATTAGAGATGCAAGGGGAAGCGTAGAGTAAATGGGTGCTAACATGCAAATTTGCATGTTAGCACCCTGTTGTTGATAGGGTGCTAGTTTTATCTCTGCTTTTTTGGCTTTTAAAGCCAAAAAAGCAGAGATAAAGCCCTTGTTGATATGCCCCAAAGTGAGACAGAGTGGCAGAGGGCTATTAGTTTGCCATCCCTCCTTTACTCCGCCTGCCAAATTTGGAGATGCCCTGCAGACATCTAGATATACTTTCAGGACCCACCATCATGGCGGCTCCTGTCAATGTATCAAAAGTTTGATGGATAACCCCATTAAACATGACCAGTGGTGAAACTTTTCCAGAGCACCAGTTTTTTTTTCTTTAAAAAAAAAAAAACTAATGACCCCCCACACTATGGGAGTTTTCTCCCATGGTATGGAGGTCATTTTTCTTTTTGTACTGTCCCTCACTGGCGGTGATGGACAGTAAAAAGGTCCCATCTGACCGTCGACTCTAAAGCAGGTGGACAGTCAGACAGGCCCTTAGAGAGTGGGGGGTGGGTGGGTTGCTAGTAAGAAGCACCACTCCTGCTTTTGTTAAAGGGGGACGATATTGCAGCACTGCTGCAAAACCGGCCCCTAGTGACAAAAACGGCCCCCACGGCCATTAAACCGACCCCCACCCCTCCAGCCCACCGGTTAAACGCCAAGTACCAGCTACGGCCCCGACCCTGCATTCAGATGGCTTACCTCTGATGACGCGTACTCCATCGAGCCATCCAAGGAAGTTTTACGTCGATACAGTAAATTTGACCCAGTTGGAGTAAACTTGAGGTCCACCTGACAAAAAAGGAGCCGGTCAGACCTTGAGTATGGTGGACGGGAACGCCATTACCGTTGCAACAGAGCACGTCTTGCAAACTCTCAGACTCAGAGGTCCACCCAATGCAAATCAGCGCTGACTCTGCCCCCTGAAATGTGTCCATCTCTTGCATCCACTCTGGGGCCTACTGCTTTTTTAGTTGGGAAACTTGAGATTCACACCCGCGGATCTAACTGACTAGGCTACACCCCTGGTGTTTGCAGACCCAGATGCTGAAGAATTCTGTCATGGTGCCACGGCACAGCAGCCCTACCAGCCACTTCCAAACCATCCACATGCTCCAACAAGCACATACAGTATGCATGCAAGAGTTTGCTCTCTGGTGTATTATACCATTGCAGAAGACTAGAACGGCCTATATGTTTTCAGACATGCCAAAGCTGTAAGGTGTGTCTTGTTTATCTCAAAACCTAAAATAAAGTTGTGGAAACAATGGGAACATATGTCCTGCTTGTATTGAGGATCATACCTGTGCAGGTAACCAGTGGTGTTTGAGGGAAGCTCTGAACTCAACTAGTTGCTCACAACATGACTTTATTTTGGCAAATAAGCCTATGACAATAAAGGAAGTGCTTTTAAACTTGCAGCTAAGTATAGATGTGAGGCTATGTACACTGGCAAATAGAATTACTCGCGTGTAATATGATATCATTATATGTAAGCACATCTGCTCCCAGGAGCAGAAGTGGGCATTTCAGTGCAGCAAAGCCTTTATAAGTTGGTGAGCACCCATCTACCTGCAAGTTCGTGGGCATTTACAAACCTTGACCATTCCCACACTGTGCACTGTTGGAGATGAACTCCTGTCAAGATAAATGGATTGAAACCGTGTCCAGGGTGAGAGTAGGAAGGGAGCAGGCACAATATTTAAGTTAGTGCTGGGGAAGGGGGTTCCTGAATAGGGAAAACAATATTGAGAAAAAGACAGAAACGTTAGGGAGGGCACATGGGAGCCTTCTGGGGACCTCGTACAGTTAAGGATGTGGAGCTATTTACACAAATAAATACTCCCGGAAATCTATGAGTGTAGGACGCTTCTTGCGGGGCCCGTGGAATGTCTTTAGGAATGAGTCAAAAGTTCTGCATGATTCCAGATTTCGCAGTAAATAAATGGATCAGGCCCCATGCCTTCATGCTTGTTGACACTCTTGTAATGTCCTGAAATATCTCAAGGAAAGATCTTTACTAATTACTGCCTGTCCCACATCACGTGACCCCCTCCCTCCTGCTATTTTTAAAGAACAAATATTATCGTTCATAAACCCACCTCCTGACGAACACGTTTCAATGTCTGTACTACTGATGACATATACTAAATGGATGCTAGCCGTTTCAAGAAGCCTTTCTGGTGTGAAGTATAATAAACATTTTATGGCAGCCAATTACGCCTAAGCCACATGAAATTAAACGAATATTTATTTAATATTATTAAGTAGTTTAGTTAGGCTCAAACTTAAACCGTGGGTGTACAGATTCCCTCTAGTGCAATTCAGAAATAAGGGGTAATTCAGAGTTTGGTGCCAAACTGATGGTGTGCCCGCCCTATTCAGGATCTAAAGGATGGTCAGTCCGCTTTCTGCGGATGGAGGCGCGTTGGCTCCATTGACTGAACGCCATCTCCGGCACCAGTGGAAGGTGTGATCGCGTCTGTCTTCTGTCCATCACTGGCAGGCCCTTGGCTGAGAGAGACAGGAAAGAAAACCATAACGCCCACATCTTAAGAGAAGATTCTGAGTGTGGGGGTCATTCGTTTTTCTTTTCCAAAAACAAACTTCCACGTTGGGAGTTTGTGGTTGTAAAAAATGCTGTGGAGTGGCATCAAAACGGACACCAGCTGTCCCCAAACGTTTAGTGCCTAGATGGGAGCCACCGTAAAAACATACAGAGCTGATTACAGTGCCAGTGGTCATCTCTAAATAGGACAAACTACCGACCATCAGGGTGACAGACGGTAGGGCCTCCGCCATCCGGTACTGTGACCTCCAAGGATTAAAGCAGCCCCTAACCAACATCAAATCATAAAATATAAATACATTTGAAATTAAGTTAGCACTTGGATAACAGCACCCTATTTCACATTACAACGAACCCTTGAGATACTCACTCTAATGGAATTGTTTGTAGCATTTCTTAAACCTTAAAAGGGCGGGACAGAGTCATAGCTCTACATGTAGAACATTCCATTTTTCAGATCAGACTCAAGAAAGATATATTCAGAGTTTTTGATGTGTGACACATTGGAACTCCAGAAGAAACATAGGGGGCATATTATCTAGCGCGGCGTTAAAATTATCGCCGCTTTAGCGGCAGAAAACTGCAGCTAAAGCGGCGATAATGGGCTTGATAATATGCCGCAGAGAATTCCGATAGAAGCCCATGTTGACACTGTGAGAAGGTGGCCTGATATATGCTGTCCACTACTTCTAGTGGGCACCTTGTATCAGTCCAAACAACCCCTTATGGTGATAGGCTAAAGACAACCTTATATGAAAGCTATCCTAGTGGTAGCTATGGAGAGCAGCCTTCAGGTTAAGTCTTGAAGGAATGTAAAGCAGCTTGTTTTACCAGTCTATAATCTCTTGAATGATCAAATGAAAGGACAACCATACCAGGTATATATTTAAAATATATGTATTTAAGATAAAACACACCCCTCTAGTCTCTTTATGAGACTGGAGTTCGAAGTACTTAGTTTACAAGTGAGCAAGCATCAGTAATAGCACCAATACACGTTTGGGCCGTAGGGTTTACCAAACCATAAACTAAAAAAGTGGTATAAGAACCACGACTGGAATAGACACTAGGTCTATAGCCTGTAGAATCGCTGGGACCCCAAGGAACCACCCAAGGTAGTGACACAGGGGACCCACGGGGACTGTATGTAGTGTGGAAACACAACCGCAGGTTCTCGTTATCTTCTATGGGCAATGTCGCGGTTGGAAGTTTAATGATTAGGGACACTTCTAATCGAGTCAGGACCAAACCCTTTTGGACTTAAGAAGTTCTAGGGCTAGCATCCACGGGAGCACCGGAGTACTCGAGTTACCTCGCCCAGGGAAGCCGGGTGCATAGGTGTCTTTTGGTGTCAGGTCGCGTCGTTGATTTCAATGGAAGCCTGCAAAGAACTGTTGCTGCCGTGAAGAGGAGAAGTGTCCGTAGAGATCCAAGCCCGGATCTAGGAACAAAGGAACCTGAAAGCAGAGGGGACAGAGTCTGGGTCAATTGCCAGTGACCGAGGGCAGGATGGACTAATGCCCACAGATGTCTGGTCCTTCAGGTGAGTTGATGGGTGTCTTGACTCTTCAGCCACGAGGTCCAGGAGGCGTCGACGGAGTCCACGAGCTGGATTCGAGCTGTCCCACAAAGTCGGTCGAGTGCTGCGTATCGGCAACCAGAATGGACCCAACAAGCCTTGGCAACAGCAAGTCACTGGAATTCAGAGAAAGGACGGCGGTACAGACCAGCAAGATTTGAGGGACTCACTCAGCAAGGGTAAGTCAGGGCACGTCTGGAGCAACCAGAAAATCCCTAGCAGAAGAGGAGTTGCCTTTGTGGGGACCAGCTAGCCAACGGGCTAGTGATTGCGAAGGAGTCTCAAGCGGTCGCACTTGAAACTGGCCCACGGGTCACTCGTGGAGTCGAGGCCGGCAATCTTCGGTGCAGGAGGTGCTCAAGGCTGGGGCTACTCGGAGCCCAAAGCACAACTTAGAGGAGGACCAGGAAGATAGTGTTGCTGCAAAAGTTCATGGTGTCCAGGGGTCATGGTTCTATGTCACCCACAATAGCCACGGGCCTCAGCTTTGCTGTGGACTCAGGGTAGCCTCAGCGAAGTCTGGAAATCCACCTCTGATGCAAAGACTTCAGCGTCCGGTGGGAGGTTCAGCGATGCAGACCGGTCAGTTGCTTCTTTGGTGCCTGCCAAGCAGGGGAGTCACTCCTTGACCCCAAGGGAGATTGCTTCAGTCTTCTAGTCAGGATAGAACGTCGAAGGTCCAGGATGTATGTAGCAGAGTTTCATCCAGGGTAATCTAAAGTCCTAGGGACTGGATTCCTATACTTATAGTAAGTTTAGGGGATGGACTAACTCTAAGGCCCCACCTATGGGTGGGCCTGGAAAGAGCAGTGGGTACACCCATTTCCTTTGTCCAGCTTCGCGCCAGAGCAGGGGCAGGTAGCCCCTGCAACTGGTTTGAACTGGACTATGCACAGGGACACCAAATGTGCCCCCGATGCAGGACTTCAAAGCACCAGAGAGTGCTCCCACCCAGCCCCAATACACATCTGCCTGTCTGGGGAGGTGGTTACACCCCCCTTCGTTAGGAAACCTATTGTCCAGCCCTCCCCTGCCGGAGTTTCGGTCAGCAGCAGGAGGCCAGACCCATCCATTTTGCAGAGGCATCCATTTTGTGATGCCAGGGCTCAGGAAAGTCCTACTGGGTTTGACCAGTGTGAATATGTCTCTCCCTCTAGAAGGGTGGAATGCTACCCCCGCCGCCAGAACTGGTGGGGGGGTAGTATTCCAAGATGTTTGACACCAAACACAACATGTTTTGATGCAGCCATTCCAAAGTTAGCATTCACCGCGAGGTTATAATGCACTTAAGAGTATATGGTATGGCTGTATCACAGAACAGCCATAAGGAAGTATTTCCGAAAGCTGCAGAGGGGCTCAGCTTATGCTTGGGCACCCTCTCACATAAAACCAAGCACTCTGCCTTCAGGATTGTCAAGGCCTGCCATAGTAGTGGCTTATAGGTTTATATGTGTCTGTATATATATATATGTGGATATAGGTAGCCTATACCACTGTAATGATTGCAAGCACACCCTTACCCAGGCT
Organism: Triturus cristatus; assembly: GCF_964204655.1. Lineage (NCBI taxonomy): Eukaryota > Metazoa > Chordata > Amphibia > Caudata > Salamandridae > Triturus > Triturus cristatus. The sequence continues at coordinate 80,774,276 of NC_140590.1, read as the reverse complement.
GCAGTAGCAGACCTGTGGTGCCATTTTGGAGTGCTTCCCAGGGGGAGCATAATACATGCTCCAGCCCCTGGTAGGCCTCTGAGGTACCTATGCCCTAGGTACATAGTATACCATATACTAGGGGCTTATAAGGCACTCCAGAATCCAATTAGATATGTACCTAATGTAAGAAACAAAAGGAACCAGAATGACCGACCAAGGTCCAGCTCAACCAGTACACAAGTATTATTGATAGTCTAGCAAATAGGTGCAAAAACACTTCCTACATCCGTCATTCAAAGATGTGAAACAAATCAAAGCATAAATCCAAAGGTGGAAGGTGCACTCATTAAGTTTGAGCACATTAAATCAAATAGTTCAAGTAGTATAGTATTTCTTTCTTTTTATTCTTATTATTCTTTTTATTCTGATGATTCAAACACGAACAATGCACAGCCAACGCGTTTCGTCCATTCAGGAACTTCATCAGGGCTCTTCAAGGAAAAAAGAGTATATATAGTACTCCAAAGACGGTATATATGATCCTGTAAGACTCGTTTAGTCTCAAACGGAATGAGAAAGCCATAGGAAAAGTATTGCATTCTTGCGTGTTGTCATTCATATATAGATTTATACACAGAATGGACCCTCATATGGTCCTAATGGTGAAATGCATTGAAGTTGGCGATATTCCGAAAGGATGTGCAGTGTAAACCTTATATCCGGCGTCCGATCCAAGTAGAGTAGCTGTCAAGTATCAAACTTAATTTAATGTGTTCAAACTTAATGAGTGCACCTTCCACCTTTGGATTTATGTACCTAATGTACATGGAAACCATTTTAGAGAGGAAGCAGCTAGGCTGCGGCCGTGATTAGCAGGGCCACAGCCAGACTAAGGTCGAAAAACAGCGAAACACCAGCAAAAAGTGGGGATGCCCATGTGAAGCAGATCCTACTCTCCTACATACACCAGAACATGGGCTTCTATAGGAATTCTCAAGGGCATATTATCAAGCCCATTATTGTTGCTTTAGCTGTAGTTTTCTGCCACTAAAGCGGTGATAATTTTATCGCCGTTTCTTGATAATATGCTCCTAGGTTTCTTCTCTGAGCTCCTGTGCTCTCCTGACATGGTAACCTACTCTGCAAGATATGAGAGGCTGCAATAATGTACATGGCAGAAAATATTTGTATTAAATAGCCTGGACTCTTATGAAGGCGATTGACATCTTTTCAGAGTGGGGTGCCATGACTTGATGTTAGCTTTGCTGCAGTATGAAGAATGTTCTTTAGGAGCTGCACAAGTTGTCAGGAGAAAGTCAACAAACTAAGGGGCATATTATCAAGGACGGCCTTAAAACTTATCGCTGGTTTAGCGGCAGCAAACTGCCGCTAAAGCATCGATAATGGGCTTGATAATATGCCCTGGAGAATTCCAATAGAAGTCCATGTTCTGGTGTGAACATGGGCTTCTATTGGAATTCTCCAGGGCATATTATCAAGCCCATTATAGCCGCTTTAGCAAAGTCTTTGAAATTTCAGAATCAATACTATCTGATGACATTTTAAAAAGAGGGCATTTTAAAACTGGTATCTGATATGTCTGAGTTGCTTGTGGTTGCCAATGTATACGTATTCCGGCTAATATTAGCGAATGGTCTGCTCAACGCATTGGTTTGATGGCCAGTATTGTAAAAAAAATAGTGTTTGTAACTACAAAGTCAATTCAATCACCAGCTAAATGAGTGACGATTTAATTCATTGTGTCAACACCAAAAAGCTAGTGATTCTAGAAATGTTCTACCTTCAAGCGAGTCACTGGCATCGATTCTAATGCAGAACTCACATGAAACAGGAGGTTTTGATGGAGGAAAGGCTACCGGAGCAATTATATGACTAAATTCAACCCCAGATTCTGAAGCCATTCCTGGGGGCAATGATATACAAGACACCAGTTATGGAGAAGGCAGGGAAATAAAAAATTACTACTTGAATTCTGCTAAACTTGTAGGATTCACAGAAATAATTGATATTTTAAATCTCCCCGACATATGATAGCCACTCCCTTTTGTTAATTTCATTGATATGTTGGATTTTGCATACTTCAGGAATGAGTGTTGCCAATTTGGGTTTAGACTACTCTGTAAGCCAAGTTTCAGTAACTACTAAAATGCTGAGTTTCTCATCACTGCTGTAGGAGGCTGGCTTAGTATATGGTGCACACGTTTTTAAGTGAAGCACCTTACACTAATCCAGACAACCCTAATGGTGCTTTTAGTAGTCTTAGACAACCTTAGAAAGCTCTCTAAGCAGTAGCTGTGGAGAAAAACCTTAAGACTTAGTCCAGAGGGAGTGTTAAGCAGCTTGTTTTACCAGAACTAATCATATAGTGTAGGATAAATTAAAATGAACCACACAGTGTAGTTACAAAAATAGTTATATTTATTATACACACTCACTAACACATTGGTATATTTCTTACCCGGAGAAATAAATACAATACTCACAGTATTTCAAACGGAGAACAAGTAATTAGCACAAATACACATACCAAACCATATACTAATAAAGTGGGATGCGAACTGCAACCAAAGTCGAGACTTGACCCAGAAGACTTAAAAGAGCGGAGGACCCAAGGAACCAACCAAGGTAAGTACCCAGGAACACCTCGGAGACAGTGTGCAGAGTGGAAACACAGCTGCGTTGTCAATGCAAGTCAATGGAGAAGTTGTGGTTGCAGTTTTGCAGAAGAAGTATCCTTCCAAGAGGACCCTGAAGAAACCCAGTGGAAGATGGAAGGATGGAGAGTCATCCTACCCATAGATACCCAAGGAACCAGGATACCTACACCAGGAAAGCCTGGTGCACAGGTGCGAAGTGACATCGGAAACCGCTATAGACCACAATGGATGTCTTGAAGATACTGCTGGTGAAGAAGGTGAAAGAGTCCGGTGGAATCCAAGGGTGGATTCTTGAAGGTGAGTACTGGCAAGCAAAGGAGATAGAGTCAATGCCACTCAGAAGTGACCAGGAGGCACAGATGACCAATGACCACCGATGATGGAAGATGAAGGAGGGTTGACTGTGACCTTGTTGCTGTAGCTGTAAGGACCAGTCGATGCTGTGGAGGACCAGGAGCCATTCACGAGCTGTCCCATGTCGGAAGGTGAGAACCAGGAGGTTGATGTCCGGCTGGAGCACCAAGCCTTGCAGCAGCAACAGACGAGAAAATTGAAGAAGGTGCAGTGTAGGGACCAGCAAGATGCAAGTGTTGTAAATTGAAACAACGATGTGATTAAGCATTTACTAAAGACATTAATTCCCTTCCTTTAGATCATGTTTTCTCTGTTATGTTGACCGAAGTTCGGACTCTATTTTGTATTGTCATGCTTCCACGTGTTCCCCACGAGAAGAGTCCAACCTCTGTGTTAGTTGCTCTTGTAATCTGCCTAGTAACAGTCTATAAATAGCTCCTTTGTCCATCTGGCGCATGTCCAGACTTGACCACATCTGTTATCAGTTAGCCTTGCTTGACCATGTTTTCGCGGGCTCAAGGAGTGTGTTAGCTCCGCCCACATATTGATTCAGTATCGAAAATGACCATAAATGGTAATGTTCTTCGGCCTCATGTTGTATCCACCCACTTATGAGCCCCTCTATTGTGTATAAAAGGGGACCATGTACGTAAGTTCTTTGTGCTACTCTATGCAATACTGAAGAGTGTTGTGTGGATTGTAGGACCACCCTTAAGGGTTAATAAATGCTGTCTTTGTACTTTGCAGTTTCCGTGCCAACTTCCTTATAGATTCCATTACAGGAGAGCGAACCCTTGTGTCCTGCGGGCCTAGCTGGGGCCTGTATTCATCAATTGGCGCCCGTCACGTGGGGCTCATCGGCGACTCGGATGCTCGAAGGACTGGTCGCGACGAAGGTGAGGAATTTGGCCGGGGACGTGATCACTGCCAGCGGCGTCTTAGCCCTGGCATCCCGAGGTTTTTCTTCCTTCCCTTCCGAGCTGACCGTCTGGGTGGCGCCGGTCCTCGACTGAGACCTCTTTTGTCGGTCTTGCCGTGAAAGCCGTTTGGGCGATTTTGGAGCTTGGCAGTTGGAATCTGGACTCTTGATTGGTAAGAACCGGTGTACGGTACTTGCTCCGAGTTTTTGAAGCCTGGTCCGGCTATTTGAGTTTGATTTGTGATGACTAGTCATATTTTGTATTTGTTATTGTGAAAATATATGCGTTGCAACACATATAGGCAGGTAATGTGGAGAGATTTCTCCGGAGCTGTGTAACTTTGAACGGCGCAACGATTAAGTGCCATTTTCTTTATAATATTGCATATTTTGAATTTATTCTGAGCATGCCTGCTTTTAGCGCACTCCGTAAGTGGTGTTGCTGCTTTGGAAACCGGTTGAACCTCGAGGAATCTGCTCCGGCTCCCCCAGAGGGGACTCCTAATAGGGATATGTATGTGAAGCATGGTCTTTCTTCCATAATGTACAGCACAGTATGGAGGAAATATACTAAAAAAGATCCTGAGTTACGATGGCCTTTGTATGGATCGTTTGATATACGTAAGATTGAGTATGTGGAACAGTGTATGTGTAAGCGACGTGCTCGTCAGGATATGTTTGAGTGTGTGCGGTTGTGGGTGAAGGAAGTGCGTGAGCGAGAGAAGCGTGAGAAAGCGCTGTTTGATAAAGAACAACGGAAGAATGATCATGTGCGAGCACAGGAAGCGAGGCGTCGGGAGGACAGAGAACAGACGGAGAGACAGGAGAAAGAGCGTAGGCTGCAAGTCTCGGGTCAATATGCTGTTCGGCAGCCACTTTATCCTGTCCTTAATAATCTTGATGATGATTTTTATTTACTAGATCGCTCTCCGCCCCCTTATGTTGGCGCATCTGCTCCGAGGCCACAAGATTCTGACCCGGTTCCGGGTAAGGTAGATACTCGGTCCATGCTGTCGGCCGAGCAAATGGCTGAGCTTCGGCAAATTTCCTTCCGTGCGCTTAAGGGCAAGGTGTCCCTGGATGAATTGCTCCATACTTGGGGGCCGTGGCAGGATAGAGAGAAATTGTATTTTCTGGGTCATTTCGCTGAGGAAGTGATTGCTGCTTTCCGGAAATATTCTAGTGTCTTTGAGCCTGACGAAGTGACATCGGATGCTAAAGCATTGCATAATGGTGTTTTCTCTTCCTCTAAGGCTCCTGATACGGTTCGGCGGCTGTTCGCCTTGCGGGACGCGGTGCTGGCCCTTAAAGAAAAAGCGCGCCAACGAGCAGGGGAGGAGAAGCAGTTGGATTCGTGTACAGCAGAAGGCCACTCATCCACCTCCCAGTCAGATAAGGATGGCATAGTGCATGTTAAACCAATGCGAGAGGCGGCGCCTTTGTATGTTCCTCCTAAAGGAGCGGGGACTAGCTCGGACATTACCTCCGCCGATGCTAAGGGATATTTTGTGTATAATTGGGTTTATACTCCGTGGCATAGAGCTGATGTTATGGCATTAAAGAATGCGTTGCCTGACCCCCGCAAGAATCCAGCGGCCTTCTACGAAGAAGTCGAGGGGGCCTTGAATTCTTGCGTTATGACCTTAGCAGATATAGACCTGTTCTTTGGCCTTATTCTACCACCGGATATGTGGCGATCTGTCCGAAAGGTAGATGATATAGTTGCCTTTAAGGCTCGGTGGTCTGACCTTGAGGATGAGGATAGGGAACGGAAGCCCGCGCAGAAACCACCCCAGAGTATCTTAGATCTCCCTGCTGCTATTCTGACTAAGCTGAAGACAATTATCCCTCCTAAAAAGATTGACTGGAATATGTTAGCTTCATGTAAACAGAAAGTTGACGAGTCAGTGGCGGACTTCTTTACGCGCTTTGAGGAGACGTTTCATGATTTTAGTGGCCAGTCGCTTACTGATGATACGGGTCGCCATCTTTTTGCGGATAAATATGTAGCTAATCTGCTGCCGGCAGTTGCGGCCCGTTTAAAAGCGAGCGAGAGTTCTTGGTCTTCCGCAACCCCGACGGCCCTCCTGACTATCGCTCAGTATTATGAGCGTCAGGAGCAAGAAGCAAAGGGCCAGGAGGAAAAGAAATCGAAAGATCTAAAAACAAAGGTGATGTTGGCACAAGTATATGGCCCGCCCCGGCGGGGTATTAATAGAGGTAGGGGAGGATCTTATGGTCCTCCCTCGGGCCGATCTGATTTGAATAGGAACCAATGTGCGTATTGTAAGCAAACGGGCCATTGGGCTAGGGATTGCCCGGTGTTGCATGCTTCGCGCCAGGGACATAGTCAGGGTGGTCCGAGAGGTAGAGGGGGTTTCTCGAACTTTAGAGGGAATTCTAACGATCATGCTCGTTTTGACACTGCTGGGCAGCACCGAGATAGATCAAATGTTTTCGATCGCCAGCATCAGTATCAAGTGTCAGGGATTGACCGATCGGGGTACCATGATTCTCAGCATGCATAGGAATGCGTTGGATGGGGGTTAGAATCAGTTGAGGTGCCGGTCGATCAGAAGGGTCCTTATGTATCGGCTGAGGTTTTGGGCTCTACTGATCATTTCCTAGTGGATACAGGAGCGACACATAGTGCGCTGTCTAAGCAATTGGTTCCGGGGGCTCCCCCATCCGGCTTAATGGTTACCTCGGTAGGGTTTGACGGTACACTCTCCCAAAGCCCTCTTTCGCAGCCCCTCATGTTTAAGGTTGATTCTTTTTCTGCACCCTGTCCGTTTCTGCTTGCCCCGTACACACCGGACAACATTATGGGCCTTGATATGTTAAAGCATTTTAGGGCTACGATCCGCTGCTCCCCTGCTGGTGTGCGGGTAATATTGAATGACAATTACCCCCGGTCTGAACGGATGTGTGCGATGTCAGAGGATGCGCTGTTAGCTACCCTCCCTCGTGCTTTGTGGGCAACTTCGGATACTGATGTAGGAAAAATGGTGATTCCACCGGTCCACATTAGTGTCCAGGAGGGGGCGGTGTTACCACGCCTCCCACAGTACCGTATTTCCCAGGAGGGCGAGGAGGCTCTCATACAGATAGTGCAGGATTTGATTGCGGTAGGGGTAGTGGAGGAAGTTCCCTACAACATCTGTAATAGTCCGATTCTTCCCATTCTGAAAAAGGATACGGATGCCAGAGTTTATCGGTTTATAATTGATTTGAGAGAAGTAAACAAGATCGTGATACCTCAGTACCCAGTGGTTTCCGATATCACGACGTTGCTTACTTTGGTCCCGCCTACGGCGACTATGTTCTCAGTGATCGATTTGAAGAATGCCTTCTTTTCCATTCCCATTCACCCCGATAGCCGATATCTCTTTGGGTTTACTTTAAATAATAGATCTTATCGTTTTTGTAGGATCCCCCAGGGCTACACAGAAAGCCCTAGCATTTACAGTCAGGCTTTGAAAAGACAATTGGATTCCTTTGTTCTGCTCGAGGGGGTCGCCCTCATTCAATATGTCGATGACATCTTGCTGGCGGCTGACACCCTGGAGTTGTGTGAAAAAAGTACGTTATCCTTACTTTCCTTTTTAGCATCCCACAATCATAAGGTATCTAGGAAGAAATTGCAATTCTGTAGACCAAAGGTGACTTATTTGGGTCACCTTTTGTCTAAGGAGGGGCGTGCACTCACACCGGATCGTATCCAAGTAATTTTGGACACACCGAGACCGTCCACGCAGAAGGATGTGCGTGCATTTTTGGGTCTTGTTTCTTTTTGTAGACAGTGGATATTGGGGTTTTCACATATAGCTAAGCCATTGTTAGCCCTCTTGACAAAGGACACGCCTATCCCAATCCCTTGGTCAGATGAGTGTGATGCTGCTTTTCAGCAACTACGACAGGCCCTTTGTTCAGCACCAGTGTTAGGGACCCCTGATTATGCAAAACCCTTTTCGTTGTATGTGCATGAGAAAGATGGATGTGCATTATCAGTTTTAGTGCAGATGCACGGAGATAAGCAGCGCCCTTGTGCATATTTTTCGGCTGTACTTGATCCTGTCGCCCGAGCATTACCAGGGTGTTTTCGCTCGGTTGCGGCGACAGCTGTGTCAATACGCCAAAGTGAGGGAATTGTGTTATCTCATAAGCTGTTGGTATTAGTCCCCCATGCTGTCGATGCCCTGCTTAATCAAACGAAGACGAAGCATTTGACCAGTGCCCGCTTAACGGGATATGAGTTGACGCTTTTGGCTCCTCATATTACGTTGAAAAGGTGCGTAACGTTAAACCCGGCAACATTGTTGCCATACCCCGAAACCCAGCCTGAGGCGCGGAAAGCACATGATTGTATTCTCGTGACTGAGGAACAAACAAAGGGTCGTATTGATCTCCAGGATACGCCCTTTCCAGATGTAGATGGAGAACTGTGGGTGGACGGATCATGCCTGAAGCTACCAGATGGTACGACTTCAGCAGCGTATGCAATTACCACATTACAAACGATAGTGGAGACAGCACGCATACCACAGAAATCAGCTCAAGCAGCGGAACTGATAGCATTAACACGAGCGTGTGAGCTCAGTACAGGACTATGTGTGAATGTTTATACAGATAGCCGCTATGCCTTCGGAGTAGCGCATGACTTCGGCCTACTCTGGAAGGAGAGAGGGTTTTTAACGTCACATGGAGTACAGATAATGCATGGAGAGTTAGTTCACAATCTTTTAACTGCATTGACATATCCAAAGAAAATTGCAATCGTTAAATGTAGTGCCCATGGGAAAGTAGTCGATAAAATTGGAGAAGGGAATGCGTTAGCGGACCAAGTAGCACGGGAGACTGCGATGCAGCCCGGTGCTACTGCCATGTATGTAGTAAAGTCACAAGTGGAAAGATGGCATGATGCGAAGGAGGAAGTGCGAGAAATGCAAAGGACCGCTCCTGATAAAGAGCGGGAGCAATGGGCTAGAGAGGGGGAATTGGATGATGAAGGCTGCTGGAGAAATAAGCAGATGGATAGATGGAAATTACCTACGGCTTTTGTACAACCTATGGTTCAGATGGCACATGGGCTAGCACATGTTGGAGCTTCCGCAATTGTGAAATTGCTTACCCAAGTCTGGGAGCATCCAGAGATTGCTAGCACAGCAAAGAGGGTGGTGCAGACCTGTATGATCTGCCTGAGGTATAACCCAGGAAAGGGTACTCGAACTCCAGCAGGAGGATTTGTGACACCCACTGCACCCTTCGAGGTTTTGCAGATGGATTACATCCAGCTTGAGCGCTGTAACAATCTGAAGTATGTTCTAGTAGTGGTTTGCGCTTTCAGCAAATGGGTTGAAGCGTACCCTACGAAAGACAATACTGCAATGACTACTGCGAAGCTGCTGCTGAAAGAGTTCTTCCCTCGATATGGCGTTTGTAGACTTCTGTGGAGTGATAATGGGCCTCACTTTGTAGCGGATGTTATAAAGTATGTCTTGAAGGGCCTGGGCATCACCCAGAAGTTTCACGCGGTATTCCACCCTCAGTCTGCAGGACTAGTCGAGAAGTATAATGGTACACTGAAGCTCAAGATCGCTAAAATTCAAGCTTCGACGTCTTTGACTTGGCCAGATGCTCTACCGCTGGCGTTATTGTCAATTAGATCGGTACCACACTCTCGAACTGGCCTTACACCGTACGAGATTGTTTTTGGGCGCCCAATGAATATTTGGGGTCCACCAAAACCCAAGGCTGTGTATGATGTACCTTGTGTGATGATGAATGATTATCTGGCGCAGTTAACGGATAACTTGGTTTCTATTCATCAACAGGTCCGAGAGGCGCTCCCTGATCGGTCTACCGGTGAAGGACATGGTCTCCGACCTGGCGACCACGTGATGGTGAAAATCTTTGACAGAACAAACAGCTTGGAACCGAGATGGGTGGGTCCTGCGCAGGTCCTCCTCGCAACGAGGACGGCTGTGCGAGTCTCCAACAGAAAGAATTGGATCCATTCCCTGCACTGTAGGAAGGTGCCGCCCGGATTGGTGGAACCTGCCGTGCTGACCGATCAACGAGAAATCCTGGCTGCAGAGACAGGCCGTGCTGCGGAGCCAAACGTCACTGAGGAGCTCTTTCTGGACCACGCGACTCCTGGAGGAAGGCGATATCATCTTCGACCAAGGAAGTGAGTTCTCCAGTACCGGGACATACTGTCAGAACGGCCCTTGGGTTAGTGAAACGGAGAGCCGATGAGGCAAGGGGGGGGGATCAGCCCTGCATTAGTGTAGCGACACCCGTCTTGGCCCGCTGGTGAAGAAATCGACCGCTGCCCAAGGGGAAGAGTTCTGACAGACTTTTAGTTTCAGGAAGATATTGGGTTTTTATTTTTGACATGGAGAAAAAGAAAATCCTTTGTGCATCAGGGTTCATGTTGACAGTAGCTATTGTTGGGATAACCACATGGTTTGTGGAGGATGTAACTCCCGCTCGGAAAATACTTGTGTTGACAACTCCGGTGCCTGAGGAGCACTACTTTTATACATTACCGTATCAAGAGTTGAAGCATCGACAGTCTTACTTGAATAACACTTTCATCCAGATGCTGCATCATACCCACGTTGCTACGAACGCTACGAACTGTTGGATATGTGGGATGATGCCAGCCCATCAGAAGAAAGGAGGTACGCCATTCATACCACTTCCTTTCTCTCACAATGGCTCTTGTAGAGCATGGTACACTTTGCTTTTTGCCACTCGGAAACCGACAGTGGGACGATTGCTCTTCAGACTCAATAAAGAATGTCACCAGGATAAAAATGGGTATCCGCAAGCGAATGGGACAATTTGGGAATGGGAAGAGTACCGACCAGACAATGAATCTATTCCCTACATCTTCACGAACATTAGAGACACTGTGGGAAAGGACAAATTTGTGATTCAAGTGGCACAAGCTCAAGCGGACCTGTGTGTCCAGAGTGTGGGTTCTATTCCTGTCGGTGTCAGCGATTGTATCACCGTCCTGAACATTGATGGGTTGAACAATAGTACCTTCCTAGCGTCCCATAACACCTACTTTGTGTGTGGAAATAAAGGTTATTACCGTTTGCCGGCTGGGTGGTCTGGGGTATGCTATGTATCATTTCTATTACCTCCTGTATTCCTAGCACCCGCATCTTATCATAAAGATCTGAAATTATTGAATAATGTGACTGTAAATAGGTATAAACGTACTTTATCAATTGATGATGTAGATCAGACTGATACCAGTCTGCAACAGTATATTGATTTTAACTTAGGACTGTTTTTTTTTGTTGGAGCTGCTCTGAACAGTAGGAAGATCCGAAGATTAACAAGAGTGGTAGAGGCTGTGACAAACCAGACTGCTGCTGCTCTTGGGAATCTTACGGAGGAACTGCAAATTACTAGAATTGTTGCATTGCAGAATCGTATGGTATTAGACGTTATGCTAGCTGACAGAGGAGGAGCATGTAAAATTATTGGAAGTAGCTGTTGTGTGTTTATTCCTGATCATACGCCATCAGTTTATAATGCCATCAACAAGTTGCATAAAATTGCAGCTGAAATCCATACGGAAAACGGCACTTGGTCCTTTTCTGGATGGTTTTGGGCATTGATTACTGCCTGGGGATGGAAGGTTTTAACTGGTCTCTGTATTATTGTAGCAGTTCTGTTTTCTTGTTGTATCTGTGTTCAATGTGGTCCCTTGCTCTGCTCCTTATGCGTATCATTCTGTATCCCTGATAAGAAAGCTATTGCCGATGTTGCTCATCAGAAACGTTTAGCTAAAGAAGTCGAAGAAATGATGACAATTGACATATATGATGATTATCCTAACAAACCGGATGTCTTCAGTAAATGCTGAAAGGGTCGTCTGTTGTAAATTGAAACAACGATGTGATTAAGCATTTACTAAAGACATTAATTCCCTTCCTTTAGATCATGTTTTCTCTGTTATGTTGACCGAAGTTCGGACTCCATTTTGTATTGTCATGCTTCCACGTGTTCCCCACGAGAAGAGTCCAACCTCTGTGTTAGTTGCTCTTGTAATCTGCCTAGTAACAGTCTATAAATAGCTCCTTTGTCCATCTGGCGCATGTCCAGACTTGACCACATCTGTTATCAGTTAGCCTTGCTTGACCATGTTTTCGCGGGCTCAAGGAGTGTGTTAGCTCCGCCCACATATTGATTCAGTATCGAAAATGACCATAAATGGTAATGTTCTTCGGCCTCATGTTGTATCCACCCACTTATGAGCCCCTCTATTGTGTATAAAAGGGGACCATGTACGTAAGTTCTTTGTGCTACTCTATGCAATACTGAAGAGTGTTGTGTGGATTGTAGGACCACCCTTAAGGGTTAATAAATGCTGTCTTTGTACTTTGCAGTTTCCGTGCCAACTTCCTTATAGATTCCATTACAGGAGAGCGAACCCTTGTGTCCTGCGGGCCTAGCTGGGGCCTGTATTCATCACAAGGGACTCACTGAGAACAGGAGAGTCACTAATCACAGGTCACTAATGATGGCGGCCCACGGTACAAAGGATGTGTTGAGGACGAAGATCTCAGTAATAAGAGATGCCGGAGGCTGGTGCTTGAAGATATCTGGAGAAGAGAGTCAACAAGCCTTGGCAATGGTAAGTCAACGCAGTGCTCAGTGGCGCTGTTCCAGCGGTTCCGATAAGGGATACTGGCCTCAAACTCTACGAGAAGACAGTGCAGGCCTTGAGGGAGTTGCAGAACCACCGCCTGTGTTACTGGGCCTTGTGAAGTCCAGAGTACGTCCGGAGCAGCAGACCAGTCACTTAGTTGCGGTGCCTGCAGATGCAGGGGAATGACTCCTTCACTTCAAGGGAGATCCCTTCGGGTGTCTTTGATGCCCACAGGCCTGGAGAAAAACATAGATGGAGCACAGGCACAGACAACGCAGAAGACTGGCAGGACGATGAGACCAGGAGCAGCAGGAGTCTTCCAGATGCAGTCTTGATTCCCAAAGCGAAGTCTAAAAAAAGAGCCCAGACGGTAGAAGTAGAAGTGGTTTCGGATCTGAATCTTGTACCATGACGAATCTGAAGAGCCACCCACAGGTAAGCCCTTAACAAAGGAAAGGGTTGGGATGATTCAGGGGTCCTTCCCAGAGGAGGGGCTGGACAAAGGGCAGGATACTACCATGTCCTTTGTCCAGTTTCACGCCAGAGTGGGAGCCAATGGCTCCCTGAACTGGTTCCAACTGGAGTATGCCAGAAGGGCACCAAATGTGCCCTTCAAAGCAGTCTGGTAGTGCTGTCAAACACACCCACCCTAGCCCAATACACTAAGTCCTGTCTGGGAGGTGGTCACACCGTCCTGTGACAGGAAACCTATTGTTCTACCTTCCCCTGCTCGAGCCTGGCTCAACAGCAGGAGGGCAGAATCGTGTCTATAGTCGACAGCAGCACTAGCTTGCTGTTAGACCCTGCAAGGCTGGTACTGGGAATACAGGGGGGCTCCCTTGGGGAGCCCCCCAGTACATGGGATCCTACATCCAACACTGGAATCAGTGTTGAGGTTAGATCCCAACATGTTTGATACCAAACATGGCCAGCTTCGAGGCAGTAAATATATGTTTAGACATCTTGTAATTGACTTGAAAATGACGGACCACACTTACAAAGCCTGGCGAATCGCCTCCTGAGTTTGTAGAGTTTTCCTGGTCATGCAGGGCACCCTCACACTTATAACCAAGCACCCTGCCTTCAATATTGAAAGGTCTACCTTAGGGGTGACTTATAGGTTTTAAGTGCAGTGAGCTCAGATATAAAGAAACTTATGTCTAGTGTGAGTGGTGCTAAAACCAGCTCACACAGGCTGAAATGGCAGGCTTGTAGTCACATGGTCTCCCATGGGTGGCATAATATAATACAATATATGCTGCAGCCCATGGGAGACCCCTGGTGTACCTATGTCGTGGGTACCTCAGTGCCATATACTAAGGACTTAGAAGGGTACACCAGTAGCCAATTAGGAAGGTACCAAATGACTTGCCATAGTCTAATTTAGGGAGAGAGCACAGTGAATGGGGTCCTTATTAACAGGATCCCAGTCAGACTAGTCAGAAAACAGAATGACATCAGCAAAAAGTGGGGGTAACCATCAGGACCGGACTGGTCGTAGAGGGCACCGGGCATTTCCCCGGTGGCCCAGAAGGGTGAAGACCGTTTTTGTTACTGAGAGCTGGTTTTGCAGCAGTGCTGCAATATCGCCCCCCTGTAACAAAAGCAGTAACAGTGCTTCTCACTAGCACTCCCACACGGGGTCCGGTCCAACTGAATTGCCAGGGCCGGTTTGTATTCCCAGTTCAGCCCTGGTAACAATGAAAGCAGATCCTACTTTCCTACAACTGCATTCCATTTCAGAGAAGAGTGGGCCATCTAAACTTAATTTCGGCCCAAGACAAGAACCAGCCTATTTTTCATCTAATGGCGCCTAGAGATGCCTGGAGAAGTTGTAACTACTGCTTCAGTTCCAAATACAAGTTGAACAAAGCCGGGCCCAATGTTCATCCCAGTAGGACACCTTAGGACTGAGGACCCAAAAGTCAGGACCAAGCACTGATGGGATCAGATACATTTCCACTTGTATGTGATTAGCTGGACACAAAGTCAAGTAAACAAGCACTTGGCTCTTAAAACTTTTCAGGATTGAAGCAAGTGTATTAGGATCAATCAGTCAATTATTAATCTTATAAAGCATGACTACGCACCTGTGAGGGTCTCAAGGTGCTGAGTGGGGGGGGTCTGCACTTCAGTCAAAGAGCAATGTCTTAAGGTCGTCCCTGAATTGCAGGAGCGATAGTAATTGCCTGAGGTGCAGAGGCAGGGAGTTCCAGGTCTAAGCAGCGAGATAGGAGAAGGATCTTCCTCCAGCCTTGGTCTCACAAATCCATGGGATGGTGGCCAGGGCTAGTTGGGCGGAGCGTGGATGTCTGGTGGGTGTGTAGAAGGAGAGGCAGTGTTTGAGGTATGCATGTCCAGCATTGTATGGGGGATTCGTAGGTGTGCGTGAGAAGCTTTCAGGTGATTCTTTTGTTGACAGATAGCCAGTGAAGGTCTCACAGGTGACCTGTGATGTGGTTGAGGCGTGGGATGTTCAGGGTGAGTCTGGCCGAGGCGTTCTGGACGGTCTGCAGTTTCAATGGTATCATTTCAATTCAATTATTCTTTATTCACCCAAAACAGGCCATGAAAGCACATTTAAAAAACTTAAACCTAACACAACTAATTACGTATGCAATGATATGAAGAACTGCTACAAAATCAGAATGTAGTCCACCGTGTATTAGGGAAAGTTTTGACAACACACGAACATTTACCATCTCTGAGATACAGTCATAATGGAACTCAGAGGGAATGAAATCCAAGACATTGTTGACTTAGAATAGAGTGACTCTGGACTTTGGATTACAAAATGGACTTACAAAATGACACTTTATTGACATTTTGACCATTTAAATGGGTGGGGAATGAAATTGTACGTCTAGCGAGTTCTATTGCAACAGATGTGAAACAGCCAGATCTAATAAAAGAAAATAAAGTTATTTAATTCCATTGGTTGGTGATGCAGGATTGTTTAAAGAGAGTGGGATCTGTTATGGCTCACAAACTTCGGACCTGTGAGAAGGAAATTGGCCGTGTTCCCCCTGCAGCCTAAAAGAGTAGGGGGTATTGGGGACTACCAGTTCTGCCACAAGGGTTTCCGTTTTCACACAATAACGCTAAATCAGATTTTCTAGACTGTAATGCAAAATACACTCTACTATTGTCCATAGCAGCTCAAAAATGACAGGGAAAGAAAGCTTAATTTATGATGAAAAAAGAAACTGACCAGGGAAAAAAAAATAGCTAAGAGAGGCATTTTGTGGAGGTTATTAGAGTCATTAATGAGAGATTACAGACCGAAGATATTCAGAATACACAATGATGGTGTTCCCAGCGGTCCCTTGTGCCAGGGGTTTCTGCTGTTAGCTCTGGGTGACATTGATCTTCAGGGACTGGGATCAGAGGAGGGCAGTGGACTGTGGAACTCAAACCACACTCACCCTCTTTAAGGGGCGTGGTGGAGCCAAGAGCTTTCGAACCACCAAATTACTTAAAGAGAGGGCAAAAATGGCCCTAGCTGAGGTCTTCAAATTATTTGGTCTGAGTCCCCCTAACCAAAATGTTTTGATGTACCTCCTCCATACATGTATATCTTCGCCTTGGTGGCCATGAGCTTTGGCAGCGGTGTTAGGCGAAGGTATTGTTCAAAGTTGAGTACATTAACTGAAGCCCCTGTATCAATAAGGTCAGTTATCGTCCCCCTTCCAATCTCTACTTGGCACATGGGTGGTGGCCTTCTCTTCTGGTTGTTTCTACCTGTAAATGAGATGGTAAACACCTTCTCCTCATCTTCTTCGTCCTCTACCAACTGTCGCATCGGCCGTTGCACTGCCTGGGGCGTATCCCGCTCCTCCTCTTCCTCTGACAGGAGCTTCACACGGCCATACTTCTTGTTCTCCGTCCCGTCATGTTGCAGTTGAGCTGCACTCAGGCATACTTTCGTGAAGTGGTTTGGCCGTCAACACTTCAGGCAGGGTTTCCCTCTTGCCGGGCATCCTCTAGGCGGATGACTAGGAAGCCCCCAGTTTCCACACGTCTTCTCCCATTGCTGGGCACTGGTCCCCCCGTCCTCTCCCTGGCCAATTTCTAATGGCGTCAACACATTCATCCTTTACTTTTGCCAGGTCTACTGGTGATGCGGTCACAGTGACTCGGGGTAGGTCGGACTCCATTTCTCCATCCCTTGCATCTGCCAACTTGTGAGAACGTCCTGCTTTGAGTATATCGTCCTGCAAGATTCCAGGTTACTTCAGAATGAACTTACTCAGGTTGGCGGAGTAGCAACCCTGAATGAGCTGTGCCCGTATTTCCACTTGCTTATCTATGCTGGTGCATGTACTGGCCAACTTGTGCAGCCGCACAAAGAAGACATCGACCGACTCGCCTTCCTGTTGGAGTGCTTGACACAGCTTGAAATGTTCTTAATCCGGATTCAATTATGGTTCAAAATAAAATGCCTGTTCAGTGCCCTCACCAGTGGATCAAAGTCATCCTCGTCTCTAGTATTCGTTAAGTCCTCAAACAGCTCATAAAGCTCATCTCCCCCATGTGCAGCATTGTCGAATGCTTGACTGTGCCATCCGTCTCGCACGTTGCGCGGAAATAATGTTTCAGCCTCTCAATCCATTTTCTCCATTTAGGCCCTGCTGTTGTGGGGTAAGCTAGTAGGCTGAGTGAGAGCAGCGTTCAGGCCTGGCTATCGCTTCCTCACGCGCCTGGCCAATATGTTGGGCTTAAGATTTTCCTTATCTCACTTTAATACAAGGACTCCTCATCGCGGTGTTTTTTTAACCCTCAAGTCAGGCGCGCAACACCCATTGGACTCAAAGGGCTTCAGCCCCCCCCCCCCCCCCCGTCGCGTGTGGCAGCCCGGGATGAGACAGCTTTCCGGGCACACACTCAGCCACACCCGAGCACTTCACAGGTCTTTAAAAGACCATTTGCATGGTAATGAGGCCTTGCTGTTGTGTCACCCCTTCTAAGAGCCCCTGCAGCTCCAATCTGCCTACTGGTTAAAGATTCAGCCCCCCCACCGAAATTTTTTCTTAGCCCCCCCCCCCGATATTTGGCTCTAGTTGCACCTCTGCCTCAAGTCCTCATACATCTATCTCTTCCCTTGAATTATGTCTTTCTATTTTCTTGTGGGGGTTTTGCTCTCACTTACTGGTTCCTCTTATATACTTTTTAGGTCTCGCCTGACCCAGCGCATGTGCTGGTCTGGCAAGACATTTTGTGAGGGCTCCAAAAAGTGCTACCAGACCAGCCTAGACCTGCAGTGCATGTGCGCGGGTGCGCGCGTTGCGCTTTACTTTCACTTTCGCGGGCGCTTTGTTTGATCGCGATCACTTTTGCGGCCGCACGGCCGCTTTGATGTTCTCCGTGAGGCTTCAATAGATTGCAGCAGTTAAAACAAGCCAATAGGTCTCGCTTTTGGGACCTTATAAGTGTTTAGTTATGCAACTGTTGCATGGCTAAACACTTATAAGGTCCCAAAGGCGAGACCTATTGGCTATGCCAATGCTTGTTTTTGTTTGCTATGGCCCCAGTTCAAATACTCAGGGATACCCTGTGCCACAGATACTTTTTCACGGTTCTTCCCTCATTAGTACCAGAGGGGCCGTCGCGAGGCAGGAGCCGGTGCCTCTCAGTCGTTTCTCATATCACTGTCGGCTACACGCTCACGTGCTGGCAGGGCCCACAGCTCCCCTCTTCAGTGCACGAACATGCACACATGCATCCATCCACACGGGGGCAGCACAACACTCTGCTGCCCACAGGTGCAATTCACCAATACTGTGGGTCTGCAGTCTCCTTGCAGGGTGGCAGCGGGATAAATTCCAGCCTCCTCGCCAAATGGCCACAGTGCAGGCCAAACTCTCTTGCAGCCAATGGGTCGTAGCAGTGCCACTGACACCACGCTGAAACAAACTCCTTCTTCTGCGGCTGGCACGACACCTCTGCGCACTCTGGATGCTTCGCAGCCTCCACTCAGGAGGCACCACCATCCGCGCAGGTTGCGGCAACCAGCCGCAATGATGGACGTGGAGACCACACTGGGAGGCAAGGACCAGCTCCCACCGGTACCGCATGGGACACCGCTGAGCAGCACAGTAAGACCCTCTCGTCGCCAGTGTAGAAGTGCAATACCTCGGAGGCCTCTAAGACTCTGCGGTCTAATGTCTGGGCACCTTGAGAGCAATACAATACAACCCACTGGCACAATGTAGTTGGTTACATACACTAGCCATGAGTGGCGTGTGTCCCTTTATTCATCGCTTTTAGGCTGAATTGCAAAATGTGAAACCA
This sequence comes from Triturus cristatus, assembly GCF_964204655.1. Lineage (NCBI taxonomy): Eukaryota > Metazoa > Chordata > Amphibia > Caudata > Salamandridae > Triturus > Triturus cristatus. The sequence goes on along the minus strand of NC_140590.1, from coordinate 80,755,378 downwards.
GATAACCCGGAATCAATGCCAGCTTCCCTACTCATTCAAATTGTTTGATCCTAAGCAACATTTAATTTCACAAAGCCTTGTTTTTTTAATTCTCACATATGATCTCGTTTTTAAATACTTTAGCTGAGGATGTGTGTTGCATAAGCACCTCTTATGTTTGATTTAATGGACTATAATGTTGCTCCATCTATAATAAGAATCTAGGCCACGTTTAGGGTTTACATGACTACTGACTTGCCTCTTAGGTCATTAACGCCATTGTCATTGGGGGACGAGCCATTAATAATTTTAAGTTCATGTTTAAAAACAATCACTTTTTTATAAATGCCTGTCAATGCAGCGATATGATCTGATCTACTAAAGTGAAACACTTCTCCATGTTAAAGAAATAAAAAATAAATAATTTTGAAGAGACTATATCATATTTTTACATTATGTTTGTTGCATGATATACATACTAAACATTTCCGTGGCTTGGCTTGTGCATGGACTGTTATAGCTAAGCCTGATTGTTAGTTCATTCTTGCTCGGCTTACTCTATTATTGGGCTGGTTTGCACAGCTCTGTTTGCGACTCAGGCTTAGTGCATTGGGCCAGCAGTCACTTAATAAAAGGATTTGTAAAAGGCAAAGATAGAAACATGGATCTTAGGCACCGATTTGACAACTCTACTATCAAGGCCTCTCATAGCACAGATGAAGAAGAGTTATGCAATGTAAATACATCTAAAATATTCTTGCATTGTACCTTGTCATGAGTTCCCAGGAAGAACTACCAGGCCCAGGTGGCATGGGCAGTGGCGCAGGTTTAGGGGGATGTTTGGAGTATGACACTTCCCAAATGCATTCTTGGCTTGGTAGTTGGGTCTGGGGTCCCTGTGTCGGGTCTGCCATCCCTGGGACTGTTTTTCTCATCATTCTCATTTCATGAAGGATTTTTAACTTGCTCCTTTTTTTGAGCGGAAACTTAAATACATTTAGTGACATGGTTTACCAACAAATAGTAAATCTGTACCCATAGAAGTGCTACTTGAATGGGTGCAAAATTACTTCTTTTGGAATTCACAAACATTGTAGTGGGCTTGGAGAGCTGCACCAGTCTCAGATTTCCCGGCATACTACTGGCAATCCAGAAGGTGAAGCGGTGAATTCTGGCAAAGTCTAACGCGGGCCATCACTCGCCATAACATTCCAACTCATTGTTTGTCGCCCACTGTGCACCTCTAGACAGAGGCCCACTGAATGCGTATCAGGACCGACTCTCCCATGGAAAGTCCATTGCAATCCGTTGCCACGTCACCCTCCACCCAGAAGCCCTTTGGTGTTTAGTTGGTAAAGCTGATATTCACACCCCCTCATTGGCTAAGGTGCACTCCTGCCTCTGGACATTGTTTTCTTTGGATTGCATGAGGGACTATCTGAAAAGTATGCTGAACCATCACACTGTTTGCAAATTCAACTATCTAGCACCCATACAGTTTCTATACAGAAATCTTTTTTGCTACTTTTTCCAACTATTTGCAAAATCTGTAGGTCTGGCTTTCACGTGCTAAAAGAGCGTTTGTGTGCAAAACTCATGCAAACCACATTTTTAATGAGTCTATTTGCGTGTGATGCCACTTTAAAGACAGACCTGATGGTTTTGCCAATCATTGTTTTAGTATAACATCTTGAAAGAGCTTTTTTCATTGGACTAAGACAAGTGTGTCATGCTTCCACTTTCCCCCTGTCGCAAAACAAATCCCAGCTAGCTTTTCCATCTGAAGAGGACCCTCTCCGCATCCCCAGACCGCTTGTTCCGTTCCGCCCCATCACTATCTCACAATGGACGGCATCCCTTCCCTCCTCCTTTCCAAGACTACCAATTTTCGCATCCTCCATGCTGCCAACGCACGAGAAACTGTCCCCTTGGACTCTCTGCCCTTGAGCCCCTGATTATCTTTCCATACTGGAGTGAGACAGGAGAAAAGTGCAACTGCCAAACCCTCCAAAGAAAATACAAAACAAAGTATGCAACGAGGACTAGGGGAAGCAACGGGGGAAGGGCTTGGAAGGGTGGAGAAGGCTGCAGTGGAAGAGAGAGCTGGGAGCCATGTGCTATGGCCCAGGGAGCAGCACACGAGGAAGAAAACATACGCGCTTCCATGGAATGTTGACATGAACAAACATGTAGTTCCCTGAATGTCAGGAGCAGATGGATACAAGTCATCCAATGAAAAGAACGACAAGAAGCTATGATTCAGGAAAGGCACAAACACAAGAAGAGGGAGAAAAGGCACTGAATTAGAATCAAGCAAGTATGATTGACAAGAAAGCGAAGCAAAGCACTGAGCTGACCAAAAGCCCAATGCAAGTATTGGTATTGTCCACATGGCTTTCAACTTCAGAGACCTAAAAGCTGTCTGTGGCTGAGACCTAAAAAAACAAGGAAACAGGCCTGCTCCATCTATGGACCCCAGATGTGAAAAACATCCCTTTATTGATAGGAACTTCCCCAACTGCAGGACTTAATTTGTGACGATGTTTCACCCAGACACATAATTCTTAACACTGGCACTTGTTTATGACAGTCCATCACATGGAGTCCCAGTCCCGCACTACTGTCACCAAGTGCAAGACTCGGGGCTCCCCACTCAATGTGAGGCCAAGAAAGGACACCGTTTGAGAGAGCCCTGCTCACCCCCTTAGTAGCTTGGCACGAGCAGCTAGGCCTATCTCCAAGGCACGAGTGTACAGTATGTGTAACCACGCCCACAGCAACCCCCTGGTGTCACCACAAATGGATTCCACACAAGTTTGATAAAACGAGTCTAAACTTTAATTTAAAAGATATACGATCAGACCACACGTTACAAGGATCAACATATAATCAAGGGTAATAATTGTTCAAGATGGCTGGTAGGTTCAAATCCCAATCACCATTTTCTAAACGCTATGCTGGTCGTAATGCTAGATTCACACACGCTTCAATAGACAGACAATAGTGCAATGCGTAATGATACAATCCTGTGCTGAGCAAAGGAGAAATAATACAATGTGTAACGATACAACCCGGTACCTTGCAATGGGAGAAATAATGCAATGCGAACCTCTACAAACATGTACTGCCCAATGAAGGAATAATGCACTGCGTCGCACCCCAATCACATACTTTGCAATGAAGAAATAATGCAATGCGCCCGCTACAATCACGTACTTTGCAATGAAGAAATAATGCAATGCATAGCTACAATCATGTACTTTGCAATGGAGAAATAATGCAATGCGGGCTGCTGCAATCCTGTACTTTGCATGGGAGAAATAATGCAATGCACAGCGCTACAGTTGTGTACTTCGTTATGCAGAAATACTGTCAGGTGTCATAAGACCGTCCGGCAGTTCGTTAGCAGCAATATTGGCAATGTATATTACGACAGTCAGCCTCTTCGATAACAGTTGCCCCTACACGGACCAATGATGACAGAAATCACAGCTTCTCTCTCGGGCCCCAGTACTGCCACTCCTTTGGTCAGTACGGGCCCCACTCTGGGCCGAAGCAAAGGCTCACATCGCCAAAAGGACTGAGAGGCCGAGAGAGTGTTCCTCTGAGCCCGCACCCCGCCCAGGCAGTGTTCCACCATAGCTAGGGGCGCGGCCCCACTCTCCTCTCCTCCTTCAACGGACTGGGCCTTTCGTGTAGAACTTCCACAATGGCCCCCAGCGGCTCGGTCTGGCAGCTCAGCTTCTCCGGGGCTGCCGGTCTGGGCCGTGACTGTTAGGAAGGTCTCCGGGTGCACGTTCATCACAGCACCCTCCGGGTCTCCTCTGGCACGAAGCCACACACACAACGCTGGATGAGTCTTTCCGTCGACTCCGAGTGCACGCTCACCAGGCGCTCCTTCCTGCGGTCTCAGTTGGCACCAAGACATGCACACCGCGCTGGAGAGACTCACTTTCTTCTAGTGCACACGATGATCAGCCCATCACCTCCACAGTCTCAGGTTGCACCAACCCACGCACACTGCTTAACTGAGACTTACTCCAACTCCGGTGCTCTGATATCCAGGCGCTCTTCACCCACGCCTCCTGCCGCACTTCGACACTCTCACCACGTCCGAATCTCACTCTTCCTCCGGTGCACTCGATGACCAGGTGCTCCTCACCAGCGCTCCGGTGCACCCCGACACGCACCCTGCGTGTCTGAGACTCACTCCTCCTTCGATGCACACACCGACCAGGCACTCTTCACCAGCGCCTGAGGTGCACCACAACAAGCACCCTGCGTGTCCGAGACTCACTTCTCCTTCGATGCACGCGTCGACCTGGCACTCTTCACCGACACCTGCCGTGCACCAAGACACGCACCCTGCATGTCTAAGTCTCACTCCACCACCGATGCACACACTGACCAGGCGCTCTTCACCAACACATGCGGTGCACCATGACACGCAACCTGCGTGTCCGAGACTCACTTCTTCTTCGATGCACGGGTTACCTAGGTGTTCTTTACCAACGCCTCCTGTGCAACACCACACGAATCCAGCGTGTCCGAGTCTCACTTTTCTTCCGTGTGTCCAAGATCACAGGGCACACTTTCCGAGGGTCTCAAGCTGCCACAACTCACGCCCACCACGTTGCTTGAAACTTCTCCGGAAACTCACCTCGGGCCCTTGGGGTTACAAGACAGAGCACAAAGCACAGTCTTCTTCAAGCAGGGGGACGCAGGCGCACAAAGCACAGTCCCAACAGCCTCTTCCTTGGTTAAAACAGCAAACTGCAGACCAGTCCCAGATAATGAAGCAAGGGTTGATCCTTCCCAGCAGTCTCTTCAGTTGTTCCTTCCTAAACAGAGGTTCATCTTTACCACGAAATGGGTCTAAGTCTTTTCAGTCTCAATCCATTTCTATTCCAATGTTCAGGGGCCTCAGCTCTCATAGTTATACCACTAAATGTCTTTGAAGTTCGTTGTGCTCAGGGGTCCCTGACCCCTGCCTAAATCAGTTCTGGGTGTCTCCCTCCCAGTGTCACCTTTCTCCCTTTGATACTGGGGGTCTGTATCCTTAACCACTCAGCAGGAGATGGGTCAATTGGTTTATAGCTCCAGCCCAGGCCTATTCACCTCCCAGGCTTCCCCTCCCCTTACTCTCCAGATGCAGGGAGGCCTGGTGCCATCTCAACCCCTCCCTGGGTCAAGACCTCTCCCAGCTCCTTGCACCTCTCAGATCCAGACAGTCAATCCACATTCAGCAGAGACACACAGAAATGCTTAAAGCACAAAACTCAGCCACTTTCTAAAAGAGTGGCTTCTGAACACACAGTGACAAAACCACTTTCATAGAAAGATGTGTTATAACACTGTGAGTTCTTACATACTAAACTACACCACTCCATTTTAAACTTATAGGAAACTAGGCTAACAAACACAATACCCAGCCTCCCCATTCTATCCTATGGGCAAAATGGTCTTTCACCAGTGAAAAACGTAATGGGGTGTTTTTCATTGTCAGGACATAACACACACCTCAGTATATGTCCTGCCTTTTTCCTACACTGCACCCTGCCCAGGGGCTACCGGGAGCTCCCACAGGGGTGCCCACAGTGTACTAAAAGGGAAAGTAAGGCCTGACAAGTGGTTGCGCTTGTTAGGACAACATACTAACTTAGCACTCTGCACGCAGGCCCTACACTGAAGGCCTGAGTTCCCTTCTCTGCGTGCCTTTGCATTACTAGCCCTGGCACACACAGTGCACATCACTAGGGAATTTACTAATAAGGCAAACATACCAATCATTGCCAACCAATTACCATTACACTTTACATAGGGAACACTTGTACTTTGACACTGATCAGCAGTGGCAAAGTACCCAAAACATCTAAATTGGCAACTCTAGGTCAGGAAAACGGTAAAGGGGGGAAAGCAAAAGGTTTAGGGCACTTTAGCCCAAAAGGACAAGTCCTACAGAGGTGTAATCTATTTTTTAGCAGAGCACTTAAGCAGATTTGTTTAAAAACGTACTGTACCTTTAAAAAACAATAATGCCTGCATATTCACAACATTCTTACTGCTGTGGCCAACCTGAGATAGTTCATATTATCACATTGTTAGGAGTGTGATTGTAGTGGCACTTTGTGGGGCTGGTAAGGCAGTGGTGCATGCTGCAGTCTCCTCCTGAGAAATAGATTTTACACTTTAGGTACTTCCCAAGCTTGCTTCAATTTAAGAAAGAAGTGCACCTCTTTAAAGTGCACTATATTACAATGCACTAACAGTCCACTTCTACTCTCTGAGCCTGGCTATCATCCATCAACTTTATAGTTGTCTTTGACCCTGTACAACAGTCCACTGCCTTTTGCTGAGGTCCACACTTTACAAACACCACATACATATATACAAACTTAGATAGCTAGAGATACTGGAAATTCTCAGAAGGGGATTTAGACTGTACCCCTAAAAGATGTTTGCAAAAAATGAAGTCAAACCTTATGTTATACTATTCTTTTTTAGGCCTGGGCTAGAGAACCCTTTAGGTGTCAGTCAGCCTCAAGTTTTCTAAAAAAAATTATACATCATAATGCATAATCATACATGGAGAAAATGTGCTTTGGGACAGACATCTCTTGCTATTGGTTAGCTTGACTGTCAATAAAAAGTTGGGTTATCCTACAAGTTACCATAGGTATGGTATGAGGGAATGGGTAAACCCTGGTTAACCACAGTCTTCTATGACAGTGCTCCATTTGCTAGCAGGACAGTCATTTTATCATTCCAGTGTCAGTTAAGTTGAAGGACGGTATTCTTCCTGTTCACATAATAACAGTGTTTGATTGGCCGGCAACAGTTTGTTACTGCCTTATGGGAAATTGGATTTCTAATTGAGGGAGGGAGCAGATCCTTCTCAAGCAAGAAGCACAATACCTGTCAGGGTGAACCACAAAAGTCACTAAATTAACCTGTGAATAACCCTCTGGAAGCTTGGCAGTAAGGCTTAATTTAGAGGCAAGGTGTGAAATATGTATGCAGCACACAAATAGAAAAACAGTGAAAACAATAAACAATAAAAATTCCGCACCGCACTGAGTGTATGGCAGCGAGGCACTTTGATACTTGACGTCTCCCATCTCCCAAGGTGGCTTCTCTCCGTGACTCCACTTCCTCTGATGAGATTTGCTCACCCCTAAACATATGGAAACCAAATGAAGAACAGGTCAATATCCACAATAAGAATCTATACTGCCCTAAATGATGAATTACAGCACACCTTTGGCTTCAATACTTTAAAAGACAAACATTATGCCCTGATGAAGTCCACATGTAGTGGACGAAACACATGAGCTGTTCTGTGCCATTTCTAGGAACAATAAAGAGTACCTTGGCCGTCACTTGAAGAGAATGGACTACACATTTATTTGTTGAACTTTTCTGATCCTTTGATGACGCACCTTGGAAACAGCGGGTGCAGTGGATGTGCACGCAATGTTGCTTTCTACAATATATACCTCTACAAATTGGAGGGAATAAGGAGGGAAGTGCGACTACTGCATTGGCTCACTGTTTCATTGTTTTGAACGTTTGTCATTATGTGTTTTGTGAAAATTATAATTAAAACTTTTAATCAAGTGGTGTGTTTTTTGAAAACCTGTAATCAAATGTCTGGCTTAAGCGGCTGTTCCTCAAAGTATTTCTGTTCATTTATTTAAAACAGGTTTTGTTTGACTCCATTTTCTTAATGTCATTCCTTGCCCTCAATTTCATTTTGCCGCAAATGCTAACAATGTAGATAGCAGTTATGGTATTTTTAATCAGGGTCACTGGAATTATGCAACAGAGGGGGACCAAATTATATGGCAGTTTTAATTAAGCGGCATAATGCAGCGCATTTTATAATATTACCACATTATTTTGTTTTTTTAAATCATATTAACACTATCTTGGAAAAGCTTTCCCGTCGTTAGGGCCAGTCTGACACCAAAATGCAGCAATAAGCAATGTACAGATGACCAGTCAACCTTTGCAAAGGGCCTTTCAGAGTGCAGCAATAAATGTTCCCTAGTTTGTCGTAGCTTTGATCAGTTTGACCAAGAAACTAATTTATTTTTTGTTAAAATCTACAGATAATGCAGCAAGTGATTCAACTACGACAAATCCAAAATTATGTGCAAAAAGCCGTACCACAGAACTGAATAATTCCTGTGGCCTAAGTGAACGGCAAGGGCGGTCGACCTCTAATCTGGGGAACCGGGTTCGAGTCTCGGAAAAGACGCGCAAAATTGCTGTGATTTTGGACAAATCACTTAATCTCCCCGTGCCTAACAAAAATGTCCTCATGTAACGCAACTGGTGCTCATGTAACGCGCTCTGATACCCGATACCTTCGGTCAAGTTTGCGCTGTATAAAACTCCATAATATATTTTTTTTAAAACAGCAAACTTTTTCTTGATGTTGGCTGCATACCTGGTGTGCACCATCAGCCAAATGTGCCTGCTTGCATAAAGAGTTTTCATAAACCTGCCTGTTAATATGTAAAAGTTTATTTTTGTTAACCATTCCTTGTTTTATTAAAGTTCACAGATGCATGTATTTCTTCCACAGATGTGTTTTCTTACAAGTCAACAAACAAGTCAAAACATCTTTTTCTCCAGAAGTAAATGGGTCAAATGCAATTGAAGGGAACTTTATAGCCTTAGTTGAAGTTTGATTTGATTTTGTTTTTCATGCATAGCCTTTCCATTTACATAACAATAGACCTCTATTAATGTGGTTGCAAAATGTGGTTGCAATTTGTGTACCGGCTTTTAACGGCAATTAAATTATTTGTGAACCAACCTTTATATAAACAGTTTGGTTGACAAACAAATATGAATCAGAGGCTGTCACCCTAAGATCTACCTCATGAATATTGAGGAAGTAGGTCGCAAATTTCAACTCACTAAAATTAAGGGCCATCACAGGGATGATGGCCTGCTTTTGTCGGCAGACCACCATGTCTCTGATCGCTTTTAAATTAAGCAAAGTTTTTTTAATGCAGCCCGTTTTGCTGAAATGAAATAGGGCTGAGTTCAAGAAGAAACATTTACTTTTTTGTCTGTTTGTGGGTTGGCAGTGGTCCAGTGAGGCCTCCCCCTCTCTCAGCCATTAATGGCACCATCCCCCGGGGTCGGCTCAGTAGACATATACCAGGGAGCCCATCCCCAGGACATAGGGGTTTCCCTGCCTGCAGCAGTGCAAGCTGGGAAATCTGTGTTTGATCTCCACTTTATGGGAGCGTTTTGTATTTCCCACCAAGCGGGAGTAAACACAAATCCTGCTCCCAGTCAGCGGGAGCTTTCAAAATGGTCCTGCCCTCTGGTAGTGAACTTTTGATCTGTTTCCTCGCCCGCACTGATGTGGGCGGGGAAACAGATCCAAATATTGCTCCCGCCTGCAGGGAGCAGCATTAGTAGCTGCTCACTGGTGGCGGGAGCAATGCCTGCTCCTGCTGCATGGGGGATCTGGCTGGGGAGTTCCCCTCATATAAACACATTATGTCTCCGGGGGCCTCTGGAGGATTGGGAGGGTCACGTGGCAGTTCTCCCCACATAGAGTAAATGATGCAGGTCCCGGGGATGGGTACAAAGGGCAAATAATGGTCTGGGGAGGGAGAGTCAAATTATTTTTCCACCTGGTTCCAAACCCAGTATAACAGAATTAGTATTTTAATCTGTACTCTAATTTTCCCTGTGATGAGTTATTTTGAGAGGTCGGACTGCAGGTTTAAACTGCAGCAGTCAGGCTACACTGGTTGGCATGACACCAGGTTTTCTTAGTCACACTAGTGCTGCAGTCCACTGGTGACACCTCCCCGCGCCACGGGTGTATTCCTGCACCATATCATATGGGCTTGTAGGAAAGCTAAATATACCAATTGGGAGTTAGCCTCTTTTAACATATTTTACTGGTTGGAGCGTATGTTCTGGTGCCTGATTAGCATTGTCCCAGTGCACAGAGCCAAAAAACAGCAGCATCAGTACGAAAAATGGGGGTGGCTACGCAAAAAGGAGGCGCTATCTCACAAACATTCAGAAAGAAAAGAGTAAGGTATCCTTTTGCCTTGTAAAGCAAGTGGGGGTTACCTGATTTGAACCAGGCACCTACCACCTGGAATCTCTGGAAAAATATTGTCATGAACTATTGCTGTAATTTCTGTTACCCACACTCTCGGCCTGGTAGATTCACTGGCCACCGTGGAGCACACCTTCTTGCAGTGTAGCGCCTTGTTACCAGCCTGGTACTCGCCACCGTGGAGCACACCTTCTTGCAATGTAGCGCCTTGTTACCAGCCTGGTACTCGCCACCGTGGAGCACACCTTCTTGCAGTGTAGCGCCTTGTTACCAGTCTGGTACTCGCCACCGCGGAGCACACCTTGCAGTGTAGCGCCTTGTTACCAGCCTGGTACTCACCACCGTAGAGCACACCTTCTTGCAGTGTAGCGCCTTGTTACCAGTCTGGTACTCGCCACCGCGGAGCACACCTTGCAGTGTAGCACCTTGTTACCAGCCTGGTACTCGCCACCTTGGAGCACACCTTCTTGCAGTGTAGCGCCTAATTACCAGACTGGTACTCGCCACCGTGGAGCACACCTTCTTGCAGTGTAGCGCCTTGTTACCAGCCTGGTACTCGCCACCGTGGAGCACACCTTCTTGCAGTGTAGCGCCTTGTTACCAGCCTGGTACTCGCCACCGCGGAGCACACCTTGCAGTGTAGCGCCTTGTTTCCCGCGCTTGGGGAGGGTGGTGCTGCTCAGATAAATTATGCACTGTGTGTACTTGATGACTAAAAATAAGTGTATTTGGGCGTCCGAAAATGTGTCTGCTTCTTGCCTTTTTGTGACTCTTAAGTCTGTGTGATATCCGCAACTGCTGACAACCCTGCACACTAGTGTGGCTAAAAAAGGCCCTATCACTCCGTAATCACCCAAAGGCAGACTTTGGACCCTAAAGAGACACCGTAGTCTTATTTACCTCCTAGCAATATCTCAAGCTGGGCAAATGTGTGTACCAGTCCTCCTGATTAAAATTAAACAAATTAGCTACACACACCAATCAACAATAACGTCTGTAACACACTTACAACCGAACATACAAACAAAATATTGACCCTAATTTATCACCACATTTCCTGATAGAGAGAGAATGGGTAAAAGCTTTGATGCATCAGGTCCATCGACTTTAACGCCACTAGTGATGCCCCTAGTCTGTGATGAAGTTCTCGAGAGCAGGATGTGAGGTCATACGAGCCAAACAGTGCTGAAAGGTCATAGTGATGGAAGTGCAGCGCTATACGAATCTCTCTTAACCTGAAATAAAGTAACAACCATCGGCTGCGTCTTTTTGCTTCCCTCGGCACAGCCAGGTGCCAAACCCAACTCAGGAGATTTGACCTTGAGTTTTTGATGTTTTTTATTTCTGTAAAATGCGCTGATCCCTGCAAGGTTTCCCACAGCTAGCCTGATCATATACACTCCCTGCAGGCCACCAGGGCCAGACAGAAGGCTCCGAGGGGGCATCTTTGTGACAGAGGGAGCCAGTGCAGAAGGCCAAGTTGCTTACATTTTGGATTTCTGAGTGTGTGTCAAAAAAGAGCTGTGAATGTCAAACGACCCAAGCTTAGGGTATTTCACTGCAGATAAGACAAAGACATTTAGATAATTGTTTCTGTGTTAGACAACGCGAAATGAAGAATTTTCAGATGGTGCCTGTAAAAAGCAGGGGTCAGTCTGCCAATCTGTGGAATGAGAGCAAGAGTGGCATCAGATTTAAAGCCCAGATTGTAAACAGCCTTGGCACGTATGTAAGACAAATCCAGGAGGACACTTTTTATCACCTCTGATTTGTCAGATTTAAGCTTCAGGCAATTGCAAAACTTCCAAGTGTCAATTAAACATCACCCATTCCAAAGGTCGGTGGCAAGACTCAGTCTTGGGCAAGTCTGGCCAAAGATAGACCTTAAATATAGCAGGGCTAAGAGATGAGCTCTGTTCGCAGCCTGTAGGAAGAATACATCGAGGATGGTAGAGAGAGCAGACTGTGTCTAGAGAGGAGGTAGGCGGTCTAAGTCAGAACAGTGTCTTCAGTGTCAAAAGGTCGCGGAGTATGGAGACAGTGACAAGGCTCCTAGCAATCACTTCCCCGAGGCCACCCGGGAACACAGGCTGCTGTTACAAAAAGCATTGGCCAAGTCAAAAGGTCTGGTATTATTCATGGTTTTTGCAAAACTTTATTATTTAGGTAGCTGCTAGGCGTTTGTCAATCTAAAAATAATTGATTGATTTAGGACTAAAATGTTTTGGTCCCTGAAAAGCACACATTTCCTAGCACTGAAAAGAACTACTTTATGTGTGGGATCTGCTCATTTTGAGAGGGCAGCATGCCATAACTCACATTGAAGACAGTCATTGGCTGAAGAGGATTGACACAATGCCCCTAGATGCATGCTCAAGTGAGATGGAGAAAAATGTGAATGACACAATTATAGACAAATGGATTAAGTATGACTGAAAACCACTATAATCAGGGCCACTGGTTATGCGATTGTGTGGCCGTGGTGTTTTCTGCATTAGATTTGTCTCATTTGCCACTCAATCCATCATCTATTGCATAATCTACAGATTTAAACAAAAAAATATTTTGGTTCTAGCTCAAACGGTTCCAAACTTATGAAGAATGTGTTACTGTGCAGTGGAAAGACCTTTGCAAAGTTAGAATGGTCACCTTTCTGTTGCCTATTGCTATATTTATGTGTTGTAAATATTATTATTCAGGTGCAAACAATGCCCAGACAGTGTTAACAAGTCTAATAAAAATGTCAATATAATGTAGTAACACTACCATGATATGTGGCGCATTATTCTGCATAATTTGCCTTTTCTTGCCACATAATTTACTCAACCCTGCTGCATAATTTGGCCTTCTGGTGCCACGTAATTCCAGTGGCCATGTCTCTAAGTAATATCATACACATAATTTTAGTAAAATCAAAAGGTCTTGGTGGACAAGCCATAGAAAAACCAATTGTTCTACCATTGGCTGCCACCCTCTTGCCTTTGAGAAACAAAGAAAGAAAAAAGAAAGAAAGCAACAAGCAAACAAAAAAAGAGAAAGAAAGAAAGCAGGAACTGAAGCAAAAAAAGAAGGAAAGAAGGATAGAAAGAAGGAAATAAAAAAGACAAGAAAGCAAGAAAAAGGAAAAAAGAGAGAAGGAAGATAAAACAGTAGGAAGACTAGAAAGAAAGAAGGGAAGGAAGAAAAAAGAAATGAAACAGAAAAAAGAAAGCAAGAAAGAAGGAATGAAAAAAAGGATAAAAAAAGATGGAAGAAAAGAAAGAAGGCACGAGACAAAGGAAAAACGAAAAAGGAAACAAAACATGAAGGGAGATGAAGGAAAGAAGGAAGAAAAAAGATCGAAAAGAAGGAAGGAGAGAAAGCAAGAAATAAAGAACAGGAAGGAAAGAACAGGAAAGAAAGAAAGCAAAGAAGAAATAAACTACGACAGAAGAAAGGAAGAAAAGAAAGAAGGCAAGAAAGGAATAATGAAAGACAGTAAGAAAGAAAGAAGGAAGGAAGGAAAGAAAGAAGGAAGGAACGGAAAGAAGGAAGGAAGGGAGGAAGGAAAGCAACAAAGAAAAAAGAAATGAAAGAAAGAAGGAAGAAGAAAGAAAAAAGATGAAAGGAAAGAAGGTAGGCATTATAAAAAGAAAGCAAGAAAAAGGTAACAATGAAAGAAGGAAACAAATAAAAAAGGAATGAAAGTAAAAAAGAAAGCTGGAATAAAAGCAAGAAAAAAGGAAAGGAGGAATGAAAGAAGGACGCAAAGCAAGAAAGAAGGAAAGAAAGCAAAAGAGGAAAGAAAAAGAAAGAAAGAAATAAGAAGGAAAAGAAGAGAGATGGTAAGAAGAAAGGTAAAAAGAAAGAAGGAACGAAAGAAAGAAAGAAAGAAAACATAAATCAAAGAAGGAAGGAAAAAAGGAAAGAAAAGGAAAAAAAAAGAGAAGATAAAAATAAGGAAGGAAAGAACACAAAAGAAAAAGAGACAAAGAAAGAAGGAAAGAAAGAATGAAGGAAATTATAGGTACTGCAAATTAAACACAATAAAAGCTGATTGTTTCTCATGGGCAAAGTTTATTTAAGAACCATTTGTGAAATTTAGTCCAGAATAAACGTGTTCTGAAGAATTACACACGTTTGAATTCAACATGTATGGTATTGAAACTTTTGGTTTGTGTACTGCATGTCCGGTAACATGAGGAGAACTTAATACAAAACAGTTACAAATGGTCCCAATCGTTTATGCTGTGAAATCTAACCTCAGTTAGATAAACAGAGGACATTTCAAAAAGAATTTACAACAGAATTGTCAGGAACTGATATTGTGTGGAAAGTGGCCTGAGCTCACATCTAAAAATCTGCACAATTTGCAACTCGTTTTTTTAGTACATCTGTCACTTTCAGTGGATTCAAGCCTATGACCTTATAAGTGCCTGGATGGCAAGTGATGAACCACAAGCCATCTGTGTCTAATACTGATGGCTGCAGAGATCTAAATGTCAGAATATCATGAAGCTAACCTAGACACAGAAGTCTAAAGCCACAGTAAACTACCACTCAGAGCCAGACTAACTTATTTACCTAAAGTGTGAGATTAAGCACCCTAACAATATTTTTCATCCTAAAAGCTTTACATTTTATTATTTTATTATTCTTTTTGCTGACAACTGAATGTCCTTTGACCTCAGGTTGACTGTCCCAAATCCAGTGTAAAGTGCATTGATGCAAAATAAAATTCAGAGGTAATCAATGTATTTATTTTTATGATCACTGGTACTATTAGTGGCCCACATATACACATTTGAAAAGTGCCAAAACAGATGTGTTGGTGGCCCTGTTATTAAAATCTAGAACTTAACCAGAGTAAACAATCTTTATCGATCCTGGTTCTCATTGTTCTTCAACACAACTCCAGTCGTACAATTGTAGAATGTATTTAATGCCTGAGACATCGTGTTAGACCTGGCATCGTTAGGGTGGTCTTCCCCAGGACCTTTTGCCTTTGGTCTCCGTGTTTTGCTGATTCTTTTTGTTGGATTTAGGGCTCTGAGCACTTTACCAATGCTTACCAGTGCTAAAGTGCCTGTTCTTCTGTTCTAAATATGATGACATTGGTGTATAACTGATTGGTATTTTTGTTGTACTGATAAGTCTCTTGTAAAGTCATATACCATATACCCAGGGCCTGTATACTTCAGACGCTTCCAGTGGGCTGCAGCACTGATTGTGCCACCAACAGAAGTAGCCTTTCAAACCTGTCTCAGGGCTGCCACTGCTGTGCCGGCATGTGCAGTTTACTTTCACTTCGAATCGGCATTTACTACTATTTGCAAGCCTTAAACTCCGCTCATATTACATATGTCACCCCTACGGTAGGCCCTAAGTAACCCTAAGGGCAGGGTGCCATGTAAGCAAAAGGTAGGACATGGACTTTTATGTTTTGCATGTCCTGATAATGACAAACAGCCAATTTTGGCTTCCACTAAAGTAAGGCCTATCCTCTCGTAGTTCAGGATTGGGAATTCCTTAATACACTTTTAAGTTGTAAATCCTGATCAGAGAGGAGTAGCTTTTCATATTTCATATTGTTAGAAATGGGGTTCTCTAGTTGTCAGAGGTAGGAACTTTTGTAAAAATAGGGACCCCTGCTTCTAGTCAGGGTAAGGGGGATACACACTTTAGATAAACCCTGCTCACCCCCTTGGTAGCTTGGCCCGAGCAGCTAGGCTTATCCCAAAGGCAATGTGTAAAGTATTTTTACTCAAAACACACAGTAACGCAGTGAAAACACCACAAATGGACACCACACCAGTTTAGGAATATAAACTATCTTTATCTAAACTTAACAAGACCAAAATGACAAAAGTCCAACTTACACAGTTAAAAATAAGACTTTCAAAAGGTTTCGAGAACTTGTACCATAGAAAACTATGTGTGCGTGACTTTTACACAAAGTACCTGTAGTTGCGTCAAAATTCACAAGGCCAAACAACCGCAGAGTCGGAAACAAAGAGATGCGTCAGCTCCTGAGACCTTGGGGAGGCGATGCGCCAATCACGCTGCACGCAGAGGAAGGGTTGCGTCGAATCCGGCCTGTATAGGGATTGATGCGTCGATTCTTCGTGACTGTACCGGCCCGCAGGTGATGCATCAGGAAAACTTACCACCCAGGTGTGATGCGTGGAAATCTGGGATGCGTTGGTAATCGATGCGGCGGTGTTGTGTAGCGCTGCCTCGGTTTTCTTCAGCCATAATCCCTCAATGCGTCAATTCTTGCAGCGGCAAGAGGCGCTGCGTCGGTTTTCGCAGCGGTACGGCAATGCGTGGACATTTTTCTCCAGCCTTGGAGATGCGCCAGAAAAACAGCCGCAAGAAGAGCTATGTGATGATTTTTGCAGGTTTCTTCTGTCTTCCAGCTCCCAAACAGCAGCAGCAACCTCCACAGGTCCTAAACTGGCACAGGCGCCTCTTAGCAGGTCAGAACTCACAGCAACAGAGTTTAGGGGAGCTTGGGGTGAAGTCTTTGTGTCCCTGAGACTTCAGAACAGGAGGCCAATACACGCAGGTCCTTGAAGATCTCCTTCAAGCAGGGGACACAGCAAACAGCAAAGTCCTTCTCTTTTCCTAGGCAGAAACAGCAACTGCAGGCCAACCCCACACAACACACAGCTAAGGGCAGTACTTCTCCTCAGTCTCTCCAGCTCTTCTCCTTGGCAAAGGGTATTCTTGAATTCCAGGGATGATCTAAATTTCTGGGGTCAGTGCCCCAATATTTATACACAAATTCATTTGTTCTCTGGTGGCAGAGAAGCTCTTTACCAGCCAAAACCAGTTCTGTCCTCTCTGGTGCAGCTGCCCGACAGGAGGCGGAGACAGCATTGACAAAGGCAGGCCAGGTCCATTCAGGTGTGAAAGAAATCTCCTCCCCCTACTCTAAATGCAGCCCAGGTTTATTCAGCCCATCCCTGACTCATCCAGGTAGGCAAGACACACGTCAACGCCCTCCCAAGTAGCCATCGGAGAGAATGCACATCCACAAAAGCCAAACAGTCAATACACAAACCAGCAGAAGCACACAGGTTGGCTAAGCAAGAAAATACCAACTTTCTAAAAGTGGTATTCTCGAACACACAATATAAAAGTCATCTTTACTAAAGGATGCATCTTTATATTCTGAGTTCAGGCATACTAAATGTTATCTTCCCATCTTATCCCAGTGGAAAGTTATATTTATAAGATGTCACAAATGAACTCCTGTGTTATCCCATGGGGCAAGAAAGCCTTTCAAAGGTGAACAACTAAACTGGCAGCATTTCACTATCAGGATATGACACACATACCAGTACATGTCCTACCTTTCACCTACTCTGCACCCTGACCAGGGGGGTACCTTGGGCCTACCATAGGGGTGCCTTACATGTAGAAAAGGTGAGGGTTAGTGCCTGGCAAGTGGGTGCACTTGCCAAGTTGACATTGCAGTTAACAACTGCTCTCAGACACTGCAGCGGCAGGCCTGAGTTACCTTTTCAGAGCTACTCATGTGGGTGGCACAATCAGTGCTGCAGGCCCACTAGTAGTATTTAATTTACAGGCCCTGGCACACTCCAGTGCACTTTACTAGGGGCTTACCAGTAAATCAAATATGCCAATCAGGGTGAATCAATTGTAACAACAATTTAACACAGGGAGAGCATATGTACTTTAGCACTGATCAACTTATGTAAAGTGCCCAGAGTCATAAAACCAACAAAAACAGGTCAGAAACAGATGGCCAAAAAGCAAAACGTCCAGGGATAAATCAGCTAAAAAAGCCAGGTCTAACACATATGTTTGGAATGGTAATGATAAATCCTCCTTTCTGATGAAGTTGGATTTACCATTATTGTTTAATAAATGCCACTTTTATAAAGTGGACACTATCTGCTTTTTGTGCCTTACAGCCTGTCTCCAATACATGTCTGGGTTGTGGGGCAGCTACCCTTGGTTCATTCCTGCTAGACAGCCACGAACACAGGATTCGTCTCATCTGCATTCTGAGCACTCATCTGCATTCACCTGCATTCTGATGGCTCTTCATGGGCAGAGTGGAATGGGAGGAGGGGCTGACACTTTCATGTCAATAGCTTGTGTCCTGTCTAACCCCGGGCAGAGAACTCCCCTCGGCCAGTGGAGTTTACAGAGTTTTGCCTACTCCGCGCTCTGTTGAGAACGCAGAGTTCAGGCAAAACTCCGACTCTGTGGCAGAGCGGAGTTAGCCGGCCCCTCCACCCTTCCTAATTTAATTATAATTTTAAAAAAGCCACTTACCTCCTGTGGTGTCTCCGGGCTGTCTCCTCCTTGCCATGGTCTCTCTCTCCTCCTTGTCCTCGCCGTCCTTGTCCACGGAAACCCCTACATTGTACGTTTTGTGTGCCACAGCAGGTAAGTGCCTTTTTTTATAATTAAATTAGGGAGGGTGGAGGGGAGCAGACTTTTTTCCAACTCCGTGGAACTCCAAGTAATGGCACTACTCCAGCTCTGCCCGGTCTTAGTCCGGTCAACACAAAGCACTGAATTACCACCCACAGATAGCCTGGCAGACAGGACTGAGGTGAAAGGGATCCTTGTGCACTTCAGAGAGCTGCTATGAAGTCAATGCCTACATAAAAGGCACTTTTGGGTATACGTATTGGCTCGCTGACCTCCTAAAATCAGACACTTCTGGATCTTGAACTGAACTTCTGTCAGAAGGACTGCTGTGCTGCTTAAAGGACTCAACTGGACTGCTTTTCTTGAATGGCTGCTTTTCTGCTTGTTGCTCTGCTGCCTGCTGCTCCCTGGCTCTACTGAAGGATAGCTGGCCTCTGCCTTCCCTCCCAGCGATCTCCAGGGCTTGCTGGCTTTCCTCCAGATTTCCGAAGTCTCAGGGACACAAAATAGTTCCTGCAAACCTGCTGGTGCTATTGGACTCTGCCTTCTGTGAGTTCTACCCTTGCCTGAGGTGACCTCTCCACGTTCTGGGCATCAGAAGTGGGTTCTGCCGCTGTTTTCTTCAAAACCAATGCGTCATCATTACTTCGTCGATCGGAACTGCCAACGCAGAAGATGTTCGATGACAGCGGTTCTACAGCCTGTACGGCCCTATAAGGATGTTCTGTGCGGCTTGACGATGACGCATTGCCTTCACTTCAGTGAAGATCGATGGCTGCACAGTGACCCAACTGTGTGGAAATGAGTGACGCGTCAAGCCCTCAGGGTCGACTCTTTGCTCCATCCAAGATACTTTTTTGTCAGTGGGTGCTGTAGCAGGCCTGCCCTCCTTCACAGTCAGACTGAACTTTAGATTTGCAGCAACGGTCCCTCCTGACCTCATGTAACCTTTTACCCACGAGTGACTTCTAAGCACTATTTTTGCATTTAATCTCTAAAAATTCATATCTTGACTTCTACTGATTGGATTTTTGTCATTTTGATCTCATTTTGCTCAGAGAACTGTTCTTTGTTTCTTTAAACCTGTAAAACCTGTAAACCTGTAAAACCTTTAAACCTGTTTAACCATTTTGTGGTTTATAAATTGGGGTACTCTGTGTGTGTGTGTGTGTTGCACAAATGCTTTACACATGGTCTCTCTAGATAAGCCTGACTGCTCTGTGCCAAGCTACCAGAGGTGAGCACAGGTTATTTTTTAGTGCGTATCTAGCTTACCCTGACTAGAGTGGGGGTTCCTGTCTGGCCTGGGTGCATACTACAGTCAACCAGGAATCTCATTACTAACACATAATAAATAACACATTCTAAGGCACTTTGGGTGTTTCAGTTTCGTGTTACAGCCAAGCCGCTCTTGTGGTTAGGAAGGCCAGTCTGAATGCAAGAGGCGCAAGAACTGGCAAAGCCAGGCCTACCATTGGCCAGTAGGTCTGGCTTGCACTTTCCTGTGGGCCTTGCTCTGCGTCATTTTGCAATGATCAAATTAAAAAATGTGCTTTGGTTGGACATCAGTAGCATTGTAAACATTGTAAACATGTTGTGTTTGAGGGAGGAAGTGACTGCCAAGGTTGCTGGGATAAACTAACTGATGGCGGTTGATCTTTTTTCATCTAATATATGCCTCAGCTCTCACGCAGCTCAAAACCTAGATTAGTGTCACTCTGATGTGTAGATTTATTGTGCCAGTGCCATATCTGTACTTTGACACAGTGCCAGGCAACGGATAATGACAGCACGCCAGCTCGCCTTCCCAGAGCATGTCATATCCTGTATAACATCCTGTGGCGCAATAAAGGCTGCAGCTCCTTGATTTTATCGCTCGTGCAGGCACGAGTAAACACGCCAACCCTCAAGGCAGCTTTGCAATTAACCATTACTCAGAGGGTTCCTGGCACAAGCTTTAACTATGCCAGAGCCGAGATGCCTTTAACTTTGTGTGGCCTTACACAGAACAGTGCAATGAAATCACTTAGATAAAGCAGGTACCATGCCGAAACCACAAGGGCTGGCTTGCATCTGTGTCACTGGGCAACCTCCTAGGCCTCTTGTGCCAGTGGACTGTTTGTCCCATATCCTGCGCCGCCGGTGCCACGCAGCGCCATGTGACTGGAGAACAAAATCAGGCCTCAGAAAGAATCCATGTAGGCATAGACATTGGACCAATCGACAGGGTGCATTAGTGCATGCGTTGTTATGTTAGCGCCACTGGCATAGTGGGCAGCCTTAGGGCGCAAAGCACTTTCACAATGAGCTTGGGGTTAACAGTTAGGCTCAGATTTACCAAAGCTTTGCGCCGGCGCAAAGAGACACAAATCTGTGCAAGTCAACGTGAAGACTCACAAGGGAATGCAATATCTAGGGAAAGCGATGTTTTATGCTGGAAAGGAGACGTTTTCTCAATAAAACCCCTCTCTGCATCACGTGACCTGTTTTTCCCATCAAGGGTGTTACTGGGGTAGATTACAGCAAATATGCCTCGGGTTTGATACAAAGCCCAACCTCCTGAGATACCCAGACTGGGCTTTGAGTCAAAAGCTTTAGGCTCCTTGAAGCAGGCTGCAGGGGAAATGTGTTTAATTCCCAAAAACCTCACACATTGCATGTGTGCTGCAGTGCACAGCACGCATACAATACCAGTGACCCTTCTAAGGGATGCATGAGGGAATCCTTAATGTCATTACAACGAATGGTTTCAAAACAACGGCGATATAACAAAAATCCCTTTCCAATGAAAGGCTTTTACAATTAAATGTATTACAACTATTCTGCCTTTACAACGAGAGCCTTTACCACGGAAATGTAATTATTTAACACGAATGTATAAACCCTTTTAAACGCACACACATACATCTCTCTCTAAATATACCTATATATATATTACCTACTGACAGTCGCCAGTAGGTAGATATGGTTAGGACCTATTTTCCATAGGAAATCCGCAACATTGTATTTGGAATAACTTTGGCGCCGATTGACTAATCTTCGCAAAATTTTCCAAACTATTAGCCGCTCCTATCCTGAAAGTTTCACGGTGATTCGACAAGCAGGGGCCGAAAAAAAGAGGGGTCCCAAAACGCATTTTCCCCATGCATTTTCCCATAGGACCTTTAGCCGCAGCTACAGCCCGAACTGCTGAACGAAATTACACCAAATTTGGCAACGAGGTAGTCCTCAGTTCAGACTCGTGCCTTTTGCTTAAATGGTGTAAATCCGTTCAGTAGTTCCTGAGAAAATTAGAGTTAAAAGTACATATATATCTATGGCCTCGAAGGATCCGCGCACCCTCCCGATCACGAGCTAAATTTTAACTGGCTGCCAACACTCTGAATCAGGAAGTGTTGGCAGCCATCTTGTGCCTCGGTAGAACCGAGGCACAAGAAACCCCCCAAAAAAGGCACAAAACGAAAAAAGGGGGAAGGGTAGAAACACCCTGACCCCCTAGGCCTGCTCAGGGGTCCCACAAGGAACCCCAAGGCCCCAAACATTTTTTTATTTTCCTTTAAAAACGGGAGGATGCGCGCTGGATGCGTGCATCCTGCTGATACAAAAAAAAAATCAGTGTGGGCTCCCACGCTACATATGGTAATTTGCCCCCAGGGGGCCAAATCCCAGGGGCATATTTAAAAATTAAGTGTGGGGGGGTCCCAACCCCCCCCACACTGCCCCAGGGACTGCCACCCCCGGGGCACTAACATAAAATAGGTGGGGGGACTCATGGCCCCCCCGCAGCCCCGGGGACCGCTACCCCCCGGGGCTTCTTAAAAATGGGTGGGGGGGTTCTCAGGCCCCCCCAGCCCCGGGGACCGCTGTGAGAAGTTGGCCTGGAATATGCTGGTCACTAGTTATAGTGGCCACCTTGCACCAGTCCAATTTGACTATTATGGTAGATAGGTTTAAGACAACCTTTTAAAGAAAGCTATCCTAGTGGTAGCTGTGGAGAGCAGCCTTCAGGCTAAGTCTCAGAGGAATGTAACAACAGATTGCTAGTACTGCGAAAATCTTTTTTCTCAATCAATTGTGAGGAGGCATTTTTGAACCAAACAAAAACCCTAGACAAGAAGCTTTGTCAATTGAATCAATCAATTCTTTCATTTATTATTCATATGGTTGACCTTCTAATTTATAGATCAATCAGAGATTTAGAAAAAACACTCAATGGACAATACTGTAGTATCTTCACAAACCATCACATTCAGTCATTCGATTCAGTTCAACTCATTTATTCTCATTCACACATTCATTCATTCAGAAACATACAAGGGATTCATTCATCAAATACATGAGACATTTTTGTAAAAAACCACAGAAGGAAAAGGCTAAACAATTTTGTCTAACAATTTTGATTGGATTCAAATTCTTGTGGCCAAAAAAGCAAGGTCTACGCGTTTCGAGTCCCCATAATTACTAGGGCTCTCATCAGGACCTGTAGGCTAGGAAAACAAAAAAGAAAGAATAATTCAGTATGTCTAGAAACTCAACACCGTCTCTTTACAAGTCTGCGCGTGTACACGGGGCTAATTACTTCTAGTGGGTGGAAAATAGATCAGCCGATCTATATCACAAATAATTCTGAAAGGTAACAGAGTCAGAGAAAGTTGTGTCAGAAACAAATGAAAAAATTAATTTAAAAAGCTGCTATAGTAACAACAGTCATCCTCTTAAATTGCTTGTTACTCACATGATGTTGTATGTTTGACTTTCGTCTTGTTTTGAAAAACCTGAATGAGGGTAAAGGATGTTTTAGCCACTAGTCCGATTTAATAGAAGGGCTGAATGAGGCAAAATGCAGAGGGCTGAATTTACTTACAGAAGCGAATGTGAAGTCCAAGCTGAGGGCAGTAGAGCATGCAAATCTCTTTTTGTGCTGTTGTAGGAATAATACGAGCAAAGTGTAAGCATCATGAGGCTGCCGATAAAACGGGGTATTAAGACGAACAAGCGAATCAATTACCTTAGAGAGCAGAGTCACGGAGATGAATCGTGTGGACTCGCTGGCTTGAGTTTTTCTTTAGCGGAGCACTGTGAGAAAAGAACGGCTGTTTAGTTGGAGGGGGCACAGAGTCAGTAGAATCTTACGTTTTTTTGTCTATGCACTGTTGTAGAAATAATACGAGCAAAGTGTAAGCATCATGAGGCTGCCGATAAAACGGGGTATTAAGACGAACAAGCGAATCAATTACCTTAGAGAGCAGAGTCACGGAGATGAATCGGGTGGACTCGCTGGTTTGAGTTTTTCTTTAGCGGAGCACTGTGAGAAAAGAACGGCCGTTTAGTTGGAGGGGGCTTGTCTATGCGCTAAAGAGAGCGGGGGCCATACCTTAAGGTTCCAGTTTAGTTCGTCCTCTCAGTCTCCCGGTTTGTGAGTCCGGTCATGTGACCTCAGCGCTGTTTATGTGACCGGAGAATCGTAGAGGAAAGACTATGCTTTTGGAGCATCTGTTTTAGGGAATATACGTTGCTGCGATAAACAGTTGTGAAAATTTAGGAGAATGGCAAGAAAATATTTTGCAGCATGGAAATGAAGTTAATTTCCATAAAAAACTATACTTCCAGAAGTGGTGTATTCACAGTGGTGTAAATGGTGGTGCAAAGGAGGAATGCACGACCACGACAATTCGTTGCCAGTTATTCATATGTTGTAATGCGGTACACCTTCATAGCAGTTAGTATTATAATATTTTATATTGACACCTGGAAATCTTTATCGAGACTCCTGTAACCAAAGCTAGATGGAAAACCTCCGTCTACCAAAGAACTAATGGAAAAAGGGTCCACATGGCTCAAGTCAGTTTGAAAAGTTCTGAAAGTTCATTCAATCCAGTAGTAGCTGTATTAAATTTCAAAATTAACATCGCTTCACGTCTTGACAATTTTAGTTCTAAATCGCCCCCTCTCTCATCTTGTTCCACTTTTGAGATGACTGTCCATCTTAAATCTTTGATTGAGTGATTATTACTTTTCCAATGGGTGACCAATGGCGCTGTTTCGACGTTTTTGTTAATCCTTGATTTATGTTGGGATATTCTTAGTCGGATTTCTCGACTTGTTTTCCCAATATACAATAGATTACAAGGACATCGTATCCCATAAATAACGAATTTGCTTTTGCAGTTCGTGAAGGATTCGTGTTTCCAATAGATAGAGTTGTGTTGGTAAAGAGAGCCTTCTTCTGTGGATGAACAGCATATGCAAGTACCGCATTTATGATGGCCACATAATGGTGGAAGTCCAACATAGTCTCGTAAGGTGTTTTGTTTTGTGATGGGCATTGCTGCCCGCACAATTTGATTTGCAATGTTACGTCCCTTTTTAAAGGCAAAAAGGGGGTTGTGTCTGAGTGATTGATCGATGTTCTTGATCAAGTGCCAATTCTGATTAATTACTTTTTTGAGCATATTCGAATTGGGACAAAACGTAGAGACACAAACAATTCTCTCGAGTGGTGGTTTTGCATTCTTTTCAAGGAGCACATCTCGTGGGGTGAACCAAGCTCTTTTTAAAGACCTTTTGAGCAGCTTTTTAGGATATCCTCGTTGTTTTAGATTGTCCAATAGTTTGGATGCATGTAGCATATATTCATCCTTAAAGAAGCAGTTGCGTCTAATACGCAAAAATTGCCCGTAGGGTAAATTCTCTTTTAAGTTCCTGAGGTGATTTCTCGTGAAGTGCAACGCTTTGTTACGATCAGTTGGTTTTTTAAAAAGAGTAGTGACCAAGCCGTCTTCTGTAGGGTAAACCTCTACATCAAGGAATGGAATCTTGACTTTTGAGTAATTCAAACAGAATTTAATGTCTTCTGTACGGTCGTTTAGCCAGCAGTGGAATTTATTCAGATTGTCTTCTGTACTTGTCCAAGTCATAAAGACATCATCAATATACCGCATCCAATTACCAATGTGTTGGAGAAAAGGGTTATTATTGTAGATGAATTTTTCTTCATACTGAGCCATAAAGAGTACCGCTTGCTCTGGTGCGAAGGGACCGCCCATCGCTACTCCTTTGACTTGGTAATAGAACACATCATTAAAATTGAAAAAGTTTTTCTTTAAAGCAAAGTTGGCTAAATCCATGATGAAGTCACTGGGTACTTTGGTGGGTCTGTCTCTACTTTCCAGATATTAGAAAACTACAGCCAGTCCCTCATCCTGGGGTATCTGAGTGTATAGAGAGACAACGTCAAATGTGACCAAAAAATGTACATTTTGGTCAAACTTTATTGGTATCAGTTTGTTAATAAAATCAGTGGTGTCTCGCAGGAAGGATGGCACTTCGTGAATGAAGGGTTTGAGAAAATAATCCACAAACTTGGAGATTGGTTCTATTAAGGAATCGCAACCTGAGATTATAGGTCTTCCCGGGGGCGCTGTTTGATTTTTGTGTATTTTAGGAAGGACATAAAATAGGGGTGTTCTTGGATTGTTGTTTTTTAAGAAATCATGTTCTTTTTTTAGTCAGGAAGCCTTGTTGTAATCCTTTTTCGAGTTTTGGAAAAATGAGATTTTTTAATTCAGATGTTGGGTCCTTGTTAATCTTTCTATAGCAAGCTGTATCGTCCAACTGCCTCATGACTTCTGATGTATAATCTGCCATGTCCCAGACAACAATTGATCCCCCTTTGTCCGCTTCTTTTATTATAATGGAGTTGTCATTTTGAAGGTTGGTCAGAGCATCCATTTGAGATTTTGTAGTATTAAATTTGTGCCATCTTTTTTTGGTCTCCATGTCTGCAATAGCTGATAATACTGTTTTTTCAAAAACTGCTACTTCTTTGGGTATCTTGTTAGCGGGTGGACAAAAACTCGATTTTTTCTTGAGTCCAGTATTTTCAATAGGATCTGAATATGGATTATTTGAAAAGAAAGCTTTTAGTCGAATTTTTCTACAAAATTCGATAGTTTCTGTCTTCAGTTTAACAAAGTCTGTATTCTTTGCAGGAACGAATGTTAGACCTTTTTCTAGTTTACTCTGTTCGTCCAAAGTCAAGGGTCTTTTTGATAAGTTGTAGACTAATGATGTATCTAGTTTTTGTAATGCTGACGGCGAGTTGATGCTTACACTTTGCTCGTATTATTCCTACAACAGCACAAAAAGAGATTTGCACGCTCTACTGCCCTCAGCTTGGACTTCACATTCGCTTCTGTAAGTAAATTCAGCCCTCTGCATTTTGCCTCATTCAGCCCTTCTATTAAATCGGACTAGTGGCTAAAACATCCTTTACCCTCATTCAGGTTTTTCAAGACGAAAGTCAAACATACAACATCATGTGAGTAACAAGCAATTTAAGAGGATGACTGTTGTTACTATAGCAGCTTTTTAAATTAATTTTTTCATTTGTTTCTGACACAACTTTCTCTGACTCCGTTACCTTTCAGAATTATTTGTGATATTGATCGGCTGATCTATTTTCCACCCACTAGAGGTAATTAGCCCCGTGTACACGCGCAGACTTGTAAAGAGACGGTGTTGAGTTTCTAGACATACTGAATTATTCTTTCTTTTTTGTTTTCCTAGCCTACAGGTCCTGATGAGAGCCCTAGTAATTATGGGGACTCGAAACGCGTAGACCTTGCTTTTTTGGCCACAAGAATTTGAATCCAATCAAAATTGTTAGACAAAATTGTTTAGCCTTTTCCTTCTGTGGTT
Organism: Triturus cristatus; assembly: GCF_964204655.1. NCBI lineage: Eukaryota > Metazoa > Chordata > Amphibia > Caudata > Salamandridae > Triturus > Triturus cristatus. The sequence goes on along the minus strand of NC_140590.1, from coordinate 80,728,209 downwards.
TTTTACAAAAATGTCTCATGTATTTGATGAATGAATCCCTTGTATGTTTCTGAATGAATGATTGTGTGAATGAGAATAAATGAGTTGAACTGAATCGAATGACTGAATGTGATGGTTTGTGAAGGGAAACAACCTTTACAACGCAACTTTTACAACGCAATGCTATTACAATGCATTTTTTACAACGCAAAAGCTTTTACACCGCATGCATTTACAACGCATGCTTTTATATGGTAAGTACTTTTACAACGCATATACCTTTACAACGCATTTTTTAAAAACTTTTTAAATTATTAAAAAAAGATGTTTGAAATAATAATTAGTTAATATTTGAGTATTTAGTAAACATATTAATATTTAAAAAATATGAAAGAGTAATTTTTGAGTATTAATAAATAAATAAGTTAGAAAATGTAAAATATATGAGTAGTATTATAAAAGATTAATACTTGAGTATTTTCAAAATATGAAAGAGTAATTTTGGAGTATAAATAAATAAATAAATAAAGTAAAATAAATGAGTAGTATTATAAAAGATTAATACTTGAGTATTTTTAGCTTTCTTTTTAAAAATGTAATTAAAAATATTAATTATTTAAAAAAGAATGAGTACATATGGAGTATTAAAATGTTAAATAAGATAATGTAAAATAATAGCGAATTTAAATTAAAGAAAAATACTTAAGTATTAATAGAGTAATTAATAAAAATTTAATTAAGAAAAAAAATATATAAAAATAACCTGGAGTATTTTTTGATTAATATAAAATAAAATAATTAGAAAATGAAAAATACTTGAGTATTATGTTTTTATAAAAAAAAAGGAAATTATTAAATTAAACAATTAAATTAAAAATTAAATTAAAATCTTTTTATTAATTATGAAATTAAATAATATATATTTTTAAATTTGGACAGTAAAATTACACAAATTAATTTAATAATATATATGTAGAATAAATAAATAAAAAAAAAATGTTCTATTGATACAAGACATTAATACATAAAAGTTTATATTAAAAAATAAATATATTAAAATAGTAAAAAAAAGTTTTTAAAAAAAATATTTACATAATTAAATTAATAATATAATTATTGTTTGAGATTTTAAAAAATTATTTAACATTAAATTTTACCAAAACAAAAAGAAATAAGAAAATAAAACTTACTTTTAAAAAATTCCCACGCTTTTGTATTGAAGTCTATGTGATAAATTGTCCTTCATTTATTTCGGCAGCTTAAGAAGATACAACCCGCGGAACAAGAAAGGAAGGAGTGAAAAGAGAAGAAAACGCAAGTTTGAAAGAAAAAGAAATTAGAGTGGAGGTAAGGAACACATTTAGTAATTTTAGAAATTATAAAATATATTAAACATGTTTAAATAACAATTTAATAATATACAACAGTAAACAAATAAGGTGTTCTAAATAATTCTTTATTTAAAAAAACATAGGAAAAACATTTTTGATTTATTCTTTTTTATAACATAATGTACATATTTAATACAAAATATACATTATTTATTATTATAAATAAACATATATTTATTGAAATAGTAAATAAAATAGTCCTTTTTTAACATTGATGCACGCGATGACGTCATGACATGAACGTAAACGTAAGGCGCCATTTTGGAGAGCATCGGAGGAGGAAGCAGCAGGAAGCTGATCTGCGTCCAGGTAGGAAACTTTTTCACATTTATTTATAGATATAAAGTTAAAAATAGATACATATATAGTAAATAAAGAATAAGGAGAGGTTGCGGAATAACTAATTGATGTTTAAAATGTAAAAAAGCATGTACACGTTCATGTCATTAGTGTATGCCTATGTCGGGTCGAGGAAAGTTAATTGTAACAAAAAAAAAAATTATTTAACTATAACATTAATTAAAGTTTCTACAAAAAATGTTCATTTCCACACTTCGGTACGAATATAAATGATTTATATCTTCGTTTTAATAAAAAAAAATTTGGAGCATTCATAATTTGTGAAAAAAAGATTGATTTTTTATTGTTGTTTATGCAGCAATGTGCATTTCGTAAAATGGATTGACATTTGAAAATTTGATTAGGTAGAGATATTTTGGAATTTTTGGGTGGTACTCATTTAGGAAGTTTACAACAAATTAATATCTTGCTTTTGATCATTGGAAAGTTGGAAAAATATTATAGGAAAGTCTTTTTGGATACTTTGGTTGTTTTGGTAAAAAATGAAGATAGGAAAAAAAAAGTGAAAAATTAGTAGACCCGACTCGTAATTTTGAAAAAATGTTTGTGAAAGATTTGTATGCCAATTGTAATTAAAGGTTATTTAATTTTTTGGCAAAGCAGGAAAGTAAGTAGATAATTATTTTTAAAAAGAAAGAATGTTAGCAAGATTTTCAAGGTAGTCTAGAGCCACACACAACGTAAATTGTTGTAATATAGCCAATAGTCTCTCAGACATTTCCTTTGTTTTTAGAGTTACTCGTGGGTTTAGACTACCAGCAAGTGTTTGGGAAAGTCTCATTTCTTGAAAACTTTGCTCCTTCTTCAAAGTTTCCAAGAAAGAGTAGAAATTAGGATGAGGTTTGCCAATTGTATGGTTGAAGGAGTTATGCCATCCCTCAATGGCATTATTTGTTTTTGCTTCTCCCTCTAAACAGCTCGTGTAACAGTTCCACCACTCCACATGGAATCGTGGCTTCCTCCTGCGACCCGATCTACTTAGGTGCCCAATCCATGTGTCCTCGAAATTATTTAGGATGGGTGCCAATTTTTCTTCATTACTTGTAAAAAAATCAGAATCTGTAATAGCAGTGTAGTACTCGTCCACACTATCAGGAGGAACAAAACAAAGTGCTGTTAATTTTTTTAATTCAAACTGTAGTTTGCTATCTCGACAGTATTCTGCAACTAGGGATGTTTTTTTGTAATTTACGCCAAAATGCCTGGGAAAAATGGAAAAAACATCCCTGAATTTGGGTATCCATGTACGTTTTAGTGATCACATTGATCATGCTCAATTCAAAATCTACTATTATTTTCCTAGGACTTTGAGAAGTTTTACTTTTAATAACTGATAAAAGTTCAGAGTATGTTGCAGAAGTCTTATCAGGTAGCAAACTATATTCTAAGGGGATTACATTATTGTTAATTTTTGCATGTATAGTGTAAATTTGAGTGAAAGGATGGGGTGTACTTTTAAACGTCCCATCCATCATCCAAATTTCACTATTTTCTAACTTTGCTAGGTTACGTGGGGTACTAAAAATAAGAATTCGTTTCTGAGGGTTTTCGTTATCATGCAGAAGGAAAGGTTCATCAGCAAAAGAAATAGAAAGATCATGTGGAATTCTAATATCAGAAAAAGTATGTGGTGTAGATAATTGGATGTTACTTGCCTGCTTTTGTCTTTGAATAATTCTTCTCAAATTTGGAATTATAGGCATATTACTAGCAACATGACTGGGGACATGCTGTGCAACCTCTCTTAAAATGGATCCTGTAGAATCATTGGAGGTGCTTGCAATAGCTTTCATTTCATTTACAGTTTCTCTTATTTCTACCTCCATTGCAGAGGCAGAATGGTTATGTTCTGTTGTTTTTACAACTAAATTATCAAGTGTAACCGCTCTGCCACTGCAATGGGTAGAGTAGTATTGCACACACCTCCAATGATTTCTAGGAAAACTTATTCTTTCCTTACTATATATGTATCCTGCATGGTTCAATAAATTTTTCCCTTTCCTAGATTTTATATATTTAGCTGCTTCAAGAGATAAAAAAAAATTAGGAAGTACAAGTAAATACACTAGCTCTAATGTTACCCCTACACCATGCCACACTTTCTCTACTGCTGCACCTTCCTGGAGTTAGAATAGTAATTGTTACCCCTACACCATACAACACTTTCCCTACTGATGCACCTTCCTGGAGTTAGAATAGTAATTTATACCCCTACACCATCCAACACTTTCCCTACTGCTGCACCTTCCTGGAGTTAGAATAGTAAATTTTACCCATAAACCATCCCACACTTTCCCTACTGCTGCACCTTCCTGGAGTTAGAAAAGTAATTATCACCCCTACACCATCCAACACTTACCCTACTGCTGCACCTTCCTGGAGTTAGAATAGTAATTGTTACCCCTACACCATCCAACACTTTCCCTACTGCTGCACCTTCCTGGAGTTAGAATATTAATTATTACCCCTACACCATCCAACACTTACCCTACTGCTACACCTTCCTGGAGTTAGAATAGTAATTGTTACCCCTACACCATCCAACACTTTCCCTACTGCTGCACTTACCGGTAGTAAGAATAATAATTATTATCCATACACCATCCCACAATTTCCTTAATGATGCACCTTCAATGAGTTACAAAATTATATGGTTTTGGCCTGCTGGCTGGAGTTTTTGGTTATTGGTTATTCAGATCTTTTCGACAAAGTTGCAAACAAATGTCTGTGTAAATGAAATAAAAAAAAAAGAAATGAACAATTTTGACAACGTTGGTGACAAATGCAATATTTGAAAACTTATTTGTAAAGCTGACATTTTATTTAAGTCTAACTACATCACATATCATACTTTCCCTGGTGCTGCACCAAACTTTAGTTAGATAAATAATTTGTACCCCTAAACATCCTACACTTTCAATAATGCAGCACCTTCCTGAACTTAGAATAGTAATGGATACCCCTACACCATCCCTCACTTTCCCTACACCTCCACCTTCCTGGAGTAAGAATAGTAATTGTTACCCCTACACCATCCAACACTTTCCCTACTGCTGCACCTTCCTGGAGTTAGAATAGTAATTGTTACCCCTACACCATCCCACATTTACCCTACTGCTGCACCTTCATGGAGTTAGAATAGTAATTATTACCCCTACACCATCCCACACTTTCCCTACTGCTGCACTTACCGGTAGTAAGAATAATAATTATTATCCATACACCATCCCACAATTTCCTTAATGATGCACCTTCAATGAGTTAAAAAATTATTTTTTACCCCTACACCATCCAACACTTTTGCTAATGGTAAAGTTAATGTTTTTATTAACAAAATTAAAAATATAAGAAGTATTAATTAATTTACCTTCACATTAAGAAAGGTGAGTCGAGTAGGTTGAGATGAACAAAAATTTGGCAAACGATATGTTGCTTTTGATAGAAAAACAAATTTCTGTTTTAGGAAAAAAAATAAGATGTTATAAGTTCGTATATATTAAAGTAACTTCAGAGAAAAAAAATGGTTAGAGTACATTTTAAAAAATATTAAAATTATTTTTGCTGCACTGTTTGGATGGAAATAAAACATGATTTGGGAGAAAACATGGTTTAAAAATATAATAGTAACTTACTTGTAGTAGGAAAGAAAGAATGCTTCTCCAGTGGATTGCAGTGTTCTCTCAGTCTAGGTGTCAGAGGGTCAGGTTTTTGCGTCTGGTCTCTCTGGTAGTTGATAATCAACTGAGTGTAAAATGGTGTCTTGCTGGTATTTATAAGTTTTAGTCAGTGTCATTAATAATTTTTTTTAAAACATTGTTCGTTGTGTTTTTTAGTATACTTTTATTTGCTGTGGAAAATGATAATTTAAAAAAGCATTAAAAGATGTGTAGTTTTCATTTATTTGCTCCGTTTTGGCATCCATTTTGGAACATGTATTTTGCTATTGTTTTCATAGAAAGTGTTGTAGGACAAGTTTTAGAAGTGGGATGGATAAAATGGCGACTATGTGTATGTGTTTTGTGTTTTAATCCGTTTACTTATTTTCTGATATAATTATGATTTGCATGTATATGAACTGTTGTTTAATTATTCGTTATTTGTAAAACACTTTTAAATTTGTTAAAACTGATTATTTTGCGAAATAGGAGTATTAATTTTAATACTCGAGTATTAATTTTAATACTCGAACATTCATTTTGTAATGCATTTCAGTTAATTTACGTTCAGTTTTGCTCCACATTTTAATACACTTCCCCACCCTAAAACCCCTATTTTCCCTGCATCCCGTGCCAGATTTTATTGTACTTTTATAAAAAAAAAAAAAATTTGGCGTTGTAATGGTATGCGTTGTTATTGTTTTCGTTGTAAAAGCACTTTTAAGTATTTTACTCAGTTTTGCGTTGTAACAGTATTCGTTGTAAAATAATGCGTTGTAATAGTGTTTGCGTTGTAAAAAAGGCGTTGTAAAGGTATGCGTTGTAATAGTATGCGTTGTAACGTCATACATCCGTTTGTGAAGATACTACAGTATTGTCCATTGACTGTTTTTTCTAAATCTCTGATTGATCTATAAATTAGAAGGTCAACCATATGAATAATAAAATAAAGAATTGATTAATTCAATTGACAAAGCTTCTTGTCTAGGGATTTTGTTTGGTTCAAAAATGCCTCCTCACAATTGATTGAGAAAAAAGATTTTCGCAGTACTAGCAATCTGTCGTTAGTTATTAAGTCTGGCTCAGCTTTACTGCCATTAGCCAAAACCCAGTCTTGTTATTGGTCAGAGGAATGTAAAGCAGCTTGTTGTTCCTTATAATCTCTTGAATTACCAAATGAAAGTACACCACACAGGTATATATATCAAATATATATGTATTTGTTTCTAGACACACTCTACTAATCTCTTTATGAGATTAGAAGCCAGGAACACATTAAAATATCAACGTTTCAAAATAAGTTAAGCACAAATATGGCTGGGGCCCTAGGGGCATACCAGACCATATACTAAAAAAATGGGTTAGGAAAGTCGACTTGCAAAATGACAAGGCCTAGGGCCTGTAGAATCGATGGGGCTTCATTACTGCAGTGAAAGCAGCTAAGTAACAGACCCACGGGAGACGCAAGCAGTGTGTGAACACAGCCGTGGGTTCCCTATTGATTACAATGTAGCAAGTCGCGGTTTGATTTTTAAAGTTTTAGGGTACTTCAAGAAAGTCTACAAGCAAGCCACTTACAAGGTAAGTAATTCGAGGGCCAACACACACTAGGGCACTGGAGTGCACGAGTTACCTCACCCATGGAAGCCGGCCGGGTGCATAGGTGTCTTTTGGTGTCGGGTTGCGTCGCTGTTTTCTATGGAGACCAAAGAAGACTTGCTGCTTGCGGCGACTGAAGAAGTGTCCGGTGGAATCCAAGGGTGGATTCGAGATGCTGAAGATCTGAAAATTGAAGGGACAGTGTTCACAGTCACTTGCCAGTGAACCAGGGCCAGGAAGATGGATGCCCACGGATGTCGGGTGATTTCAGGTGATCAAGGGTGTTTTGACTCTTCGCTCACGAGGTCCAGGAGAGTTCGACGATGACCAGCAGCTGGATTCAGAGTGTCCCATGACGTCTGCATCTGATGGCCATGTCGGCGACCGGAGTGGAGCCAACAAGCCTTGACAACAGCAAGTCTTGTCTTGAGTGAAGAAAGTCGATGGTGCAGACCAGCAAGGTCTGAGGGACTCACCCAGTGAGGGTGAGTGAGGGCAGACCTGGAACAACCAGGGGAGCCCTTTTAGTCAATAAGAAAGTCTTCAGGGGACCCACAAGCCAATGGGCAAGGGATCGCAAAGGCGCCTCTTGAGGAAATGCTTCACAGGAGCCCACGGTCACTTGGGACAGGGTAGGTCTCTGATTTTCGCTGCAGAACCTGCTGGAGGCTTAGGCCACAAGTGGTCCAAAGTACAAGTTTGTAGAATGTCATGAAGGGGTTGCACTCGACAATAGTGCACGGTACACGGGTATTGCTGTTCCTCGTCACTCGAGGGGGCCACTCGCCTCAGCTCTGCTGAGAACTCACAATGGCTGTGAAGAAGTCAGGAAATCCACGTCCAGGGCTGCAGGGACTTCGGACTCCGGTGGGAGCGGGAAAGTTTGCAACCGTTGATTCAAGTTTTTGGTGCCTGCCAAGCAGGGGAGTCACTCTTTGACTCCAAGGGAGATTCTTCTGTCTTCCAAAGGTAGTGGAACGTCAAAGGGCTAGGATTCTTCTTTGTAGAGCATCGTCCAGGGTTATCTACTTTGCAATGGCAAGGTTGGCTATCTTATACTGAAGATAGGGGAGGGACTAGCTCTATGACCACTCCTCTGGGAGGGTCAGGGTTGGGGGTGGTTACACCCACTTCCCTTCGTCCAGTTTCACACCAGAGCAGGGGCAGGTAGCCCCTGAACCGGTTTGAGCTGGCATATGCACAAAGGAGCCTACTGCTCCCCCAGTGCAGGACTTCAAAGCACTCTAGGAGTGCACCCACCCAACCCACTAAATCCTGTCTGGAAGGTGGTGACACCTCCCTGTGACAGGATGCCTATTGTTGGGCCTCCTCCACTGCGAGTTTCAGTCAGCAGCAGCAGGGCAGCCCAGTGTCTGTGCTGGTGGCATCCATTTTGTGATTCCAGGGCTCTTTCAGATTTCTACCGTGTTACCACAGTAGGTACATGTCATCCCCTCTAGAAGGGTGGGATCATACTCCCACACCAGTTACTGGTGTGGGGGTTTGATTCCAAGGCCTCCACCTACAATGTGGCCCAGGTACACAACCTGACTCTGCTCTATCTGGCACTTAGTGGCCTTGATAGTGAGGCCTGCTTTTTGCAGGGCCTCCAATACATTTCTGAGGTGGACCAGGTGATCCTGCCAGGTGGAACTAAAGACATAAATATCATCAAGATAAGCTGAGAAATAAGTTTCCATACCAGTCAGAACTTTATTCACAAACCTCTGAAAAGCGGCAGGTGCATTTTTCAAACCAAAGGGCATTACCACAAAGTGATAGTGTCCACCAGGGGTTGAAAATGCTGTTTTGGCCTTGGCATCATAAGCTAACTTGGTTTGCCAGTAGCCAGCTGTTAGGTCAAATGTACTGAGGTGCTTGGCTGAGGCCAAAGTATCTATTAGTTCATCTGCCCTGGGTATTGGATAGGCATCAGTCCTGGTAACTGCATTGAGGCCTCTGTAGTCAACACAAAACCTCATTTCTTTCTTATCACCCTGGGTATGAGGTTGAGGCACAAGGACTACTGGACTAGCCCAAGGGCTATCTGAAGGCTCAATAACACCTAGTTCCAACATTTTCTGGACTTCAGTCCTGATACAGTCCATGACATGGTCAGGTTGCCTGTAGATTTTATTCTTGACAGGCAGACTGTCTCTAGTGTCCACCTCATGGGTGCACCAGGAAGTCTGACTTGGGGTCAGGCTAAACATATGTCTGAACTGTTGCATAACTTGTCTGCATTCAGTTTGCTGATGATCAGTGAGGCTGCTTGCCAAAGCAACACCATCAACTTATCCATCATCAGGGTTCTGTGAGAGCAGGTCAGGGAGAGGGTCACTCTCCTCCTCCTGGTCCTCATCAGTTGCCATGAGCAAGCCCATGTCAGCCCTGTCCACATACGGTTTTAATCTGTTGACATGGAGCACCCTAAGGGGGCTCCTGGGAGTTCCAAGATCCACCAAGTAGGTGACCTCTCCCTTTTTCTCAACAATTGTATGGGGGCCACTCCATTTGTCCTGGAGGGCTGCTGGGGCCACAGGCTCCAACACCCACACTTTCTGGCCTGCCCAGATGCAGTTGGAGGGTCAAGGGGACCAACAATGTCAATCCCTACCCTTTCAAAGGGAACCCCCACCACAGGTAGTGGTATCAGGGGGGCCTTTGTTGTGCCACCTGACTTGCCACTGGCTTGGCAAGTGACACAGGAGTGACACAACTCCTTTGTGTCCTCTAACATGTGTGGCCAATGAAAATGAGGGACCAACCTGTCCCAGGTTTTGTTTTGGCCCAAGTGTCCTGCCAATGGGATGTCATGTGCTAGGGTCAAGAGGAACCCCCTAAACCTCTGAGGTATTACCAACCTCCTTTTGGCTCCAGGGATACGATCTCTAGCCTCAGAATAGAGGAGTCCGTCATCCCAATAAACTTTATGGGACCCACTAGCACTCCCAGCAGCCTCAGCAGCAGCTTGCTGTCTGAGGGGTTCAAGAGAGGGGCAGCACTGTTGCTCCTTACTCAGATCTTCTCTGGAAGGTCCCCCTGCCCCCAAGAACTCAACCTGACCAGGCTCAAGTTTCTCTGGGGCAGTTCCTTCTTCAGGCTCTGCTTCTCCTCCCTCAGGAGGGGAATCTGAGATCTGAGACAGAGGGGAAGGCACAGCCTTAACCCTACTGCTCCTCCTCTTGGGTAGCATCTGGTCCATAGTTTCAGGATCCAGAGCTGGTTCAGCTTTATGCATTTTGGCCTGTGACCTGGTCACAGCAAAGACCTCTGCCGTATGCCCAACATCTCAGCATGAGTCCATAATTCCACTTCAGACCAGGCTGAAGTCTCCAGATCATTGCCCAACAAACATTCAACAGGGAGGTCTGCACTGACTACTACCTTTTTGAGGCCAGTTACCCCTCCCCAGGAGAAATTCACAACTGCCAGACTATGGTTGGTCCTGACATTGCTTGCATTGGTTACCTGGTACATTTCACCCAGGATGATCTGTGCAGGGTCCACTAGATCCTCTGCCACCATGGTGACACTAGCACCTGTGTCCCTGAATGCCAAAGCCTGTTTGCCATTTATTATAGGCTGCTGTTTGTACTTGCCCAGATTACTGGGGCTCACTAGGAAGGACATATCAAGGTCTCCCTCACAAACTAGCAAAGCCTGTGTTGGTACTCTGACTAGGCCAGAGTCCACATCAGAACCCAGGGTCATCCCTACTACACCCTTATTCTGATTACCACCTCCACCAATGACTGCACTAGGGGGAACAGCTGCCTTAGGGGCTGGAGTGGTGGTGGTTTGGTCTTTGGACTTGGTACAATCAGAAGTCCAGTGCCCTTTCTGCTTACAGAATTTGCACCAGGGCTTCTTTGGGCCTTTTCCCTTTGTAGACTGTGAATCCCCACCAGATGCAGATTTTTGGGGCCCTTGTGAAGACTTCTGGTCTTTTGCCTTATCCCCACCTTTATCTGAGCCTTTAGGATCCTGCTTCTTAGTGTCACCCCCATGGTTCTGGGTTTTATGCCTCACCCTGGTTCTGACCCATTTGTCTGCCTTCTTTCCCAATTCTTAGGGAGAGGTCAGATCAGAGTCCACCAGGCACTGATGCAACAACTGGTTTTGGCAATTATTAAGGATCTATTCTTCCATCATAAGATTATACAATCACTTAAAATCAGTAACTCTACTACCAACCAGCCAACCCTCCAGAGCCTTGGTTGCACAATCAACAAAGTCAGTCCAGTCCTGAGTCTGTGCTTTCTGGGTGTCTCTGAACTTCAACCTGTATTGTTCAGTGGTTAAGCCAAACTCATCTATTAATGCACTCTTCAGGGCTTCATAGTCATTATCATCCTCTTCTCTAACAGTGAGGAGCTTGTCTCTACCTTTATCAGAAAAGGAGAGCCACAAGATTGCTGCCCACTGTTTCTGGGGGACCTGTTGAACTTTACAGGCCTTCTCCATAGCAGTTATCCATTTGTGGATATCATCCCCACTCTGGTAGGGAGGAACAACCTTGGACAGGTTCCTATGGTCTGGAATGTAATCTCTGCCTCTAGGGACACTGTTGCTGCCACCATGGGTATCTAACCCCTCTTTTCTAGAAGCTCTCTGGGGCTCAAAGGCTTCTCTATCTAAGGCCGATTGCTTGGTTCTGAGGGCAAGCCTAGCTTCCTCATACTGAAGCATCTTGTACCTTCTTTCAGAGGAGGTCTACCTATGGAAGTATGAGTTCCTCTGATGGACAGAATCCGTGTCAGAGTGATATGAGTGGTTAGATTCCTTTGAAGGGGACCTAGGCCTCTCTCCCATTCTGTCAACTCTCTTAGGGAGAATTCCTCTGTCCTTTTCAGGCCCGTCTGGGCCTGGCCCGTCAATCACAGACTCCAGGTCATCTTGATTTTCATTATCAGACCCAGAGACTATGGCTGACCCACCCCCTGATCCAGATCCACCAGCTTCTAGAGCCAGTCTAAGATGATCTGCTACTAGTAGATTTATCAGGTGTTGTGTGGAGGGACTCTGTCCTAATCCCAGGTGTCTTGCAACACACATGGCCTTCAAGTCAAAGAAGGTCATGTCCTTCTACTGGAGTTGGGTGGACCCACTGGCTCCATCCCTTGAGGACATTCTAGTGTTATGCAGTGTTGCACTACCTACACTAGTTTGTGGCCTACTGATCCTAACTTGAGCTGTAGCAAGGGTGTGCTATCCCTTTTCAAACAACTCAAAGTTCAGTAGAACTTATTGATACTAAGCTTGACTTTATATGTACCTTGAGTACCTTAAGTGGTTTTCAGTTAGTAATTCAAATAGAAATGTTCTGGTAAAACAATGGCAAGCTGGAATCCCACACACTGCCCACCAATGTGAGAAGTTGGCCTGGCATATGCTGGTCACTAGTTATAGTGACCACCTTGCACCAGTCCAATTCGACTCTTATGGTAGATAGGTTTAAGACAACCTTTTAAAGAAAGCTATCCTAGTGGTAGCTGTGGAGAGCAGCCTTCAGGCTAAGTCTTAGAGGAATGTAAAGCAGCTTGTTTTACCTTATAATCTCTTGAATTACCAAATGAAAGGACACCACACAGGTATATATATCAAATATATATGTAATTATTTCTAGACACACTCTACTAATCTCTTTATGAGATTAGAAGCCAAGAACACATTCAAATATCAACATTTCACAATAAGTTAAGCACAAATATGACTGGGGCGCTAGGGGCGTACCAGACCATATACTAAAAAAATGGGTTAGGAAAGTCGACTTGCAAAATGACAAGGCCTAGGGCCTGTAGAATCGCTGGGGCTTCACTACTGCAGTGAAAGCAGGTAAGTAACAGACCCACGGGAGACGCATGCAGTGTGTGAACACAGCCGCAGGTTCCCTATTGATTACAATGGGGCAAGTCGCGGTTTGATTTTTAAAGTTTTAGGGTACTTCGAGGAAGTCTACAAGCAAGCCACTTACAAGGTAAGTAATTCAAGGGCCAACACACACTAGGGCACCGGCGTGCACGAGTTACCTCACCCATGGAAGCCGGGTGCATAGGTGTCTTTTGGTGTCGGGTCGCGTTGCTGTTTTCTATGGAGACCAAAGAAGACTTGCTGCTTGCGGCGACTGAAGAAGTGTCCGGTGGAATCCAATGGTGGATTTGAGATGCTGAAGACCTGAAAATTGAAGGGACGATGTTCACAGTCACTTGCCAGTGACCCGGGGCCAGGAAGATGGAGTCCCACGGATGGCGGGTGATTTCAGGTGATCAAGGGTGTTTTGACTCTTCGCTCACGAGGTTCAGGAGAGATGGGTGATGACCAGAAGCTGCATTCGGAATGTCCCACAACGTCTGCAGCTCATGGTGGTGTCGTCAACCGGATAGGAGCCAACAAACCTTGGCAACAGCAAGTCTTGTGTAGAGTGAAGAAAGTCGATGGTGCAGACCAGCAAGGTCTGAGGGACTCACCCAGCGAGGGTGAATGAGGGCAGGCCTGGAGCAATCAGGGGAGCCCTTTTAGTCAATAAAAAAGTCTTCGGGCCCAAAAGCCAACAGGCAAGGGATCATGAAGGCGCCTCTTGAGGAAATGCTTCATAGGAGCCCACGGTCACTCTGGACAGGGTAGGCCTCTGATATTCACTGTAAAACCTGCTGGAGGCTTGGGCCACACGTGGTCTAAAGTACAAGTTCGTAGAACGTCGTGAAGGGGTTGCACTCGAGAATAGTGCATGGTACCCGGGTATTGGTGTTCCTCGTCACTCGTGGGGTCCACTCGCCTCAGCTCTGCTGGGGACTCACAATGGCTGTGGAGAAGTCAGGAAATCCACTTCTGGGGCTGCAGGGACTTTGGACTCCGGCGGGACCGTTGATTCAAGTTTTTGGTGCCTGCCAAGCAGGGGAGTCACTGCTTGACTCCTGATGGAGCAGGGTTTTTTCTTTAAAACCGAATACCTGTTTCATTTTCGCATGTTATAATTAAAAGTACTACTGATTAATTACTAATTATTAAAAGTTTGTCGAGTCTTGTCTAACCAACGTTATTAACGAGAGAATCACACGTGGGAATGCTATTGCATGGCTAAAATAATAAGTGAACTAAGTTGGTGAGCCAACTGACAGAAATAGATGTTGCTTATGTGATGTTATTGTGTTTTGCGCATATAATTAATATGCATTAATGGCTTTTGATGTCGCAAATGGCTAGATAAATACATACACATAAGGGTATTAGCAGGGGAATAACACTGTATAATCATTTCCGTGCAGTAATTCTGTTTTCTGTTTATTTTCACTTAAGTTGACCAATGTGGCTTACCAGAAAATGGCTACCACCCGCAGCCTGCATTCGAGTAGATGGAAATTTTGCAAAAAGGCTTCGCGCTGCCTGTGACCTTGCACTTCTGATGAACTGAAAAGCCATGATCATGACGACAAGCCCAGGAAGTCTGCCAAGTGCCCCTGAACATGGAGTTTGTTGCAATCCCGAAATATTGAACTTGTGAACTTGTAATGATCCCACAACTGGATACAAATTTATCCAAAAGAGACATCCGTAGAAGTAGCAAATTAGCTATGGACTTTTAATTTCTATTCAGAATTTGAAGTTATCAATACATGAGAAAATTTCTTAATGTATCAAGACGACATCTTTTCCTGCTAAACGGATGAGGATTGTAACATTTTGTAATGAAATTTGGTATAAATATTAGTAGACTAGAGAGGTCTAGCGCCACTTCTTCCCGAACTGATGATCCGAGGTCCCTATGCTGATGGAGAGGACGGTGACTCTACATGACAGATAGAAACTCTGATGGAATTACTGAGGCCCGGTTCTGACCTAGGATCTGACATTTAGACAGAATAGGTAAATATGAGAGAAATGAATTTGCATTTAATTGGCTTTTCTTACAATTTTAGATAAACAAATAATTCTGTTTGAATCTCTGCGTCGGGTGGTTATTTCTTGTCATGTATAATGAATTTATTTGCGTATTATTTGGAATGTTTTCGCCAGATTTATAAGCAACTAGTAGATGCCATTGACCTCAAAGTACATGCAGATTGGATTGGAATCAGAAAGTGTTTCTCCTTATACATGGCACGGATAAGAGTGGTAGGATGAATGTTGGTGTAATGGGCCCCACCAACGTGTGATGTGTGTGTGCGTGTGCGACTGTGAGATCACTCCGTCCGTGGAAATAGAGGGGATTCGGAAGCTCCGATCTGCACCACTCCAAGGGAGATTTTTCTGTCTTCCAAAGGTAGTGGAAGGTCGAAGGGCCAGGATTCTTCTTTGTAGAGTGTTATCCAGGGTTATCTACTTTGCAATGGCAAGGTTGGCTACTGAAGATAGGGGAGGACTAGCTCTATGACCACTCCTCAGGGAGGGTCAGGGTAGGGGGTGGTTACATCCACTTCCCTTTGTCCAGTTTCACGCCAGAGCAGGGGCAGGTAGACCCTGAACCAGTTTGAGCTGGCATATGCACAGAGGAGCCTACTGCTCCCCCAGTGCAGGACTTCAAAGCACTCTAGGAGTGCACCCACCCAGCCCCAATACACTAAATCCTGTCAGGAAGGTGGTGACAACTCCCTGTGACAGGATGCCTATTGTTGGGCCTCCTCTGATGCGAGTTTCAGTCAGCAGCAGGAGGGCAGCCCAATGTCTCTGCTGGTGGCATCCATTTTGTGATGCCAGGGCTCTTTCAGATTTCTACCATGTTACCACAGTAGGTACATGTCATCCCCTCTAGAAGGGTGGGATCATACTCCCACACCAGTTACTGGTGTGGGGGTATGATTCCAAGTTGTTTGACAACAAACACGACATGTTTTGATGCAGTCATTCCAAAGTTAGCATTAACCGGGAGGTTATAATGCACTTAAGAGTATATGGTTTAACCGCATCCACAAAGAGCCACAGGGAATAGACCCTGCCAGCTGCAGAGGGGTCCTGCTCATGCAGAGGCACCCCCTCACATTGTAAACCAAGCACTCTGCCCTTTAGGATTGATAGGGCCTGCCATAGGGGTGACGGATAGGTTTATATGTGTGTGTATGGTGAGATATAGAAACCTATACCTCAGTGAGGAGTGCTAACACTACCTCACCCAGGCTGCAGTAGCACGCCTGTGGTGTCAGATTTAGTCTGCTTCCCAGGGGTGGCATAATACATGCTTCAGCCCCTGGTAGGCCTGTGAAGTGCCTATGCCCTTGGTACCTAGGGTACCATATACTAGGGGCTCATAAGGTACCACAGTATCCAATCACTAGTGCATCTAGTATGCACTCAAAGTTGTTTAGAGAGAACAGAGAGACTGGGGCCCTGATTAGCAGGGACCCAGCCAGACTATAGCCAGAAACCAGTGTATACATCAGAAAAAAAGTGGGGGCAACATAAGTGCAGATCCTACTCTCCTACAACCACCATCCCCCAGGGCAACTTTAAAATAGGTGGAGGGGCTCTCAAGCCCCACCAGCCCGGGGACCGCCACCCCCCCGGGGCAACTTTAAAATGGGTGGGGGGGCTCTCAGCTTCCCCCAGCCCCGGGGACCGCCACCCCCGCGGCAACTTTAAAATGTGGGAGAGGGGCCACGCGGCCCCCCTCCTGGAGCCTTGTACAGGCCCTGGGGACCGCCACCCCTCAGGGCTGGCTCCTGCAGTGTCCCGGGGTGCCCACCCCCAGGACACTGCTGTTTGCAATGGCAGGGCGGGAGCCTAGCGGCTCCCACCCTGCCTTTGCAAACTGCTTTGCGTCATTGGAGCGAGAGCAGGGAAACCTGCTCTCGCTTCAATGAAGCAAAGCAGATTGCTTTTCCACATGGGGAGCAGCGGGGAGCAGGCTGGGACCGTGGGGGGATTGGGACCCCCTCACGTTCCCCAACGAGGTGGCCAGGCCCCGGGGCTTGGGGTCTCCGAGGCCATAAGTGGCCGCGGAGGGGGGCCACGCGCCCCCCTCCCCATTAATGAAAAAATAAAAAATAATCAATGGCCGGCCCTGGGGGATGGGGTCCTCGGGGCCTTAAGTGGCCAGAGGAGTGGGGCTACGCAGTCCCCCTCCATAAAAGGATTAAAAAAAGTGATGTCATCAGTGATGTCATTTGAGATGACATCAGTGATGTCACTGACCATGTCATGAATGATGTAATATGTGACATCATCAGCAGTGGATTGCGGGAGTGCGAGATGTAGTTAGTACAACTAACTATATCGGAGGAATTTCAATGGTTTTGTTCGAGTGAAATGTCCAGCTAACTATAACACCCCTAAAACCTATTGGTTTTTTAAATGCTAATTCCTAACTATATCAGGCCTGAATCCTATGGTTTTTTCAGTGAATTTCAAAGGTTTTTTAAATTCTAATTCCTAACTATATCAGGCCTGAAACCTATGGTTTTTCAGTGAATATATATATATATATACAACCACGGTCCACTGCCTACTCATAAAAAATGAAACTGAAACGTTTAATTTTTCTTTTTGAAGCTCATCCCGTTTTCCTTTATGGAAAATGGGCTGCATTAAAAAAAAGTTGCCTTATTTAAAAGCAAACACATACATGGTGGTCTGCCGTCCCTAGCAGGCCATCATCCATATGTTTTTAGCAATTCCTAATGGGTTGCAAATTGCGACCAACGTCATGAATATTGATGAGGAATATCCTAAATGTGTCTGGGACACATTAGTACATCACATTTTGCAAATTCCTAATTGTGAGTCGCAAAAAGTCGCAATTAGGAACTCGCAAAATGAATCTGTCGAACAAGTGACCCTAAATGGCTAGGCAGGAAAATGCCTCTTTCTAAAAGTGGCATTTATAAAATTGTAATTTAAAATCAAACTTGACCATAAGAGAGGATTTTTCATTACAATTGCAGACACCAATCATGATCTGTTTACCTGTTCCCACTTGGAAGCAACAGCTTATTTATTTTAATGGGTAACTCCAATGTTATTCTTTAGAGGATGGGTGGCCTTGCAGTAGTGAAAGACACATTTATGAGTTTTTTTACTATCAGGACATGTAAGACTAACAAGCATTTGCAATGCAATTGGTCTCACCTTTGTGACCTTATATGTATTTAGCTATGCAGCACATTAGCCTGGGTGATGAAACATCTACTGCTCTTTAACATGGAGGGAAAGCACCAAACTGTGTGACACGCCAGGTATGGAAACACATGGAGAGAAATATTGCTTTTCTGCGAGAAATGGTATAGACTAAAGCTCTGTTTTGAATATAAAATCAGAGCCTTCGGTGGTCATATCACTGAAATTAAAAGATTTGAAAACAAGATTTGAAAAAAATATTATCTACGGGTGCTCATGGAAGACAATTTCTATGGGCCAATCTCTGTGTGAGCAGAAGGATATGGAGGAGGTAGGTAGTATGGCTGGCAGGCAGTGTGTTCAAAGCTGGACACGGGAGACCATGAGCGAGAGAATGACAGGGCAAGGCCTGCTACTGGAAGAAATCGGGGAACCGGTGTACTGGTGCAGTCTTATAGGAGACACAGTGTGCCCCACTGCAGCAAGCATAGAGGAGCAGGGGTTTTCCTGCAGGAAGCAGATAAGGTAGTGTGTTCTGGTGATTTGGCGGCGCTTAGGGGCAGTGTTGTACAGAGGGATATATTGTGCCCTGCTGAAGTGGGCACATCCTGGCAGTCTCCCCCGCTGCAGGGCAATGCAGGGTACCTTATAGCAGGAGGCACAAATGGCAGTGTGCCTTTCTGCAGGAGGCACAGATGGACAGTGTTCCCTGCTGCAGGAGGCACAGATGCACAGCATGCTCTGCTGCCTGTTGCACAGATGGAAAGTGTGTACTGCTGCAGGAGTTACAGATGGACAGTGTGTCCTGCTTTAAGAGGCACATATGGGGAGTGTTGCGTGATGCAGGAGGCATAGATGGGTGGAGTGTCTTAATAATAATAATAATAATAATAATAATAATACTGACACTTGTAGAGCGCGACAGCTACCCCAAATATTGCCTAAAAGCCAACAGAAGGCACAGATGGGCAGTGTTAGCAGCAACAGAAGGCACAGATGGAGAGTGTTGCTTTCTGCAGGAGACACCGATGCACTGTGTGCCGTGCTGCAGGAGGCACTTGTGAACAGTATGTTTGCTGCCGGAGTCACATATGGGCAATGTGCTCTGCAACAGAAGGCGCGGATGAACAGTGTGCCCAGCTGTCTGAGGCACTGATGGGCAGCGTGTACTGCTGCAGGAGGTACGCAGAGAGTGCGCTGCACAGGATACAGTGCATC
Organism: Triturus cristatus; assembly: GCF_964204655.1. Taxonomy (NCBI): domain Eukaryota; kingdom Metazoa; phylum Chordata; class Amphibia; order Caudata; family Salamandridae; genus Triturus; species Triturus cristatus. Next base: position 80,708,957 of record NC_140590.1, on the reverse strand, counting down.
TTTCTGCTTGGTGGTATGGGAGGCACTAGGGTGAGCTGCCAGTAGTGGTATAGTGCGTGGCAGGTTCTGGCCTTGGAGAAAGGCCTTGGCCTAAAGAAAGAGAAATACATCACATTCAACTATTGGTCCCAGAGTGCAGAAAGGGTGGGCAAGGCTCCCCATGTAAATAAAGGCATTAGGAAACTTCAGATATCCCAATTCTCAATAATATAATCACAAATTTAAAGGCCACTTTATCGAGTGGGGCATCTCTTGCCACTGGTAATGGGGATAGCCGTCTCCTTACACACTGACATCTCTGTTGACCTAGTCACCCACTGTGCTGTATGTGGCTGCCTGCTGCACATGAGCAGCACCCTAGGCGCACATGTTCATGGCTTAGGAAGATGAGTAGGGTGACCAAGCCGTGGCGGGGCTTGTGCTTATCACCCCATGTAACCTCTCTTGCACTTTTGTCTTTCATAGCACCTTTGCTTGAAATTGAGCAATGTCTTCGAATTAAAGGACTGATGCCCCATGCTTTAAATGACTTGAAACTTGAAACGTGAAGAGTGGGTTTAAATTGGATGTTTTAAGAGAAACATAGTACACATCAACCTCAACTTTCCATTTATTCCGGCGATGAACTTCATAATACCATTCTCTCTTCGGACAGCTCACCACTGATTTGTATCTTGGTATTCCAATGACAGGTAATTTGTATGAGACCCATTGCATTGCTATTCGTATCTACCACAGTATGATGAAAAGCTGAGTTAGTTCTGCAAGTTTTCGAACTTGTACCCCCCAATGTGCACCCCAATCTTTGCAGCAGGTGATCAACCTACCAAGTTATCCCAACAGCTGCGGGGGCAGCTGGTTTGCAAGTAAGTCCAACACAGCGACACGAATACATGCTATAAACAGCCTAGGTGTTGTGCGTACCTTTGAAAAAGAGGCAGTGTGTGCAGAGGGTAGCCCCATGCAGTGCCATGGGTACATGTGATATAGGTTTAATGTGTGATGAGGGTGGCCCTATGTTGCCCCGTGAACACCTGTATAACGGTTCGGTGTCCTGTGTGTGCACATAAACCAGTTCAGCGCTGCCGGTACTTGTGACACAGAGGTGCTGTGTCTGCAGTTGGCACCTCCATGCAGCGCCAAGAGTACTTAGGCACGCTGTCCTGCCTCTAAGGTGTGGATCTCTTTTTGTGTCACGTGGATGGAAGTGGCACACTTGGTCTGAAGCCCCTACAGGTTTGAGATACTGATGCCGATCATGTTCTTCACCGGCTCGCGCTGCTGCAGGGCTTTCTGCAAACTCAGGGGCTGTGACAGCTCCTCACTTCGAGGCAGGTTTACTTTGACCATGGCTAGGACCGCGCGGTCTTCGGCCATCCAAGGGTCCGCGCCAGTCTCACCCGCCCACGGCCCGCACTGCGCAGATTTCGGGCTGTACTTGGAATGGACACATATTTGTCGAGACACTTCCTTTTCTATCAGGCGTAGTACGCTGACGCCTCACTAAAGCAAAGACCCCGGCCCTCTTGTTCCGGTCTTGCTTGTGTGGATGCAAGCACTTCAATACCACAAATACCAATGAAATTACCTCCGGCGGTTAGCGTGTACTTCAGGCAGGAGTCTACTAGGCGGACATGTCAGAGTCAGGCAAAACGTCATTGGAGGACGGTGGTAGGTGTTTTATCCTTATTGAAAGACGTATTCGGTGATGAAGTGAACCTCCTATAGCGTTACAATAAACATGTACAGGGTTAACATTACTGGAGTACTTCATTTAAACAAGCATTTGCAATGCAAGGGGACTCGCATTTACGCGAGACCTCTTGAATTGCAAACGGGAGTGCGACAGTGCGGGTGGGCGGCCATGATTAAGGCACCAACAACAGGATTGGGAGGGGTGGTAGAGAAGGCACGGACAGCAGGAGGGGTGGCACGGGCACAAAGTAGTGCTCAAGAAATATGCAGAAAAGGGGCCAATAGCCATGGAAGGAGACATGGCTGTCCTAAGGAGGGACTCGCAGCCTCCAACCAATCAGGAGGCAGCATTTAGAAAGGCCAAAGCCACAAGCCAATGAAAAAGTGGGCTGGGAGGGGCGGGGCGGGGCTTTCCTCACCTATAGTGTTTACTGCATGCCTCGCAAAGCGAGCAGCGTATGCGCTGCACCGCTAGGCGAGACCTAAAAAGTACATGTTCAACCTCTTTGGCCCTCTGGATCAACCAGGGCCTACCTTGAGGGTGACATATGTATAGGAAAGGAAGGTTTGGGACTGGCAAAAGGTTTCTCTGGTCAGGTCGAAATGGCACTTTAAAACTGCCCACACAGGCTGAATTGGTAGGCTTGGAAAATGTTTACAGGGCTATGTGTGTGTGTTGCACAATCAGTGCTACAGGCCCACTAGATGCATTTAATTTTTAGTCCCTGTGCACTTTAGTACCACTTTCCCAGGGACTTGTAAGTAAATGAAATATGCTAACTCGGGACAAGCCAATGTTCCCATGTTTTAATGAGTGAGCACATGCACTTTAGCACTGGTTAGAAGTGGTAAAGTGTCAGAGTCCCAAGGCCATCAAAAAAGAGATCAGAAAACATAACCAGGGTGAAAGCAATAAAAAGGTTTGAGGGAAGAACGCCCTAAGGCTGACAGGTTTAACTCCAATGTCTACATTTGTGAGATGTTATCTTTAGGTATTAATATACATTTGGCAGCTTGTGATAATGTGCTTATGGGTTAAGTGAGACACATAGCCACTGCCCCATGGAACCTTTGAAGGTTCAAACTGTTACCGGGCTACGAGCAACTCAGCAAATCCACATATGCATATCTTTAGAAGAAAATTAAGTTCCTATTCAGCAAATGTTCTCAATTGAAGAAGGCTAAAAAGGAGACATTTTAGGTCTTTATTTATGTATCTATATGAGTTCTTGTTCATTCAATAACAAGAGCTCTTCATCATACCCAAAATTCTTCTGTTTGTAATTGTCCTAAGCCATGTGGTGCTTGTTTGTGATTTTTTATGGTAAAAAAGAAAGATGCAACTGTCCTAAATCCAGGGCTTTGCGGGCAGCTATCAAAAATACAGAGATGCCAGTGTCAAGCTTTCTGCGTGTTTTTCTTGCAAACCTCCAGAGGCTGCAGCTTCTCAGCACTGACAGCACAATTCTTTTATTGAAAATGGGATAGAGGATAGGCACATCTTGTTTAGAAAATCTAAAGAAAAAAACATGTAGCCATGTATACATGTACCTCTCATTAAAACCTTTGGACTTGAATGTGAGAAGTTGGCCTGGTATATGCTGTTCACTAATTAAAGTGGGCACCTTGTACCAGTCGAAACAACCCTTTTTGAGGATTAGGTTAAAGACAACCTTTATAGAAAGCGATCCTAGTAGTAGCTGTGGAGAGCAGCCTTCAGTCTAAGTCTCAAAGGCATTTAAACCATATCAGACCACAGGAGGTAGCCCGTAAACCACAGTGAGACTGGGGCAGTACATTATATCAAACGACAATGTCTCAATGTGGGTTTCATTTTAAGGAAGAAATATAGTAAGCACAAATAGTGTCTGTTAAGGAGTAAATCAACGTAGGGAGAGACACAGGGAGACAAAAATAAGTTGAAAATTTTGTATTCGAATTACTTAAAGCATGTTGGACATATTAAACATCATATGTGCAAAACACATGGACAGAAAGCACTGCATTACATTACTGGAAATGTAACCGATAGAATACTGTGCACAAGTGCTCGTGAAAGTTGTGATTGCGCAAGTGACACGTGAAGTGGTATATACAGCGGTGATATAGGGAGCAACAAGGAATAAAATGATACAATACATTTTGCAAAAATTAGGACATCCAAACAATCAATGGTGAAAGAATATGAAGAACAATGAATTGGATGTCCATAGCAAGAGGGCGCCAAAAGTAACGCTGTTGGAGTCGACGGCATTTCGGTCTGTAGAAATCTAGACCATCATCAGGACTGGTTACATACAATTTTAAGGCAGTGTACGGTATAGCACTGTGGATGACTAATAACCAAACGGACACGGCATCACGGGTATGGCTTGTGCACCGGAGGAATCGTGGCGTGCAGCGAGCCGGCTCGCTGCACGCCACGATTCCTCCGGTGCACGATTCATTCGTCTCTCAACTAGTATCCATTCACTGGGTTTCGAGCCGCATTTTCCTACACCGCCCGACTGAATACACGGACCTCACAATACCCGTGATGCCGTGTCCGTTTGGTTATTAGTCATCCACAGTGCTATACCGTACACTGCCTTAAAATTGTGTGTAACCAGTCCTGATGATGGCCTAGATTTCTACAGGCCGAAACGCCGTCGACTCCAACTTGCTATGGACATCCAATTCATTGTTCTTCATATTCTTTCACCATTGATTGTTTGGATGTCCTAATTTTTGCAAAATTTATTGTATCATTTTATCGGTTACATTTCCAGTAATGTAACGCAGTGCTTTCTGTCCATGTGTTTTGCACATATGATGTTTAATATGTCCAACATGCTTTAAGTAATTCGAATACAAAATTTTCAACTTATTTTTGTCTCCCTGTGTCTCTCCCTACGTTGATTTACTACTTAACAGACACTATTTGTGCTTACTATATTTGTTCAAAGGCATGTAAAGCAGCTTGTTTTGCCAGATCAGAACCTCCGGAATGACCAAATGAAAGGAGAACCACGCAAGAGTTATATAAAATATATGTATTTATTACTAAACACTCTCTACTAACCTCTTTATGAGATTAGAGCACAAGATACACAATACTGAATCAATAGAATGACAGTAAATAGCAAAGCGGGCTCCAGTGGGAGACCGAACCATTTACTAACAAAATGGTATAAGAACAACAACTACACTATACACAGTGCCTATAGCACGTAGAATCACTGGGACCCCAAGGAACCACCCAAAGTAGTGACACAGGGGACCCACGGAGGACGGGTGCAGTGTGAGAACACAGACGCGAGCTCCGTACAACTCTATGGGAAAGTCGTGGTTGGAAAATTACAGTTTAAGGACACTTTAGGGAGGACTTCAAGCAAACCCTTTGTAACATAGAAGGTTCTAAGGCGAGAACCCTTGTGAGTACTGAGGTACCCGTGTTACCTATCCCAGAGGAGCCGGGTGCATAGGGGTCAAGTGGTGTCGGAAACCCTCGTCGTTTTCAATGGAGTGATGAGAAGAAGTGCTGCTACCGGGAAGATAAAAAGTGTCCAGTGGAATTCAAGCCTGGATCCGAGGTGAGAAGAGCCTGAAAGCAGAGGGGACAGAGTCTGGGTCACCTAAGGGTGACCAGGGGCTCAGTGGACGAATGCCCACCGATGTCGGGTGCTTCAGGTGAGAAGATAGGATACTTGACTCTGCAGCCACGGGGACCAGGAGATGCCGACGATGACCAAAGTCCAGAGGTGATCTGTGCCATGAAGGAAGTCGAGTGCTGGAGGGTTAGTGTCCAGATCGAACACCAACAAGCCTTGGCAACTGCAACCCATACGGGCAGAGGAAACAAGCTACGGTGAGGATCAGCAAGGTCATGGGGACTCTCCAAGCAATAGAGAGTCAGGGCACATCTGATGCAACCAGGAAAGCCCAAGGAAAGTCAAAGTTACCTTCACAGGGACCCACAGGCCATTGGACCAGGGATCGCGAAGGGACCTCAAGCTGAATCACAAAATACCAGCCCACGGAACACTCGTGGAGTGTAGGCCGGAAATCTTCAGTAGAAATACTGCTCGGGGTCAGGACGACATGTAGCCCAAACCACTGCCTTAGGCATTGCCAAAAAGCATATGCTGCTGCAAAAGTACACTGTGCACAGGGGTTCGGATTGCACGGTCCCCACAAGGGATACGGACCTCAGAATTGCTGAGAGCGGAGATCAACCTAAGGGACGCTTGTGAACCCACCTTCTGTGTTGCAGAAATCTTCAGAGCCCTCAGGAGCTTGGGAGATGCAAACCAGTCAAGGTGTCTGCTGCTGCAGGGGAGTAACTCCTTTACTCCAAGGGAGATTCTTCTATCGTCCAGCGAAGTGTAGATCGTCAAAGTACTTGGTTTCTGCTTGCAGAGTTTATTCCAGGTAAAATCTAAAGTCCTGTAGTCAGGATTACTACTTTATACCCAAGGAAGGGGTTGGACAAACTCTGGGAACCCACCTATGCGAGGGTCAGAAAAGAGGAGTGACTACACCGATGTCCTTTGTCCAGTTTCGCACCAGAGCAGGAGCAAATGGCTCCTGCAACTGGTTTGAATTGGACTATGCACAGGGACATTAGGGCCCGATTCACAGAATTAACTTAAGACTAAATCCTAAACTTACTACTTTGTGGTATTCACAGAATGCACTTACTACTTTTAGTATTCACAGACTGCACTTACTACTTTTGGTATTCACAGAATGGATTTACGACTACTAACTTTACGTCCGCACTCGGGCCGGAAATTCCGGCCCGGAGGCGGAGCTTCTGGTCCAGAGGCGGAGCTTCCGGCCCAGAGGCGGGGCTTCCGGGCCGGAGGCGGAGCTTCCGGCCCGGAGGTGGGGATTCCAGCCAGTGGCGGAGATTTAGCCATGGCCGAAATCTCCACCTCCGGGCCGGAAGCTCCGCCTCCGGGCCGGAAACTCCGCCCCAGCCCGGAAGCTCCGCCTCCGGCCCGGAAGCCCCGCCTCCGGGCCGGAGTTTCTGGCCCGAGTGCGGACGTAAAGTTAGTAGTCGTAAATCCATTCTGTGAATACCAAAAGTAGTAAGTGCAGTCTGTGAATACCAAAAGTAGTAAGTGCATTCTGTGAATACCACAAAGTAGTAAGTTTAGGATTTAGTCTTAAGTTAATTCTGTGAATCGGGCCCCAAATGTGCCCCCAGTTCAGACTTTCAAACACTTTGAAAGTGCACCCACCCAGCCCCAATATACTAAATCCTGTCTGGGAGGTGGTCACACTTCCCTGTGACAGGAAACCTATTGTCAAGCCTTCCCATGCTCGAGCTCAGCTCAGGAGCAAGAGGGCAGACTCGTGTCTGTGGATGGCAACATCCATTTTGTGAAGCCCAGGTCGAGAAAGCTGGTACCGGGTGTACCGGTGTTTCACATAAGTCCCTCTAGAAGGGTGGAATCATACCTCCCCGCCAGTTACTGGTGGGGCGGTATGATTCCAAGGTGTTTGACACCAAACACAACATGTTTCTAAGCAGCCGTTTTAAAGTTAGCATTTACAGCGAGGTTATAATGCACATAAAGATATATGGTTGGCTGCATCACAAACAACCCCGGAAAATAGGTCCTGAAGGCTGCAGAGTGGCTCTGCTCATGCAGGGGCACCCTCTCACATAAAACTGAGCACTCTGCCTTCAAGATTGATAAGGACTGCCATAAGGGTGACTGATAGATTAATATGTGCAGTGATTTAGAATAGATATAATGAACCTATATCTAAGTAAGGGGTGCATGCACCACCTTATACAGGCTGCAGTAGCAGACCTGTGGTGTCAGTTTGAATGGTCTCTCAGGGGTGGCACAATACATGCTGCAGCCCCTGGGTGGCCTCTGGTGTACCTATGCCCTGGGTACATGGTGTGACTGATAAGTGTACCCCAGTATCCAATCTGAAGTCTACCTAAAGTGCAAGCAATCAATTTAGAGGAGAAAGCAGCTAGACTGGGGTCCTGGATAGCAGGATCTCAGTCAGTCTAAGTCGAAAACAGTGATACATCAGCAAAAAGTTGGGGTAACTATAAGAACCAGATCCTACTTTCCTACTTTGAATTTGGATAATACATTTACAGCATCTTCAGCCAGTGATTCGCCACCACAAGTAAGTAGTGACACGACTGCGGACACGTGCACTTCTGTCAGATCAGGCCCAGGTGGAGATTCCACACTCCTACATCATTTTCAACACAGAAAGTCAGCTGGAAAAAACTTGGGGGCTTCATTTTCTAGAGTATCTGGATCAGAAGGCGATTTGTGTTGTTTAAGGCGAGGACTAACAGAGCATGTTTTCAATCATGCAGAGCTCAGAGACAGATAACAAATGGCAGCCAACCTAGGAGCATGCATAGACTACAGTGAACAATCATAAACTGACATCACACACCCCCATAAATGTATTGTTTGATCAGAATTGAAACATAAGATGTTCACTTAAAAGTTATGTTATTTTATGTTATTTGTATTTATAGCGCGCCGATACTCCGAGGAGTGTCCCTGCGCGAAACTAGACCTTCCAGGAGCACCATCCAGTCAGAGTCTGATAGGGTAATGAGTTAACAAATTGGCACAATCTTTGAGTTGTTTAAATATCAAGGCATGTCTATCAGACTCTGCAACACTTTTGCAGCATTTCAATACTTCATCAGCAGGATTTTGAGAGTATATTTATACGTGTTTTGTATAGTTTATAAAGATAGTGTTTTGATTTGTTCAGTCCTTTTGTTGACACATATATACAATATACCAAAGCAGTCTTAAAATAGTTGAGATGTCTTCATCTTTTTGTTTCCATGGATGGCCTTTCATACTACCACTGTAGAGTTCAAAGTCACTAATTAAACCTGTGAGTTTTATGATGGATGAGAAGAAAGTCTCAGGAATTGTTCAATAACACACACCAACGTCTCTCACGGCTATATAAAGATGTTTTGGGCTTCGCCAATTTTCAAAGAAGGTTGACTCAACTGAGGTGCTGAAAAAGTAAGCCTCATCACCAGGTATCTCAGTGAGGCAGCCAGCAGTGAGGCAGCAGTCTTTGTATGGACTGCAGATGGTTAACAAGCATTCTGTATAATGAAAGAACATTATAATAATGTTCCTATTTGTCTGCATCCTAATGGACAACATCTATTTATTGTTGAAATGGAAACATCTTACCATGCTATGGAATGTGTTTTCTCTTAGAGATATCCAGACATAGGGCAGGTTCATCAACTATTCTATTTTTCTTAAGCGTTTTCTCCATTAGAATTAGTTATACCATCACTAACAAACACCTTGGGTAATTAGGAGGCCCTTAGAGAAGGGCAGGTATTATTTGTTGGGAGCCACACACACTGTGGAGTTGACACCTTGTCTCTGCAGAATAAATCTGGAAATAAGAATAAACTCATGAATGATCCACCAATAATTCTGTCATCAAAGTTTCAAACTACCATTCAATGGCTTTAATTATTGTGGAATCACTTTTGACAAAAGTAAGTACATAAACATAGGGCCCGATTCACAGAACAAACTTAAGACAAAATCCTAAACTTAGTACCATTTTGGTATTCACAGAATGCACTTACTACTTCTGGTATTCACAGAATGAACTTACTACTTTTGCGATTCACAGAATAAACTTACTACTTTTGCTATTCACAGAATGGATTTACGACTACTAACTTTACGTCCGCACTCGGGCCAGAAATTCTGGCCTGGAGGCGGAGCTTCGGGGCCGGAGGCGGAGCTTCCGGCCCAGAGGTGGAGATTTTGGCCATGGCTAAATCTCCGCCACTGGCCGGAACCCCACCTCCGGGCTCGAAGCTCCGCCTCCGGGCCGGAAGCCCCGCCTCCGGGCCGGAAGCTCCACCGCCGGGCCAGAATTTCCAGCCCGAGTGCGGACGTAAAGTTAGTAGTCGTAAATCCATTCTGTGAATAGCAAAAGTAGTACGTTTATTCTGTGAATCGCAAAAGTAGTAAGTTCATTCTGTGAATACCAGAAGTAGTAAGTGCATTCGGTGAATACCAAAATGGTACTAAGTTTAGGATTTTGTCTTAAGTTTGTTCTGTGAATCGGGCCCCTAGACTCTAGCTAAAGATACATGTATTACTCATAAAGGAAAGACCATGTACTTGCCATCAGTTGAACTGAGACAGCAAGCCATGACCTGGCTTTATGACTATCAAACTGCTGGGCATAATGTAGTAGCCTAATCGTAAGTAGCTGTTTTGAGATATTTTTGGAGGTCAATCCTATTTACTGATGTGCAACCACGTGTACAGACATGCCCCACTTGTTCTCAGATAAGAGTTCCCATGAAAAACCTTTAAAGACTGTTACATTATTATCCAAAGCCTTCGAATAAGGTGTAAATAGTACAATAGCATTATTGAAAAGTCAGCATTGCACTGTAGCTTTCGTGATTGCAGACCATTTGTGACCAAAACAGGCCATTTTATCTACTTCAAAGGAGTTAGTACAGATTTTTTACAAACATATTTCAATGGCATGGTGTGCCACACGTCTTAATTTCAGACAGTAGGCCATATCCGCCACAATGGTGCCACTGGATTCAAGCTAGCCTGGCTGATGAAGGGTGATACCCCGAAACTGGTCCCAGGATATTTGTTGCCTGTCCAGGAAGGACCTGGCCTGGCAGTTTGGGCTGGTCTGTTCCAATGGGGAGCTGGGTCAAGACTGATTTACATATAACTCAGTCCAAATTGAGGTGAGCGAGCAAAATAATGATGGAGTAAACCCAGATCTGGGACTGGGGTGAGTGTTTGAAAAGTTTCAACACTCCGTCCATTTTATTTTGTGATTCAGAAAATGAAACCAGAACTTGTCTGAGCAGTAGGCAGTTTGGAGCTAATTTCTGGACAGATCACCTGTCAAATCAGGACCCAGATTCTCCAAGCTTTAGCAGCCAAAAAATTAACGCAGCTGAAAAGCAGGCATTAAACAGAGAAATGTCGACATATCTACATATGTTTCTGACTTTGCATGTGTACCGCACTATGCAGCATACATACAGAGTTATAAATGCTTTTGGACATGTCTAGGAATAGTATTTTGTACAGGAAGGGTATGGCACTAAGGTATGTGCCTGGTGCATGGCTGCTTAAATCAACGTTGATGCTAGGGAGACGGGAAGAGAGTGCCATTTCTCTTTGAATATGGCTCTCTCCTGCTCTCAACGTCTCCTGCAACGGCCGCGTTGCGTGACAGTGTTCAGAATCTGGGCACACGTCTCTAATTAGGACTTGTGAGAATGGACACTGAGAGTGTAAATTGTGATTTAATAGATAGGCCCCTTATTTTGGGCATTCACACCTTGGCCCAGTGATCACAGTCCTGAGATTTGCTGGCAACTTAGAAAGGAAATAAGGATCACAAAGGTGGATGGAGGAAGAAACAGAGGTTCATTCAGTTTCCAAGAGGAACTGGTTATCTATCAGTAAGGGGGGGGAATGAACCACATAAGTCTCAGTACCAGAGTCTCTGAACTTTTTGTCTATGGGACCCTCAACCACACGTTCACAGGTTGTGGTGTATGTAATCTCCGCTTAGTGTGGTTCGGTGGATAGCATCATCAATGGGTCTTGTCACTTGAGTGTCCCGTTCTACAAGTGACATCAAAATCTCCACCTTCCACTCACTTATAACACACTTTCAGGGAAAGCTCTGAAGTAAAAGGCTTCCATAGATATTCCTTTGATCCTTACCCATATGGGCTGTTCCAGGCTGAAACATGTCGACCCGACCACTAGGTGTTGTAGACCAGTGACTCATCAACTAAACACTATGATTTGTTTTTAGACTTATCCTATCATTCTCTATTCCCCCAATAAAGATTCACCTAAAGGATAGGAGATCATTTTAATCCACTCACTGCTAGCAACATCCAGGCAGCCTCCCTCCTGATGGAGGTTTTGATGTCACTTGTAGAACGGGACACTCAAGTGACAAGACCCGATGATGGCGCTTTCCACCGAACCACACGTAGCGGAGATTACATACACCGCAGTCTGTGAACCTGTGGTTGAGAGTGTCAGAGACAAAAAGTTCTGAAACTCTGGCACTGAGACTTATGAGGTTCATTCCCCCCCTTTCTGATAGATAACTTAGAAAGGTAACCACAGACTCTCCATATTGTCACAAAATGTTCTGAACAGAATTTGTTTGCATCCAATTGCCCTTATCCTATGCTACCACAGATTGAGATATCGAGAAATCACTACATGACCAAAAGCAGGATTTCACAGATGTGTTTGACAAAGTACAGTCCATTTTCCTACCCCTGTATAGGAATTTTGATTGCTGCATAAATCTTGTGCCAGGAACATGTTTGCCATGCAGCCAGATTTAGGCGCTGACAGAAGAGGAGCCTGAAACGTGTATTCGTACCTTGATGATTTACTAACCAACGGTTTTGAAAGATACTTTTCTTCACCAGTGTCCTCTCCTTTCTTCTTTGTCTCAAGTGGAGATTTATGCACCTGCATTGATTATCATCCAATTAATAAAGTCAGATTAAGAACAAGTATTGTCTATACCTGTAACCTATCCTCCGTGACCAAGTGAATTATGCTAGCATCTACATAAAGCTGGATCGGTGTGGGGCCTATCATCTACTCAGAGTCCGAGAGGGTGAAGAAGGGAAGACAGCTTTCAAGGCAAACAATTGGACTCTATAAAACCCCTACGGCCTTCCAGTTTCTTAGGTTGAGCCTACAGTGCTTGCACTGCAGGATCATCTGCTGTATGTACTTTGTGGGCTCTGAAGTACTCCCGCCGGACTTGTCTGCTTCCGCTTTTTTTTCTGCTTAGGGAATTATTTCACAATTTTTGGGTGCCTTTATTTTTTGCTCTGTGCTCCACCAGCACTGACAGCATAAATGCAAAAAAGTAAGCATTGACCTGCCGGCGTCCGTAGTATTACTGCACCATCCGTGCCCCTCCCGAGTCCCAGAGCGTGCTCGGTGGCTCCCCTTCCTGGCTCAATGCACCCGCAGGCCTCTCGTTGTGGCCTGAGCCCGGCTTCCGACCTCTTATCCTAGCAGTGCGGATGACTCGCTGCCTCCTACTTGCTGTTCCATAGCCATTGATATCACCTCTTTGATAGAACACCAGCGTTTTCAATGAGCTCTGGTGTTGTTGGTAATGCCATGTTCTCACTGGCGCCGCCACGGAGGATCACAGAGGAGGGTCTGGGGCCCAGGAGCAGCAGGTGACAGAGTACAGGGACCAGATAAACCTAGCACACCCTTGTTTCAGCAGCCGCTTCCACCCTCCTCCTCCCACTTTATAATATGCACGAGGGCTGCATACAAATGACAGTGTCCACTTCTCCTGCTCCACCTCTGGCAGCTGTCCCCCCATCTCTCTTTCTCCTTCTTCCTCATCCTCTTATCAGGTCTCTTTCTGTCTTTCTCCTCCTCACTTGCGGAAAACCATGACTTCAAGAAACGGCTCTAACCCTCTCTTTCCTTTCCTCTCCTTTCCTTCATTCGTTCCTCTGTGAAAAGGATACAAAAAAAGAAAGTAACGCTTTTGCTGGAAATGTCATATTTGTCTATCCTTTTTTTATTCCAAAGTGCAGCCTCGGGAAAAAGAGAAAAAAATGGTTCAAAATATGAAAGATAAATATCTAAAGCATGACAGAGTGGTCACAAAGTGGCCAGGCTGTTTTTATTCACGCCCAAACACATTAGCGCCACTTTACAAAATTTGCCAATGAAGCACCAGTTTTGTTTTCTCATCTTTTTGTGAACAACATTGTTTTCCCCAGGTGGGAAAGTGCACCATTCCTGGTGGTCCTGCAATTCCTGGTTGATGTGTGGAGTAGAATATGTTTAATGTGATCCTTTTCAGCTGCTTTCCTTATTTTACTGAATTCGGAAAAATGAGTGTAAAAGCGTTAAGGTAACCATGTTCCTGCTTACATTTCACATGTGCTTTACTTAATTTTGCATTCCCTATGAGTGTTTGCTTTTTTCAGGATACAACTTTTTTTCAGGCAGCATATTGCTCTTGTCTAGTGTATAATTTGAATTGAGTCACATCCATGTGTTTATAGTGGGGCACAATTGGATTGTAGCTGAAGGCAGTGTGAGTTTCTCTTAGTGGGGCAGTAACTTCAGTGGCGTAACGAGAATTGAGGTGGCCTCCCTGCAGGATTTACATTTTATTGGAAAACCCCTTTTGTTGAATGCACATTGCCCATCCTCCCTCCGCCTCCCTACCATCCTCCCTTCTCAGTGATGGTGAGAAGTGCAGGCTCCCTTTAGACAAGCTGCTGGTTATTAAAAATTACACTTCACATTGCATCAGTGCAACACCACCTCAGTAAAAACTCAGCACCACCTAAGCATCCACGCAGCACTAGTCAGCGTCACTCAGCACCACTTCTACATCACTTAGCAGCACCACCACAGAATCACCAGAGCATCACTCAGCAGCACCTGAGCACCACCACAACACCACCACAGCATCACTCAGCCCCAGTGCAGTAAAATCTCAGCACAACACCACCTCAGCACCATCTGAGCACCACCTCAGCACCAGAGCAGCACTATCTGAGCATCACCTCAGCACCAGAGTATCACCACCTTTGACAACACGCAGCACCTGCTCTACACCAGTCCACCATCACCTCACTACTAGCGTTGTTTATGGCCTCCCTCCCCATAACAAAAAAAGGTATAACAAACAAGCATAAAAACAGGCAGGAAGAATTTGCCAGCATTGCAAGAACAAAAAAAACTAGAAGAGATTGTTTATGTTAATTCTTCTTTCAATATTGTAGTCCAGTTCTACATATTATCTTCTTGGCTCAGATATGGTGCCAACGGGCAGAGGTGGTTTTGATCACCCTGATTTGGTGATCTCAAGCGTGGTTTCCGTGTTCTACTGGAACTTTCCTGGGATTCTCCAATCCAACTCCCCCGGTTTTATCTTCTCCTTCTCAATCCGGACAGGGCTCCCCACCAGTTAGTCTTCAACGGCGCCCTCACCCTGATGGCATGACTGATTACAGGGGACAATGGTTGGTCCCAGGACTTTCGAGCTCGGCTCAGAACCGCCTTGACAAGGCTTGGGCCGACAGCATAGTCAAGAGGTACAGGTCAGCATGGGCCTGATGGACATGTTGGTGTCTGCGACAGGATTTTGATCCCTTGGGCGTCACAGTAGTGCAGGTAGGCAACTTCTTTGGCAGATCTAGCAATGGAAGGCCTGGCTTATCGATCCGTAAATACCTTCCGCTCAGCAATATCTGCTGGGCATAATACAGTCAACAGAATCCTGGTGGGGAACTTGTTCATGTGTGCAGGCTCCTTCTGGGAGTTAGGCTTTCCCTGACACCATCGCCAAGGTAGTCAGCATTTTGGGATGTTAACAGAGAACTAAACCTCTTCCTTTCTTGGCAACCAAATAGATTCTTATCACGTAAGGAGTTGTCTACCAAATTGGCAATGCTACTGTGTTTAATCTCCTGCAAAAGAGTCTCTGACGTTCGGGCCCTGGATATAACGGGCAGAATATTACCCTCTGGGGTATGTTTCACAGTGGCTAGAAGGACCAAAACCAATACAAGGGTTATAGAATACCCAGCCTATCCTGACTCCCCAAAACTCTGTGTAGTCCAGTGTCTCAAGGAATATGAACTAATGTCGGAAGAATACTGCCCTCCGGGCGAGAGACAACTGCTAATTGCACTAAAGAAACCACATTTGGTGGTCTTCTCACCCACAATTGCAAGATGGGTTAGGTGGGTCATGCAGGAGGCAGGCATTGACTTGACTGTGTTTGGAGCCCATTCCACCAGGGGAGCCATGGCATCTAAAGCCTTCTCCTTGGGGGCAAGGTTAGAGGACATTACGAATGCCGCGGATTGATCAGCAGACTCCACTTTTAAGAGGTTCTACTTCAAGCCGGTGCTGGATATGGCTCATTTGGTAGTGAGCAAGTTTGAACCAGCATAATCCTCACCTCCGGTCCTGACATAGAATGCAAATTGTTCCTAACTCTTGTGTAGGAAAGTTTCAATTCTATTAAGGACGCGGAGGCGAGGATTGTCCCACCCGGCGAGAAGCCCTTCTTCTCCAATGAAGACCCACCCTAAGACGTAAGTAAAGCGTTTAGAATGGGTTTTATGGGCCTAAACGGACAAGTGACATTAATGTTATTCTGTACCTTATTGTCTGTGCAACATGCCGCGTACACAGAATATTCCTGATCCATCTCTTATTCTTAGGTTCAGATGGGTCCAAGTCGAACCAATAAGAAAATCACTGTGGAATAACTCGTGCAAAGAAAGAGGGGGATCAGAACAGAGAGAGGAGTATTACACCCTCATGTGGAACCAGATTGGCCATGAATAGGAACTACTGTTGGACTCTCATTGGTTACGTTGGGATGTCATTCCCAGAGACTCCTGGGGTTGTTAGTTTTTTCTCCGCTTTACGTTGAAGCTTAAAGAAATGTTTGTTTTAAAGGCTGCTATTTAATCAAGAGAACAGAGTATAGGCATAATCCTCACCTTTGCGACCTTAATAGAATTGAAACTTTCCTACACGAGAGTTAGGAACAATTTTCATTCCTTTATATATCCCAGCAATGCAATAATACGTTCAGTTGGTATCCTGTAATCCACCATGTCAGACAGCGTGGCTATCACCTCAGTCCAATACACATAACCAGCACCACAGGACTTGGCCAGGTGAAGGAAATGGTCTTCTGGAAACCTACACCTGGCCCAACTTGCATCCCCCTGAGCCTAGATCTATGCAGTGAGACTGGCCTATAGTATGGTCTTTGCAATATTTTATAGTGTATGATAAGGAGGCAGCCACTGAAGGATATCACGCCAGGGTGGCAACAGACATATAACCCTATTTTGTCACTGATCTCCCGTACGAGCTCCCCCTCCCAGCTGCAAACACTGCCCGAGGAGGGGCTGTTTGCCCCCCTGAGAGGCAGTATGAAATATCACAACTAAATGCCTGGTAGAGACCTTTCAGTAGGTGCTTTAGGGGTGCCAGAGCAGTGGGCTCTGCTGGAAACTGCGAGAGGGGTAATTTACAACTGCTTCAGAGCCATAAGTAAAGAAATGTATCAAGTGGGATACAGAGCGAATCTCCCCTATATTTCTATTAATGTGAGAAAAGAGCCACTCCTATGTAGACCTCCCCAGCCGGGCAGCCCTCTGGCACGAAATCTCATTTGAGCACCAGTTCCATGAGTAATGGGCAATAATCAATCAATGACAATCAATGACACTTGTAGAGCGCGCTACATACCCGTAGGGTCTCAAGGCGCTGGGGGGGGGGGGGGGGGGGGGGGTGCCGCTACTGCTCGAACAGCCAGGTCTTCAGCTTCTTCCTGAAGGAGAGGTGGTCTTGGGTCAGGCGCAGGTCGGGGGGGAGGGAGTTCCAGGTCTTGGCGGCCAGGTAGGAGAAGGACCTTCCTCCTGTAGTTGCTCTTCGGATGCGGGGGACGGCGGCGAGGGCGTGGTTGGCTGAGCGGAGGTGGCGTTTGGGAGCGTAGAAGTTGACTCGGCTGTTGAGGTAACTCGGGCCTCGGTCGTGTAGAGCTTTGTGTGCGTGGGTGAGGAGGCGGAAGGTGATTCTTTTGTTGACGGGGAGCCAGTGAAGGTCTCTCAGAGGTCCGGAGATGTGGCTGGTTCGTGGGATGTCGAGGATGAGTCTGGCTGAGGCGTTCTGGATCCGCTGGAGTCTCTTCATAGGAGGTGATACTCTAGTGACAGACGAGGCGAGTTTACACAGCCTGGTCCAAACATCTTACTGTTTGTCCCATGCTCTAAATATGCAGGTTACTGTCAAGACATCTATCCCTGTGTTGGACACCGGTCTCCCCAAAAATGAGTATGGAGGAAAAGGAGACATACTGTCAACCTCAACCACTAAGTGAGACAGAAACGGAGTAGGGGCTGTACCAATAGTGGGCAAAGTGAGCCTGTGTGCATAGATAGTAAAACTTGAGGTTCTGCTCCTCACACCTGCCCAAGCCAAAGGGCAGCTTGAGGGACCCCCATCCGATCCTGAGTAGCCATCCAGCACATGCCAAAATAATCAGGTTTGTCCAAAGGGCGTCGAAGAGGGCCTTATTGATCGGCAGCCTTATATTCAAGAATAAATACTGCATGTGGGGTACTATCACAACTTTCATAAGACCCACTTCACCAGCCATAGAAAGTGGAAGAGATATCCAGTGAGTTACTCATTCCATAATGCGTTCAACAGTTCCCTAATTATCAACTTTGGGACTCTATGCTTCCATTTCTCCAGAGGCTCAGGGGAATCATCACTCCCCCTCCATGGAAATTCAAGCTTAAACTGCGCTGTGTGGAACGTGAGAAACAGGATAGGAGATTGATGGTGAGTCCTGAAAGACAGCCACATTGGAGATACTCTGGCATAATGATGCTACGAATTGATTGTGGTTCTATGAGGTGAAAAGTAACTGTATCCAACACAGAAAACCCAATGGTGTGCCCATCCTGCCCAGCACTGTGAATAGATAATACCCTTTAAGGGAATCAAATGCCTGACCAGCATCTAAGAAGATTGTTGCCGTCAGGTCAGGGTTAATGTCTTGTATCATATCGAATATAGTGTGCAGGTTGTGCGCAGTGGAGCGTCCCATTTCAAATCGAGACTGATCAGGTTGTACAAGTTCGGGAAGGAGAAGAGTCAGCAGATTAGCTATCAGTTTAGCTAGACTTTTTGTGTTGCAATTTATGAGCGACAGGGGCAGATAGGAGTCACAACTATGTGCCAGTTGGTCTGTGTTTGACATGGCCCTTTTTGCAGGGTCATTCCTAAACTTTGTACTTTTCTCTTACATGGTGTTGGTGGTTTTAGGCCCCTGGGCACTTTAGCACTGCTGTCCAGTGTAAATTGCGTGCACTCTCTGTATTACATATGGCAAGTTTGGTCTACACCTGTTTGGCCTATTTAATTTACCTATCAGTCCCTTGTAAAGTGGTATCTCATATACCCAGGGCTGGTAAATTAAATGCTACTGGTGGGCGTGCAGCGCTGATTGCGCCACCCACCAAAGTAGCCTTGCAAACCTATCTCAGGCCTCTGCCATTGCAGGGACTGTGCGCGCAGTGTTACTGCCGCTGTGACTTGACATCTAAAGTGTGTGCCATGTCTGTGACCCCCTCTTTTACTGCATGTCAGTCACCCCTAAGGTAGGCCCTAGCTAGCCCTATGGGCAGGGTGCGTTGAAGGTAAAAGATAGGACATGTACCTTGAGTGTGTGACATGTCCTGGTAGTGACAAACAGCCATTTTGGTTTCTCACTACTGTGAGGCTATCCTCCCATAGGAATGAATTGGGGTTTCCCTGATAAGTGTTTCAGTGGTAATTCCTGATGTGAGAGAAGCAGCGTGGTCAAATTTAGTATATTTGGAATTGTAATTGATGCTGCGCAATGGTGTGCGCAGATTGATTATAACTATTTTAGAAATGCCACTTTTAGAAGTTGGCATTTCTGTGTGCTATGTGTCTGCATACCTGATGTGAATTGCATGTCTGGCTTTTGAGTGACAGGGGCTGGTGAGGTGTGTGTGACTCCAGAAGGGGCAGGGTGAGTCAGCACTAGGCTGAATGGGACACCTACATTTGGAGTAGTGGGAGGAGTAGTCCACTGACCCTGAATAGGATTGTGCCTGCCCTGTACAATGCTGGCTCCGCCCCTTGTGGTGTGTCTGATCACCGAGCCCCCACCTGACAAAGGGGAAGAGGAGCCTGGTAAACAGAGTGTTCCAATTCCCCCCTTCCACCATGATGGTGTGCTGTTCCTGGACTTGTTGGGGGCTTGCTGCTGCTGGAGGCCCAGGAGGAGCCGCCACAGGGGCTTGCGTCCCTGCTGGAGGGCCCTGTGTGCTGGCTTTCTTGGGCCCAGCTATGCCCCTGGAACCTTTAAGGACTTTTTGCACCCCCTGAATGCTATACTTTTATTGCTGGTGCCCCAGAGAGGGGGACTCCAGCCTTGCCAAAGAAAAAGGAGCACGAGGGCTCTGCAGCGCTGAGCTGCGATATTGCCAGAGGGAATCCCAACGTGGGGATTCCCCCTAATTGAGGGGCGAGAAGCGGGAGCATACCCCGCATTCACATTTATTCTGATGGGTGCCCACCCCGCTTATGTGCTCATTTTTGAGCAGTGGGTTGTTCTGTGTTGGCGGGTGCCCCCCCGCTTCTGGGATTATTTTAAGGTGGATGCCCACCCTGCAGCGCCGAAAAAGGAGTCACCGCTGTGGCACGGTTCCGCCCTGGAAGTCAGGCAGCCTTGGGGGCAGGGAGAGGAAGACCCGCCCGCCGGAGAAGCCGTCCGAAGGCTCATGGGCTCCCCTGCAAAGTCCTGTGTCCCCTGAGAGGGACCGGGTGAAGGTAGAGTGCAGGGGTAGCCTCGCGGGCTCCTCAAGAGTGCGGGACCAGCGAAGGAGCAGCGCCGAAGTCCCACAGAGAGCCCGGTGGGTGGGGCTGCATGCTGGCCCCTTGCAGGTGCATATTTCCTGAACGAACCCGCAGGAGAGCGGGTCGCTCCAACGTTGGGGGCAATTTTAGTGAGAGAGTTCCAGAGCGGGGCCCCAGAGGGCCACTGCTCATTTGCTTCACAGCTGCACTGCACCAAGCGCGGGCAGATGCAACGTTTCGCCATATTTGTTTTTAGGGCCCAGTGGAGGTCCAGAGGGCACCGAGGTACACGTGCCTGCACTTGATTTCCACAGCGCGGGCAGCTGCAACATTTGGCAGCATTTTGTTATAGAAGTCTGAGTGGGACAGGAGAGGCACAGTGGTGCCAGGCCTCTTTGCTTATTCACAGCTGTGCCGCACCAGCGCGGGCAGCTGCAACGTTTTGCTATTTTTGTTTACAGAGTCCCAGTGGGGACCCACTCAGAGCGCACAGTGAGTGCCAGTGCTCACGTTTTGCTTCACAGCTGCACAGCAATTAGTGGCAGCTGCAACTTTTAGGCCAGCGCAATTGCGCACTTTTGGGTTCTGCTGCATTGGCAGCACGCCCTGACATTATGGACATCGGGCATTTGAGCCATCTGAGAAGGCCAGCTGGCCAGGGGACTGTGTGAGTTTGGTAGGGTGCCAGGCCCTAATGTGATTTATGTGCTAATATGCTAGATATGTTTTATGCACCATGATTTGTGCCTCTGATGTTTATGTTCAGGAGGTTATTCCCTAATCTGAGGTTTATGCGTGTGAGGTTTTTCTCTACCGTGATTTATGCCTCTAATCTGTTATTTATGTCTATGAGGTTATTGCATACTGTGTTTATGCTTGTGAGGTTATTGCATATTGTGTTTATGCTGGTGAGGATATTATTGTCTAATGTATTTAGGCCTATGAGGTTGGCGTAGAAGTATTTTACACCTAATGTGATGCTGATTGCATAATATGATTTATGTTGCAGGATATAATGCTGAGTATGGTGTTTTGCCAGTAATTACTGGTTGTGTTCTACATTTACTGTTTGTGCTTGGTGATGGTTTTGACAGTAGCCCAATTGGCCCTGTCATGTGTATATAATCCCCTGTAAATATTGCCTAGTGCCAGTTGGCACAGTCTATATTGTGTGATTACTATTCTAATGTGTTTATGATAATACAAAGGCTATTTTTATATATAACCTTGTGTGGAGTTGCTTTTGTGGCGTGCCTAGTGTGTTTCTGCTGTGTATGTGTTGTGCAAATGCTTTACACATTGCCTCTGTGATAAGCCTGACTGCTCATGCAAAGCTATCAAGGTGGTGAGCAGGGGTTATCTTCAGTGTGTAACTCCCTTGCCCTGACTAGAGTGGGGGTTTCTGCCTGGCTTAGTTGCAAGCCCTAGCCAACCAGAAATCCAATTTCTAACAGTCTGCTCTGAGTAGCCTGACAATCACTGCTTCTCGCATAGAAGGCAGGAGAGCCCTACTCACTCGTGCCTTCTCAAAGACTTTCAGCAGCTTAAAGACTAGGGTATCTATACCCTATTTATATAATTTAGCAGGCAAGAACCTTTGCTGTGGGTAGTGCACCTACCACCTCCTGCAGCTCCTCCTCAGTAAATGGCTGCACCAGAAAGAGACGTCAAGTGCGCTTTACCCAGCTCAATGCCATGTTCTCTAAATGTTTGCTCCCTGTGTGGAGGACCTTATCCCTGTAGTCGTATGAAGGTCCTTAAAATATTGCAAGAATACAGTCAGAACCTGCACAGTCTCACAATGCATCTGCCCCTGTCCATCCTCAACCTCCATAATATATTCAACCACCCAAAGTCGCTCTATCTTACCAGCTAGTGACTGACCTGTTCTCTCTAGCTCACCCCACATTCTCACCCTGGCATATTTGCCTCTGAATTTGCATTCCCTAGCCACCACTTAATTATTCTCAGAGGTCTAGGGGCAGAGGTGTGCCATTTTAGACGCACCTGACACAGGCACCAGAGTGCATTCTGTCGCCTTTGCCGCCATCTCCAGCCTAGCAAAGTGATTTTGGAGAGACTGCAACATGCAACTACTCTTGGCTATGTATTTGCCATGAATAGTAGTCTTACTCAGTGCCCATCGTGGCAGCCGTACCATCACTGATTTAAAAATATTCCATAATTTCGCTGCAGAGCTCACCTGCAAAGACCCTGTATAACATGACTTCAGGATGCAACAGTCAGGAAAAGCCTGACTTGAGCTCCCCCAGGATCATCATGGTCAGAAGAACGGGTGCATAATCCAAAAGGATTCAAGGTAAATGTGATACTTTGTTCATCAGGGAACCAAATCCTTAGACAATAGTCAGTAATCAGTTGTCAATCCCCTGTGTACATTTGAATAGTAGGTGCCCTCTACAGTGTGCGGGAACCTGTGCCGGCAAATCTACAGAAGGTCATGATCTTGCATGATATCTCTCAAATGTGCTACAGTGATGGTTCTGACGCCGAGTGGCAAACAAGTTTTATCCAAAAGAGGCAGCAGAACACAATTAAAATCTCCCGCCCCCATTTCAATGTCTGCAATTCAGTAGATTGAATTCTGCCCCATACAATATCAAAGAAGCCAGGACTCTCTGGGCCCGATTCACAGAACTAACTTAAGACAAAATCCTAAACTTACTACCATTTTGGTATTCACAGAAGGCACTTAATCATTTTGGTATTCACAAAAGGCACTTTCTCATTTCGGTATTCACAGAAGTTAGGAGTCCTAACTTTAGGACTCCTAAATGCCTTCTGTGAATACCGAAAGCCTTAAAATTAGGATGTTTCTTAGTTTAGGAGTAGTAAAGTTAGGAGTCCTAACTTTAGGACTCCTAAATGCCTTCTGTGAATGTCGAAAGTCTTAAAGTTAGGATTTTTCTCAGTTTAGGAGTAGTAAAGTTAGGACTCCTATCTTTAGGACTCCTAAATGCCTTCTATGAATACCGAAAGTCTTAAAGTTAGGATTTTTCTCAGTTTAGGAGTCCTAACTTTACTACTCCTAAACTGAGAAAAATCCTAACTTTATGACTTTCGGTATTCACAGAAGGCATTTAGGAGTCCTAAAGTTAGGACTCCTAACTTCTGTGAATACCGAAATGAGTAAGTTCCTTCTGTGAATACCAAAATGAGTAAGTGCCTTCATTGAATACCAAAATGGTAGTAAGTTTAGGATTTTGTCTTAAGTTATTTCTGTGAATTGGGCCTTCTATGTTTGGCCCATAGCAGTTAATAACAGTAAGTTTTGTGTGTCCCAACCTTCCCTACAAAATGGCATACCTGCCATGTGCATCAATGAGTGACCCAACCATTACAAAAGGGAGACTCTGCCTCATGCATAGGAGAAATAAGATAAGTAGATGCGACAAAAGGACCAGCGCCGATCCAGGGCACCCTCCGAGCATGCCGCAAGATGGGTCTCCTGTAGGAGTCCAATGTCCACCTTATGCCTCTCAAAACATGCAAAACCTGACTAATTTTCCAGGGGTTGATGAGATCCCAGATGTTCTAGATCAAACA
The DNA here is from genome assembly GCF_964204655.1 of Triturus cristatus. Taxonomy (NCBI): domain Eukaryota; kingdom Metazoa; phylum Chordata; class Amphibia; order Caudata; family Salamandridae; genus Triturus; species Triturus cristatus. The sequence goes on along the minus strand of NC_140590.1, from coordinate 80,685,225 downwards.
GCGGCAAGAATCATCCCTCCTTTCCCTCACACAGTAGTAATTCAAACATGTATCCTTTCACCAATTATTGCCACACCCCGCTGCGAGAGACGTGTCACTTCCAGACTGGAATGCAGGCATGCTACAAACTTCTTCTAATAAGCCAACAACAAACATTCCCCGCTCTACCATCCCAACCACCCATACTAATGACCCAATCCCACCAGGGACATCATCCCTTCCCTGAAAAGTACCCCATCAAACAACAGTGAAACAGACCAAGAACATAAGTAGGGACATAATGCACCCATATCAAATTTACGAGACTGTAATGAGACTGTCTGGGGCATCCAGGTATGTGCATCCCTTGATGCATAAGATTGTCGAAGAAAGATGCAGTCAAGCCGTCTCCCCTGGCAATTCTAACATTAATTGTGATGGAAACGGGGTCCTTGCAGCATGGGGACAGTCATGCTAAATCTGCTATTACTAAGAGGGGGAAGGCATACTGCTCTAATGAACACTCTGCCAGAGCAACCAGGCTCCGATCATCAATCTGAGTCATTGTGTTAGGTGTGAGACCTCACAGGAGATCGCTGCTCCAATCCTGGGCTATGCTCCTTCTGGATCTTGCGTAGAAGCTCCAAGACCAGACGAGGGGCCTGAAAGATACGTTGTTTCTCCCTGTGTGTGATACGTTGTTTCTCCCTGTGCATGATACATTGTTTATCCCTGTGCATGATGTGTTGTTTCTCCCTGTGCGTGATGGACAAGCACACAAGGTATTCCATGGCGTATTGTATTCCAGTCTGCACAAGCTTTTGTTTCATCAGGACAATTTGCACCTTGCTTCCTGGACAGTTAATGTAAAATCTGGAAATAGTGAGACCTTGTTGCATTCGAAGTTGAGTGTACCTTTCTCCTATGCCATCCTCGGTGCTGTATCTCTGTCGCAGAAGCTCAACAGGCGCACTGTAGTGGGCAGTGATGTGCGCCCCGGTAGTGGCCTGGCCCCCAAAGATTTGTGGTCTTTCTCCACCACCAACAGATGAGAGAAAGCATCAGTTCCAAATAGAGTCTCTAGCAGTTTTTCCACGTAGTCCTCTAGCCTGCTAGTGTTTGTAGACTCTGACACTCTAAGAATGCAAACTTTACAACACAATCTTGCTTCGAGCTCCTTATTCTCGGCAGCAATTACCTTAAGTATCTTCTCCATGTTAGGCATATTTTCACCTTTTACTACCAAATCATCTTCCACTGCAGCTACCCTTTGTTCTATCTCTTCAACTGGCTATCATGTTTTTCGATCTTGTGCGTGACGGCATGCAGCAGTGCTGTTAGGGCATTAATTCATCCTCAATGGAGGCTAGGCTCTCCTGCATGGCCTTTAAGAGGGTTTTCATGTCAGTATCCTGTATGCCCATATCCTAGGCTGGGTCTCAGGCCTCATCCTGTCGTGGCGTCAGGTGTGGCAGAGCACACACTCCTACGGACTTCGAACTGGTGCTTTGGCTGCTTTCCATCATTTTTCCCCATAATGTTATTCCAGCACCCCCTTCTGTTTCCACAACACTCCATGCAGCATGTTGACAGGCCACTCCAACCAGATCAGGTCCTGGTCCAGTAGGTCCAGGATAGTTCCAACTACAGGTAGGGCAGAAGCAGAGATCCTACCGTGAAGAAGGGCAAACCATCTGTTTCAACAAACCCTCCGCTACCTCCAATGCCACCTAGGAGTTGAAAGGGAAAGGATTCACGGCCTCAGGAGACCGTAAGCAGACCACACTGCAAGAGGCAATGTATCAATGTCGAACAAATGGAAAGCCCAGCCGCTGCCCCTGCATATATTACCCCTGCCCAAAAGGACCCCTGCTGCCTTCTCCCCCACCATCCACTGGTGTTCTCCTTGGCCACAGGGTGATTATAACTTTATATGCTGTCACCAGGCCCAGGCACACCACTCTCTTCTACCATTCTTCATTTTTCTTTTACCCGGCCAGGGCCCTTTACTGTCCGCGGCGCCACAGCCTCAAACACGCACCATTGGTAGGCCCTCGTCACTGCTGCTCCACCATGGCAGCCCGCCTCACAGCTGCAGCCTCAAGAGGTATTTCAGCAGCTGGCCCAGTTTGCACTGCACCCCCACAGCATCTCTCTCTGCTGCAGTTCCGGAGTTGTTCCAGCATCAAGCCTTGGATGCTGCCGCCTCCTGTGGCTGTTCTGTCCTCCAGCACACCCTCAGTGTTCGCCGTTCCAGTGGTACCGCCATCTTGTTAAGGCAAGTGTGGCACCCCCCATGCTGGATAGAAAGAATTCTTTAGAGACTATGATTTTGTCATCAGATACAAACTAAGAAGCTAGAATGCTCATGCCGACATTGTGTCCATACTTGGACAATCCAATCCTGATCAGGTAATTTTTCAACAAAGCATGATTCTAGCCAAGTGAATAATCTTTGGTTTAACAGATTCACAAAGAGTTCTTGGATGAGATGCAAATTTAAACTGAACATGAGTGAATGGTTCAACAGTGGCAGTTCTCTTAATGAGAAAGAAGGATTAATAATTAAAGATAACGCAATCTACCTAAAGAGCTTCCAAAAGGCACTAACATGGTGTCACAAATCTGCGTTTACTGGTCACCCCAGACATGAGGAGACATTACGACATTTATGTAAATGGTTTTGGTGGGAAACAATGTCCAAAGATGTGCATCAATTCCTTCAAGAATGCACAATTTGTACCCAGAATAACAGGTCACATGCATGCCCAGTAGCGTTTCTTCACCCTCTACCTATACCGCCAAGATCCTGGCACACTTTGATTATGGATGTTGTAACTGATCTTCTTGGACTCAAGGATTCATGACGGTCATGTATATCATTGGTATCCTGCCCAAAATGGCACATTTTCCCATATTAAGGAAACTCTCAACAGCCCAAGAACTGGTGTATATTTTCTTAGCCCAAATAATAATTTTACATTGTTTCCCTATCATGTTTATCTCAGACCGGGACCCATGATTTACTTTGAAATTCCAGCAGAATCTATGTATGATATTTTTCATAGAAGCCCAATTGACCTCTACCTATCACCCCCAGTCAGACAGGCAATTTAAGCGAGTAAATCAATGAATGGAACTGATCTTGCATTGTTTATTTGCAATTGTGACTTCTGACTGTATAGAAACCTTTAGTTTAGCAGAATTTGCTTACTATAATTTCATACATGCTTTAGTAGGGGTTTCCCCTTTCTTCTATCTAACTGGAGTGAAGGTATAAGGTTCCTTCAGAACAGAACCAACACTTACATGTAAAATAAATTATTCTGAACGTTCAACAATTAAAAGAAGCTAAAGACAGTTAAGAAACATTAGGATTCACTTTATTGTTAAGAGCCTGTATATCGAGCTGGGGAAAAACAAGTGATTATCCACATCAAACCCATGAATAACTGGTTCATGCAAGCTTAATATGTGTGTGTGGGATTCTGGTCTCATAAGGACGGTTGGGTCCCCTCATCATTCCTGCAGACATCCTGCACTGAAGGGTAGTCACTTAATAACGGAGGGGCATATTATCAAGCACGGCGTTAAAATTATTTCCACTTTAGCGGCAGAAAACTGCCGCTAAAGCGGCGATAATAGGCTTGATAATATGCCGTAGAGAATTCCAATAGAAGCCCATGTTGACACCAGAACATGGGCTTCTATGGGAATTCTTAAGGGCATATTATCAAGCCCATTAAGGCCGCTTTAGCGGCAGTTTTCTGCCGCCAAAGCGGCGATAATTTTAACGCCGTTTCTTGATAATATGCCCCGTAGTCTTTTTCTACACATTGTCGTGACACCATTTCCCTTTACCTGCTTCAATGGTTAATCAGCATATTGCTATGGTGTATGGTTTGCGGTAGTAATGAACAAGTGTGAACAAGTTAATCTCTCCTATAGTATCTGGAATTCAGGTTAATGTGTTCTGTCACATGGTGCTTACCTCCATTCAAGTGCTTTGACAGAGCCTAACAACTCCTGTCACACTGGCACTAACTCTGCTCCACTGAGGGTGTAGGGAGACAGACTATGTCATTCCTTCTAATAATGAACAACCAAGGTAACTAAAAGTTCTGCCTTCTACTCAGTGAAGTTCCTCTTCCTCTTGAGTTGGGTTTGGTGCACCCTGGAGGATTAGCAGATCTCCGGCTTGGTATGTGCAAGAAAGGTCAGTCAATCCAAGAGTTATAGAGAAGAGCCCAGGGTGTAGTCTATATTTATGTGCTAGAGGAGTGAATATTTGTCAAGCGTCAATTTTACATAGTGGAGGCATAGATCTTTGCCTCCATTGCAGCTATCTCTGGTGTTGGACTTCGCATCTTTTGTCATTTTTTCCCTGTCTTTTTGCTTTCTGACCTCCCTGTTTCTGCTGGTTTAGTGACTCTGCACACTTTCTCACTGCTGTTCAGTGTTAAAGTGCAAGTGCTCCTGTCGTAAATTATGTTATGGATTGGTGTGTTCATGATTGGGCATGTTTGATTTACTGGTGAAGTCCCTAGTAAAGTGCACTGAGAGTACCAAGGCTGGTAAATCAAATGCTACGGGTGGGCTTGCAGCACTTGCTGTGCCACCCACAGAAGTAGCCCTGAAAACGTAACTCAGACCTGGCACCGCAGAGTCTGTGCGCAGTTTGTAACTGCTGTGTCGACCTAGCAAGTGCACCCACTTGCCAGGCCCCAACTTTCCCTTTTTCTACATGTCAGGCACCCTTAAGGTAGGCCCTAGGTGCCCCTGTGGGCAGGGTGCTCTGTATGTTAAAGGTAGGACATGTATTGAGGTGTGTGACATGTCCTGGTGGTGAATTACAGTGTATTTTGTTTTGCATCATTGCAAGGCTGCCTGTTACCATACGACAGAATGGGGGGTTTGTTTATAACATCTTATAAACATAACTGGCCCTGGGAACAAGGTAGGAAAATAAAGTTTAGTATGCCTGAACTCAGAATGTTAAAATGCATCTTTTAGTGAGGGTGATTTTACATTCTGTGTTTGAAAATACCACTTTTAGAAACTAGGTATTTTCTTGCTTAACCATCCAGTGTGCCTCTGCTAGGTTTTGTGTTGCATGTCTGGCTTTGGATGACAGGGGCTGGAGAGTGGCAGTGGCTCCAAAGGTCTGATGGGTCAGGGCTGGGCTGAATAGACCTGGGTTGCATTTAGAGTAGTGGGAGGAGATTTCATTGCACCTGAATGGGCCTGGTCTGCCTTGCAGAATGCCATCTCCACCCCATGCCAGGAAGCTGCACCAGTGAGGACAGAACTGGTTTTGGGTGGGTACAGACACTCTCTGCCTTAAGAGAACAAAGGATTTGGTGGTATAAATATTGGGGCCCAGACCCCAGAACTTTAGCACTCTTTTGGACCAAGAATACTACCAAGAAGAAGAGCTGGAGAAGCTGTGAGGTGGAAATACCACTTTGCTGTGTGCTTTGCTGTGTTGGCCTGTAGTGACTGCTTCTGTCTTGGGCAGTGGAAGGACTGGACTGAACTTTCTGCAATCTCTTTTTGTGAGTTTCTCCAAGGGCTTGAAGTAGACCTTGCCCCCTGTTCAAGAAGTCTCAGGAACAGCAAAAACTTCAAGTTCTTCTGCCCTCAGCACTGAGGACTGTGTGTTTTGTGCTGCAACAGAAGAAAAAGCAACCTGACGCCGTCTACAATGCCGACGCCGTGCCCTGAAGGCACCGCATAGGGCACCGCCGCAACGCCGCACCACAACCCTGGTCTCACCGATGACTCCTACAAACGCCGCAACCGAGCCACTGCTTGCACCGCGACCTGTGGGCACCACCCACTGCACCACCTCGCTTCACATCGTCACCTTGGTATCCCCGACGCCGCCGCCTTATGCCGACATCAACACCACTGCTTGCACCGTGGTTCAAGGGCACCACTCATAAGTTACACAACACACCGTCCTCATCCCGCAACGCAGCCTTGGCCTACCGACGCTGGCGCCATCGACTCCAGTTCGTCAGCCGATGACAGCACTTCAGGAACGACAACACCGCTGCTTGCACCGTGACCTGCCAGCACCGTGACGAGCACCGCATCACTTCGCACCGCAGCCCAGGTCTCACTGACGTCGCTAGACAACCGTCACTGAGCCGCTGCCTGCATCATGACCTGAGGGCAACACATGCTGCACCGCTACACTTCGCACCACAGCACCTGCCGACGCCAGCGATTCTGACTTCAGCCATGAGGAGTTCGATCTGCGACGCGTGTGACTTCAATGGCCCGACGACTCCTGCACCGACCTTCAGAACCAACGCCTGCAGACACTGTGCTTTCGGACCTCAATGAGAGGTCACCAATTCCCTGCATTTCTGTTTTGCGGGTCTTCCTGACACCGTAGCTGGTCCGCGATGCCGCAGTCAGCCAGAACTGTTTGGAATTTGTTTTTCAAAATGCAGTGACAGCCCTAGGCGGAGCTATTGACTTTGAGGAACTTTATTTCAAGTTTATTTGGATAACTGAAGATTTCTAAGTACTGTATTGTGGATTTTTATAGTTTTTGGTCTTGTCTTAAGTATATAAAAATATTAGATATTTTTCTAAACTGGTGTGGTGTCCTTTTGTAGTGCTTACACTGTGTTACTGTTGGTTATGTGCAAATGCTCTACACTCTGCTTCTAAGATAAGCCTGACTGCTCATGCCAAGCTACCAAGGGGGTGAGCAGAGGTTATTTTAGGAGTGTAAAACCCGTATCCTTACTAAAAGGAATGGTCCCTACTTGGACAAAGGTGCAAACCCTTGCCAACTAAAGACCCCCATGTTTAACATCTGGCTATAGGATTGATTCTAAAATACAGTTGTACAGGTACTTGTAATAATTTCACAGTCGTACAATCATTCATAAGCGTTCCTACCCCATTGGTAACAAGGTGGAGACTCATAAATCCTACTACTGAATGGATAATTCCAACCACAATTGCTGAATACCATCTAGGTGGAAATCTCTACCGAGGCCTAAGAAAAATCTATGTACGTTTAGATCTCTGCATGTAGATTTGTGAATATGGCTCATAGTTCTCAACTTTGCTTGTACTCTCAGCATCAAACTCTGAAAGAAAACAGTTTCCACTGCCTCATGAGCTGCCTTGGCAGCATTCACAATTGAAGAATGGCATTCAAGTATATTCTTCAATCGATCTAAAAACCAGCAGGGTGTTTCCGAATGGTGGGATGCTGGTCAACATCTCATTGGGGGTAGCAAATGAGGTGCTCTTTAGTGACCTCTCATATAATCCTCATGCCTGCTGGGCTACCAAAATTCCCACTGTTGCTTGTTGCACTGTCACTTGCAGCACTCATCTCCTCTCCTATCTATGCTGCCCCTGTTTGCACCCCATCAGCCTGTCCATCAGATGGCACTGCGCCAATCCCAAGTGCAACCACAGGGGCAACCCAGCATCTACAGCTGGACTAGAATTTGAAAACTCTGACTCACTAACAAATCCTTTTCCCTGTCTTTGATTTCCTTCTGGATGTTAGTAGCCATTTGGGCAATATGGAGCACAAAAGCTTGCATTGTTTGCTCACACAGCTGCTTTAATATTTCTGTTTCTCTTGAGGGTCCTTATAACTACTTACCTGAGATTCTTAATAGAGTTTTGTGATTTACTAATGCCAATTCAGAGAGGTGAACCACTGTTCTGGACCGCTTCAATTTTTATTGTCTTTAGCTTTTTCTTACGATTGTTTAGACATTCTTCCCCAAACGTACCTTGCCTTCTTCTGGAAAGGACTCACCACCATTTTCGCCATTGACCTAATTCTGTATAGACCTGTAAATCCTTTTGTTGCAATGGTGGGCCATACCATGGTGGGAGTACCCCTGGGTGGTGCCTTATTCTGTTTGGATTCTTCTGCTTCCGTTCGAATTACTACACTCTCTCTTGTATCCAAGAAAAAGGCTTAGGTTGTCTCATTGTGCTGCACTTTGGAACAGCTCATCCCCATGGAGGGGGTTGGGAAAGAAAGAGAAGATGGAAATGGAGTGCTAGGAGGAAGGTCAGATAGTATAAAAGTATATTTACACTTGTATACACTTTACAGGTGATGGCTGGGGAAACGGCGCACACTCAATACTGGCACAGTACAAAGTCCATAGTCAATTTCGCATATGTTCAGGTTGGTGCTAAGGAGGAGGGAGAGCCATCAAATCTTCCTCAACTGGAGAAGAAAGAACACTTCTCCTCAACTTGGTCAAAGTATCTCCAAACACTCAAAATCAAAAGGAGGTGTATATCTGTATATGGAGGTGTCCAGTGTCTTTTATTCAGACATCAGGCTTCAGAAGATACAATCCGTCATACGGGTCATTCCAAGACATCACAACAGCTCCTTGTTTTGCCAACACGTGTTTCGTCCGTTAAATATAACTGGACTTCATCAAGGCAGCTTAATTGTTGCTAGCGTCCAAATCCGTTTGAAAAATAATAATCTTGCGACAAGTCCAAGACTCATACTATCAATGTTAGACCTGTCTGCCTTAGGGTGGTCTTATCCCAAACCTGTTGCCTTCATTCTCACATTTTTGCTTATCTTGTTTTTGTTGGCCTTAGGACACTGCACTTTACCTCTCCTGAGAGATCCTAAAGTGCTCTCTCCATTAAACAGGGTAAAATTGGCTTACACTCAATAGCTGCATTTAATTTACTTGTACGTGTGGGTCTGCAGCACCTCTTGTGCCACCTACTAAAAGAATAGCTTTAGAGTAGTAAATTAGAGTATTCCTCTAAATAGATTTCAGGGCCTCCCAGTGCAGCCTATGTGTTTAGTTTTAAACTGCCATGTCGACCTGGCAAAATAAACCTTTTGCCAGGCCTAAATCTTCCTTTTAAATACATATAGAAGTCGCTTGTAGGGTGCCCCTCCAGTCCTGGACCCTTGGAAGTGGGGCTAGTCCAGCTGTGCTCTCATCAAAACCAACGCAGCATGACGCAGCTCTCTGCCGCAACTCATTGGAACCTGCACATCGCAACCTGCATGGCTCATCGGAACATTCACTGGGCTACGCATCCTCGAAGTGCATCTCACAGCCCCTCCTCAGAACTAAAGCAGTGCAATGCAGCCTCAATGCAAGTACGCTTGGCAGCAATCATAACTTATTGGAACCGCCACTGCATGATGCATCTTCGACTCGGACCTCGCACCGCTTCTCCGGTCCGCAACTAGGACTTAAGGTATATTTCTCAGCAGAACGAACTTCATCCCTGTAGGCCCATACTCCATTGTGGTTAGCCTGAACATGTGACTTTGTCCCAGTTCGGCACAACCAGATAACCACAGTTGGCGCTTTGTGCTTTTGAGCACGATTTTTACCTGAATCGTTGAAATTGCAAATCTTTGGTTTTACTACTTGGATTTTTGTGGTTTTGATGTCAAATAATTTATTGAAATTTACTCTATATTTCAACATTGGTTTGACGTTTTTCTTGTGTTATATTTTCACATTATTGCTGTTTGTGTGCTGCATAAATACTCTACACATTGCCTGTAAGTTAAGCCTGACTGCTTTTGTGTCAAGTTGCCAATGAGTTAAGCACAGGTTAATTTAGTGACTTTTGTGCTTCACCCTGACAGGAATTGTGGCTGTTGCCTGAAGAGGGTTTATTCCCTCCCCAACCAACAACTCAATTTCTCACAGGGTCTTCACTGGGGACCTAGAAAACCATTGTGGTCCCTCTTGAATGTCCTGCTTTTTGTTCCTGTGGATTTCACTCACAACTCTACCTTCTAGTACCTGGGACTCCGCCTTTGCCCCCATTATTTCACCCCATCATCACTGCCCTGATGACCCATCTATACTTAAAGAGAAAAGTACTTAAAGTCGGTGCTTAATTTGTGAAAAAATAGGTGTTGGGGCCCTCGTCAGGAGGCCACTGCAGCCTGCACCAGCCCATTGCACTGGTCAACGTCGCCTATGACAGAAACAACACAACTACTAGCCATGAAATCCAACAAGAGAGACGATTCAGACTATTCCAGGCCCCAAAGCTGTAAGAATGGCTTGGAAGGCAGCTAAGAGCCATTTTAAGATAAAGTTAATTCATAAGCAACTGCTGTTGTGCTCGTCTCTATATGAGGCATACAGCGCCACTTTGTGGCAGACTGTCATAAGTGCAGGTGCTGACAATGAAATGCCTGTGCCGAGCACCAGAAACCACTGGCTCAAATTAAGGACTGAAAGTGTGATCAACAAACGCAAAATAGATTCATATTTAAAAAACACAATCCGAATGGACTGTCCAACTTGATCTGTGCATGACATCCTGGGCTGTTCTGGGCTCAGGTTGTCAAATGAAGATGTTGTCCTGCTCCGGCGTCACTTGAATTATCAGTCAATGCACATTCTGGTGAGTCTGTAAAAGGTTTATAGCAACAATGAATGGTCTGTGAATCACAGAGATAACTGACAAGGGACTGTATCAGCACTAGCTGTAGGCTGCGTGAATATATACCCTGCGAAACGTACATTGTAGCTGTGATGCCCAAATATGTCCCCTGCTGCACCCACGATTCCAGGTATCAATCACATGGCAACAAACTCATCAGGCAAGCATGAGCCTGGATGCTCATAACCATTAGAAGATGAACTTCATGAGTAACAAAAATGTTACCAGTTTCAGCTGACAAAGCTGTTTTTACACAACACGTCTATGGCTTTTACAGGCACACCCAGTGGGTATGGTTACCAGGAGCAAAAGAACAAAGCAGCACCAGCCTACACTTACTAAAAGAGGAGAATGCATTTCCATTTTCCCTCTTTTCTAATCTTAAAAATTAGCTGATGGCTCTCCTGCAGACCTAACTTTTCACTTGATGTGACGGTCTGTCAAACCGCCCCTTCCAAAAAATAAATCATAATGCATTTCTTTCTGTACACAGTTCTCCTTTAAAATGTTTAAAATGCTTATCCACTATTCAGAAATAGTCCTTGCCGTCAGCAACAATAGAAGCACTTTCTTGGCCTAATACCTTCTGGTCGTTTGTGAGAGGCAGCAATGTTTAGCCTACTCTAATCAAGTTGATACCCACGCACAGGGCAGCAGACATGGCCCACCTCCCACACAAAGATGGCGCCACTTACTGGCGCCAATGAGGACTGAGGAGGAGCAGGAGCTGCGGCCTCCATCTTGAAGTGATTCATTCAAACTCTGATTTACACAAAGACATACTGATAATGAACGTAACAGGAATTCGGATCAGGCCCAATGATCTGGTGTTGTGTTCTGTAAGGTAGCAGGGGGCTCTGTAGGGATGAGTAGAAGTGTTCTGCTGTTTCATTCTCCCAAAGTATATACAGTGCTTAATTTGTACAAAAACGTAGTGCCAGGGCCCTCGTCAGGAGGCCAAAGCAGCTTGCATTGCCCCGGCCTGCGCTGCTAATGACTGTACCAGCACAATTACTAAAACTCTGGCAGTGCAGACTATTCCAGGCCACTAAAACCTACAGGAATGGCTCAGGAAGAAGGTATTTGTCATTTTAATGCATATTATATTATTAAGTAACTGGTGTTGTGCTCATTTCAAAAGTAACAAAGAGTGCACCCATGTGGCTTACGGCGATAAGAGCCGGTGTTGACTATTAAAGGTGCTGAGCACCAGAAACCACAAGCACAAATTAAGCACTGAATATAACCCCTCACGCTGCTCTTCCAAATCTTTTCTCGCTGCAGAGTTCAATGTTAAGGGCATGTGTCTGATTTATCTTTTGAATGGAGCAGAAAGGATCCATTTTGTGCTTACATGGGTTAAGCCAGGTCCAGCAGGTCAGCATGTAGCCCAAACATCTGGACCCTGACTGTAGGTGAAGGCATGTCCAAGTCTCCAGCTGAACCCCGACTGTAGGTGAAGGCATGTCCAAGGACTCCAGCTGAACTGTGACTGTAGGTGAAGGCATGTCCAAGGACTTCACCAAAACCTTGACTGTAGCCGAAGGCATGCCGAAGGACTCCGCCTGAACCCTGACTGTAGCTGAAGGCATGTCCAAGGACTCCGCCTAAACCCTGACTGTATGGGAAGGCATGTCCAAGGCCTCCGCATGACCCCTTACTGTAGCTGAAGGCATGTCCAAGGACTCCAGCTGAACCATGACTGTAGGTGAAGGCATGTCCAAGGACCCCCGCTGAACCCTGACTGTAGCTGAAGTCATGTCCAAGGACTCCAGCTAAACCCTGACTGTAGGTGAAGGCATGTCAAAGGACTATGCCTGAACCCTGACTGTAGGTGAAGGCATGTCCAAGGACTCCAGCTGAACCCTGACTGTAGGTGAAGGCATGTCCAAGGACTCCGTCTGAACCCTGACTTTAGGTGAAGGGATGTTCAAGGACTCCGCCTGAACCCGTACTGTAGCTGACTCCACCTGAACCCTGACTGTAGGAGAAGGCATGTCCAAGGACTCCACCTGAACCCTGACTGTAGCCGAAGGCATGTCCAAGGACTCCGCCTGAATCCTGACTATAGCCGAAGGCATGTCCAAGGACTCCACCTGAACCCTGACTGTAGGTGAAGGCGTGTCCAAGGACTCCAGCTGAACCCTGACTGTAGCCGACGGCATGTCCAAGGACTCCACCTGAACCCTGACTGTAGGTGAAGGCATGTCCAAGGCCTCCGCCTGAACCCTGACTGTGGCTGAAGGCGTGTCCCAGGACTCCAGCTGAACCCTAACTGTAGGTGAAGGCATGTCCAAGGACTCCTCCTGAACCTTGACTGCACCCAAAGGCATGTCCAAGGACTCCAGATAAACCCTGACTGTAGCTGGAGGCATGTCCAAGGACTCCACCTGAACCTTGACTGCACCCAAAGGCGTGTCCAAGGACTCCAGCTAAACCCTGACTGTAGGTAAAGGCATGTCCAAGGACTCCACCTGAAACTTGACTGCAGTGGCATAACGAAACTTAAGGGGGCCCCCCTGCAAAACACATAGAGGGGGCCCTCCCCCCCCCCCGGCGGCCCGGCCCACCACCTACCACTTTACCCCACTGCCCAAAAATCTGGCAGATTTTGATTTGAAACCTCCGATATTTAAATGAAATGCCTCTATATTGTCTTTCTCAAAGTTCTAATGAGACAGCGGGAAACCCTCTTAACATATAAGCTACGCAATTCGTAACACTAATGTCAAAAGCAGATTATTTAACTGAGGCAGCAATCAGAACAATGCCAAGGATCAGTCCTATTGTCTCAGGAACTGCCTGTGGCTGAAGAATAACTATGAAGGGTCTGAATTAGAATTGACATTAATGGACAATAACATGAAACTTTGAAAGACAAACCCAAACCTGCGATTCCATAAAAACTCGACTGACAATAAGTGGTGACTTGTGACATTTGAAAGTGGTGGGTGTTAACGTTCTATGAGAGAGCACCGTGGCAAGCAAGCGCAGGGAGCTTGAACAATCAAAGTGGGGTTGGTGGGGGTTCCCCCCCGAGATAATTTTGAAAAAAGGGTGGGAAAATGGTGCATTTTTCAAGCAAATTTGAGAAGCATGAAGGTTAATAAAGCAATTGTGAAACTGCAGTTATTAGATTAATAAAGGGATGTCATTTAACAACAACATGGTAGCTGCTTTCAGTATAACCAAAGCTTCATAACAGACTTCAAGATACAATGCTGAGAACCTCACAGATTTTTTAATTCAAACTGCAAACAACTACACAAACAACTAAACAGGTCACAAACTGCCAGCATTCAGGAAGAAATGTTATGATTAACTTATTGTTCACTTTCTGTAGACAAAATCTAGAGAAGTAGTCACTCTGCACTTCAAAAAGTGTTAATGTGTATATATAGCGGGAATGCAACCTGAAAGTATTACCACGGCGCGCCAGTCAGTGCACACGGAGGACACAATCTGTATCAGTCAGTGTCCTCCCTCCAGTCCTCATACACACAAAGTCAAGCACTGACAAGTACAAGCAACACCATAAATAACACTGCATGTAACAAACCATATCAGCAAGTACCTAATGACAATCTATACAAACTGTGGTTGGTAAAGCAAAAGAAAAGTGCATCGAGCATGGAGGAAATAAATCATGTGCTGATCCTGCAACAAACTTCCAGTCTTATGATTAGGGTTGCCAGCTTAAGGAACTTCGATTCTCAAACCCGATCGAATCAACCCGCCATTTTGTAACCCGCCGCCATTTTGTGTTGCCATCACTCAGGCAGCACGGCGAACAAAGTCTATTCTGCCTCTCCCGTAACTTGGTGTCAAAATACGTCCTCGGCCTTGTTTGCGAGGCTGGTGTTTGGACTAGCCGAGTACACTAATCCGTGTCTGGCTCTCCTAATCCCTGTTCCAACTATCTGTAGGCTCACACCATTCTTTCCTGATCATATCTTATCGACTGGCCTTCACTGTCTCCTGCTGGCATTCTCTTGTGTCATGCCTGTCCTCCAATACACACAAACGTATCTCACCACCTGCAAGTCAGTCGTATTCTGTTAATGAATCAGTTCGGGGGTGGGAAAACAAATATAGTTGGAGGAACGGACTCTCTGAGACATCTGATCTTTTTGTTTTCGAACCTTTCTTACTGGTTCCGCTTTGTTTTCCACTTACCCTATTGGCTCTTTTCTTCTTTGCTTGGGGCGTGTGTTTCGTTAATAATTTTGTATTGTATAGTATTTAACCTGATGCGCCACAGAGTAAAGTGGCAGTCTCCTGAGAACCTACTTTGTGTACTTCTAGGATAACTGTACTAGCTGCAGCTAAATAAATCCAATCTTCTAACGCCGACAGAGTGTCCCGTGTCTCTATGTAACGAAGCAGGTGAACCCAGAAGACGGAGGGCGTACCCTGCGCCGCCAGGTCCAAAAGGTTCTGGTTCTTCAATTGGCGCCACAGTGGGGCGGCTTCAGTGGTACCGGTTCTGCTCGAAGGTCGTGAGGAACCTCGCAAGAAAATTCCGGAGGGTTCGCGAGCCACACTAAGCGACCCCTGTATGTCGAAAGTGGTCCGAAGGTCTTTTTCATTACGGTTACTCCTTCCTGACGGCTACTGGCGACCGCTGCCCTGACTGCTGCCCTGCTTTGGCCCATTCCTTTGGTGATGTATGGTAAAGCGAGACGATAGACGGGCCTCTGTTGGTGGAAGAAGACGTCCTTAGTTAAGTTAAGTATTTTCGTGGGTCGCGCCCACAAATCTTGGTTCTTTGTTTGATGTCCTTAGGTTACTTAGATTTAGTTTTTGCAAAGACTAAAGCTGAGGGTAAGTGCATTTGTGCTGCGTAAACTGAGTTTACTCCCTTGAAGTTTGTGAACGGTCCAGAGTCATTGTGAAATGCCTGGTCTGACTAAGTTTGGAAGAATTTGTTGCCTTGGTTGTAATAGGGACTCCCGACTTGAGGACTCTTGTCCGATTCCTTCGGTTGGAACTCCCACATATGAGCTCTACTCAAAACATGGTATCGGCCCCATTGCCTTTAACAAGACATGGACTCGATACACGAAGAAAGATGGTGTTCTTAAATGGCCAGAAAACGGTAGTTTTGATCCCGATGTGCTAGCTAATTTAGAAACAGTTTTGTTCAAAAGGAAATCCCGGCCGGCAATGTTTGACTCTCTTCGCCTTTGGCGTAAGGGAGCCAAACAGAAAGAAATTAAACAAGCAAAACGAGATAGGAAAGCACAGGGTATGACGATTATAATGCGACTGAAATCTCAGAAAGACAACATCGTATGGCGATAGATAAATGCTATCCGGTGTTGCCTGTTTCTCCTTCTGATAATAAGAAAGATATAGAAGAAGATCCCCTAATGTCTCATTTATTGAGGTTGCCTCCGCCCTATGCACAAAATGCTAATGTGCCTCAACCGTTACAGCCTGCCCAAATGCTGGTAGTACCTCCGCCGGTTCCGGCTCTTCAACATTTGCCTCCTTCAGCATTACCGCTCTTGCAGGTTTCACCATTAGTCTCAGCTTCTCAACCTTCATCTCCTGATCCTAGCTCTCCTTTGCCTTCTGCTCCTCCTGTAATTTCTAGTTCTCCTCTTAATAATTCTCCTAATATTCTGTCCCCAGTTCTGATGTCTAATTCACCATCTATGTGTAAGCGTCTCACAGATTCAGTTACTAGTATTTTATCTCCTTTCTTTGGAGTTCTTAATGTATCTCCGGCTTTTGCTTGAAGGCAATCACGTAGTCAGTTTCCAGATTTTGAGGAACGAGAGAAGCTAGATTCTCTTGCACGAAGATGGATCAAGAAGGGTCCACAATATAGTGTGTCAGATATTATGCCTACCTTTTTGCAGTGGAATCCACCTACACAAAGGTATGTTTTTAATGTAATGTGCGATATTCTCATTAAAGAATGGGAAGATGTGAGTTTGAGTCCGATCTCACAAGATTTATTAGATGTCCAAGCTGATTTTGAAAAAGGACTTATTTTAGGTTCCAAGGTTGAGGAAGCTGTAAGGACACTCATCTCTTATAGAACCTTATTGTTCTCTCAGATTTTTCTTGACTCTGATCCGTCGGTTAAACTGACATCAAAAAATTACCCTATGAGAGAAGTTCCTCCAGTTTGGAAAGAGGAAGTTGCAGCCGCAGGTGCTAATCCAGCTATTCCAGCTCATTTCCAGCGTATATGGGTACATGTACCATGGAAAAGATCCGAAGTTTTGGCCCTTAAACAGACTCTACCAGATCCTCGTAAAAACCCTGCTGGTTACTATAAAGAATTATCACAGACAATCGATGCTTGTATTATGAATCTGGCAGATATTGATATGCTAATGGGTTATGTAGTTCCACAGACAATATGGGCTAAAATTCGTAGAGAGGATCACGCACAGGAATTGGGTGCCACTTGGGATGTCATAGCTAATACAGAGGGAGACCAAGTGGGTGGTGCAAAGCCTGACGTTTTGATTTCGGAGCTTCCTGGTAGAATCATTACGTTAATGAAAACTATGATGCCTGCATTGAGAGTGAATTGGGATAAGCTAGCAGCATGTAAACAAAAGAAGGATGAAAGTGTCTCTGATTTCTTTACTCGTTTCAAGGAGACATTTATTGATCATAGTGGTCAAGACATGGCTACCGAGGGTGGACAGCGACTATTCGTGGACAAACTTGTATTCAATTTGCTTTCCGAGCTGTCACACAAATTAAAGGATTCGGAAAGTTCTTGGGCTGTTTCTTCTTCTGCCCAAATATTGGCTACTGCACAATATTACGAGAATAGAGACAAAGAAGAAAAAGAAAAGCAAGAAAAGAAAACGAAAGATTTAAAAACGAAGGTTCTTTCGCAGCAAGCTTATCCACCACGTTATGTTCAGCCTCAGACTCAACGGCCACCGCAGTTTCAGAGATTGTATCAGAAACCTGACCCATACATTCCGCAACCTTTGTTAGGTCCTAATCAATGTGCCTATTGTAGGGAGGAAGGTCATTTTAAGAGCAGTTGTCCGATTTTATTGCAGCGCAATGGAGCGTCATTTGCTCCACGAGGTCGTGCTGGCCTTCAGTCAGCAAACAGAGGTAGAGGTCGAGGCATGTTGACTCAAGAACAGCGTGCCCTTCCTTCTCCTAATTCCATAAACTACTTTGATCAGCAGAATGTGAGATCCACTCAATATTATAATGAGGACCGTTATGTTGAAGGCGAGAACGAAAGTCTTCATGCCAACTAGGACAGCCATGGACAAAGTAGAGAAGTTGTGCCAATCCCAGTAGATCAAAATGGCCCTTATGTCAACGTCACTACAATGGGTATATCAGAGCCATTCCTTCTAGATACTGGAGCAATGAGAAGTTCTATCATTCATTCTAAACTCCCTGGCGCACCTTTGTCTGGCTTAACGAATGTTTCTGTAGGATTCTCTGGCGCCCCTTTTCGCAATCCGGTTTCTTGTCCTTTGCCTATTTCAGTTGGTCCTTATGATTTGGAAGCTTCACTTCTACTAACGAATGGTTGTGGTGAAAATCTGTTGGGTCTAGACCTATTGAAAAGAATGCATGCTACCATATATTGTTCTCCTTCAGGCGTACAAATCACCCTAGGTCAGAAGTTGATCTCCCCCAATGTATCTGTCCAAAGATCACTTTCCTCCTGAGTTGCTTTCTCTTCCGACAGCACTTTGGGCCACGTGTCCGAACGATGTGGGTTGTCTTGAGATACCACGCATCCCACAATACCGAATTTCTGCAGAGAGTGAAAAAGCGCTTTTGGAAATCATTCATGACTTAATCCAGAAGGGTGTAGTCGAAGAAACGAGAGGTAACACATTCAATAGTCCTGTTCTTCCTATTCTTAAACGTACTGATCCTTCTCAGCCTCCTGTGTACCGATTTGTGATTGATCTGCGAGAAGTAAACAAAATTGTGATTCCACAATTTCCTGTTGTTCCAGATATCACTGCCTTGTTGACTATGATACCTTCCTCAGCGACTTGGTTTTCGGTTATTGATCTAAAGAATGCCTTCTTTAGTATTCCAATTGCAGAAGAGAGTAGGGACATCTTTGGTTTTTCTCTTGGAGGCCGAAGCTTCCGATTTAAGCGCGCACCCCAAGGGTACTGTGAAAGTCCCTCCATTTACAGCCAAGCTTTGAAATGTCATCTTGATACTTTTCATTTGCCGTCTGGTGCTGCCCTTATTCAATAAATGGACGACTTGTTAGTCGCTGCCGATTCAGAAGATATCTGTAAGGATGTCACTGTAGCACTGTTGCGTCACTTGTTCAAGCTGAATCACAAGGTTTCACCTTCCAAACTACAGTATGTTTGTCAAGAGGTTACCTACTTGGGTCATCTCCTATCAAAGGAGGGACGACAATTGACACAAGAACGAATTCAGGCGATTGCTCGAATGTCTGTGCCATCCACACAAAGGG
This sequence comes from Triturus cristatus, assembly GCF_964204655.1. Classification (NCBI taxonomy): domain Eukaryota; kingdom Metazoa; phylum Chordata; class Amphibia; order Caudata; family Salamandridae; genus Triturus; species Triturus cristatus. Next base: position 80,666,345 of record NC_140590.1, on the reverse strand, counting down.
AAGTACGTGCTTTTCTGGGAATCACTTCTTATTGTAGACAGTGGATCCCTAACTTCTCTTTGATCGCCAAACCTCTGTTGGCACTTACTTTGAAAGATACGCCTCAGCCCCTACCTTGGACTGATGAGTGCCAAAAGAGTTTCACTGATTTACGCACTGCTCTGTGTTCTGCTCCTGTACTAGGCACCCCAGATTACACTAAGCCTTTTACGCTGTATGTCCATGAGAAAGAAGGTTGTGCATTATCAGTCTTGACACAGCAATTTGGAGATAGACAGCGGCCATGTGCTTATTTTTCGGCTACGTTAGATCCCGTAGCTAAAGCATTGTCTAGTTGTCTCAAAGCCACAGCAGCCGCAGCGATTTCAATTCGACAGTCCGCTGGGATAGTGTTAGATAACACTCTCATTGTCATGGTGCCACATGCAGTGGATACCTTACTAAACAGAACGAAGACACAGCATCTCACGAGTGCACGTTTAACTGGTTACGAGCTGACGCTATTGGCTAGTCACGTGCATATCAAACGATGCAATACTCTGAATCCAGCTACTTTGTTGCCCCTTCCTAATGAGGAGAGTGTTGAGGATCAGCATGATTGTTTCTTCCGTACTGAGGAAGAAACAAAAGGAAGGATTGATTTGAGAGACACACCTTTAGAGAATCCAGACGGGACTCTATGGGTAGATGGTTCTTGTTTTAAGATGCCTAATAGGGATACGGTTTCAGCCTATGCTGTAACTACCTTACATACGGTTGTGGAAACTGCGCGTGTTAGACACAACTCAGCACAAGCAGCAGAGTTGATAGCACTGACGAGAGCTTGTGTACTATCTGAAGGGAAAAGAGTGAACGTGTACACTGACAGTCAGTATGCCTTTGGTGTCGCGTTCAATTTTGGGCGTCTTTGGAAAGAGAGGGGTTACCTAACTTCACATGGCACTAAGATACAGCATGGTCAGTTAGTGACTGATCTCCTTGAGTCACTTGCTTTACCTGTCCAAATAGCGATAGTGAAGTGTAGTGCTCACAAGAGGATAACGGATGATGTTGGACGAGGAAATGCATTTGCTGATGAAACAGCAAAGAAAACAGTGAGGGATTCAACGAGTCGAATGTATATGGCAGGTCCTGCGAATTGGGTCAGAGAGAGAGGAATGTGTGAGAATACAGTGGAAAGCGTGAAAACGATTCAGAAAGAGGCTACAGAAAGAGAGCTGAACTTGTGGAAAGAAAGTACGGGAATGTTAGATGAGATGGGTTGTTGGGTTGAATTGTCTGAACATCAACGATGGTTGTTACCAGATGCTTATGTACTTCCAGTGGTTACTATGGCTCATGGTCCAGCTCGCCTTAGTGCAAAAGGCATTTGTAAACTTTTAGCTCCAGTTTGGCAGAATGAGAACATCCCTAAATGTGCAGACAACGTAGTAAAGCATTGTATTGTTTGTCTGATGTATAATCCAGGAAAGGGAACCCCCACTCCAGCAGGTCACTTTGCTCCTCCGACATACCCATTTGAAGTGTTGCAAATCGGTTACATTCACATGGATCGATGCAACAACCTCAAATACGTTCTGGTGGTAGTATGTGCCTTTTCGAGATGGATAGAAGCATACCCTTTTAAAAGACAACACAGCTTTATCCACAGCCAAAATCCTTCTGAAAGAGTTCTTTCCCAGATTTGGATTGCCGCGCATTGTCTGGAGTGACAATGGGAGCGAATTTGTTGGCCAAGTCATGCAGAAAGTTTGCGCAGGTCTTGGAATCAAGCAAAAGTTCCATGCGGCAAATCATGCCCAATCAGCAGGTTTAGTAGAATGCTACAATGGGACCTTGAAATTGAAGTTAGCGAAAATTCAAGCAAGTACGGGACTTAATTGGCCTGATGCTTTGCCATTAGCTTTGCTATCCACCAGAACTGCAATACACTCTCGTCTGGGACTTAGCCCCTACGAAGTAGTGTTTGGCCGTCTTGCCAACATATGGGGAATATCTCGTCCTAAAAAGTTCTCAGATTTGCCCTACCCAATGTTAATTGACTATTTGCATGACCTTACAACTAAATTGCATGTCCTTCATCGACAGGTTCGGAGTGCTTTGCCGGAGGCTTCCACAGATCCAGGTCACTCCATCCGTCCAGGTGACTGGGTCTGCAACCGCAATTTTCAGAGGAAGAAGAATTTGGAGCCTAGATGGCGGAAGCCCCGAATGGTTCTTCTCACCACAAGGACAGCAATTAAAGTTGAAGGAAAGAAAAATTGGATTCACGGTGTGCACTGCAAGAAAGTACCTTTGCCCTTGCCTTTCGATCAGTGGGTTCGTAGAGGGATTGGTGACTGTGAAGGCGAAACAGTTCCACGATTCATGCCCTTTAGCGATGCACACCTGAATGGGACATTATCTGAGAAAGAGGACGACGATATTTTACAGGAAGCGATTCCATTGCACCATCGCTTGAACACGACTGAACCAAAAACATTGTTTCAAGATCAGAGTGTACCTGGGAAGGGTCGCTACAATCTTAGGCCCAGACAAAAGAACACTTAAGATTTTTTTATTCTTCCTTCTCCTTTGTGTAGTGTTCTGTTTAGGTTGCAGGGTCACGGTAGGAGTCTAGGTCACGACCTGAGTAGTGACAATAGGTCTGCAGGATCTTTCAGTGTCATAGGACGGTTGAGTATCATGATTTTAGTGATTAAGGAAGATTGCAGTGATCATCCACTAGTGAAAATGGAAACTACACCAAGTATTGAAGAGAGAAGAAATGAAATAAAGACAGCATCTTGTAAAACAATGTACAGTCGTTACAGTATAACCCTATGTATTTTGATGTCATTATGTATTGCTCTGGCGATTATTGGTTGGGTTGTTTATGTTTTGCAGCCAAGAAACACCTCCCCTTCCTCCTCTTTGCCTTCTTCTACTATCTCTCCACACCTCTTTCATACTTTTCCTTCACATAAACTTGTCAGAAGAACCGAATATTACAACAATTCTTTTGTTCAGCTATTACACCAGCATCAATTAGTGGTTAACACAACTGATTGTTGGGTATGTGGTCTTATGCCGCATACTACTGAGAAAGGAATTCCATATTTAGTTCTCCCTTTCTCCTATGAGGGTTCCGCTTGGGCATTCTTTGTTATTTTCTCTAATGCATATCAAAGTAAATTCAGACGGTCTGTCGCTTCACAAATTAATTATCCGGGTTTTAGCCATAGTTCCTTGATTAAAGGTATGGTAGTTAGGGCTAAAATCATGGAGAATAGCAAGATTTCCATCGATGAGAGAAAAGCCTACACTAATTGGAACGTCACCCAATACATGTCGAGTCTTAATAATAAAATGGGAAAAGAGAAATCCTCACCAATCTGGACTATACCGCACCAAGGTAATTTCTGTTTAAAAATAAACGATCGTTCTTCTGACTCTACCAAAGAGTAACTGCTCCTATACATACATTTATTCCTCTCTGAACTCGCCTCCTCTGGTACCGTCCCAAGGCACCTATTTCATTTGCTATGATCGAGCTTATACCTGGTTGCCAACGGGTTTCTCTGGTACCTGCTACATAGCTTTCCTTCTTCCTCCTACTTACACTGCTTCTGCCAATTATCACCGAACCCGTCTCAGCCGAGGAATTATTGACTCCAAAGACACCACGGGACAAGAAGGAGGAGATTTCCTTAAAGGTTTTCTTCATTTCTGGGGTCCAATGGCCAATAGCAGAAATATAAGGCAACTGGTCCGTGTTGTGGAGACTACAATAGACATCACTGTAGGAGCCTTGAGTAATATCACGGCGGAACTACAGGCGGATCGTCTTATGACTTTACAAAATCGAGTTGCCTTAGACTTTATTCTTGCCGATCGTGGTGGGGTATGTAAATTGATCGGGTCAAGCTGTTGTATTTTCATTCCTAATGACGCTCAGACAGTATACCAAGCGATTTCCAAGTTGCATATAATCTCCGAGTCTATTCATCAGGACGAAGGAGATTGGTCCTTAACGGAATGGTTTTGGGGACTACTGTCCAAATGGGGTTGGCAAGTATTGACATTCCTTGGAGTAATTTTGACAATCATATTTTCTTGTTGTCTTTGTATGCACTGTGGTCCCGCTATCTGTGATCTTTGTGCCACTATGTGCATTTCAAGACCCAAACCCCAAGTAGCAGAAAACATAAAGATGATGCTACAACAACAGCTTGATGATCTCATAGCCATCGATGTGGACTCAGATTAACGTGAGTCTATCTTGCCTGAGTTCTGGCAAAAGGAGGGTCTGAGGAACTTCGATTCTCGAACCCGATCGAATCGACCCACCATTTTGTAACCCGCCGCCATTTTGTGTTGCCATCACTCAGGCAGCACGGCGAACGAAGTCTATTCTGCCTCTCCCATAACTTGGTGTCAAAATACGTCCTCGGCCTTGTTTGCGAGGCTGGTGTTTGGACTAGTCGAGTACACTAATCTGTGTCTGGCTCTCCTAATCCCTGTTCCAACTATCTGTAGGCTCACACCATTCTTTCCTGATCATATCTTATCGACTGGCCTTCACTGTCTCCTGCTGGCATTCTCTTGTGTCATGCCCGTCCTCCAATACACACAAACGTATCTCACCACCTGCAAGTCAGTCGTATTCTGTTAATGAATCAGTTCGGGGGTGGGATAACAAATATAGTTGGAGGAGCATACTCTCCGAGACATCTGATCTTTTTGTTTTCGAACCTTTCTTACTGGTTCCGCTTTGTTTTCCACTTACCCTATTGGCTCTTTTCTTCTTTGCTTGGGGCATGTGTTTCGTTAATAATTTTGTATTGTATAGTATTTAACCTGATGCGCCACAGAGTAAAGTGGCAGTCTCCTGAGAACCTACTTTGTGTACTTCTAGGATAACTGTACTAGCAGCAGCTAAATAAATCCAATCTTCTAACGCCGACAGAGTGTCCCGTGTCTCTGTGTAACGAAGCAGGCGAACCCAGAAGACGGAGGGCGTACCCTGCGCTGCCAGGTCCAAAAGGTTCTGGTTCTTCAAGCTCATTATTTTGATGCTCCATACAGGACAAAACTAAGCAGTCACCTAAAGCCGTATTTTCAGCACTTATCTGTGCATACTACAAACAGAAAATATAAATAGAAAACACTTTTAATTGTGTTGTAGGGCTGCCTGAATGATTCATTACCGATAATTAAAGGGAACAAAAACAGAAAAGTCACATTACAAATGAATACATACATTTTTATTTATAACCCTATTTAGTGTCAAGACTAGGTATTTCAGTGTCTTTAAACAACCCATGGCTGGCATTTTTCTTTTGGCAACCCTACTCTATATTTCTTTTGATGAAATGCATTCTCACAGTACAGCACGAAATGTACATTTCAAATGTAAGGAATAGGCAGAGTTGGCCCTCTTTTTTTGGTCACAGCTTGCCTAGCCTTTCGGGTGTTATCCTGCCTCAGGCCCATGGTTTGTGCTGCTTGCGTTCTTTAGCCATGCCTTGCCTATGCTTTCCTATTCCCACCTACCTGCACTCGTTGGGGTTACCCTAGTTGTACAGATATTGTATCTTTCATGTTCGTCCACGGCATTACCCTGCATATGTCCCAGAAATCAACATGTCTATTCTCTCTCTCTATCTCTCTCCCCCTCTTCTTCTCCCCCTCCCTCCCTCTGTCTCTCTCTCTCTCTCCCCTCTCTCTCTCTCTCGTCCCCCTCTCTCTCTCCCTGTCTCTCTGCTCCGCCTATCATGGTATCACCTTGCTGGTGTTACCCCATGTTACTCTGGATTGCTCGCTGCCCTGAATGTCTGCATGTAGAGGCCGCCTGTTCTCACCACATTAAATGCCGTCCTTCAATGGATTGTGGAGTCTTACTAGAGTCCCCCAAAGCGGCTTCCTGTACTTTACTGCCTCTGCTTATAAAGGGACGTATTGTCTCAGCGACTCCTGTTATCATCCAGCTTGCCCTTAAGTGTTCATACATTGGCGACATCTGCTACACACAAGCTGCTCAACGGTGCAGTGTGCACAGCACACCCCGTTGAACTAAGTGAAAACTAACAGCGGCAAACTGCAGCAGCACACAACGCCGGCCAAAATTTTGGGCAAGGCAGCACAGCTATATATGTTTGTTGGATAATGAGTGCATAATGCCACAAAAACACAAAACAACACTGGAGAGCCCAATTGCTTATACTTCAAACTGCATTGATTTAATTGATTTCATAGTGTATGACCCAATCCTAAAAAGTAGTGGTAAATTACAGAAACCCAAACAAAAATATTTAAAAAACAATAGTAGTTTTTTCCAGCTATATTTTAGTACTCATTCAAAGTATAGAGGTGACATTTTTATTCAAACACATTTTCCATGTGTTGACAATATTGAAACTCTGCAACATTTTTTTTTAATAAATGTGTCCCTGATGCCTCATCCCAGGCTATCAGTGCGGCTGAGAAATTTGTATATGAAACAGTGCCCTGTAGAAATCCATGTTGCTATAATAAATTACCGCAGCAAGTCGGTTTGGCAAAAAACATACCTAAATCATTGTGTCCTCCTATAAAAGTGCGATAGGCCAGCGTGACCCAGGGCTGTGTGGTTTACATTTCTTTTAAAAACAGTGATTTGGCCATTGGCCAACATGATGATGGTATAGTGTTAACAAAAGTTCTTCATCAAGCCGTTCAAACAGATCTACACGGAAAGCATCTATTCCCACTGATGACCCCGGAAGTTCATTCAGCAGTCTTCCACGCATAAGCAGCTCATACTGCCCAACTCTTTGATTTACAATGCCAACACAAGGACAAGGACTCCAGCTGAGCCCTGACTGTAGGTGAAGGCATGTCAAGGACTCCACCTGAACCTTGACTGTAGCCAATGGCATGTCCAAGGACACCAGCTGAACCCTGACTGTAGGTGAAGGCATGTCCAAGGACTCCACCTGAACCCTGACTGTAGCTGAAGGCATATCCAAGGACTCCGCCTGAACACTGACTGTGGCTGAAGGCATGTCCGAGGACTCCAGCTTAACCCTGACTGTAGGTGAAGGCATGTCCAAGGACTCCAGACGAACCCTGACTGTAGCAGAAGGCATGTCCAAGGACTAAAACTGAACCCTGACTGTAGCAAAAGGCATGTCCAAGGACTCGGGTTGAACCTTGAATGTAGCTGAAGGCATGTCCAAGGACTCCAGCTGAACCCTGACTGTAGGTGAAGGCATGTCCAAGGACTCGGGCTGAACCCTGACTGTAGCAGAAGGCATGTCCATGGACTCCACCTGAACCTTGACTGTCGCTGAAGGCATGTCCAAAGACTCCGCCTGAAACCTGACTGTGGCTGAAGGCGTGTCCAAGGACTCCAGCTGAACCCTGATTGTAGCTGAAAGCATGTCCAAGGACTCCGCCTGAACCCTGACTGTAGCTGAAGGCATGTCCAAGGACTCGCCTGAACCTTGACTGTAGCTGAAGGCATGTCCAAGGACTTCAGCCGAACCCTGACTGTAGGTGAAGGCATGTCCAAGGACTCCACCTGAACCCTGACTGTAGCTGAAGGCATGTCCAAGGACTCCGTCTGAACCCTGACTGTAGCTGAAGGCATGTCCAAGGACTCCACCTGAACCTTGACTGTAGCTGAAGGCATGTCCAAGGACTCCAGCTGAACCCTGACTGTAGGTGAAGGCATGTCCAAGGACTCCACCTGAACCTTGACTGTAGCTGAAGGCATGTCCAAGGACTCCACCTAAACCCTGACTGTAGCTGAAGGCATGTCCAAGGACTCCAGCTGAACCCTGACTGTAGGTGAAGGCATGTCCAAGGACTCCAGCTGAACCCTGACTGTAGCTGAAGGCATGTCCAAGGACTCCACCTGAACCCTGACTGTAGCTGAAGGCATGTCCAAAGACTCCACCTGAACCCTGACTGTAGCTGAAGGCATGTCCAAGGACTCCACCTGAACCCTGAATGTAGCAGAAGGCATGTACAAGGACTCCAGCTGAACCCTGACTGTAGGTGAAGGCATGTCCAAGGACTCAGCCTGAACCCTGACTTTAGGTGAAGGCATGTTCAAGGACTCCGCCTGAACCCGTACTGTAGCTGACTCCGCCTGAACCCTGACTGTAGGTGAAGGCATGTCCTGGGACCCCAGCTGAAGTCTGACGGTAGCTGAAGGCATGTCCAAGGACTCCACCTGAACCCTGACTGTAGCTGAAGGCATGTCCAAGGACTCAGCCTGAACCATGACTTTAGGTGAAGGCAGGCCCAAGGACTCCACCTGAACCCTGACTGTAGCTGACTCTGCCTGAACCCTGACTGTATCTAAAGGCATGTCCAAGGACTCCGCCTGAACCCTGACTGTAGCTGGAGGCATGTCCAAGGACTCCGCCTGAACCCTGACTGTAGCTGAAGGCATGTCCAAGGACTCCACCTGAACCTTGACTGTAGCTGAAGGCATGTCCAAGGACTCCAGCTGAACCCTGACTGTAGGTGAAGGCATGTCCAAGGACTCCACCTGAACATTGACTGTAGCTGAAGGCATGTCCAAGGACTCCACCTAAATCCTGACTGTAGCTGAAGGCATGTCCAAGGACTCCAGCTGAACCCTGACTGTAGCTGAAGGCATGTCCAAGGACTCCAGCTGAACGCTGACTGTAGCTGAAGGCATGTCCAAGGACTCCAGCTGAACCCTGACTGTAGCTGAACGTATGTCCATGGACTCCACCTGAACCCTGACTGTAGCTGAAGGCATGTCCAAGGACTCTGCCTGAACCCTGACTGTAGCTGAAGGCATGTTCAAGGACTCCGCCTGAACCCGTACTGTGGCTGACTCTGCCTGAACCCTGACTGTAGGTGAAGGCATGTCCTGGGACTCCAGCTGAAGTCTGACGGTAGCTGAAGGCATGTCCAAGGACTCCACCTGAACCCTGACTGTAGCTGAAGGCATGTCCAAGGACTCAGCCTGAACCCTGACTTTAGGTGAAGGCAGGCCCAAGGACTCCGCCTGAACCCTGACTGTAACTGACTCTGCCTGAACCCTGACTGTATCTAAAGGCATGTCCAAGGACTCCGCCTGAACCATGACTGTAGCTGGAGGCATGTCCAAGGACTTCACCTGAACCCTGACTGTAGCTGAAGGCATGTCCAAGGACTCCACCAGAACCCTGACCGTAGCTGAAGGCATGTCCAAGGAATCCGCCTAAACCCTGACTGTAGGGGAAGGCATGTCCAAGGAGTCCACCTGAACCCTGACTGTAGCTGAAGTCATGTCCAAGGGCTCCACCTAGATCCCTGCCTGTAGGTGAAGGCATGTCCAAGGACTCGGGCTGAACTCTGACTGTAGGGGAAGGCATGTCAAGGACTCCGCCTGAACCCTGCCTCTAGGTGAAGGTATGTCCAAAGACTCGAGCTGAACCCTGACTGTAGCTGAAGGCATGTCCAAGGATTCCAGCTGAACCTTGACTGTAGCTGAAGGCATGTCCAAGGACTCAGCCTGAACTCTGACTGTAGCTGAAGGCCTGTCCAAGGATTCCGCCTAAACCCTGACTGTAGGGGAAGGCATGTCCAAGGATTCCGCCTGATCCCTGACTGTAGGTGAAGGCATGTCCAAGAACTCGGGCTGAACCCTGACTGTAGCTGAAGGCATGTCCAAGGACTCAAGCTGAACCCTGACTGTAGCTGAAGGCATGTCCAAGGACTCCAGCAGAACCCTGACTGTAGGTGAAGGCATGTCCAAGGACTCCAGCTGAACCCTGACTGTAGGTGAAGGCATGTCCAAGGACTCCGCCTGAACCATGACTCTAGCTGAAGGCATGTCCAAAGACTCCGCCTGAACCCTGGCTGTAGCTGAAGGCATGTCCAAGGACTCCCCCTGAACCTTGACTGTAGCTGGAGGCATGTCCAAGGACTCCACCTGAACCCTGACTGTAGCTGAAGGCATGTCCAAGGACTCCACCAGAATCCTGACTGTAGCTGAAGGCATGTCCAAGGACTCCACCTGAACCCTGACTGTAGCTGAAGGCATGTCCAAGGACTCCAGCTGAGCCCTGACTGTAGCAGAAGGCATGTCCAAGGACTCCGCCTAAACCCTGACTGTAGGGGAAGGCATGTCCAACAACTCTGCCTGAACCCTGACTGTAGCTGAAGTCATGTCCAAGGGCTCCACCTAGAACCCTGCCTATAGGTGAAGGCATGTTCAAGGACTCGGGCTGAACTCTGACTGTAGGGGAAGGCATGTCCAAGGACTCGGGCTGAACTCTGACTTTAGGGGAAGGCATGTCCAAGGACTCTGCCTGAACCCTGACTGTAGCTGAAGGCATGTCCAAGGACTCCAGCTGAACCCTGACTGTAGCTTAAGGCAGGCCCGAAGACTCCACACTTCCAAAGAATGAGATGGCTGATTGACCAACCGTGCTGTATCTTGTTCTCCTGGAAAGGCAAGACCCGTAAATGAAACAAGATTTGCCAGAGAGTGTTTCCAATGTGCTCGGGCACAGTTCCCCTGTGGTTACCTACCACAAAGCTGGGTAACACGAAAAGGAAATTGCTCTTAGGTACAGTAGCCTCCCCCACTCTCCACCAAAGGTGTGAACCAGCTTAAAACCTGGCTGTCTCTGTACCCCATATCTGTCTCGCTTCGCCCACCATTGCAGATGAACCTCGGATGAGAGGTGAGGGGCGCGCTGGGACATAATGCTGCTCCGAAATGATCTCTGCTAACTTTCCTTGAGACAGTACACATTTTTTGGGATGTAACAGCAGAACACTAGACAGTTTTTACTAATGATCACACTAGAGTTTCCAGAGGAGGTTCATGTACTAGCTGACAACAGATCACTTATATTTACTTCAGTATAACACACTTTGTAGAAAAGTATGAATTGGTTAAATATGAATAATTATTTGTCTCATTCTGTCAAATTATATTTTAATTGGTTTGCAAACACCAATGTTTGTCTGATTTGTGACGTATTTCAGTTCTGTTCTTGCAATAGGTGTTTGACCGCCTCATCTCACAGCTTCATCTCTCACAGCCAGTAAATGAAAGCCTGTGCAATGCTGACAATTCCTCTTGGGGGACCTGCACATTGTGCATCCTGGATGTGCTTTTCTCCTCTAGGCCTCTTGACGTCAATTGATTGTGCTTTTTTTGTTTGTTTGTTTTTGGAGTGAACATTTTTATTATATGAGCCTGCATTTACATTGCAGATGTCCCGATCATCAACAAACTCATCGTTTGTACGTTTGAGGCCTTTGCAAGACATTGATATTGGCCATTTCCTCCTTTTCATGTTTTAATTTGCAGGATGTATAATATCCTCAGGGGCTGTCAAAGGGCTCTCGGCCTCATGCTTTTCCTGTGGCAGTACTTCTAAGAAGCCGATAGGTGGTGCTAATGCTTAATAAAAGCCTGACGTGAAAAACTAGCTTCTCATTACCAGCGCAGGCGGCTGTGTGCACTGTGCACAGCATCACTCGCTCACTCTGCGAGACCCAAAAACATGTTTTACCCTCTCACATTGGTGATCATTGTTATGTCAACCCTTGGGCATGCTGTGCTGCGTTAAAGGAAGAGAGCAGAAATGCTCCATATGTGCAAAGTATGGGGAAAGTTCAAGAGGTAATATGTCCCCAGGGCATCCCTCAACATATCAAAAGACAATTTTATTTATTTATTTATTTATTTATAAAGTTTTACATAGCGCAAACATGACCCAAGTGGGTATCAGAGCGCTTCACATAATGACGAGGATAACAGAGAGGGAGACAGGTGGGTAAACAACAATTTGATAGTGCAGGATAAATGGGTAAACAAGAGTATCGCGTTTCCAGAGCACAACATAAATACAGTAAATGAGCAGACGCGTGAAGAGGGGGCCTCAGCGTATTGTTTCCGGGCGGAGTAGGTACATTACTGATTCAGAACGTATGCATAAGAAGTGCTTTGACTTCTTTTTTGAAAGACGACATTGAGGGATTCAGTCTGATTTCCGGAGGCAGAGCACTCTAGATCCTCGGGGCAATACCGGAGAAGGCTCGGTTATAGGTTTTTTTTCTTTGAAATTTTTGTGGTTTCAGCAGTAAAGTGCTAGAGCGCCTCAAAGATCTGCAACCACCCGAGAGTTCCAGTTTCCGGGTGAGGTACAGAAGAGTGTTAAGGTGAAGGGCTTTGTGAGCCATGCAAGCAATTTGAAGATGAATCCTAGCCCCAAGAGGAAGCCAGTTTAGAGATTTCAGATCCGGCGTGATGTGGTTATTTCTTTTAGATCCTGTGATGAGCCTAGCCGCCGAGATCAGAGAGGCCCACAGCGGTGCCAACTTGTATCTCAGAAGCCCACAGAGAGTTGAGCTCCCATTCTCAAATCTGGAGATGACAAGTGCTTGAACAGCAGACTGCAGGTCTTCCAGAGGAAGGAAGGGTTTTAACTTTAACTTTCTTAGTACGCTCATTTGTAAGTTCGCTCCTTTGGTGGCAGCGCTGATGAGCTCCTGCATTCTCAGGGCCTTATCAAGTATTATTCTGAGAGATATGGTAGAGTCAATGATTTGTGGAACACAGTTGAGAGCCGTAACCTGCATCATGTATTCAGTGATAGTAGAGATCTGTTTGGGAGGAGAAAGAAGGAGGAATTCCGTTTTGATGGAATTTAGTTTGAGATGGTTGGAAGTCAACCAGTGTTGGGTTTTGAGTAGGGTCGAATTAAGCAAATTGATGTCTTTGGGGGAGGAGATTTTCAAGTACAATTGGGTATTGTCAGCATACCAATGATACAGTATATTGGATGATATGAGCATTTGCGTTAAGGGCTACATGAACAAGTTGAAGAGTGTGGGTGAGATCGAGGACCCTTGTGGGACCCCCAGAGTGATCGGAGAAGAATTCGGGAGGGAGGGTTTGACTTTAACTCTTTGCGATCTGTTATGAAGAAATTAGGCAAACCAGTTCAGAACTGATCCTGAGAGACCCATCCTGTGTTTCAGTATATCCAGGAGGTTGTCATGTTTGACCGTATCAAAAGCCGACGAGAGGTTAAGAAGGATTAGTAGGCAAGCTTCATTCCGATCCAGTATTTTTAGAGCGTCATCCATTATGTGGGTAATGGCCGTTTCGGTGCTATGACCCTGGCGAAAGCCCGATTGGAATTGATCAGGAAGCTGGAATTGATTAATGTGGCTACAAAGTTGGACATGGACACATTGCTCTAGCAGCTTTGATAGAGTAGAATGGTTAAGGTCGTCTTGCTCAGCAGAGGTTTTTTCAAGAATAGGCATGACCTGGCCAGCCATTAGACAGTCAGGAATCACACCTTGCTGTAAGGAGGCATTTACAATTTTGGTCCAGATTGGAACAAGGGACTCTTCATTTCATTGAAGGAACCGGGTGGTAGCGGGTAGTTGAAGTGGTTGGAGGGTTTAAGTGTAGTAAGTATGTTAAGTATAGAGATTTCGTCAAAGGGTGTGAAAAGGCTCCAGGAGGGGCTATTTTTGGGAGTGTACCTTAGAGCAGGGGGTGATTGGGGGGAGGGAGGGGATGAGGGATAGCTAGGGGATGAGTCTGTCAGCTGGCTCATCGATGTCTGGAGATCAGTTTTAATCTTATCCATCTTTCCAAGGAAGAAGTCAGAATAATCATCACAATTTGGCTGAATAACGGAGGCTGTTGGCAAAAGATTGGGAAGATTGCTGGATTGGAGTTTAATTAATTCAAAAAAAAATTTGGCCTGTTTCTGGCTTTATCTAGTTGGCCTCTGAAGAAGATTGCTTTAGCGCTCTTAATGTGTTTATTGTACGTGTTCCTCCTAGATCTCAGGAGCATAAAGTGTTCAAGAGACTGCAAGCCTCTCCAGGATCGTTCGGCTAGTCTCAGATTGCGTCTATCTGTATTTAACCCCTGGCTGAACCAAGGTTTGGAGTCTTTGGTGGACCTTCTTTTTATTTGCAAGGGGGGCGATAGCGTCCAGAATGCTCGATATGGAGTTGTTGTAGTGCTCAGTGAGGTCACGAACCCCAGACATTTGAGTAGGAGGAGGTAAGGTCATGTTGCGCAGGGATATCATTTCATCCAGGTTTGCATTTCGGATGGATCATTTCCATTGCCTAGGTTTCTTAGGCTGAGATTTTAACTTAGTCCAAGGTTCCATGATGCGGAAGGGGATGTAGGGGTGATCAGTCACACGGGACAATGGAGTCGAGTTGAATGAAGTCGAGTTTAGTAATAATAAGGTCCAGGATCGCGCCCAGATTGTGAGTAGGGGTGTCATATATTTGAATCATGTTAAGGTCAACTAGGAAGGTTTTGAGGCTACTCACTGCAGGGTCATTAACGTCCTTCCAATGAAGATTGAAGTCACCGTGAAAGATCTGTGGACATTGATAATCCACATTTGAGGATATGGTTTCTATAATTTGTTCAACAAAAGGGAAATTATCACCCGGCGGATGGTAGAATGTGTTCAAGGTGCATAGAGGCCTGAGGTTGCTTGAGATGTCTATGCACATGTATTCGCAAGATGGGAGAGTAGCAGTGAGTGACTATTTCACAGTAAGACTGTTCAGAAATATACAATTAATTAAGTAGGGACAAGCTCAATCATTGAGTTCTAGAGCAAACATGCAAAACATTAAAGTTTTATTAGAAAAATTCAAACAGGGCAGTATAGAAATTGTGAATGGAAATACAATGAGTCATTGCGATATGGCTCTCAGTAAATAGTATACTATAGAATAAGGCGCTGAATCAGAAAAATTCCAAGTCCCAAGTGTGCAGGAAAATCAATAAGAAAACAGACAATAACCCTAGTAGCATTCAGAAAAGCTCTGGCTCATCCCAAAACCTGGGGTTAATAAAGTGTTATCTTATTATTATTTTTTTTTTAGAGTTTTATATAAGGAAAACTAGACCCGAAGATATCAGGTATCAGAGGACTTGAAATGAGCACTAGTTCCATTACAGAGGAACACATTCATTTTTTTAGGCACGGGGAGAGTAAATGATTGGCCCAGAATCACAGGATGTTGAACGTCGTTGCCGAGACTCGAACCCAGTTCCCTAGCTTCGAGGTCAACTGCTCTAGTTAGGCTTTATCCTCTCCCCAATATCTTGCATACAAAATCATACATTTCTACAAACTCATCATGGTGTGAACAAAAGTAACCGTACGGCTGACCAATGTTGAGCACATCAAATCCAAGATCAGTATACAAATTCGTAGTAGGTGCAAGAACACGTCCAGAGCGAGCCGTACTTATGCTCTACTGGAAACCAGATATACAAACTTTTTTACAAAAGGACGGTGCACCAAAGAGGAGTCTTTTCAAATATTCCAATTGTTGTTCTTTTATTCTTATTCAACTCTTAGAGATATCAGACTCAGCCAACGCGTTTCGTTCTTTACGAACTTCGTCAGGGCTGTGAATAAATACAAATACAAACATATATATGTATAAAACACATTATGTACAACATAAAACACAACATACTACATTATTTCTAATACATAAAAAATGACGTTACTGTATATTTCTATACGAATGATAGCAACTGAAGAAAAGGCAATAAAGAACATATAACATGAATTTCACGTATAAATACATTACAGACAATATTCAATATTTCGACATATTTAGTCAAATTTACATACATAACAAGAGTTAAAACTTTCAAAAAACCACATGTATATCCTGCCTGAGTATATATGTAGTCCGATACCCTAGGCAGAAAGTTCAGTTTAATATTAATATGTTAAGGAACCTCATCTATAAATGAACTATTAAATTTATGATAAACAAAATCTTTTATAGGTACTGAATATCTGAGAATAATATGGTTAACACCCGTATTAAGAAAGATTACATGTGTCAATTCTTACCATAGATTGTTTTTTAAAACATCGACCTTCAGGAATTTCAAAAGGTGGTCGACTTTCAATTGGTATGCTTTTTCACAAGAAATGTAATGTGACCTGGTAAGAGTGAATTATGAAATTATTATAGCCTCTTTTGGGCATGATAGATTGTAATAAAAGGAAAAATGCGGATAACAAGATGTTTCCATAGAAAAACGAGAATCACCTTACCTCTCCAGGTAGCTGAAAGGTGTATATATGGTTAAGATCCTATGTAAACCACCGGTTTGTTCAATTAGAAGTCGGACTCTTAGTTTAGTCCATAGATTGCGTGAGTGAAATAGAATCAACACTGTTGTTGTATATTTAAGACCAATGTGTAGGCTCCATTTTTCTAAAAACGAAACGAAGAATATCATAAACACCTATTCTTAATCTCATATCATATCACAAACACCCATTCTTAATCTCATATCCTAACATTGGTATTCTGACCCACTATTAACAGATTAACCATGTGACGGTAGTCAGGTACTACATATTTATGAAATTAAAAGGGGGTTATTGATTGCGACAGCCTATGTCTCCCACCATGTGTTTATCTACAGCCTAAAAACCAATACTATTTTATAATATATTTGTCTGTTGGAAACAGTAAAGACAAAAACCATATAGCTAATATTTTTAACAAAGCGGTAGTGTGCAACATATTATAGACTATAAGTATTCCTATTCGCATTTTCCATCTTTGTAAGATTCCTCCGAAATTATATTTAGAGGAAGAAAAAAAGGCTGTCGGTTATTCCTAATAATAATTTTTTAGCCGAGCTGAGTTGCTATTATCAAAAGTGTACAATGAATAAAATCACCCCATATTAACTCCAAGAAGTCATCTAATTCCCGCCAAGAAGACCAAAATATATCTGTAAGCAGTACTTGTCGCATAAAGAGACATGACCCCAATAATCTAAACAGAACACCTATCTCAACCGTTTGACATAGTCCCAAAATTATCACTTTAGCTTGTTATTTTCTAAGTAAACTGCTTCATTCTCGTCTTACCTTTGAAACGGGCGCTTCCTCAAGTTAGCGGCGAAACCATGCCTCATTGGTCGAGCCTCTTAAATAAGCCCACCCCTCATATCACGTGAGGGAACCCGGAAGAATTTGGAACGATTTTACAATATTAGAACAGACTTTACGAACATATGGGCGCCATTTTGGAATGGTGTACGGGTTTGGTAAACCGATAGAGCTTTATAAATACCAATTGAGCGTAACGTTTTATCTAGGCTAAAAGGGAGGCCCATTTTTTTATTATTTATAAAAGGTGTATGGGGTAAGATTATTTCAAGAGGAATAATGTGGATGCCTCGGAAGCATTTAGAATGATGTTACGATATTAAGACGGGGTTCTCGAACATATATGCGCCATTTTGGAATCGTATAAGGGTTTGGTAAACCGATAGAACTTTCTAATAACCAGATGGGCATGCCGTTTTATGTAGGTTAAAGGTGAGGCCCATTTTTTATTAATTACAAAGTGTGTAAGAGGCAAGATTAATTCAAAAAGAATAACGTGGATGCCTCTCATAATAAATGAGCGACATTTGCGAGCAAAAAACACCATATGATAATCAGTGATGTCGGTATAATTTCATACGTGGTACAACTCGGTCTTAAATTAAAGAAATCAAAGTCATAAAAAGTAATTGTATGTTCGATATGAGAATTATTCATTGTAGAATAAAATATGGGAGAGATAATATGTATCGTTTGTCTAAATAGACATGTACCGTCTAAGAACATTACTACCATACCCAGCCGGGTTCAGTACATAATCTTTATATTTCCATATATTTTCCTTTTACAACCTGAACCCTGACTGTAGCTGAAGGCATGTCCAAGGACTCCAGCTGAGCCCTGACTGTAGCAGAAGGCATGTCCAAGGACTCCGCCTAAACCCTGACTGTAGGGGAAGGCATGTCCAACAACTCTGCCTGAACCCTGACTGTAGCTGAAGTCATGTCCAAGGGCTCCACCTAGAACCCTGCCTATAGGTGAAGGCATGTTCAAGGACTCGGGCTGAACTCTGACTGTAGGGGAAGGCATGTCCAAGGACTCGGGCTGAACTCTGACTTTAGGGGAAGGCATGTCCAAGGACTCTGCCTGAACCCTGACTGTAGCTGAAGGCATGTCCAAGGACTCCAGCTGAACCCTGACTGTAGCTTAAGGCAGGCCCGAAGACTCCACACTTCCAAAGAATGAGATGGCTGATTGACCAACCGTGCTGTATCTTGTTCTCCTGGAAAGGCAAGACCCGTAAATGAAACAAGATTTGCCAGAGAGTGTTTCCAATGTGCTCGGGCACAGTTCCCCTGTGGTTACCTACCACAAAGCTGGGGAACACGAAAAGGAAATTGCTCTTAGGTACAGTAGCCTCCCCCACTCTCCACCAAAGGTGTGAACCAGCTTAAAACCTGGCTGTCTCTGTACCCCATATCTGTCTCGCTTCGCCCATCATTGCAGATGAACCTCGGATGAGAGGTGAGGGGCGCGCTGGGACATAATGCTGCTCCGAAATGATCTCTGCTAACTTTCCTTGAGACAGTACACATTGTTTGGGATGTAACAGCAGAACACTAGACAGTTTTTACTAATGATCACACTAGAGTTTCCAGAGGAGGTTCATGTACTAGCTGACAACAGATCACTTATATTTACTTCAGTATAACACACTTTGTAGAAAAGTATGAATTGGTTAAATATGAATAATTATTTGTCTCATTCTGTCAAATTATATTTTAATTGGTTTGCAAACACCAATGTTTGTCTGATTTGTGACGTATTTCAGTTCTGTTCTTGCAATAGGTGTTTGACCGCCTCATCTCACAGCTTCATCTCTCACAGCCAGTAAATGAAAGCCTGTGCAATGCTGACAATTCCTCTTGGGGGACCTGCACATTGTGCATCCTGGATGTGCTTTTCTCCTCTAGGCCTCTTGACGTCAATTGATTGTGCTTTTTTTGTTTGTTTGTTTTTGGAGTGAACATTTTTATTATATGAGCCTGCATTTACATTGCAGATGTCCCGATCATCAACAAACTCATCGTTTGTACGTTTGAGGCCTTTGCAAGACATTGATATTGGTCATTTCCTCCTTTTCATGTTTTAATTTGCAGGATGTATAATATCCTCAGGGGCTGTCAAAGGGCTCTCGGCCTCATGCTTTTCCTGTGGCAGTACTTCTAAGAAGCCGATAGGTGGTGCTAATGCTTAGTAAAAGCCTGACGTGAAAAACTAGCTTCTCATTACCAGCGCAGGCGGCTGTGTGCACTGTGCACAGCATCACTCGCTCACTCTGCGAGACCCAAAAACATGTTTTACCCTCTCACATTGGTGATCATTGTTATGTCAACCCTTGGGCATGCTGTGCTGCGTTAAAGGAAGAAAGCAGAAATGCTCCATATGTGCAAAGTATGGGGAAAGTTCAAGAGGTAATATGTCCCCAGGGCATCGCTCAACATATCAAACGACAATTTTATTTATTTATTTATTTATAAAGTTTTACATAGCGCAAACATGACCCAAGTGGGTATCAGAGCGCTTCACATAATGACGAGGATAACAGAGAGGGAGACAGGTGGGTAAACAACAATTTGATAGTGCAGGATAAATGGGTAAACAAGAGTATCGCGTTTCCAGAGCACAACATAAATACAGTAAATGAGCAGACGCGTGAAGAGGGGGCCTCAGCGTATTGTTTCCGGGCGGAGTAGGTACATTACAGATTCAGAATGTATGCATAAGAAGTGCTTTGACTTCTTTTTTGAAAGACGACATTGAGGGATTCAGTCTGATTTCCGGAGGCAGAGCACTCCAGATCCTCGGGGCAATACCGGAGAAGGCTCGGTTATAGGTTTTTTTTCTTTGAAATTTTTGTGGTTTCAGCAGTAAAGTGCTAGAGCACCTCAAAGATCTGCAACCACCCGAGAGTTCCAGTTTCCGGGTGAGGTACAGAAGAGTGTTAAGGTGAAGGGCTTTGTGAGCCATGCAAGCAATTTGAAGATGAATCCTAGCCCCAAGAGGAAGCCAGTTTAGAGATTTCAGATCCGGCGTGATGTGGTTATTTCTTTTAGATCCTGTGATGAGCCTAGCCGCCGAGTTCAGAGAGGCCCACAGCGGTGCCAACTTGTATCTCAGAAGCCCTCAGAGAGTTGAGCTCCCATTCTCAAATCTGGACATGACAAGTGCTTGAACAGCAGACTGCAGGTCTTCCGGAGGAAGGAAGGGTTTTAACTTTCTTAGTCGCTCATTTGTAAGTTCGCTCCTTTGGTGGCAGCGCTGATGAGCTCCTGCATTCTCAGGGCCTTATCAAGTATTATTCTGAGAGATATGGTAGAGTCAATGATTTGTGGAACACAGTTGAGAGCCGTAACCTGCATCATGTATTCAGTGATAGTAGAGATCTGTTTGGGAGGAGAAAGAAGGAGGAATTCCGTTTTGATGGAATTTAGTTTGAGATGGTTGGAAGTCAACCAGTGTTGGGTTTTGAGTAGGGTCGAATTAAGCAAATTGATGTCTTTGGGGGAGGAGATTTTCAAGTACAATTGGGTATTGTCAGCATACCAATGATACAGTATATTGGATGATATGAGCATTTGCGTTTAGGGCTACATGAACAAGTTGAAGAGTGTGGGTGAGATCGAGGACCCTTGTGGGACCCCCAGAGTGATCGGAGAAGAATTCGGGAGGGAGGGTTTGACTTTAACTCTTTGCGATCTGTTATGAAGAAATTAGGCAAACCAGTTCAGAACTGATCCTGAGAGACCCATCCTGTGTTTCAGTATATCCAGGAGGTTGTCATGTTTGACCGTATCAAAAGCCGACGAGAGGTCAAGAAGGATTAGTAGGCAAGCTTCATTCCGATCCAGTATTTTTAGAGCGTCATCCATTATGTGGGTAATGGCCGTTTCGGTGCTATGACCCTGGGGAAAGCCCGATTGGAATTGATCAGGAAGCTGGAATTGATTAATGTGGCTACAAAGTTGGACATGGACACATTGCTCTAGCAGCTTTGATAGAGTAGGAATGGTAGTGATTGGGTGGAAGTTATTAAGGTCGTCTTGCTCAGCAGAGGTTTTTTCAAGAATGGGCATGACCTGGCCAGCCATTAGACAGTCAGGAATCACACCTTGCTGTAAGGAGGCATTTACAATTTTGGTCCAGATTGGAACAAGGGACTCTTCATTTCATTGAAGGAACCGGGTGGTAGCGGGTAGTTGAAGTGGTTGGAGGGTTTAAGTGTAGTAAGTATGTTAAGTATAGAGATTTCGTCAAAGGGTGTGAAAAGGCTCCAGGAGGGGCTATTTTTGGGAGTGTACCTTAGAGCAGGGGGTGATTGGGGGGAGGGAGGGGATGAGGGATAGCTAGGGGATGAGTCTGTCAGCTGGCTCATCGATGTCTGGAGATCAGTTTTAATCTTATCCATCTTTCCAAGGAAGAAGTCAGAAAAATCATCACAATTTGGCTGAATAACGGAGGCTGTTGGCAAAAGATTGGGAAGATTGCTGGATTGGAGTTTAATTAATTCAAAAACATTTTTGGCTTGTTTCTGGCTTTATCTAGTTGGCCTCTGAAGAAGATTGCTTTAGCGCTCTTAATGTGTTTATTGTACGTGTTCCTCCTAGATCTCAGGAGCATAAAGTGTTCAAGAGACTGCAAGCCTCTCCAGGATTGTTCGGCTAGTCTCAGATTGCGTCTATCTGTATTTAACCCCTGGCTGAACCAAGGTTTGGAGTCTTTGGTGGACCTTATTTTTTTTTGCAAGGGGGGCGATAGCGTCCAGAATGCTCGATATGGAGTTGTTGTAGTGCTCAGTGAGGTCACGAACCCCAGACATTTGAGTAGGAGGAGGTAAGGTCATGTTGCGCAGGGATATCATTTCATCCAGGTTTGCATTTCGGATGGATCATTTCCATTGCCTAGGTTTCTTAGGCTGAGATTTTAACTTAGTCCAAGGTTCCATGATGCGGAAGGGGATGTAGGGGTGATCAGTCACACGGGACAATGGAGTCGAGTTGAATGAAGTCGAGTTTAGTAATAATAAGGTCCAGGATCGCGCCCAGATTGTGAGTAGGGGTGTCATATATTTGAATCATGTTAAGGTCAACTAGGAAGGTTTTGAGGCTACTCACTGCAGGGTCATTAACGTCCTTCCAATGAAGATTGAAGTCACCGTGGAAGATTTGTGGACAGTGATAATCCACATTTGAGGATATGGTTTCCATAATTTGTTCAACAAAAGGGAAATTATCACCCGGCGGATGGTAGAATGTGTTCAAGGTGCATAGAGGCCTGAGGTTGCTTGAGATGTCTATGCACATGTATTCGCAAGATGGGAGAGTAGCAGTGAGTGACTATTTCACAGTAAGACTGTTCAGAAATATAAAATTAATTAAGTAGGGACAAGCTCAATCATTGAGTTCTAGAGCAAACATGCAAAACATTAAAGTTTTATTAGAAAAATTCAAACAGGGCAGTATAGAAATTGTGAATGGAAATACAATGAGTCATTGCGATATGGCTCTCAGTAAATAGTATACTATAGAATAAGGGGCCGAATCAGAAAAATTCCAAGTCCCAAGTGAGCATGAAAATCAATAAGAAAACAGACAATAACCCTAGTAGCATTCAGAAAAGCTCTGGCTCATCCCAAAACCTGGGGTTAATAAAGTGTTATCTTATTATTATTTTTTTTTTAGAGTTTTATATAAGGAAAACTAGACCCGAAGATATCAGGTATCAGAGGACTTGAAATGAGCACTAGTTCCATTACAGAGGAACACATTCATTTTTTTAGGCACGGGGAGAGTAAATGATTGGCCCAGAATCACAGGATGTTGAACATCGTTGCCGACACTCGAACCCAGTTCCCTAGCTTCGAGGTCAACTGCTCTAGTTAGGCTTTATCCTCTCCCCAATATCTTGCATACAAAATCATACATTTCTACAAACTCATCATGGTGTGTGCAAAAGAATTACACTAACAGCAAATCAGAGTGCAGCTTTAAAAGCACGCCACATTGCCTTACCAACTAAGTATTTTCGAACGAAATAAATATTGAATCTACCCACTCTATGCAAAAGCTATCCAGGAATGGCAAAGGGATTTGAGAAAGGCAAAATTTACTGTGTTAGAAATTGGGTTTCTGATTGGCAGAGGCATTGACCCTGTCCAAGCAGGAACCACAATCCTCGTTAGGGTAAGTCACAACACACCAAACATGATCCTATGCTCTCCCTCTGGTAGCTTGGCACAGAGGAGTCAGGCTTAACTTAAGAGGCAGTATGTATGGTATTTGTGCAACCCTTCAAACACAGTGAAAAACACTACATAACAATCCACACTAGGGGGCATATCAACAAGGGCTTTATCTCTGCTTTTTTGGCTTTAAAAGCCAAAAAAGCAGAGATAAAACTAGCGCCCTATCAACAACAGGGTGCTAACACGCAAATTTGCATGTTAGCACCCTTTTACTCTACGCTTCCCCTTGCATCTCTAATGAGATGCAAAGGGGGCGTTCCTTAGTAAAATAATAGGAGAAATGTCGCTAAGCGACATTTCTCCTATTATCAAGAATGTCGCTAACCCTGTTAGAGACAAAAAAAGCAGTGCTAACAGCGGTTAACGCTGCTTTTTTACATCTGCTAATTTTCAGACTTAGCCATGATATCCTATGGAAGGAGGATATCATGGCTAAGTTTGCCTGTCCCTATCAACAAGGTAACGTGTGATTATCGCTGGGTTTCCAGCGATAATCTCACGTTAGCTTGTTAGCATGTAGATTTTTATCGCTATTGAGATAAGCGTTGCTAATAGCACGCTATCTCAGCGATAAAAATTCACACTAGCCAGCGATAATTATCCAGGCGCTAAGTGCGCTTTGCGATAATTATCGCCGGTTGTTGTTGGTTAGAAAAATAAAGAATATTTTATAAATAAAACAAGACCAAAACGACAAAAACCCAATCTTCTGAAGTCGAGATATGAATTTGTAAAAAATAGATTGCAAAAATAGTGCTTAAAAGCAGTAAGTGCCTCTTAGAAATTGAGTATCGAGTTGGCAGAGGTATGCACCCTGTCCAAGTAGGAACCACAATCCTAGTCAGGGTGAGCTAGATACACTATTTAAATTAAACTGTACACACCCTATGGATCCATGACGCCGATGGAAGCTTTGTCGACAAACCCCTTATGATGAAGGCACTGCGTCAACATTGAGTCACCCTGTCCACCGTAGTCAAGCCGCACCGGCTGTAGAATCGCTGTCATCGAAACAGACACGGCCTCAGGGACAAAGGCGCTATGTCGCTTACGGTTGGCAGAGGGTCACCACTGCATCGATGTCAATGTGGAAAAATCCACAAAAAACTCACTCCTGAGGCCCAGGACTGGAGAGGCACCACAGGCAAGAGTAGGACTCACAGATGGCAGAGTTCAGCAGCACCAGCAGAGCTGAGAGAAGTCTTTAATGACACTGTGGGGTATACTTACGAGTTCTGGGTCATCGACTTTTTGCCGCAGAGGAGCGTCCGAAATGTTACCGCTGCGGTACGACACGTTAGCATGTAATTATAATACAGCCCTAAATGGCATTAGGAAGATTTAGCAGCTGAAAAAACTGATGCTGAAGTGAGTGTCAAGTCAATAAAAAAATTCACGATCCAAAAATACACGCGAGCCGGCATAACACCACTTTAATCCGCCTAGAAAGGGAAAAAAACCTTGCGAAGAAAAAAAAAGTTACACTTACCTGAAAGCAGCCATGAGTGAGCACAGCACAGAACAAAAACACCACCAACCCCACTACCTGCCAGGATGACCAGCCAGAGTCCCAGGGGAAGAGGATGTGCAAGTGCAGCCAGGAGGAGAATAAAATCCTGATCACGGAGGTGACGGAGCACCAACAACAGCCCTTCGTCAGCTCCTAAGTATCATTGGGGAAGAAAAAGACCATATGACAGTCCATAGTGGACAAGGTGAACAGCATTGCTGAAGTCAAGAGAACAATGACGGACTGTAAGAAGCGCTGGCATTGTGCCAAGCACAAAACTAAGGAAAAACCAATCTACAGGCAGCATTGCAGATGGGAGATGGTAGTCCAGCGCCCTAGGAGGAGCTAGATCCCTTGGAGGAGCAGGTGTCCGCTGTCATCTCTAAGGAGTCGGTGGTTGAAGTTGCGGGAAAGGACAGTGCTGACTATAATGAACTACAACAGCAACAGGGTATGTCCCAACAAGGGCTAATGTGGGGAACTATGTAATGTCATTCAGTCCAGGCAGCTATGTCCCGGCACTCTGCCGTACTGTCTGCTGAACAAACGGTAGGCAACTGGCTCATCTATTGTTGGAAGGCAGACCCCGAGGAGTCGGCGAGACCACCAAGGGGGGCCCTCACACTGTACGAAGTAGCCGAGCGCTGCCGAGAAGTCTCCTGAGAGATCCTTCTCCTATCACGTACTAGCACAGTAACACCACCACACAGGACTCAAGGAGATTGTCTTACGACAAGCAATTCTTTATCAGCAATAAAAAGGTTACGAAGTCAGTATTTACACGAAGGGATCGAGGGATCCACCAAAAGTCTCTGTGTCTCTTTGGAAGGGTAGGGGTAGCGGGACAGTCTTTGGCAGGAGCTCGGTACGAGGGTACCTGGGGCCCAGTTCTTATCCTCAAGCTGGAGGACCTCCGGATCTCGGAGGGGTCGAGCCGCGACGGCGTCAGCAGGGCTCCGGCGTACAGTTCGTGGAGAGCCGCGATTCAATCAGCAGGGCTCTCAAGATGGTTTCTGCTCAGCTCGAGCCGCGACGTCGTCAGCAGGGCTCCGAGGGAGGTTTCAGCGAGGTTGGGCCGCGACAGCGTCAGCAGGGCTCCGATGTTCCAGGTGGTTCAAAGTGTTCACAAGAAGGAGCCGCGACGCAGTCAGCAGGGCTCGTGATGGTTCCGACAAGGGTTCTTCTCCGTAGGGTCAGCCGCGATTCAATCAGCAGGGCTCTCGACTCCAGGATACAACTGCCGATCTGTGGCGGGGTCGCCCCAGATATAGGTCTGGAGCCCTTTGATGTCCGGACCCAGGCGCCCAGGGGGGGGCGTAGAGGCCGGGTGGAGGTGGCCAGACGCCCAACAGGAGAGGCGCCAGGCCCAAGGGAGTTGCAGGGCGATCACACCTCGAGAGGGGAGGACAGTTGGGGGTCCCATCGATACTGTCCTCCGCCGGGGGCGATGAATGGTTCCTGCGGCACCCCCTGGCCAGTTCGTGGTGCCTCGATGTCGGGGCTTCGCTGGGGTCGAGGCCTGGGTGAGCGGGGTCGCACTGGCGGGTGCACAGAGTCACGTGGATGCGGGGTATGCGGCTTCGTGCAGCTCTGGATGAAGGGCCTCGGTGCAGTTCAGAAGGGTGGCCCGTGAAGGCCGGGGCGGGGAACGGGCACAATCCACGGGGTTAAGGACCAAGCCACGAGGCCGGGTCCAACAGGCGTCCCCCCCAGCCGAAGGCATGGAGAGTCACCCATCTCCTTGGGGATTCTCCTCGTCAAGGCGGAAGAAGCGGGACAGGCCGTCGGCGTTGGCGTGGTCATTGCCGGGCCGGTGTTCAACATCAAAGTCCATCCCTTGTAGCGAGATGGACCACCGCAGCAGCTTGGGGTTCTCGCCCCGCATTTGCATTAACCACCGCAGGGGCCGGTGGTCGGTCTGGACCCGGAAGTGGGTACCAAAGAGGTAGGGCCGGAGCTTCTTGAGGGCCCACACTACAGCGAAGGCCTCACGCTCAATGGTGCTCCATCGTTGCTCTCGGGGCAGTAGCCGTCGGCTGATGAAGGCCACTGGTCGGTCGAGCCCCTTTTCATCGGCTTGGGACAGGACGGCCCCGATCCCATACTCGGAGGCGTCCGTCTGCACCACGAACTCCTTATTGTAGTCCGGGGCCTGCAGCACCGGGGCAGTACACATTGCTGTCTTTAGGGTGTCGAAGGCTGCTTGGCAGCGGGGTGTCCAGTGCACCTTCTTGGGCTGCTTTTTGGACGTTAGCTCTGTGAGGGGGCCAACAATGCTCCCATAGTCCCGGATAAACCGCCGGTAGTATCCGGTGAGACCCAGGAAGGCCCGGACAGCGGTCTGGGTAGTAGGGGGTTCCCAGGCCTGGATGGCATCTATTTTCGGTTGGAGAGGGGCCACCTGCCCGCTCCCCACTTGATGGCCCAGGTAGGTAACGGATCCGTGGCCGATCTGGCATTTGCTGGCCTTGATTGTGAGCCCGGCTCGCTGGAGGGCGGCCAGGACGGCTTTAATGTGAAGGAGGTGCTCTGCCCAGTGGTTGCTGTACACGGCAATGTCATCTAGGTAGGCCGCGCTGAAGGCCTCAAGCCTGGCCAAAACCTTGTTCACCAGTCTTTGGAAGGTGGCCGGGGCGTTCTTCATTCCGAAGGGCATCACCCGAAAGTGGTAA
This sequence comes from Triturus cristatus, assembly GCF_964204655.1. NCBI lineage: Eukaryota > Metazoa > Chordata > Amphibia > Caudata > Salamandridae > Triturus > Triturus cristatus. The sequence continues at coordinate 80,638,985 of NC_140590.1, read as the reverse complement.
TGCCCATCCGGGGTCGAAAAGGCGGATCTTTCTTGGGCGCCGGGGGTGAGCTGGATTTGCCAGTACCCGGCGGTGAGGTCCAGCGTGCTCAAGTAGCGAGCGGCCCCTAGGCGGTCGATGAGTTCGTCGGCCCGGGGTATAGGGTGGGCGTCCGTCTTGGTCACTGCATTCAGGGCTCGGTAGTCCACGCAGAATCGCAGCTCTGGGGGGTGGCCGGGAGCTGCGGCCTTGGGCACCAGGACGACAGGGCTGGCCCACGGGCTGTCGGAGGGTTCGATGACCCCCAGGGCCAGCATCTTCGTTACTTCGGCCTGGATGCAGGCCCGCACTCGGTCGGGTACCCGGTAGGCTCTGTGTCGCACGGGGGGGCTCTCCCCGGTGTCGACGTCGTGGACGCACCAGTGGGTCACCCCCGGGGTGAGGGAGAAGAGGGCTGCGTAGTCCCGCAGCAGTTGCTGGCAGTCGTTGCGCTGTTCCGGAGTCAGGGAAGAGGCGAGTTGGACACCTTCGATCGATCCATCATGGACGTTGGACTGCAAGAGGTCGGGCAGGGGCTCGGAGTCGTCCTCGCCCCCCTCGTCAGTCGCCAGTAGCAGGCTCAGTTCGGTCCGGGCAAAGTGGGGTTTTAGCCTGTTAGCATGTAGGACCCGGAGGGGGTTCCGGGGGGACTCCAGGTCGACCAGGTAGGTGACGGGACTTTTCTTCTCCACTACCTTGAAGGGCCCGGTCCACTTGTCCTGGAGGGTGCCGGGTTCAACCGGGGCCATGACCCATACTTTCTGACCTGGCTCGAATTCTATGGTAGAGGAGTTCCGGTCGTACCACCGCTTCATGTCCTCCTGGCTGGCCTCGAGGTTGGCTTCGGCCATGGCTCGGAACTTGCGGGTCTGGTTTCGGAGGGTCAGGAGGTATCGGTAGACGTCAGGAGGGGCGCCTTGGGGCTTCATCTCCCAGCCCTCCTTGACCAGGCTGAGCGGTCCGCGGACCGGGTGTCCATACAATAGTTCAAACGGGCTGAACCCCAGGGACTTCTGCGGGACCTCCCGATAGGCAAACAGGAGGCATGGCAGCAGGACATCCCATTTCCGCCTGAGGGGCTCTTCCAGGCCCTGGGTCATTCCCTTTAATGTTCTGTTGAACCGCTCAACCAGTCCGTTCCCCTGAGGGTGATAGGGGGTCGTGAACTTGTATGTGACCCCGCACTGCTGCCACAGGGACCGCATGTATCTGGAAATAAAGTTTGTGCCTCGGTCGCTCACTACTTCGCGGGGAAATCCCACTCGGGAGAAGATCCCCATTAAGGCCACGGGGGCCGTTATAGTTCTTAGCGGGACCGCCTCCGGGTACCTGGTGGCGTGGTCCACGAGGACCAGGATGAAGCGGTGGCCCAGGGCGGTCTGGGGGTCCAGGGGCCCCACAATATCGATTCCGACCCGTTCGAACGGGGTGCTGACGGCTGGAAAGGGCTGGAGGGGGGCCTTGACCCGACCCCCCGTCTTCCCGCTGGCTTGGCAGGTCTGGCAGGACCGGCAGTGGTTGTCCACGTCTCTCCGCATCCGGGGCCAGTAGAAGTGGGTCACCAGACGGCTGTACGTTTTGTCTTGCCCCAAGTGTCCGGCGAGGGGCACATCATGCGCCAGGTTGAGCAGGAACTCCCGGAAGCGGAGGGGGACCACCAACACACGGCTGGCCCCGAGTTCTGCCACTTTTTGCTCACTGTATAGCAGGCCCTCGGCCCATTAGACCCAGTGGGTGCCGGTCTGGTCCCCGTTGGTTTGGGCGGACGCTTGTTGGCGGACCCCTTCGAGAGTGGGGCAGGACTGCTGCTCTTGTTGGAACTGCTCCCGGGTGGGGCCCCCTTCGTGTCGCCATTGTGTCAGCTCTGGTAGGGCGCACGGGGAAGCCATCTCTTCGGGGGAGGATTCACTAGGTCCAGGGTCGGTGTCCGCCTCCTCCTCGCTGCTGGCGGGAGGGGGTGTGAGCCCCTCGGGCTGGGCGGCCCCAGAGGCCGAGGATGAGCGGGGGGCCCGGGCGGTCATGGACCGGGTGATGGCGCAGGCCCAGTCAGCCAGTCCCAGCATTCGGAGGTGCTCTCGTCGCTCTACTTGAGCCCAGGGGGAACTCTCCAAGTCGTTCCCCAGGAGGCAGTCGACAGGGGCGTCGTCTCGTACCGTCACCTTCAGCAGGCCCGTCACCCCTCCCCACTCGAACGGGACCAGGGCCATCTGGCACAGGCTTTCACTGTTGTCGGCCGTCCGGACGGGGCACAGCACATTTGGTAGAATCTGTTCAGGGGTCACCAGGTGGCAGCGGACAGCGGTGACACTGGCGCCGGTGTCACGCAGGGCTTCGGCCCGTTGTCCCTTGACCGTGACCTGCTGCCGGTACTTCTGGGTGTTGCTTGGGATGGGGGTGCAGGGTACCATTTCTCGGCTACCCAGGCAGACCAGGGACATGGCTGCCGGCTCCCATTCAGTGGTCCCTCGGTCGAGGGTCTCCTCTTCTTCTTCTCCTTCTCCCAGGGCGGCGGCCGCCAGCTGTCGGGGCGGGGGCCCGCCGGCCCCGTTTCTTCGGTTCAGGGGGCAGACCGGATCGCTGGCATAGTGTCCGGTTTGTTGGCAGCCGTAGCACGTTACTGGTGGCCGTGGTCCGGGTCTGGCCGGGGGCGCCCCCCTTCGGGCTAGGCTCGGGGAGAGTTGTTGCTGCGGTGGCCCTCGAGGGGGGCTCCTGGGGGCCCCGGCGGGAGGGTCTCGGTTCCTGTTCGGCCCTCCCCCTCCACCGCGCTGGCGGGGGGGTCCGGTGGGGTTCCTCTGGTACTCCCCCATTGAGTTCCGGGGGACCCGGGAGTTGACCCATCGATCGGCCTCGACGGCGAGTTTTCGCGGGTCGGTCATTTTGCTGTCGAGGAGGTGCTGTCTCAGTTCCACGAAGCAATTGTTGGAGAGATGTTCCCACACAATGAGGTCGACCAGCTGCCCGTAGTTGGTTACTTTGCTCCCTTTGATCCACCCTTCTAGGGCCCGACTGAAAAAGTCCACATATTCCACCCAGGTGGTACCCGGGATTTTCTTGCAGTCTCTGAACCGCTGGTTAGCCCGTAGCGGGTGAGCAGGGCCTCCTTCATGTGATCGTAAGAGGTCATCACCTCCTCCGGCAGCTGGAGCAGCGTGTCTCGACCCTCACTCAGGAACCGCCCCCACAGGCCCGCGCCCCAGTCTTTTCGGGGCACCCGATGAGAGGTCATGGCCACCTCGTAGGCCTTGAACCATTGTTGGATGTCGTCATTCTTGTAATACTCCTTGACGACCTCTTTCGGGATATGTACCTTGGTCTCGGAAGGCGGTAGAGTGTCTCCAGTACTGGGGGTGTTGGTCCCTCCGTTCTTGGCCTTGATCTCGAGCTCCTTGAGACTGCGCTCGTGCTCAAGGGTCAGTTTCTTTTCCTCCAACTCCCGGTGTCGTCTCTTCTCCTCTATCTCCTCTTGAAGCCGTAGCTGCTCTAGGGCCAGTTTCTTTTCTGCCAGCTGGAGTTTGCCATCCAGCCGCAGTCGTGCGAGCTCTAGCTCGTGGTTCCGGACCTTCTCCCGCTCTCGTATTTCTTCTTCAGAGAGGCCGGTTTCTAGGCTCTTTCTTCCTCCGGTTGCCGGAGTCAGTGCGGTTGATGTGGTCTCAGTCAGGGGCAAGGGACCTTCTTCCTGGGAGGGGCCTGCCCCGGCCTCCAGCCATGATCTCAGAGCTTTCTGCATCTCCTCTTTGGTACCTAGGCCGGTGGTTGCAATGCCTTTGTCTTTGCAGAACTGTTTTAACTCTTTGTGCGTATATTCCTCCAGCCGTTCGGGCTGGAACTCCATTGTCGCGTTGTTTTCCTGGCTGCTCATGATACTGTTCGTTTGGATGGGTAGCTAGTGGGTACTGGCTGGTACGTACTGCGTTCAGCTCGGATCCCGTCGCTGGCCACCAAATGTTGGAAGGCGGACCCCGAGGAGTCGGCGAGACCACCAAGGGGGGCCCTCACACTGTACGAAGTAGCCGAGCGCTGCCGAGAAGTCTCCTGAGAGATCCTTCTCCTATCACGTACTAGCACAGTAACACCACCACACAGGACTCAAGGAGATTGTCTTACGACAAGCAATTCTTTATCAGCAATAAAAAGGTTACGAAGTGAGTATTTACACGAAGGGATCGAGGGATCCACCAAAAGTCTCAGTGTCTCTTTGGAAGGGTAGGGGTAGCGGGACAGTCTTTGGCAGGAGCTCAGTACGAGGGTACCTGGGGCCCAGTTCTTATCCTCAAGCTGGAGGACCTCCGGATCTCGGAGGGGTCGAGCCGTGACGGCGTCAGCAGGGCTCCGGCGTACAGTTCGTGGAGAGCCGCAATTCAATCAGCAGGGCTCTCAAGATGGTTTCTGCTCAGCTCGAGCCGCGACGTCATCAGCAGGGCTCCGAGGGAGGTTTCAGCGAGGTTGGGCCGCGACAGCGTCAGCAGGGCTCCGATGTTCCAGGTGGTTCAAAGTGTTCACAAGAAGGAGCCGCGACGCAGTCAGCAGGGCTCGTGATGGTTCCGACAAGGGTTCTTCTCCGTAGGGTCAGCCGCGATTCAATCAGCAGGGCTCTCGACTCCGGGATACAACTGCCGATCTGTGGCGGGGTCGCCCCAGATATAGGTCTGGAGCCCTTTGATGTCCGGACCCAGGCGCCCGGGGGGGGGGCGGAGAGGCCAGGTGGAGGTGGCCAGACGCCCAGCAGGAGAGGCGCCAGGCCCAAGGGAGTTGCAGGGCGATCACACCTCGAGAGGGGAGGACAGTTGGGGGTCCCATCGATACTGTCCTCCGCCGGGGGCGATGAATGGTTCCTGCGGCACCCCCTGGCCAGTTCGTGGTGCCTCGATGTCGGGGCTTCGCTGGGGTCGAGGCCGGGGTGAGCGGGGTCACACTGGCTGGTGCACAGAGTCACGTGGATGCCAACAAGATGGCGGAGCCACGAGGGGTATGCGGCTTCGTGCAGCTCTGGATGAAGGGCCTCGGTGCAGTTCAGAAGGGTGGCCCGTGAAGGCCGGGGCGGGGAACGGGCACAATCCACGGGGTTAAGGACCACGCCACGAGGCCGGGTCCAACATCTATGCTTTGACATGACATCAATATAAGGCTCATTAGCATGTTGATCATATGTTGGCTTAGGGCTGAGTCGCAAGCCTTCTAGCTGTGCTATCCTACTTCAAAATGTATAGGCAGAAATGTACTGTTTCTACAAGATAGTCCTGTCTTAACTCCCTGTGTTGGTACACAAACAGCCCATCCACATTAACATAACCTCCAAAATTCTAGCACATAATTGGTATCTCACAGGAAAAACAACACACCAGATGGGTGGGAGATATGTGGGCCATGGGTAGTACCTACATATAGGGACATTTCAAGAGCCATGTCCATACTCCCCTAGATCAAACTACATGGTACGCAGCTGTCCTTGCATGCAGGCGCAGACCACACATGTGTCAGCTGCCATTGTAGGGACCACCTGAACTCCACTCATCTACATATATAAGACTGGGTGTGGGGGTGAATGCAAGTTATGTACACCAGTGGACCATGGGCCATATTTAAAGTGAAAAGGCGCAGGGCGTCGATACTAACAAATCCGCAGTGCCGAGCTGCATCATTTCACAAATGCATGGATGGGCTATATTTACTGGAATATGTGCCACCCTTGTACACACTCCTGTGCAGCTGAAAAAAGAACAGCTGTGTGCCAGCGCACGCACCCTTGCACCATGCTGGACGGGTGTCTGAGTTGGTGCTTGGCTGTTATTAACAGTGCCAGTGCAAGGGAAAACACATGGGGTGCACTGTATCCTTGTGAATATAATGTTTTCTGGTGTTTGTGGAATGACACACAGTGGCGTAGCTAAAGTGCTTGCAACACCATGTTGTGCTGTTGCTCTGTGAACATGTTATGTTATGTTATGATAATTGCATTTCTTGAGCGCACGGTTACCCGAGGGTGTCCTGGCACTGGCTACTGTCTTTCTAATTACAGAGTGTATATTGGCCTATGTGGCAAACAGCCAGGGTTTCAGCCCCTTCCTGAATGTCAATAGCTCAGTGGCGTTCCTGAGATTGAAAGGAAGCTCATTCCATGCCCAAGCGGTGTATGTGACAAAGCTTCTACCACCCCAGCTAGCTTTTTTAGCTAGAGGTAACAGCACCCCTTTTGCTTCGGCGGAGCCAAGAGCTCTTCTGGAGATATACCATTGGAAATGCTGTTTCAGGTAGTCTGGGCCTATTCTGTGAAGGGCCTTGAAAACCGTACAGAGAGATTTCAATTGAACCCGTTGGTTCACTGGGAACATGTTCCTCGGTAGGTACATGTCACCATTCCCAGAACCTCTACCATCTGAGGTGCTGCCTGACAAATGTCATTCAATAACAGATTTACATGTCAGCCCATTAGAGGTGCGCACGCCATGTAGGTGTCATAGGCACTGGAGAGTCAATGTATGATTAGGGTCCCATCACTGTGTGGCAGTAAGTAGGATGCCAGGAGCAAATTTGGAACAGCCAGAGGAGGCATGGTATACATACAAGTTTATGAGTCTGATGAAAATGATGTGTTACACCCAGCAGATAACCAGCTCTGGTCATGATGAAATGACATGAACGTCAGTGATTAGAATCTGACTACTATGGCAGGCCCGATCCACTCAGAGTAGGAACACAGTGGTAGTGATGACAATGCTGAGATCCAGTCATCTGAAAGGGAAATACAGTGTTATTTGCAACCAATACCCTTGCGTACGAGCTGTCCTACGCATCAATAAGGAACTGAAAGAGCAATATAATGCACGTGGTTTGTCAACTGCTTTAACCATGTCAGCATGTCAAAGACAGCACCAATAGCATTTCCAAATCTCATTGTAGAGGATGAACCTTCACCTCCAGTCTAGCGCCCTTTTACAGACATCAGTGATGATGGCGATAACGACAAACTACCAACCATTGGCCATGACACCCTCCAAGAACTCCTGGATTCCACGGGGACACCATCTCTGGACAATGGAAGGGTCAGCAGCATCGTGGCATCTCAACATTCTGGCCTAACAACCAACAGGCACAACCTGCCACCCCACCCAGGACCCTGGGCTCCGAGGACCTTCCAAAGTTCTGCGGTAGGAGCCCAGAGGGAGTTGGTAGAACCAGGTGCGGGTGGGAATGGAGACTGAGGTGGCCACCCTGGAGGGAGTCTGTGTGTGCCTCTCTCCCAACAGGGACAACACTTTTTTAAACATATAAAAACACATCAGCCCCGCACCCCTAAATAACCCAAACTACCCCTACCCACTAACAATCTAACCCACCCCTAAAAATTACCTAACATCACTATCCCTACACTATCACTATAACTACACTAACCTAAACTAAACTAAAAAGAGGTTATATACAATACAAAACTATATGAGCAGGGGGAGGGCAGAAAGGCTCCCTGTATCTATAGGCACCTTGGTCTGGCTACTGTCTGCTTAATCTCCTGCAGCAGAGATAAAGCCTGGTCCATTTTATTCTCCAGGACTGCCACGCGCAGTTTGATGACTGAAATGTCCTTCTCAAAGGTGGTGGGCCCTTTGGTGGCCTGAGGTGTAGGTCCAGGGGGAATCAATGGGCCGCTGTCGGAAATACTGGCAATGGATGCCTGGGAGGTAACTACACTGGACTGTCCATGCATGGAAGAGCTCCCCTTGTTGCTGGTTGGAGGTCCCTTTGGAAAGCTCGAACACCTGCCCCGGGCCTTATCGTCCTCATACTTCATGACCCTGTGTGCTTTGGCAACCCATCGGAGGTGGTGGTAGCATCCCTTGCACTTATTGTGTTGCCACAGCACTTATGGGGTCATGTTGTCTGGTGAGACAATGAGGATATATGTCAATCAAAGGGTGATTGGTAACAGGTATCAATATCATGCAACCTCATTATTAACATAACATCTGAAGTAGCAGCCCCTACTGCCTAAATTCGTCTTGCAGCTTAAAGTGACCAGACAAATACCAATTATCTATCATACCTAAATACAAAGGCAGGCCAATAGTTACCCAATGCAATTGTAACTCCATTGGCACAGCTAGGTATGACCATTTCAGTAGTGAGTATGATTGAGACCAAAGCTCTTCGGTACCCATGAAATTGCACACATTTCACCTTCACTGTACATTAGTGTTCCTTCTGCATCTTGCATTGGCCTTTATGCCATATGCACTTGCCACAGTACAATGAGCAATGTCTTGACAGTACATGTGTTGTCTCACAACGTAGTGTGACTAATATGGCAAGGACCCAGGTAAAGACACAATGCTACCTATACTGAAAACTTGGCAGGTATAACATGTAACAATGGATGCAGGATAAGTACCTCACGTCATAGAGAGGCACATTAAGCTTCTCATATTTGAGCTGTAGCAAGTCCATAGTGGACCATGGCACTGCTCATTAAATGCTCCCAATTTAATTTCATCTGCAAGTGACACACAATCTTTATTCTTTACACCTACATCCATGCTCAGATGTGTATCCACTGCCACATATATTTGCATAGTCTGCCACTGGAATCATGGCTTCCCTGTCAAGTCACTATCATGTGGTCCATCCCAGATTATGCAGAGTGTTCTCCTTGACATTAGTCAGAAGCTGATAGACATGCAACACGCTCGTTCAAAATGTCATTACCTAATTATCTACTTTCAAAAGCTCATTGGTGATACGGATGCACATTGATGCTGGAAATCCCCACAGAATCTGACATCATACTCAATTCTTGCACTATGCAATTAGCATTGATGAAGGCACTCGCCGGTGAATTTGGGGTCCTTGAAGTTCGCCACCTCAGGTTTTGTGTATGATGGGGGACCAGCTACGAGACATAACAAGTAAATCACATCAGTAATCTCACTAAACATATTTGATATGCAACAAATGCACAGTGCATTTGCATGGCTATTGGCAAATAATCCCATAGGTTGTAAATGATAAAATGATACAGTTGACATGCATGAAAGATCACATCAATGAGGCTGGCTGAAGTGAACATACATATGAAGAACCAAAACATGCACCTGTAGACCAATTTGGAGAACCAGGTCATGAACCTCATCACTACCAAATGCCACTATAGTAGCTGACTTTGATGATGGTTCTGCATGTACATAATTCACATTTCAGAAAGGTTTTGCTATATGGAGGCCCCCTTAAATGCTGACACCAGGTAATGAGTACGCTACGTACATCTCACTTCATGCATACTGCTTCCCTAGGTTAGGTGAGTACTGTACCTGTCAGTGCTGCTGAGTGCATAATATAGTGCAAATATGTCCCATGCATCCCTAAGTTAAAATTTACAAAAATAAACTTTCACATTTATGGGATATGTTGAGATATGTCTCATTCAGGCTATCATATCCTTGGAGACAGAACCATGTGAGTAGGCTCCCATCTGACATAGATTGGGCCTGTCATACTAGAGGTGTGTTCTATGTGAGTTTCATATGAAAGGGCAACTACAGTGGATCTGGCCTCAAAACACCTCCATGAAGCCAGGCAAAAAAGGCATGCAGAATTTGCTACGCAGTCAGGCGTATGCAGTCAGACAAGCCAGTGCAAAGCACAGCGTAGCCATTGAGCACATCAAAGAACTATACCTATCAAATTCTGTTCAAGACCACTGTTATGTGTATTTCCATGTCCAGAGGTTAGCTAGGCAATGTAAGCCATGGCAGGCCTCATTAATGGTTGACAACTCAGCACATCACTATGTACATTCTTTACAAGGCTCTTGCGCGGCGGGTGCATCCGTTTTGACATGTGAGAAGTGACATGCCAGTGCTCTAAGGGCCTTGTAAATAAGCCCCTTTATGTGTAACGTATGTTCTGTAATAGCCCATCACAACTCTACCTGACAAATGCCTGTTGTGAAAAGATCTGCTCTAGAGCAGAGCTGAACTACCTGGGCTGACATTCTATTAGTCAGTATTGACTTTGTACATGTACATCTTCGCAATGCTTCCCTGGAACTCATTTTTATCACCTATAGGGACACAAATACTATGTGGCTGCACAGTTTCACACCGGTGCACAGATTGCGGCAGCACTATAGCCACGGCATTTACATGGGAGCATGTCTAATTGGAGACAGAAATTTATGTGAGACATACTTAATGTGACCACTAACCATCAATGGGTACATAAGACACATAGGATACCAGACAAATTATGTGTACTCACATGTTGCTCCACCAACCTCTATGCTCACATAGTCCAGGAGGTCCGACTCCCTTCTGATCACTTTGGCCAGCGATGCTTGAGTTGCTGCACGTACTGATCCACTCCATAGATCTTCTGCATCTGGAGGCATGGGCATTTCCGCCAAAGCTTTAGGACCTTCACAGGGTAGCCCTGGATGACACCTTCCCCACTGGCCAACATGTTGGGCAGGTAATGGCAGATCAGCCACAGGAATGCCCTAACTCCTACTCATTCATGGGGCGACAACGACTATGCCTCGGCATGATCCCACCCATAATGATATAATCCAAGCAAAACAAATAACCCCTAAAACACCCTAAAACCCCTATTACAATTATACCCCAAAAGACAAACACCCAACAGCATGCAGAACAGTACACAACAATATACAACAAATATGCATAAAAAGGACTTGAGGGACACACCATGGATAGCAGGCATGACGCACCAGCTCCAAAAACACCAACACCACTTTCCAGCACAAGCAAAACACTACCACCCTCAAGCACAGAAAGTAAATCTATGACTTAAAGTGAAAATGAAAGTAACTTCACAGCTCCTGGTTTGTAGTATGCAGTATCCATTACATCACTTCCCTTTATCCATTACCTAACTTCCTGGGTGGATGCGGCACATTTTCTGCTGATTACTCGATTTCCTAATGCTACCAGCCAATGTGTCGATTTCACAAAAGGCCTGACAAGGGACAATGCTGCTTTAAGCACGCGTCAGTTGGGAAGCATCATTTTTGCCTGACGGGGTGGGAGAAAAATGTTAAGCTTAATGGTCTTGGGTAATTTTTTTTATGCGAGGTCAAAAGTTGTATTTTATGGTGTTTTGGGATATGCCATGCTTGTAATAATGTACAGGAAATACAGTGTTGGGTTTGAATAGTGGAATTGACCTCTTTACATTGTTTACATTTGTTTCATATGTGTGTTATAAAGTGTACATATGTGTGGGTCAATCATGTGCAGGGAATATACTATGCATAGGGCCAAAACACTGTGGTAGCACAACGCCACACCTTACCAGAGGTGCTCTAGGTGCTAAGTTATTAATAGCACCCATTGATGCGAGGTCAAAAGTTGTATTTTATGGTGTTTTGGGATATGCCATGCTTGTAATAATGTACAGGAAATACAGTGTTGGGTTTGAATAGTGGAATTGACCTCTTTACATTGTTTACATTTGTTTCATATGTGTGTTATAAAGTGTACATATGTGTGGGTCAATCATGTTCAGGGAATATACTATGCATAGGGCCAAAACACTGTGGTAGCACAACGCCACACCTTACCAGAGGTGCTCTATGTGCTAAGTTATTAATAGCACCCATTGACATTTTATTAGCCTCCCACAGGTATGCTACAAACTATCACTGCCTTGGGGTCAGCTCACCCACATCTATGACTGCTCAGCCTGCTGCCAAACAGTGCTGTGTCCTACACTGGAGGCATCAGTTTGTGTTGAAATTTGGGAGTTTTCAGCAATTGACTGCACCCTCTTGAAAGTGGATGTATGGCTAGGGCCATATGATTGCTTGTGTATTTGCATTCTATATCAAAGGGACATACCCCACAGGAAAGTGACAATGTCATATTTTGTGTCAAACATGAACCTCAGTTATGGTGATTGTGCTATGGTAGATCATCATGCATGCCTTGGTATGAGCTCTTATATATGGCTGATAGTAAGGCTGCGTAAATCACACTATGACTACACTCTGCATCAAGGTAGTGTTGCTTGTGCATAGGAATGTATGTTCATAAGCAACACTGTTGGACTGACAAAGTATAGTATGTAGCATTTGTCTATGTGTGAAGTGATCACCTAATGGATTTGACATGTTGTAGCATATGTAGACTGTAGTTTTGGGAGCGTGTTCTCATGCACATACTATGCGTAACACTTGAAAGTCATTATACTATGAGTGGCCTCTACTATCGTCAAAAAGTATGAGGCCGTACCAATGGCTAGCACCAAGAGAGACACACACAGAGTCAGTGCACACTATCTACGTGACCACACCATGATAATTGTGGATGACAATGAAGGACTATCTGCTACAAGCAGTTGGCATGCACACTAAATCATTTGTACCAGATGTTGGTCAATGCTGTTTCTTACACATAGCTACATACATTAACTGTATGACAAGAAGTAACAGGTAAAATGTGAATGTTTAGGTGTTTATTTTGACTACACAGTGGTAGTGCTCACAAATGTATTTACCGATTGATGTAACCATATTTCATCATTGTTGGCTATGGTTTTGATCATTCATGGTTCAGTGAAAAATATATTTATAATGTCCCTCTGCGGTGTTTTGCACAAATGTTGGTCCAGGTTGCTGAGGCTCCTCGTCTTCCTCCTCCTCATTGTCTAGCATTTCCTGTTCCCCATTTTTATCTGCCCATGGCACATTTGTCCTCACACAGATATTGTGCAAAAATTCAGGAGACCAAAATAACTGTACACACCATGGGTGGCGAGTAGAACAATCTGCCCCCAGATATGTCCTGGCTCCAGAAGCGGAATTGTAATACTCCAAATGTCTGCTCAGTGATGGACCTGGTACAGCATAGGGCATGGTTGTATGTCCGGTGGGCTTCTGTTTGTGGGTTCATGCCTGGAGGTAGAGGCCCACGGCATCAGAGCATAACCTTGGTCTGCTACAAAGAAAGGATGTGTCATTTTAGTTAAGAGTCATGACAAGGGATAGCCCAACATTCATTTCTGTTTTGTGATCTGCTTGACTCATACACCTTGCTCACAGTAATAGATGTGCTATGACATTGTGAGACATACACACAAGTAGGAATTGGCAATGGCTGACACTGAGCTACGCATGCAGCTGTGCTGGCCTCTCTGATTTACTTACTATTTTTTATTCTAGTGAGTACCAATACCATGCAGGTGATGGATTCTCACCAGTAAAACTAGTCAATTTGCCATTGAGTAGACAAACGTCTTACGTTTATCAATTGTGTCTATTAATGGCTACTAATGTCATTCCTGAACTGGTACCTGTCTGATTTGACAACATGTAACAAGAGCAGATGATGTGTGTTACTTCAGTCACACATATTTTGCATTGAGAATTGGAGTCAATATTGGTCAATGTGCTCCGCCATGGGAAGGATAGTGAGTGGATATAAATGTGGGACTTGGTAGTAGGCACATGGCAGTGTCCACTATGGTGACAGTAAAGAAAGGGTTATAGATATGAGTCAATATTTCACTGTACAGAGCAACTGGTGGAATAACTACACTATAGGGCCTTACGTCTTGTGTACACTGTATAATAAATCTTCAACATGATTCAGTGTCCAGGGTTCTGTGGCTGCGCAGGCTGAACCAGTGCAGCATTGCTCCAAGACTGTGACATTATTTCCCTGAGAACTATATTGTTGGCTGTCATGGGAGATCTAGATTGTTGCACAGTCAGGCATCTTGGATGAATGTTGTAGTGGTTTCAGCACACATAAAAATGTTGTGCACATAGTATGTGATGTGTGTATATGATGAGTGATATGATGTTGCAGGCTAGAGCTGATCCTGTGAGCTTACTATATGACCATATATCTCTGTTTCACAGGTTTGGATACATCTCCATGCCTCTTGACCATGGGATTTACATGTGAAACACAGACTAGACACAGGGATTGCCTTGCATGAACAGGATATCTGCAAGCATCATTTAACTAGTTATTGCATATGTGAGGGTATTTGACACATTTGAATGAACACACAGGACCTCATATAGCATTCATTGCCACTGGGCAGCAATGGATGTGAACTGGATGAGGTGACCTGCTTCTAAAGTTAATTTGTGTATTGGGCCTTTCAGTTGGCATTCAACACAACCATGGTTTGTCCACTTTCACAACATCACATGATTTTGACTAGTGCTAGCACCAGCCCCCCCCCTTGCACCACAGTGCACAAGTGTCAGCTTAGTGTCCTCACATGATGTCATGCATTAAGGGACACATTTAAGCACCAATAAGACATTATCTATGCAATTCCCTCCTCCTATGTGTTACGCAGAATGGTAAAATCATAGTTATTGGACATGACAAAGAGACAAGTGATTCTGTATCCTCAATTCACATTCCCTTGGGAGGCACACTATTTGCCCACTGTCCCAGGGTCCCTGATCCTAGGTTATGAGTAAATGTGTGAGTTAATCATTGTTATAGTATGGGACAGGCCACTGCACGGTCCAGGGTCGACATCCTTCACGTAGGGTGAATGAATGCTGCACTTTGATGTGGCTTGCTTTACTGCATACCAATGAGGCCATGCAATGTCAGGCAGACAGACTTTACATTGCCAGATTGATGTGATATGGGGAAATGCTCAACCAGAGCATCATGAATAGTGATAGTTAATCTGCAAGTTCTCTTATAATTGTGTCCCCCACTGATGTAGGCGCTGTCGATGTGTGTGGCTTGTAGGATTATGTTGTGCATAGGCCTTGTAGTATGGTGCAAGTATGTAGACCCACACCAACTACGTATGCACTGTCTCATTCAACCCAAGACTGATATGAAAACCTATTCCTACATAATTGAGTGCCATATGGTCTGTCATGTGCTTAAGGTGTACTTTCATTTTAATACTTTATTTCCATCACAGGCCATAAATAGTTCACAGTAAATCAAGGTTAAAATGTATTAATTTTTTTCTGCATCCGGCTATACATCATTCATAGTGGATTTCCGCTCAATGGTATAACATACAAGGCTTTTCTATTTGCATTTCAGGCCGGGGTATTCAAGCAAGGACTCAGCCCCAGGCAAGAACCTTATATGATCTGCCACACCTGAAGTCCTGTAGTGAGGGAGAGCCATAGTTTGCGGCAGTTAGTAACTTTTGTTCCAGTTAAAACCGATAAAATACATGTTTATAAAAATCAACTGATATTGATTCAATATATAATATACAGTATTTACATTAAAGCTGCCATCGTCCACAATAAAGTGCTTGAAAGGGAGGAATATATTATTCACTGCAGCATCACAGTTTCAGCCCCATCTTACTCCTTGTGAATCCTTCTGCTAGTAAGTATTTAGACATAGTAAAAATGATGTATGGTGTTGTGTTGTGTTTCAACACTCCTAGGGCGTCTTGGTGTTTCCTGAACGCTAACCTGTTGCGCAGCGTGCAAATCCATTTCTTCCTTGCCCTGACATATGCAGGGCAAAAGAAGAGGATATGCGTGATATTTTCTTCTTGCCTTAAGTTTATAAAGTGCAGGTTCACTCTCCCTGTGTTTTCCACCTTGTAGTATAGCTCTTGATTTGGAGAGTTTTGTGCTGGAATTTCAGATACAAGCTTCTCGCCAAGTGTGGCTGAATAGTGTCAAGGAACTCTTCGTGACATGGGTTTGGTTTAACATTGAGGAATTGTGTCTCTAATCTACCCAAATTGGGATCCCAGTGGAGTGTGTTTAAGACATATCTCCAATATACTTGTTTCAGGGTATTCTTGGAGATTTGCACTGGCTGCTGTAGCTCCATCCAATAGGAGAGAAGGACGAGTTCTAGTGAGCCATTTCTTGACATATCTAAGCCAAAGGAAGGTTAAGCATATGTCAAGGTCTAAAGGTTCTTTAATGCACTCTATATAGTCCTCCAACCCCAGCGTTGTCCAAATCCTAATCCAATAGAGCAGTGGGAGTAGTACTACAATTTGCCCTATCCGCTTTATATTTAGGTCGTGAAACATCTGGGTAAGTGGTGTTGCCAATGGTAGCCCCAGAATCTTTCTCATAAACTTGTTCTCCCCAGATATTTGTTGTTTAGTGCCACCAATTCCCCACAGTTCTGATCCGTATAACGCAGTTGCCTGTGCTTTATGTTTATAGATCTCTAGCACTGTTGTGGTAGGTTTGGATAGATTATACTTTTTGAGGATGGCCCGGACCCCTGTGCAAGGATAATTATCGAATGGTGTATCTGCATTATGCCTAGATAGGTGATATTTGATACATGTTCTAATTTTTGATCTCTCACTCTGATATTTCTTCTAAAGTCCTTGTGGGGGTTTATGGCCATGTATTTGGTTTTCCCAATGTTTATTTCTAGGCCTTTTTCCTTACAATACATATTGAAGTCATCCAATAGATTTTGGAGATCCTTCGACATCTGCGAGATCAAGATGGTATCGTTCGCAGATAACAGCGCTGGAACTGAATTCCCACTGAGTTTAGGGGGGTCATTTTTGGGTTTCTTGAGACAATCGACCACGCCCACCCTGAAACCAGGGTGGGCGTGAGCACACATCCCTGTCTCACTCCTCTGTCTATGGGAATACACGGTATTTGTGAATGGGGAGCTTGGGATCTGAATATAATATGGTGAAGTGTTCAGTTCAGGTTGCAGGATTCAGACGGTGTTTGGTCGATACGACTCACCACTAAAAAGAAACGTTGCAGCTTCCCAGGCCTGTTGGTTCACCAGTCCAGTGGAACCGGCCTCTGCACGCCTCCATCGCCTTGAGGGATCCTCTCAGCATAATGAACAATGCTGGAAACAGCATCCTTCCTGAGAGCGTGTACCCTCTTGTCGGTGACTTTGATGGCATACTGCAGCAATGTTGGCAGTCTGTTTTGCATCCCACCTGTGGCCTGCCTGCTGCTGGTGAACTTTAAAACTCCTTGGTATAGTCCTCCTTTTGGTGACCACGTGTATATCTTTGTCAGCGGTCCACTGCTATCCAAATTTACTCTAGCCGCCCAGCAACCGCTGCCACTGAGTTGGTGGTGTTCAGCATACATTGACCTAAAGAGACCTGATGCCGGCGACTGCAACGGTAACTGTGTTGGCGATCGACTGAACTCCATTCAAGCCATATGCTTCTATTGCTTTCTCTGACGACCGTGATGGTCAATGTCTGACGGTAATGACCACTGAGTGCCTAAATACTGAAAGTACTGCATATGTTAAAATGCACTGCATTTTCTCTCTGTGATTGAAAGTCTACAAAGTATTTATTCAAGTATCAAACAGTACAAAGTATATTTCCAATTTTGAAGTCTTGCTTCTCAAAAAATATATAAAGATAAGTGTTATTTTTACACAAATTGGTCTCAAATTTATTCTTGAGTGTGTGTCTCATTTATTGCCTCTGTGAGTAAAACAAGTGCTTTACACTTTCCTCTGATAAGTCTAACTGCTCGCCCACACTACCACAAAAAATAAGTTGGGTTATATCTAATTTGTGCCTCTATCTTCCTCTGGAGATTTCTTGCACTCTCTACACAGTGTACTTCATTTCAGTACAATGTACAGAGAGTGGTAATGCTGTTGCTGTTGGTCATTGTGGTAACAGTGATAGTGGTTGTTAGAAGGTGGTTCTGACCATCTGAGCCACACAAATATTTCGCTTTTTGAACCCCTAATTTTTTTGCTTTTACTATGGGAGAGCCTCATAAGCTGGGACTCACCCACAGTGAACTCATGATGAAACAGACTGCATGTGGATTGCACTGGTGTCCCCCTTGAGAGAGAGGGCTGCTCCGCTGCAGCCAGGGTAAGGGGCACCAGACTGGTTGCATGTAGACACGTGTGCACCTGTGTACCGGCTGCGCGGGGAGATCCCTGTTGTGCGCAGCCCAGGAGCAGATACAGATAGAATGGTGTGGCAGAAATTATGCAGAGTTGGGTGGTGACATGGCTTTATAGTATGGGAATATACATGTGAGGGAAAGTCAGTGTGCTTTACTGTTTTCACTATAGAAACACTCCAGTACTCTCCTATGAAGATGGGGACCACATGGGGTAGTTTCACTTCCCTTGGGCCTACAGATTCCAGACACGTACACTGTAAGTTGTATAAAAAAAGTATTCTGCTGAGTCCAAAGTCATATCTGTACTGCTTATGGGTCATCCAGAAATGTCATATTCCTCTTACTCAGCTCAGAGCTAGAGCCTGGCTGGGTGTGACCCTGTCAGGCTGGATTAATGACCTCCCCCCCCAAGCTGTAGCCTCAGATGCCTAGCCCTTCACTGCAAGCATTCCAAGGTCACAGGTCTCCGCTCCAAGAGGGAGAGATGGGGGGTGGAGCTGCATGTTATCAATCAGCAGCAATCACCTGGTGCCAAGCACCAAGCTGCTCTGGGCCATGAAGGCAGCAAGAGGGAAATGGGGCTTTTCAGAGACCATGTGGCCTGAGACCCCTGGACGACACCATTTTGAACTATTCCATAAGCCTGTGCAGGAAGGAGGGAGCAGCGGCAGAGAGGTGATGTGTTGCTGCAGGATAGGGCAGAAGAGCCTTACAGCATGCCATCCCCCTCCAAATTCTTTTAAAAGGTCTTGCACAGGAAACAGAACTCTCTCTGGGGAATGGTCTGCTGAGGAAGACTGGTGCTGGAGCCTGGCGCAATGGGCAGTCGGAAGGAGGAGTGACCTGATTGTCTCAGGATAAGCCTGGGCCTCTGCGCAAGGAGAAGAGAGACCCAGGAGGAGAGCCAAATAAAAGGCTGGTGCAGGGAGCCAGTGAAGACAGCTCCCTGCTGAGTTCACCCTCTTGGAGGTGAGGAGGGCGGCAAAAGGTGCTTCAGATGGCTAGGGCTGGCCATTAGGAGTGGGAAGAGGCCAAAATGGTGCAGATCGGTCCCGGGGGGCTTAGGTGTGCCCCCAAGAGGTAGGCGACCTTTGACCTCTGGCCTGACTGATGACAAAGCTCGTGGGGCTCCACCGCCAGTCTTGAATGGGCCCCCGGGGTGGGTCAGGTCCCGGGGGCTGCCCCCGGAAGAAGTAAAGTCGGGGAGTACCGTTGCGCTCCCCTTGAAATTGCCCAGGAGGGGTGCCCGGAGCCCACCCTGGCCCCTGAAGACATCAGAGGAGGAGGAGGTGTGCCATTGCGCCCCCCTCGAAGGGATCTCTGGGCCCTGGGGCCCCCAACTCCGGACCCACTGAAAATGAAGCCGGGGAGCGCAACGATCTAGGGGGCCTGGGATCCCCAACTCTGGACCCCGGTGTCTGCGCAAGGAGAGGTGAAGAGGGGGAGCAGTGCCGTCGTGCTACCCCACTGGTGGAGGAGGAGGGTGAAGTGCCACTGCACTCCCCCGCAGCAGCGGGAAGGCAGGTGGGTGCTGTCACACTCCCCTGAGAACCTGCTGGGCCAGTAACAGCCTCCGTGTCTGCCCGTGAGAGCGGGCAGACCAGAATGAAAGGCCGGCTCTCGCGGCAGCACGCAAGGGTGCTGGCCAGTTGGGGAGCCGGAGAGGGCAGCCGACGGTGGGCTCCCCGAGCTGCTCTCCAATGCACCTGGCAGTAAGTGGTCTGGGTGGGACCGAGCCCCCAACAGGAAATGGGAGGAGCAGCCCGGGGTGGGCTTCCCGAGCTGCAGCAACACTCACCTGGCATGCATGGGCCCGGGCAGAACCAGGTCCCCAACGATGGGCAGACATGGCGTGAGGCCATCGGCATTGGCAGCGCGGTGCTCCCCGGAGCAGCGGGCTAATATGCATGGGCTGTGCATGAAGCGCCCCATAATGCCTTTCAAGGCATATGGAAAGCTCTTTGTTTTGGCGCCTGGTGGCCCCCGGAGGAGGGGGTCACCAACATTTGCTGGAGGGGGTGTAGGGGGAGCTGCAAGAGCACACAGTCTCTCCCCAACTGGAAGATTGGAAGTCCCTACCCTAAGTCTTTGAGGACTTAACAGAAAAAAAAACTAAAAGGCTCAGCCATGTTCCAACAGCGGGGTGTGTTTGTAGGGACTGCACCAAGGTGGGAAGGGCTGAACTGGGGATATCTGTTGAAGGGCATCCCTTGGAGATGAAGAGATGCAATTGCATGAGAGGTGCATTTACCTGATGTTATTTCTTTTGAAGGACTGAAAGTCACTGTGTAATATGAAGTCATAAGCAAAGTGGAGTTATGTTGCTGGAGATTCCTGCTAGAGTGCCTGGCTGTATATACTTAATCTTGTGATTATAACTGTGATGCCTTTTAGGGGCTTTAATTGCAATGCATTATAATGGTTATCAGTTATGATAAGTACTGTCATTTTAAATGATGCCTAAACTTGTATTCTTGCTGCTGCGTTATGTTAAGAACAACTCACACTGTTAGCCACTAAGATGTATAGGTGTATACTGTATGGTCAGTATGAGATGCTCAGTCAGGGTTGAGTGTCACCATGGCAGGTGTGTCCATTTATAATGCTTATTGAGATCATGGGATGAGTCGCCACTGTGATTGTGCCAGTGGGCAAAGCCCTTACTTCAGGTTATGGTCAACCCACTGCATTAGGGGGCAAGATGATGTGCATACATGGAGTGGTGGTACTAGAGCCCACCCACCCTGTGGGAGGGGTGGAAAGTTATGCAATGTCACAAAGTAATTCCAACAGCTTATGAATATTTGTAAATTGTTGCATAGTATTGAGTAGTGAATGTGTTTAATAAATGCACTCTTCCTTTTATAAGCAAAGTACAGACTGGACAATCAATTATTGAGTGTTATTTCTGCATACTGGTAAATGTGATTACAAGCTCACACCGCCTCCTTTGAGTAAGTAAGCCTTAGACTGCTCTGCAACGCTACCTTCTGAGAGTCAAGCTCTACAATGGGGTGTTTGGTACCCAGTGAAGGACAAATGTAGACATGTTATTTGTGCAGGCCTCACAGATACCGCCTCGTTTTCCAACAGTGGTAATGATGGTTGTAATTATGTTGCTGTGAATGATGGAGATTGCAATGGGACTGTTGGCATTGGTTACTTTGAGCCGGTGCTTGCAGGTAGAGCCCACTGGAACTCCTGTTTTGGGCTTCAGCACTTACTGTTCATCGTCCAAGTTTGACTCAGAACGGCAGAAGACAAAGATTCAAAAAAACAGTGATAAAGCCAGAAAGCAGGAATAAAGAGATTCTGCAAGGGTAATATGAGGTGTCCATGGGTGCACAGTGGCAGACGAAGCCTTGATATTCTGCCACACTGAGATTCGGCAGTTCCAGCTGCACACATGAGCCCGGGTCCTGGCACTTATACAAATTAACGTATATTTCTACAAATTAAGCACTGCCTGAAGGTAATGTTGGATGTCGCAATGGAGATAGGGGCGATGGTAATTAGAGATGGTGGTGGAGTTAATGATAATGGTGCTACTAATGGTGGTGGCAATGCTGGAGGTAATAGTTATGGCGGTAATGTTAATTGTAGAGGTGGCATTTTGGATCACACGAAGCTCTTGCACTGAACCAAATTTGGCTGCCAGAGCAAAGGAATTACCATACTTTGTAGTGTACTGAATTTCCTAAATTGAACAGCTTTATCAGAGACTATTGAAAACATGTTCCAGTTCACTCCAATGTAAATAAATCACTATGACCCATTTTAAAAGGAAAACAGTGTTAATCTTATGAGCAAAAAAGCATACCTGTATCAATACTCATAGCCACATTATTTGAAATAGAATCTTATGTAAATTGTTAAAAGTGTTTTAACAAGGTTGAGATAATGGTAGTGGTGATAATGACAGAGCAGCTGTAATAGTATTGGTGGCAGTAATTGCAGATGTGGTTGTTGAGGTCATAGTAATGGCCATGGTAATGACAGCGGTAGTGATAATGTTTCCAGTAATGATGGTGGTGGTGGTGGTGGTACTGGCGGTGGTGGTATCGGTGGAGGCAATGGTGACTGAAGTGCTAGTAATGATGGTGGTGGTAATGGTGGAAATAATTATGTAATGGTGGGTGTAGTAATGGTGGTGGAAATATGGTGTGTTTGTAATAAGTGTGGTGGTCATAGTAGGGGTGGGAATTTTTTTGGTGGTTATAATAGTGGTGTTAATGGTAGGGGTAGTGTTCATTGTTTAACCCCTTCTGTGTCACGCCCTTTCCCCCTCCTGTGCCGGGCGTTACATTAGTGGGTGGGGTTCATGACGAGATAGTCTCGTCATGGGCACAGCGCGACCGTGCTCCATGACGAGACTATCTCGTCATGGGCACTGAAGAGGTTAATGTCAGTGTTGATATTAGTGATGATGGCAATAGCAGTGGTATTTGTGTTGGTGTTAATCGTTATAGTTGTAATGGTGGCAGTGGCAATGTTGGTGACATTGTTGAAATTGTGGGTATAATGATGCTGTTGGTGGCAATGTTGGTGACATTGTTGAAATTGTGGGTATAATGATGCTGTTGGTGGTGTTAATTGTATGGTTTTAATGATAGAAGTGTGATAATGGTGGTGGCGGTGGTGGTAATGCCAATGCGATAGTGGTGGTGGTAACGAAAATGCTGGCAGTGGTTAAGGTAATGGTGGTAGAAATAGTGATGGTAGTATTGATAGATGTAATGGTGTTGAATTTAATTGTGGTGGTACGGGTAAAGAAGGTAGCGATGGTAATGCTGATTATTTTAGTAACTGTTGGGGGATTCTAATGGTAGAGGTTATAGGAATAGTAATAATGGTGGTGGAAATGGTGTGGTAGTAAGGTAATGATGGTGGTAACAATAATGGTGGTAGTTGTAAGCTCCTAAATTGTCACAATCTCCAAATGTTGTGCTTTGGCACTGTATAACCTTCTGATAACCATTACTAAGCATGACCGTTGCTGAGGGCTTAGCAGTGAAAAAAGAAATTAATACCATTTGGTGTGAGCATAGCTGAAGCCAAGAGCACCATGAGCCTCGGTAACAAAAAGACATGAAGGAGGGCATATGAACCCTATTAGTTCCCTTTGTAAATTATTCGGTGCCAAGCCATGTAATTACTTTGTGGAGAGTTTTGCTGCCACATACTGTAGTTTTTCTAATTGTGATTATAATTTTGGGAAACTACAAATATTTGTTTTCAGTACTTCCTGTACTATCAATTTATATATAAAACTTTATTTTATATTATAAATAATTTATTTATTTATAAAAACATCCTAAGGTCACAACACAATTAAAGATGGCCGACAGGTGACTCTGAAAACTATGCGGTTGAATGACTGCATTAGTAGAGTAATAAAAAAAGTGTGTTTTCCAAAAGCAGGTGAACTGAAATATTTATTATTCTGTTTGCTCTCCAGGCAAACAACAGATTTAGA
The DNA here is from genome assembly GCF_964204655.1 of Triturus cristatus. Taxonomy (NCBI): domain Eukaryota; kingdom Metazoa; phylum Chordata; class Amphibia; order Caudata; family Salamandridae; genus Triturus; species Triturus cristatus. The sequence goes on along the minus strand of NC_140590.1, from coordinate 80,615,646 downwards.
CTTTCTTTTAGTTTAAAAAAAAATGTTTTTTATGGCTATTTGTCATACTATGACATAGATTTAAAGGCACATACATTTTTCATGTGTTTCAATTGTTGTACAGAATCTAAAGTTATAAGTCTTGTAGGATTATTTGACAGATGTAGAATGGATGTTTCAGAGAATACTGTTAGTATAGATATGAAAATACACATTTTTGTGCTGCTTTTGGCACCACTTTACGTACTACAAAATGGCTGGCATGATATTTTGTCTGTTGATGTCTTTCATATGATCATCTCAATCTTGTTACGGGAGATATGCTCAATATCTCAAAATGTATATTCTGACTTTATCGTACAGTATTGATGCATATTTTGTTAGTAGGTGACAAAATATTTCATGGATAGTCTCTTGAAGGTCACACTTCTTGACTTTTGACCTTAAATTGTAGCTCCTGGAAGTGTGTAAAGGAGGTATCTTTGTAACAGTTAAATTGTATTTCCAAAGTGAGGTATCATTGGATTGGTCATTGTCTGAACTCACAAAGCCAATTAGTCAAATTGGGTGTGAGGACAAAAACGTGACCTTTGACCTCAAAATGAACTTTTTTAAAGTTTGTATTTATTCTGTTACTCTTGGATCAATTTCTGCATGTGTAGTATTGGTTTGGCTTGACATGAAAAGCATTTTTTTCCCTTGTTCAAATTGGTGTAGAGGTCAAAATATTTAACCTCTGAACTCTAATTACACTTTTTGTAAGTGTATTAAGGTGACTATTACACTATGGTTCCATCATTTGTTACAAGTGTTGCATCATTTGAAGGATCATGATAAATACTTACATTTTCCTTGGTTTAACTGGGGGGTGGGTCCTACGGTTTGGCCTTTGACCTCTAATTACAGGTTTTGTAAGTGATTCATGGTCAATAATCTATTACCGTTCATTCATTAGTAGCAACTGAAACAATCATTGGAATTGTCATGATAAGTATTTACATTCTCCTTGGTTAAAGAGTTAAAGGGATCATACTATTTGACCTATAAGTACATATTTTCCAAGTGTTTCAAGGTCATTATGCAATTTCTGTTGGATCTCTTCTCACAAGTGTATCATTATTCAAATTGTTGTGAGAATATGTTGAATTTCTTTGGTTATATTGGTAGAGGGGTCATGCCATTTGATCTTTGTCCTCTAAAGACACATTATTTATGTTCTGAATTCATTCTGCTATTGTTGAACCCGTTTTTTAAAAGTTTTGTTCAGAGGAATTCCACAGAACTAGGCAAAAGGGCAGAAATATACTGGTTTGGCTCTTTGCATAGTTTTTTCACATCGATGGCACATTTCACACTGAAAATCAGAACGAACGGCACCACACAGTGCGCATGGGCATGACCATTTAGTTTTACCTGACCGAGTCCGCCACGACAGAACTCTATTGCTTTCTACTCAATGCACGATCGCTCAGCAAACATGTCTTGGAGATCTGGGATACAACCTCATCCCTCACCCCGTGTTAGACTTGGCTTTTTTAGGATGTTCAACCCCAGACTTTTTGCTTTTTTGGCCTCCTGTTTTTGACCCGTGTTCCGTTGGTTTTAGGACTCTGAGCACTTTACCACTGCTATTCAGTGCTAAAGATCATATGCTTTCCATGTACAATGTGTTCATGGATTGGTGTTTCCATGATTGCCATATTTGATTTACTACTAAGTCCGTAATACAGTGCACTGTGTTTGCCACCCACACAAGCAGCCTTTCAAAGGATTCTCAGACCTGCCACTGCAGTGTCTATACACAGTTTTTACTGCTATGTCCACCTGGCGAGTGCCCAAACTTGCAAGGCCCTACCCTTCCCTTTTCTTACATGTAAGGCACCCCTCAGGTAGGCTTAAGTTACCCCCATGGGCAAGGTGGAGTGTATGTGAAAGGTTTGACATGTACTGGTGTGTTTTACATGTCCTGACAGTGAAAGACTGTGTATTTCGTTTTTCAATATTGACAGGCTATCTGTCCCATAGGCTAACATCTTACAAGCATAACTTTCTATTGGGACAAGATAGAAGAAGAAAGTTTAGTATGCCTTTACTCACGATTTAAAAATACCTCTTTTCGTAAAGATAATTTTTATATTAGGTGTTTGAATAGGCCTCTTTTTAGAAAGTGGGTATTTTCTTGTCTAATCATTCTTTTTGTCTCTGTTGTTTTGTGTATTGACTGTATGCTTTTGGAGTGACAGAGGCTGGGGATGTGCTTTCACTGTAGACAGACACAAGGAGGATTGAGGTGTGTCCTGCCTTTCCTGGGTGGCTCATAGTTGGGCTGAATAGGCGCGGTCTGCGTTTAGAGTGGTGGGATGAGTTTTCCTTGCACCTGAATAGGTGGTGTCTCCTCTTCACAATGCTGTCTCTACCCCTTGTAGTGCAGCTGGACCAGAGAGGGCAGAACTGGTTTGGATTGGGATCAAAGACCCTTGCCACAAAGAGAACAAAGAGTAAATGTGGTATAAATATTGGGGCCCTGACCCCAGGACTTTAGAACTCTTTTGGATCAAGGAACCTGCCAAGAAGAAGAGATGGAGAAGCTGTGAGAAGAAACCACCATTTTGCTATGTGCTGCCTAGACAGAACTAGACTGACCTTTCTGCAACTTCTTTGTTTGATTTCTCCAAGAGCTTGAGGTAGTGCTTGCCCCCTGTTCAAGAAGTCTCATAAACTGCAAAGACTTCAAGTTCATCTGCTACCAGCACTGGGAACTGTGTGTTTTGTGCTGCAACAGAAGAAAAGCAAAAGGAACAAATGATGGACGGAATGCTGAACAGTGCAAATATTCACCCCAGTCCCAAAGATCTTGGTTTAATCCATCGTTCTTTTGTTCACCATGCCACCCCAGTTTGGACCCAGCCAAATGCAAATCAATCTTGATCCTGCCCCTCATGGGAACAGTCCAGTCCGAAATGCCAAGCCAGGTCCTCCCTGGACTGGAAACAAGCATCCTGGGACTGGTTTCAGGGCATCACCCCATATCAGCGAGGTTAGCTTGAATCCAGTGGTGCAGTGAACATGGGACCCACGTCTGGGCATACCCTTCCCACTTGGGGCAGCAAAAGGAATAAATGATGGGCGGAATGCTGAACAATGCAAACATTCACCCCCATTCACAAAGATCTTGGTTTAATCCATCGTTCTTTTGCTCACCACGCCACCTCAGTTTGGACCCAGCCATATGCAAATCAGTCTTGACCCTGACCCTCATGGGAACAGTCCAGCCTGAACTGCCAAGCCCGGTCCTCCCTGGACTGGAAACAAGCATCCTGAGACCAGTTTTAGGGCTTCACCCCTCATCAGCCAGGCTAGTTTGAATCAAGTGGGGCAGTTAGCACAGGACCCATGTCTCGCATTACCCTACCCAATTAGGGCAACAGAAGCAGAACAAATGATGGGTGGAATTCTTAACAATGCAAACATTCACCCCCGTCACAAAGATCTGGGTTTAATCTATTGTTCTTTTGCTCATCACGCCACCCCAGTTGGGACCCAGCCATATTCAAATCAGTCTTGACCCTGCCCCTCATAGGAACAGTCCAGCCCAAACTGTCAAGCCAGGTCCTCCCTGGACCGGAAACAAGCATCCTGGGACCAGTTTCAGAGCATCACCTCTCATCAGCCCGGCTAGCTTGAATCCAGTGGTGCAGTAAACAACCATATGGAAATCAGTCTTGTTTTGCACAGATAAAATACTGGATATTTTTCAAAAACTGGGTGGTGTCCTTTTATAGTGTTTTCACTATATCACTGTTGTTTGTGTGCAAATGATTTACACACTGCCTCTGAGATAAGCCTGACTGCTCGTGCCAAGCTACCAAGGGTGTGAGCAGGGGTTATTTTAGAAGTGCATCTCCCGTATCCTGACTTGGAAGAAGGGTCCCTACTTGGACAGTGTGACAACCTGCCAACTAGACACACCCATTTCTAACACCCCAAATGTTATCTTCCTCACGGAGACCTGTCGCACAGGACATCGTTATTGGCAACCCTGAAGGCTACAAGATAACATACTGGGACCACACCGACAAATACAGAGGTAAAATTGCCATCATCTACACGGACACCATCCGCTTGCGATTCATTAATTATGCTGTGTTTCTATAATCTCATGTTGCCTTTACCAGCAGTATCTCCGTGATTTCTCGTTCGAGTTAACTCGGTACCGTTTCACTTTCAAAACTGCCAGCAGGTCAAACTTCCTTTAAACAATCCAAATTCAACATCTCTGTTTAAGGAAGCCGTAGACCCTTTCAAGGCGGCCCCAGCATGCGGCAAATAGACAGCCGCTAACATCACTGTCACACTCCTCCAACATGAAAACGTGGCATAATTAATGAATTGCATCTTCTGTTGAAAACAATGGTGAGACACCGGATGACATGCTTGTGCAATTACTGATATGCGCACTGTACTGATAATTAATGCGCTATCGGTGGAATTATATTACGGATGAAATGAAGTAAGACTTTGCACTGGTGGAATTTAGTCTTTCTACTATGGTCACCTTTAAAAGCATGAGATTTTATTTGGCAAGCTACTCTATGATTAAGGCTAAGGATGTAGCCGAAACGCGTCAGACATGTATTGAGGTGCCTGCCAGTCTGTGATTCTGAATAAAGCGCCTATTGTTTCCAGAATCTGGCGTACAGCAGTTTCCTTGTTGGAGGAATGTGACAGTAATGTTAGCGGGTGTTCGTTTCGCGCATGCTGGGGCCGCCTTGAAAGGGAGATGGTGTGTTTGTATATATTGAATATATATATAAATATATTAGTTTACTTAATTGGTTTTTGGGATATTTTTCTTGAATCATGAAATACATCTAAGTTTTTCAGGAATTGGCAAGAATTTATCTACTTATTGGTATATTTAATTATGAATCTATAAATAATAACTATATTGCCAATTTTGCACATGGATTTAACTATAGATAAGAGGGGGTTCGATATGAATTCTTGAATGTTTAACCCAGATCCTTAAGTGTAAATAGTAAACTGTGTGCCTATTTTGCTACAAAAAAGTTTTTAAGTATAGCACTGAGCACTTTAATTTAAAGCACTTTACGGATATAATGTGTTTTAAGATGGCCGCCATGAATTTTAAACGAACCGAGTGTAAGTCCTGATTTTATTCATATGAAACAACCAGGTGATGTATGACGATTTTAAATACATGCACGAAAATGTAAGAAACTGACACTGAGGAAGCCGAAAGGTGAAACGCATTTGTCAGAGGAGGGGGGGGGGAATAGTCTACACAATAAACACCAGCGAGGATATTATCTGTGTGTGCTCTCCGTTTTTTCAGTTGCGGAAAGGCTGCTGAGTTGCAGAATCTTAAGCGGCTCAGCACCGCTGGAGCAAGCACCCGGGGAAGCAAGGAGTGGCGGCGGTGAGGTTCGGTTGGCAAAAATTCAAATTGGCCGTCAGCCCGGAAACTCCAAAACAACAATGGCGCTGTGTGATGACCAGCGCCAACAAGGATGGGAGAAAATAGAATGAGGTAATGCGGACTTTCATTACCGGCAGTGCAGGTGAGGCAATTTCCAAGTGGTTCACCCGTTGAGAGCGACGTCGACAGACCAGTGAGTTAGTCTTTGAATTTCCCGAATGCCAATAGCAGTGGAGTTTCTATCCCGAGGATAACGCTGGTGCAGGCAGACAGACACACCCCCCCTCACTTTCTAATATATAAAGTGGTGCGATATAATCTTTCTGAATTTTGGACATGTCGAGTCTACAAGAGAGGGAGGAAGCGGCACTAGATATTTTTAAACAAGGAGCAGGGACGACTAAAGCACAGTCAAAAACAAACACTGCGGAAGTACCTCTGCAACAAATCTCGTGATTTAATATCAGGCACTGGAGAAAGCGCAAGAAAGAGAGCTAAGAAAATGGTGGGAAGCCACCTCATTACAGCGATATATTGACTGTGATTGAATACCAAGGGGCCTTTGTATTTATACGGTCTCCTCTTATGAGAATCCTGATCCTCAGCTCCTCAAAGAATGGGCAGAGCACACCACTGAATCTGCAAAAGGGATGGTGAAAATATTGGTCAAGTACGCATGGAGTGATCGGGAGAAATTTCTACGAGAATTAGAAAAACTAGAGGAGTTGATAAGCAAGGAAAAAGACGCAAAACAAAGTGAAGAATTGAGGAATGCCATGATGAAACGGCTAAAAGATTACGAGGCAGTGATCAGACGCCGTAAGCAGACGAAAGTTCAAAGGGACAAGCAAGATTACCTCACGGGTCGTATTCTAACATTTGCCCGCAAATTCGATGGACCCCGGAAGAAATTGAACCAACAAGGAGCAGTGGGTGGAGGAACCAGAGACACCTCGGAATCGGAGGTGGAAACCTCAGAAGGGGAACAGTCGACGGGCATGGAAGAAGGTAGAATCAATCAGGAATCCTCTTATTTTCAAGAATACCAGTTAATAAGGGAGACAAGACAAAGACCCACCCAGCGAACCCACCCTCCTCAGGAAATGAAATCAAAAAATGCAAAAAGCGTAAAACAAGGTGGGGGAAGAAACGAAGAAAAAGACCCCAAGAATCACACGCAGCAAGGGGAAGAGAGGCAAGTGGTAAATGCGACGGAAGAAGAAAAAACGGTGATCAATCTGTCTAATAAAGTATTAACTACAGATCAGATAAAAGTATTACAACTTGGTCCCACTTTCTGCCCAACATCTGGTTTTAACTATACGAACATTCGAATTGACCTTTTCAAATATATAAGGAAACTTAATCTACAGAAAGTTTTTTTGTTACATCCTGGAAAACTATCCTTGAGAAATGAGAATGAAGATCTAAACAATGAGGATGTAGAAACAAACCTCTTAGTGGGTCATGATCTTCAAGTCCTGCTTACACTACAGAACTTAGACACAATCAGTGAGGAAATTGAAATGAATTTGGATGACTACTTGGAAGGAGCTGGAATAAGACAAACCAGGGGACACAGTAAATTCAAAAGAAAATCTAGAACGGTTCCTCTAATGCCCTATGATGCAATAGATGTTTTTAATGAAGCAGTCATCATGGATTTGAAAAATCTAGCTAAATTACATTTTCCTCAAAGCCGAGATTTTAATCTCTCAAGAAAAGAATGGGAAGCCATGAAATCTTTGAAGGAAGACACCAGTATAGAAATCAAACCCACACATAAGGGGGGTAACATGGTTGTCTTCAACAAAGAAGATTATCATAAAGAGGCTGTGAGACAATTGGAAGACACAAAATGCTATATTCCAACATAGAGAAAGGATTATGCCAAATGTATTAATGAATATCACTGACAATTGAAGGACTGGCGAGATGAGGGCATGTTGGAACAAGATGAACATTTGTTTTTATATTGTGAAACTCCTATTTTACCCACATTTTATCATCTGCCCAAAGTACACAAAGACTCGAAACAGTAGACCTATAGCGGCTTCAATTGGGAGTCTTTTAGAAAACACGGCAATATACCTTGACTCCTTTCTGGCACCTCTAGTCAAAGATCTGGCCTCCTATGTCCGGGATACGCAGGACTTCTTGAGATTAATTGAAGGCATCACGTGGGACAAAGATATGCTTCTCATAACTTTGGACATAACAAGCTTATACACGTGTATTAGACATGGGGATGGTGTTAAAGCTGTGGAGTGGATTCTCAAAAAAAGAGAATTGAAATTTCGTAAACACAATGAGATGCTTCTTAACATGATTACGTTTTGTCTGAATAATAATATTTTCACTTTTGCAGGTCAGCTCTATTGTCAACAATGTAGTAGAGAGTGAGTAGTAGAGTGAGTAGTAGAGAGTAGTTGAGAACAAGTAGTAGAGAGTAAGTAGTATAGAGTGAGTAGTAGAGAGGAGTAGAGAGTAGTAGAGAGTGAGTAGTATTGTGAGTACTAGAGAGTAGTAAAGAGCGAGTAGTAAAGAGCAAGTAGTAGAGACTGTGTAGTAGAGAGTGAGTAGTAGAGAGTAGCAGAGAGTGAGTAGTAGAGAGAGTAGTAGAGAGTGAGAAGTAGAGAGAGTAAGAGAGAGTAGTAGAGTAGTAGAGAGTAAGTAGTAGAGTGAGTAGTAGAGAGTAGTTGAGAGCAAGTAGTAGAGAGTAAGTAGTACAGAGTGAGTAGTAGAGAGGAGTAGAGAGTGAGTAGTAGAGAGTAGTAGAGTGAGTAGTAGAGAGTGAGTAGTACAGTAGTGGAGAGTGAGTGGTAGAGAGTAGGAGAGAGTAGTAGAATGAGTAGTATAGAATAGTGGAGAGTGAGTAGTAGAGAGAGTAGTAGAGAGTAGTAGAGTAGTAGAGAGTGAGGAATAGAGAGTGAGTAGTAGAGAGAGTAGTATAGAGTAGTAGAGTAGTAGAGAGTGAGTAGTAGAGAGTGAGTAGTGGAGAGTGAGTAGTAAAGAGCGAGTAGTAGAGAGTAAGTAGTAGAGAGTGAGTAGTAGAGTGAGTAGTAGAGAGAGAGTAGTAGAGAGTGAGTAGTAGAGTAGTAGAGAGTGAGTAGTATAGAGTAGTAGAGTGAGTAGCAGAGAGAAGTAGAGAGTGAGTAGTAGAGCGTGAATAGTAGAGAGTAGTAGTAGAGAGTAGTAGAGAGATAGTAGTAGAGAGTGAGTAGTAGAGAGTGAGTAGTAGAGAGTAGTAGCGAGTGAGTAGTAGAGAGTGAGTAGTACAGAGTAATAGAGAGTGAGTAGCAGAGAGAGAGTAGCAGAGAGTAGTAGAGAGTGAGTAGTAGAGTAATAGAGAGTGAGTGGCAGAGAGTAGTAGAAAGTAGTAGAGTGAGTAGTAGAGAGTAGTAGAGAGTGAGTAGTAGAGAGTGAATAGTAGAGAGTAGTAGAGTGAGTAGTAGAGAGAGTAGTAGTAGAGAGTGAGTGGTAGAGGGTAGTAGAGTGTGAGTAGTAGAGAGTGAGTAGTAGAGAGTGAGTAGAGTGTGAGTAGTAGAGAGTGAGTAGTAGAGAGTGAGTAGTAGAGAGTAGCAGAGAGTGAGTAGTAGAGAGAGTAGTAGAGAGTGAGAAGTAGAGAGTGAGTAGTAGAGTGAGTAGTAGAGAGTAGTAGAGAGTGAGTAGTAGAGTGAGTACTAGAGAGTAGTAAAGAGCGAGTAGTATAGAGCAAGTAGTAGAGAGTGTGTAGTAGAGAGTGAGTAGTAGAGAGTAGCAGAGAGTGAGTAGTAGAGAGAGTAGTAGAGAGTGAGAAGTAGAGAGAGTAAGAGAGAGTAGTAAAGTAGTAGAGAGTGAGTAGTAGAGTGAGTAGTAGAGAGTAGTTGAGAGCAAGTAGTAGAGAGTAAGCAGTAGAGAGTGAGTAGTAGAGAGGAGTAGAGAGTGAGTAGTAGAGAGTAGTAGAGTGAGTAGTAGAGAGTAAGTAGTAGAGAGAGAGTAGTAGAGAGTGAGTAGTACAGTAGTGGAGAGTGAGTGGTAGAGAGTAGGAAAGAGTAGTAGAGTGAGTAGTAGAGAGCAGGAGAGAGTAGTAGAGTGAGTAGTATAGAATAGTAGAGAGTGAGTAGTAGAGAGAGCAGTAGAGAGTAGTAGAGTAGTAGAGAGTGAGGAATAGAGAGTGAGTAGTAGAGAGAGTAGTAGAGAGTAGTAGAGAGCGAGAAGTAGCGAGTGAGTAGTGGAGAGTGAGTAGTAAAGAGCGAGTAGTAGAGACTAAGTAGTAGAGAGTGAGTAGTAGAGCGAGTAGTAGCGAGTGAGTAGTAGAGAGTGAGTAGTAAAGAGCGAGTAGTAGAGAGTAAGTAGTAGAGAGTGAGTAGTAGGGTGAGTAGTAGAGAGAGAGTAGTAGAGAGTGAGTAGTAGAGCAGTAGAGAGTGAGTAGTAGAGAGTAGTAGAGAGTAGTAGAGTGAGTAGTAGAGAGAAGTAGAGAGTGAGTAGTAGAGAGTGAATAGTAGAGAGTAGTAGTAGAGAGTAGTAGAGAGATAGTAGTAGAGAGTGAGTAGTAGAGAGTGAGTAGTAGAGAGTAGTAGCGAGTGAGTAGTAGAGAGTGAGTAGTACAGAGTAATAGAGAGTGAGTAGCAGAGAGAGAGTAGTAGAGAGTGAGGAGTAGAGTAGTAGAGGGTGAGTGGCAGAGAGTAGTAGAAAGTAGTAGAGTGAGTAGTAGAGAGTAGTAGAGAGTGAATAGTAGAGAGTGAATAGTAGAGAGTAGTAGAGTGAGTAGTAGAGAGAGTAGTAGTAGAGAGTCAGTAGTAGAGAGTAGTGGAGAGTGAGAAGTAGAGTGAGTACTAGAGAGTAGTAAAGAGCGAGTAGTAGAGAGCAAGTAGTAGAGAGTGTGTAGTAGAGAGTGAGTAGTAGAGAGTGGCAGAGAGTGAGTAGTAGAGAGAGTAGTAGAGAGTGAGAAGTAGAGAGCGTAAGAGAGAGTAGTAGAGTAGTAGAGAGTGAGTAGTAGAGTGAGTAGTAGAGAGTAGTTGAGAACAAGTAATAGAGAGTAAGTAGTACAGAGTGAGTAGTAGAGAGGAGTAGAGAGTAGTAGAGAGTGAGTAGTAGAGTGAGTACTAGAGAGTAGTAAAGAGCTAGTAGTAGAGAGCAAGTAGTAGAGAGTTTGTAGTAGAGAGTGAGTAGTAGAGAGTAGCAGAGAGTGAGTAGTAGAGAGAGTAGTAGAGAGTGAGAAGTAGAGAGAGTAAGAGAGAGTAGTAGAGTAGTTGAGAGCATGTAGTAGAGAGTACGTAGCACAGAGTGAGTAGTAGAGAGGAGTAGAGAGTGAGTAGTAGAGAGTAGTAGAGTGAGTAGTAGAGAGTGAGTAGTAGAGAGAGAGTAGTAGAGAGTGAGTAGTACAGTAGTGGAGAGTGAGTGGTAGAGAGTAGGAGAGAGTAGTAGAGTGAGTAGTATAGAATAGTAGAGAGTGAGTAGTAGAGAGAGTAGTAGAGAGTAGTAGAGTAGTAGAGAGTGAGGAATAGAGAGTGAGTAGTAGAGAGAGTAGTATAGAGTAGTAGAGTAATAGAGAGTGAGTAGTAGAGAGTGAGTAGTGGAGAGTGAGTAGTAGAGAGTAAGTAGTAGAGAGTGAGTAGTAGAGTGAGTAGTAGAGAGAGAGTAGTAGAGAGTGAGTAGTAGAGTAGTAGAGAGTGAGTAGTAGAGAGTAGTAGAGAGTAGTAGAGTGAGTAGTAGAGAGAAGTAGAGAGTGAGTAGTAGAGAGTGAATAGTAGAGAGTAGTAGTAGAGAGTAGTAGAGAGATAGTTGTAGAGAGTGAGTAGTAGAGAATGAGTGGTAGAGAGTAGTAGCGAGTGAGTAGTAGAGAGTGAGTAGTACAGAGTAATGGAGAGTGAGTAGCAAAGAGAGTAGTAGAGAGTAGTAGAGAGTGAGTAGTAGAGTACTAGAGAGTGAGTGGCAGAGAGTAGTAGAAAGTAGTAGAGTGAGTAGTAGAGAGTGAGTAGTAGAGAGCGAATAGTAGAGAGTAGTAGAGTGAGTAGTAGAGAGAGTAGTAGTAGAGAGTGAGTGGTAGAGAGTAGTAGAGTGTGAGTAGTAGAGAGTGAGTAGTAGAGAGAGTAGTAGAGAGTGAGAAGTAGAGAGTGAGTAGTAGAGTGAGTAGTAGAGAGTAGTAGAGAATGAGTAGTAGAGTGAGTACTAGAGAGTAGTAAAGAGCGAGTAGTAGAGAGCAAGTAGTAGAGAGTGTGTAGTAGAGAGTGAGTAGTAGAGAGTAGCAGAGAGTGAGTAGTAGAGAGAGTAGTAGAGAATGAGAAGTAGAGAGAGTAAGAGAGAGTAGTCGAGTAGTAGAGAGTGAGTAGTAGAGTGAGTAGTAGAGAGTAGTTGAGAGCAAGTAGTAGAGAGTAAGTAGTACAGAGTGAGTCGTAGAGAGGAGTAGAGAGTGAGTAGTAGAGAGTAGTAGAGTGAGTAGTAGAGAGTGAGTAGTAGAGAGAGAGTAGTAGAGAGTGAGTAGTACAGTAGTGGAGAGTGAGTGGTAGAGAGTAGGAGAGAGTAGTAGAGTGAGTAGTATAGAATAGTAGAGAGTGAGTAGTAGAGAGAGTAGTAGAGAGTAGTAGAGTAGTAGAGCGTGAGGAATAGAGAGTGCGTAGTAGAGTGAGTAGTAGAGAGAGAGTAGTAGAGAGTGAGTAGTGGAGTAGTAGAGAGTGAGTAGTAGAGAGTAGTAGAGTGAGTAGTAGAGAGAAGTAGAGAGTGAGTAGTAGAGAGTGAATAGTAGAGATAAGTAGTAGAGAGTAGTAGAGAGATAGTAGTAGAGAGTGAGTAGTAGAGAGTGAGTAGTACAGAGTAATAGAGAGTGAGTAGTAGAGAGAGAGTAGTAGAGAGTGAGTAGTAGAGTAGTAGAGAGTGAGTGGCAGAGAGTAGTGGAAAGTAGTAGAGTGAGTAGTAGAGAGAGTAGTAGTAGAGAGTGAGTGGTAGAGAGTAGTAGAGTGTGAGTAGTAGAGAGTGAGTAGTTGAGAGTGAGTAGTAGAGAGTAGTAGCGAGTGAGTAGTAGAGAGTGAATAGTAGAGAGTGAGTAGTAGAGAGTAGTAGAGTAGTAGAGAGTGAGTAGTAGAGAGTAGTAGAGAGTAAGTAGTAGAGAGAGAGTAGTAGAGAGTAGTAGAGAGTGAGTAGTAGAGTAGTAGAGAGTAGTCAGTCAGTGTCAGTCAGTGTCAGTCTGTCAGTCAGTGTCAGTCAATCAGTGTCAGTCAGTGTCAGTCAATCAGTGTCAGTGTCAGTCAGTCAGTGTCAGTCAATCAGTGTCAGTCAGTCAGTCAGTGTCAGTCAGTCAGTGTGAGTCAATCAGTGTCAGCCGATCAGTGTCAGTCAGTGCCAGTCAATCAGTGACAGTCAGTGTCAATCAGTCAGTGTCAGTCAGTCAGTGTCAGTCAGTCAGTTGCAGCTAGAGCAGCTCTGCTGGCCTGGTTCTCTGGCTCTAAAGCAGCTCTGCTGACCTGGTTCTCTCTCTCTAAAGCAGCTCTGCTGACCTGGTTTCTCTGGCTCTACAGCAGTTCTGCTGACATGGTTCTCTGGCTCTAGAGCAGCTCTGCTGACCTGGTTCTCTCCCTCTAGAGCAGCTCTGCTGACCTGGTTCTCTCCCTCTAAAGTAGCTCTACTGACCTGGTTTCTCTGGCTCTACCACAGCTCTGCTGACCTGGTTCTCTGGCTCTAAAGCAGCTCTGCTGACCTGGTTCTATGGCTCTAAAGCAGCTCTGCTGACTTGGTTCTATGGCTCTAGAGCAGCTCTGCTAACCTGGTTCTCTGGCTCTAAAGCAGCTCTGCTGACTTGTTTCTCTGGCTCTAGAGCAGCTCTGCTAAGCTGATTCTCTGGCTCTACAGCAGCTCTGCTGACCTGGTTCCCTGGCTCTAGAGCAGTTCTGCTGACCTAGGGGCATATTATCAAGACAGGCGATAAAATTATCTCTGCTTTAGCGGCAGAAAACTGCGGCTAAAGCGGCGATAATGGGCTTGATAATATGCTCTATGGAATTCCAATTGAAGCCCATGATAGATGTGAAGGACATCTAACCTGAGCTTCAATTGGAATTCCATAGAGCATATTATCAAGCCCATTATCGCCGTTTTAGCGGCAGTTTTCTGCCGCTAAAGCGGCGATAATGTTATCGCCTGTCTTAATAATATGCCCCCTAGTTCTTAGGCTCTAGAGCAGCTCTGCTGACCTGGTTCTCTGGCTCTACAGCAGCTCTGCTGACCTGGTTTTCTGCACTCACGATGCACGCACCCAACTTCGCAAAAATATATTTAAAAATAATATAAGTTTATTATAAGTACAAATATATTATTTTTATGAATATCTTCCATAATCTCTTGCCCTAATATGTATATTAAAGACAAATACATATCATTTTGGAACATACATTGTTTTTGCTTGAGTCGCGCACCCAGTGCGCCCCAGGACATATATGATGTCACGCGGGACCTGCAACCGCGCAAACATCTCATACATAATGCGCATGTGTCGCGAATGCGCAGGATCAGGAGTCATGGACTGGTCGCATACCAATCGCGCACATCACATGATATTAAATGTATATGATGCAACTGAAAAACACGCAGCCGTCGCACACCATATGCGGATCCTTCATGACTTTTCTAAAATGGCGGCTAGAATGCGCGTACCCATCGTGATGTGTACGCTTTGAGTGCGCAACTCAATTTTATTTTATAAAGAAAACAATATAAATATATTAAAATAAAAAATGAAAACAAGAAAATTAATCAATATTTCAGTTTTAATTTTTTTGTATTTTGTGCAATTTTCAGAAAAATATATAATGTTATTTAATTAATAAAATATTTATAAATAAACAGTTAAAAACTGTAGAAAAGCAGTACAAAAAATAGGTATAACTACTATCACACTTAAAAATTAGCATTTAAAAAACCTTTGAAATTCACTGAAAAAAAAAATAGGTTTCAGAGACGTTATAGTTAGAAATTAGCATTTAGAAAACCTTAGAAATTCACAGAAAAAAACATAGGTTTCAGGGGTGTTATAGTTAGCTGGCCATTTCACTCGTACAAAACCATAGAAATTCCTCCATTATAGTTAGTTCTGCTAACTATAACTCGCGCGCCCGCAATGCACTACTGACGATGTCACATATTACATCATTCATGACATGGTCAGTGACATCACTGATGACATCACGGATGACATCTCAAATGACATCACTGATGACATTTATGATGTCACTGACCATGTCATGAGTGATGTAATATGTGACGTCATCAGCAGTGCATTGCGGGGGCGCGAGTTATAGTTAGCTGAACTAACTATAACGGGGAAATTTCACGGGTTTTGTACGAGTGCAATGTCCAACTAAGTATAACTTTCCCTAAAACCTATGGTTTTTTCAGTGAATTTCTAAGGTTTTTTAAATGCTAATTTCTAAATATAACGTGCCTGAAACTTATGATTTTTTCAGTGAATTTCAAAGGTTTTTTAAATTCTAATTTCTAACTATAACGTGCCTGACACCTATGGTTTTTTCAGTGAATTTCAAAGGTTTTTCAAATGCTTGTTTCTAACTATGCCTACAGAAGTAGGACATGTGAAGAAAGAAGTCAAAACGCACAGAAAGAAGCAAAAGAAATGCAGAAAGAAGCAACAGAAGTCCACAAAGATGAAGAAAAGTGCAGGAAGAAGCAAGACTTGTGCAGAAAGAACCAACAGAGGAGCAGAAAGAGGCCTTGTTGCAAAATCATCCTGTGCCCACAACTTTTTCAGATGGGTACTGGTGGTAACTGACTCTGACTAACCAGGCCTAGAGCCAGTGCTATGCTAAAAGGCACTTAGAATACAGTGCAAACACCTACATACACTAGGGAACACTATGCGTTGGGGTATCCCTATGATTAGCATGACCTCCTCTGTAAGGCCCTAATACATAATAGGGCAGGGGGATTAAAACTACATCTTGAAATGCGCTATGGGGCACGTTTGCACAGTGGTGAAGGGAGGGGTGGGCCTGAGGTGACATTTGTGCAAACACACCCTGTGGCCGTTTTAAGTTGGGAGATTAATTTCCCTTGAATCCTGATGGTCCCTGGGGTCCAACTAGCGAACCAGGTACCTTCAGTAAGCGCCACAGAGCTGTGTTGCAGAGAGGTGTAACAAGGGGCGTGATCTGGACCACATCTCTGCAATACAGGCATCTGGCACTTACTGGAGGTACCTGGTGGGCTAGTTGGCCCCCAGGGGCCCTCAGGATTGAAGAGGAATTAATTCTCCAACTTAAAATGCGCCACAGGGCGTGATTGCACACATCACCTCAGGCTCCGCCCCCTCCCTTCACCACTGTGGAAACACGCCCTGTGGCACATTTTAAGTTGGGGGATTAAGTCCCCTTGAATCCTGTGGGTCCGGCGGGTCCAACTAGCCCACCAGGTACCTCCAGTAAGCGCCACAGAGCTGTGTTGCAGAGAGGTGTAACAAGGGGCATGGCCTGGGCCACCTCTCTGCAACACAGCTCTGTGGCACTTAGTGGAGGTACCTGGTGGGCAAGTTGGCCCCCAGGGACCCTCAGGATTGAAGAGGAATTAATTCCCCAACTGAAAACACGCCACAGGGCGTGTTTGCACACATATCACCTCAGGCCCAGCCCCCTCCCTTCACCACTGTGCAAACGCGCCCCGTGGTGCGTTTTAAGTTGGGGGATTAATTCCCCATGAATACTGAGGGTCCCTGGGGTCAACTAGCCCACCAGGTACCTCCATTATGCGCCAGGGAGCTGAGTTGCAGAGAGGTGTTCAGAGGCCATGCCCCTTTTTACACCTCTCTGCAACGCAGCTCTGTGGCGCTTACTGGAGGTACCTGGTGGGCTAGGTGGCCCCCAGGGTCCCTCAGGATTGAAGAGGAATTAATTCCCCAACTTAAAACGTGCCACTGGGCGTGTTTGCACACATGTCACCTCAGGCCCCACTCCCTCCCTTCACCACTGTGCTAAGGCGCCCCGTGGTGCGTTTTAAGTTGGGGGATTAAGTCCCCTTGAATTCTGAGGGTCCCTGGGGTCCAACTAGCCCACTAGGTGCCTCCAGTAAGCGCCACAGAGCTGTGTTGCAGAGAGGTGTAAAAAGGGGCGTGGCCTCTGAACACCTCTCTGCAAGCAGCTCCTTGGCGCATACTGGAGCTTCCTGATGGAATAGTTGGCCCCCAGGGTCCCTCAGTATTCAAGGGGAATTAATTCCCCAACTTTAAACGCGATAGGGGGTGCGTTTGCTGAGTGTTGAGGGAGGGGGCGGGGCCTAGCCACAATGCCGGCTTTTTTACATTTTAGTTTTTTTAAGAAGGAGGGCTGTGTGGCCCCCCTTCTCTTGCCTTTTTTGTTCCCTGGGGACCCCATCCCCCAGGGCCTGGCCGACTTAAAAACAAAAAAATTAAATGGGAGGGCAGCTGCGTGGGCCCCCCTCCCGTGGCCAATTACGGCCCGGGGACCCCATCCCCTGGGGCATGGGCACACATATTGTTTTTTTATAGGAAGTGAGGCCTGCATGGCCCCCCTACTAAGGTCTCTATTTGCCCCGGGGACCCCATCCCTCGGGGCCCGCCTTTATTTATAAATTGTTTTGTGTGAGGGGAGCCGCGTGGCCGCCCCTCCCGGGCCACTTCTGGCCCTGGGGACCCCATCCCTTGGGGCCTGGCCATCCTTTTTTTATGTGAGGGGGGCTGTGTGGCCCCCCTCCTCAGGCCAAATATGGCCCCAGGGACCACTTCCCCCAGGGCCTGGCCTCTCCTTTTTTTTTAAATACACAGGGGAGGGGGTCCGCGTGGCTCCCCTCCCACGTCACTTCAAGCCCTGGGGACCCCATCTTCCGGGGCTGGCCCTCTCCTTTGGGGACCGTGGGGGGAGCCCCATGGCCCCACAGTCCCTGCCAGCTCCCCGCCTCCTGCGGGAGCCTGCTTTGCTTTTCCACATGGGGAGCTGCTAACATGCAGCTCCCCTTGTGGAAAAGCAATTTGCTTTGCTTCATTGAAGTGAGAGCAGGTTTCCCTGCTCTTGCTTCAATGAAGCAAAGCAGTTTGCAATGACAGGGCGGGAGCCGCGAGGCTCCTGCCCTTTCATTGCAAACAACAGTGCCCCGGGGAAGGGCACCCCAGGACACTACAGGAGCCGGCCCTCGGGGTGGCATTCCCCAGGGCCATCACTGGCTCCAGGAGGGGGGGCCACGTGGCCCCCCTTCCACTTAATGCAAAGCCCCGGTGGGTGGTGGTCAGTAATGGACCCCCAAATTTGAATTTTTTGGTGCCCCGGGGAGATGGCGGTCCCCGGAACGTGTGGGGGGGCTGAAGCCCCCACACACAGGTGTATTTATTTTTTATTAAAAAGCCCCAGGGGGTGGTGGTCCCCGGGGCAGCGGGGGGGCCGTATGCCCCCGCTAATTAATTAATAAGTGGGGTGGCGGTCCCTGGGGCTTGGGGGGCCTCCATGGCCCCCCACAGATTTAAACCGAAGCCCCGGGGGTAGTGGTCCCTGGGGCTGTGGGGGGGCTGCATGCACCCCTGCAAATATTTCTGAAAAGCCCTGGGGAGTGGCAGTTGCCTGGGCTGCGGGGGTCCCCCTGGGCCCCCGCAATTCTTTTTTAACATGCCCCCTGGACTTGACCCACCCGGGGTCTAAATAATAACATAGAATGTTTTTTTTATTTTTGCGGCCGGATCCGCGGATCCTCCGCGCATCTCGCCGATTTTTTTTTTTTAAATGTTTTTTTTGGTCCTTGGGGTCCTTGTGGGTCGTGTTTGTATTACTGTAATGCCCCTTCAATATTGAGGGTCCCAGAGGGCCAAGTAGCCCACCAGGTATCTTCAGTATGCGCCAGGGAGCTGCGTTGCAGACAGGTGTTCAGAGACCACGCCTCTTTTTACACCTCTCTGCAACGCAGCTCTGTGGTGCTTACTGGAGGTACCTAGTGGGCTAGTTTGACCCTAGGGACCCTTAGGATTCAAGGGGACTTAATCTCCCAACTTAGAATGGCCACAGGGCACGTTTACACAGTGGTGAAGGGAAGGGATGGGGCCTGAGGTGACGTGTGAAAATACGCCCTGTGGCGCGTTTTAAGTTGGGGAAATAATTCCCCTTCAATCCTGAAAGCCCCAGGGGGCCAACTAGTCCACCAGGTACTTCCAGTAAGCGCCACAGCGCTGTGTTTCAGAGAGGTGGCCCAGGCCGTGCCCCTTTTTACACCTCTCTGCAACGCAGCTCTGTGGCGCTTACTGGAGGTACCTAGTGGACTAGTTTGCTAGTTGGACCCAAGGGACACTCAAGATTCAAGGGGACTTTATCTCCCAACTTAAAATGGCCACAGGGTGCGTTTATACAGTTGTGAAGGGAGGGGATGGGGCCTGAGGTGACGTGTGAAAACACGCCCTGTGGCACGTTTTATGTTGGGGAAATAATTCCCCTTCAATCCTGAGGGCCCCTGGGGGCTAACTAGCCCACCAGGTGCTTCCAGTAAGCGCCACAGCTCTGTGTTTCAGAGAGGTGGCCCAGGCCGTGCCACTTTTTAAATCTCTCTGCAATGCAGCTCTGTGGCGCTTACTGGAGGCACCTAGTGGGCTAGTTTGCTAGTTGGACCCAAGGGACACTCAGGATTCAAGGGGACTTTATCTCCCAACTTAAAACGGACACAGGGTGCGTTTACTAAGGGTGGGCGTAGTGGGCGTAGTGGGGCTACGTGAAGCAGCACGTAGTGTGCCCAAATCTACGCACACTACGCGCTTCGCGTAGCCCCACTACGTGCCACCCACCTCCCACCCGCCATTCTTTTAAATATTATAAGCAATGAAAAATAAAGTAAAAGTAAGTCGACTTACCCGTAAGCGCGGCGTCTCCGGGGCTCCCTCTTTCAGTTTCTAATTTCTTCTGGCAAATGCGCATGCGCGGACGCCCGCGCATGCGCATTTCTCGCGAGAAATGCGCATGCGCGGGTGTCCGCGCATGCGCATTTGCCAGAAGAAATTAGAAACTGAAAGAGGGAGCCCCGGAGACGCCGCGCTTACGGGTAAGTCGACTTACTTTACTTTATTTTTCATTGCTCATATATTTAAAAGAAGGGCGGGCGGGAGGTGGGTGGCGGGTGGCAAGCAGCTACGCTTCGCCCTCGGCGTGTGCGTAGCGCTGCCCTGCTTCGCCTACTTCGGAAAGTGCGAAGCAGGCAGCGCTACGTACACTACGTGGGCGAAGCGTAGTGCTACGCCCGGGGTTAGCGTTTACACAGTGGTGAAGGGAGGGGATGGGGCCTGAGGTGACGTGTGAAAACACGCCCTGTGGTGCATTTTAAGTTGGGGAAATAATTCCCTTTCAATCCGGATGGCCCCTGGGGGCTAACTAGCCCACCAGGTGCTTCTAGTAAGCGCCACTGCGCTGTGTTTCAGAGAGGTGGCCCAGGCCGTGCCCCTTTTTACACCTCTCTGCAACGCAGCTCTGTGGCGCTTTCTGGAGGTCCCTAGTGGGCTACTAGGATCCTAGGGACACTCAGGATTCAATCTCCCAAATTAAAACGGACACAGGGCGCGTTTACACAGTGGTGAAGGGAGGGGATGGTGTAGGAAAGTGGCTCCCCATATACCGGACCAAAGTAAGGTACAGTGTGTATACAGTCCCCAGTCCCCAGAGGTTTGGCAGAGGTTAAAGTTAGATATAACCTTACTCTCTAAAGTGGTAGCTTGGTCGAGCAGTAAGCCAGTTCAGAGGACAGTGTAAAGCATTTGTTGTACACACTCAGTCAGCATATGGTCTCACACACTCAAGAACTGAACTCTAGGCCAATTGTTTTGTATCAAAAGATATAGTTGTTTTATTTTAGAACCAACAAGGTATCAAAATATATTTTCTCAGTATGAGTGACTTTAGTTAAATAGGCAATAGACTTTTTGAATGCAATAGTTACAGTTTGTTGCAATAGGCAACACAATTTCAAACACAATGCAACATTGAGCTCAATGGGAATTTCTGGTTAAATGCAATTAGTTACCTTGTAGATTACTTTTCTAACCACAGGACTGGATCCTAGATTCAGTCCCGGGACATGAGCTGTAAACGGGTTAAGTAAAAGCGTTTTGGTTACAGTGGTGATTTTTAAGGAATATTATTGTATTTTAAAAGTTGACACTTGGAAACTTTTTCAGTTGGAATTACCAATGTTATCCTATGGAAGGAAATTCAATTTACAGGTAAAGTATGTTCACGTTACTTTTGTAATCCAGTGCTGGACTCCTAGGTTCAGCACTGGGACCTCTATCTAAAACAGGCAAGTAATTCCGTTTTTATCGTTGTCACGATTTTTAGAGAATATTTGTAAGTTTTGATGGAGCGCAAAAACCTTGGTAACGGTGAAAGCAAAACCCGTACCGGTATCCTCTCTACGTCACAGACCCAACGTCACACTAACTCATTCTCACATGCAGTCATTGGTGGAGCCCATTACACCAATACTCAAACTAACCTTTCACAGGTCTGCTCGCAGATGGACGGATGAGCGGTTCAAGCGCTCGACATGTGGGGGAACACCATGTAACTTATAGGGAAAGAAAAGTTAATTTACAAAATATACATCAATACCCCTTCCACCTACAGATCTCAATCCTGAACATCAAGGCACTCCTCCCACGTGGCCAATGGACCAAATAGTTGGATTGGTTGATGGTGATCTAGAACCAGATAAAACACATTTCAAGATTTAGATCTTACCTTTCTTAATAAACCACAAACTCAATTCTTGTTAATCAATATCTGTTTCTCTAAAATTTCTCAAAAAGTTAGGTTTGCATTGAAAAGTTTATATCAAATTTCAAGTAAATCGCAGAACATCATATTGACCTAATCTGGCTATCTGAAGTCCTCTAAATCATTAGGTCTGCATACACAGATCTGTCGTCATTCGTTTAAAGTTCAGAGTCCTTTGCTCAGCACGCTACAGTCTCAAAGAATCGGTTAAGACCAGAGACGTGCAAGCATCTGTCAGTGCCCATAGAATTAGGAAAAGTTCGCAGTCATCAGGTAATTGGGCAGCGTCTGGACCATCTAGGATTCAGGAAAACGCAGCAGTCGCCCTAAGTAGTAGAGTTCGCGTAGCGTCACCGTCGTCGTCATCGGAAAGAGCGATCGATTGAGAGCTTCTCTTTTCTACCGTGTTTTTTTAGAATAAAATCAGAGCAATAAGATACATTTCATAAGTTATAGTACGGTCATGATTGACTGGTTGCGATCGTCCGATAGAGTCTTTTTGGAATATTGGTACAGTTCAAGGGGTGTTGTCACACGTCCAATTAATGTCGGTCCGTTCTGGTTTGTTGTGGAAGTCCATTGCCTTTCGTCTTGGCTGTCATCCCACAGTGACCTTGTTTGAGAACACGAAGATCAGGGTTCACGACGAGATCTAGAAGACTTTGTCGCTCCTGCGCACTTCACTCCATGCCTCATGGGATAGTGGCCACTTCGTCGTGTCGGTGGCCATTTTGGGATTTAGGCCCAAACGCCAACTTAAGCAAAACAAACACAAAAGAGTAATTAATGCGTAGAAATAATAAATCTAATGTTAACCCCTTACTAATCCCTCTATGTGTTTGTATTTATCTAGTGTATAGCAACATTTAAAGCATTTATATTCACCCTTTTGGTCCTCCTCTTGGGCAACATTACAAAGACATCACAAAGCAACATATATCATGCAGTATTCTATTTATTACATATACTACTGTTAGTATGCGAACGGTTTTTAGTCATAAAGGTTATTTAGCCATGCATTATGCAATCCGAAGTGTAATTTGATATTAGTAGTGTTGGTTTAGTATTCATGCAAATTCATTTAATAATATTATAATCAGTAGATTATTCAATTAGTATTTTCACGCAGAATGGGAGAGGTATACAAAAGGTTGTACTACCCGCTCCATCAATCCTCCCTTTGGTGATTTTATCACCACACCATTAAAATTTTGTATCAGATTGTCAAGAAAGTGAAATGAATTATTTTAGTTAATTTACATTCTGTTTCCCCAATTTCTTCTCTTCCAGCTGTTTTATACATGCGTTCTTTCATCTCTTCTAATTCTACTTCTTCAAATTCCCTCTCTTGTCTCTTATTCTGCATTCTTTTCAAATTTTCTCTTTTTAACTTTTTCTGTATTTTCTTTCTTTTATGACACAAACAAACTAATCTTAGAATTAATACTATAAAAATCACACAGGTTAATGGAAATAAGATTCTACCTATAAAGGTACTACCTAATATTATTAGGAAATCTTTAATAGAAGTAAGTTTCTTCCCAATCTTTTCCCAAACACTTTCAACCTCCAGTAGTGTAATTTCCTCATGCAATTCAGTTATATTTTTGATATACATTTTTTAGATCTTTTCTTTCGTCGGGAATGTAAGTGCAACAATGTTGAACTTTCAGCATTCCACAGACTCCACTCTCTTTTGCCAATAATATATCAAGGGCAAGTCGATTTTGCATCACCATAGCACGCATGGCAACCATTTCAGTATTTACCAATAAAAATCCTCCAGCGGTGCTTGTTGACAAGCGATCCACTACTGTTGATAGTTTTCTAATTTTGTGTGCATTCAGAGATATTCCCACTGCTGGTATCAATGCTTCAAAAATGTTTCCTACAATTTCTGACCAAGATTCTCTTTTCCTACGAGCTAATAGACTACCTAACTTATGTACACCATCTTCTCCTCTTCCCATGTGAAACATCTTTGGAAAGACCAGACCTACATAACATGTGCCATACCAATGGTCTGGCAAACGATAATATGCCTTGTTCCCGCAGATAAAATATAACCCAGGAAAAACTGGATCATTTCTTCCTTTAAATCCCCATCCACCCATGATTCGGTATGGATCATGGCACTCACTGCTACCTACAAAGTAATTATCATATGCAGTTTGATTCCTTCTAATACACAACTTCCCTTTCTGGGGCCAATCTAAAGCCATAGTTGGACTAGCTTCTCCCTTCAAGTGTTTTTCCATTTCGACATCCCAGACTGTCTTTTCCTCTTTTCTCTCAGATGCTTTCTTTTGCATTTTCAATCTCCTTTCTTCAACCATATCTAAGAACGTCTTTTCTTCTTTCTTTAAACTGCAAGTCAAATTATTCCTAAATATATATTCTAATGTTAATTCCTTAGTTTCTAAGAAAAAATCACCTAAGACCTTTGCAGGCTTTACTTTATTTAATTTGTTAATTGCACGTACTTGTGAAACTACGTTATCTACATCTGAAAAATAGTATTCTAACTTCCCTATTTGATAAAACAGACTAGCTATTATACTACATGTTATTCCATATGTTACTGGGAGGTGATGATAGGTCACTCCCTACGATACAGATGCAGGTAACTGCATACAAACGTAGCAATCCCTCACATCCATTGTCTTTACATATTCGTACAAAAGTTTTGAAAACATATTGTTAGAGAAATCATTTATAAACCAGTCTTTATGTAGATAGTTTCTATCTATTCTAGTTGGATATACTTTCTGAACCTTCTCTATATTAGTTTTATTTTCACTATGTCCTTCTATTGTATCTATTGTGACTTTAAATGAAATCAGTAATGCTAACACACTCCATAGAAGCATTAGTAATCCTGTACAACAACAACACATTTTAAGCCATCTCTTTAAAAATACACATTTAGCTTTTCTACTTTCTGTGTTTGCCATTTTCACAAAATGATCAGTGTCTTTTGACTTAGCATCTTCTACTTCACAACTAGTTTTGTCTAACCCAAGGCTCTAAGCACCTACTTGGTTCTATCTGTTATGTCTTTTCCAATATTCTATTTTCTTTCCATTAGCAGTACTTTTGTCTTGTTTAGATTAGCATTTGATAATTTTTCACTTTTCTTTCGTAATCTTGATACAGAACTTCCTGAACATCCATTTCTTCTCTAATATCGGACAAGATAACTTTCAGGATTTCCGATTCTTCGTCTTCCTCAACCACTTCCGGTACAGTCACCTCTGGATTTTCTTGGCTGTCCGCCTCTTCTTTTATTTCAGGCGGGGTCACATAAGACCATTCTGGCGACTTATACTTCTGGTTGGGCTTTCTCGTTCTTTTGTTTTCCTCTGCTGTTGTTATTTTCTCATTTTTCAACTTATCTTGACTTGATGCTTCATTCACCTGCTCTGCTCTTGGTGAATTCACTCGTGTCAGTCGATATCTTAATCTCTTTATCTTATTAGGCCAGATTTCATCTATTGCTGGTTTTTTCGATTTATTTCCTTTATCATTCTTTTCAGCTCTCCATGCTCTTTTTCTCAGGACTCGACCTTCTGGTACTTCCTCATCACTTTCCTCTGATTCTGTTTCAACTTGCTTTTTGCTTTCAGTTATTCCTCTTTCCACCACTTCTTTTATTTTCCCTACTTCTGTCCCTCCTCGTGTTTCTTGCACAATATCTTCCTGCTGACTAACTGTCCCTTCTTCTAACTGGATGTTAGAATTCCCTACAGCTCCTCGGGGGTCTTCCGCAAGGATCTTTCCCTCACTTTCTGTATCTAGTAACTGTTCATCTATTTTTGTTACTCTAGGTGGAATTTCTCACAGTTTTTCATCAGGAACTTCCTTATCAATAACTCCTTTGATTGTCTCTTCACTGCTTTTCTCTTTTCCCGAGCATACCGGTGTTTGTTCACTCTCTGAGTCAGAGCTGGTATCAGAAATCTGTAATCTTCTTCTCAAGAGAATATTTTCTGGGGCAACGGTCAAACTTGGTTCTGACTCCCCCCTTTCAAGATTTTCTCTTGTTCTTACTTCCTCAGTATCCGATTCAGAGCTACTTTCTGACTCATCATAATATTCTCGTTCTTGATTATCCACTGGATTTGGTATTCTCAGTGTGTGACTAGCATGAATCCAATTCTTGACCCCAGCACACTTCACAGCTGTGGTTGTAGTCAAAATCACTTGTCGGGGTTTTCCCCAACGTGGGACCAGACAGTTTCTTCTTCTGTGTACTTTGATTCTCACCCAGTCTCCTGGGCTCAGATCATGAGCTTGCTTCTTTTCAAGGGTGGTGGCATCCGCTCCAAACTGATGAAACACAGAATGAACTGCGTCAGCCAGCCCCTTACAGTAATCCAACACCAAGTCATCAGATATAGGCAACAGCTTGTTGACTGGTATGAATACATGGCGCATTGCTCTTCCCATGATTATTTCATGTGGACTCAAACCCGTTGTTCTATCTGGAATTGCTCTAATAGTCATGAGTACCCGCGGCAAGACATCAGGCCATTTCAAACCTGTGGCCAAACACATTTTTCCCAATCGGTTTTTAATAGTGCCATTCATTTGTTCCACCATACCAGAAGCCTCTGGGTGATAGGCACAATGTAGTTTCTGTTGTACATTCAATGCTTCACAAATCAATTTCATGATATCAATATGGAAATGCTTTCCTCTATCTGATTCAATTGTAACTGGGAACCCGAATCTAGGGATGAATTCCCTCAAGAGCAGTTTTGCTACAGTCATTTCATCACTCCTTCTTGTGGGATATGCTTCTACCCATCTAGAAAACAAGCAGACCATTACTAGAACATACCTCAACCTATTACAAGGCGGCATTTCAATGAAATCAATCTGCATTCTGGTGAAAGCTCCTCCTTCTCGACCTATCGTTCCTAGACTCACTACTGTTTTTCTTCCAGGATTGAACTGCTGACATATAAGGTATCTTTGACAAAGACTCTCAGCTACAAGTCTAAATTTTGCATTGTACCACGTTTGCTTGAAGGACCGTATCATCGCGTCCCTCCCTATGTGTCCCTGTCCATGATACATCCGTGCCATGGCAGATATCATGCTATCAGGCATGACTGGTATTCCATCTCGATAAACCCACACATGGTCTGTTTCGCTGGGTGCACATCCTGCTTTTACCCACTGTCTCATTTCCTCATCCCCTGCCTCTTCCTGCAATTGCCTCACTTCTTCCCAGGTACCCACAATGTTAGTAAACATTAGAGGTAAATAATTAATTTCCCTCTCTTTAGCCCTGTTCACTGAGTTCTGATTTCTAGCCCAATATTGGGCCACATCATTGGCATATTTATTTCCTACCGCGATGTAATCAGCGGTTTGCTTATGAGCAGCACACTTCACAACAGCCAACTGCTTTGGCAGCTGTATCGCCTCAAGCAACTTCCCAACCACTTCAGCATTCTTTATAGGAGTTCCACTTGAAGTCAGAAATCCTCTCTGCAGCCATATCTGGCCAAAATCATGCACAACACCAAAACCATACTATCATTTTTTACAGTCACTCTCACATTCTTTCCAATCTTGCATGCTCTTGTTAAAGCTATCAGTTCAGCAACCTGAGCTGATTTCACTCCCTTCAGGTAAGATGCTTCCATTACTGCTGCAACTGCGCACACTGCATATGCTGCACTCAGATTTCCTTCGTCTGTTCTCAAACATGATCCATCTACAAACATCACAAAGTCACTCTCAGACAAGGGTACATCGTTTATATCAGGACGTGGTTTGGTACAGAAATCCAATACATCCAAACAATCGTGATCCACTTCATCCCTGACTTCAAAATTTTCAGCATCAGGCAGTAGCGTTGAAGGATTCACATTCAAGCATCTCGCAAGGCTCACATTCGTTGCACCTAATATGACTTTCTCATACTTAGTCAGCCGACTATGTGTCATGAATTGAGTGCGATTCCTTGTTAAAAGGATTGCCACATCATGAGGTACATACACTCGTACCGGATGTCCCATCACAATTCCCTCCCTCTGTTCCAGACTCTTACAAATGACAGCTACTGCTTTCAAACAACCTGGCAAGGCTACAGCTACAGGATCTAGCATAGCTGAGAAATATGCAATTGGTCTTCTCAATTTTCCATGTTTCTGTATCAATACAGAGAGTGCACATCCATTCCTCTCACTACAGTACAACTCGAACTCCTTCTCATAATCAGGCATTCCTAACGCTGGCGCTTCACACAAACTGTCTCTCAATTTCTTAAATGCTGCAAGTTCTTCCCTATCTAAGTCAATGGGATCTCTCACATCACTTCTCGTCAGACGTACCAAAGGTTTTGCGATCAGGGAAAAGTTACTTATCCACTGCCGACAATATCCATCCATTCCAAGAAACATCCTCACTTCTCTTTGCGTCATTGGGGCTCTCATTCCTTTTATTATCCGGATTCTGTCTGTTGTTATTTTCCTCAATCCCTTTTCAATTTTGTGACCCAAATATTGTACTTATTTCTGACAAAATTGCAATTTCGATGGCGACACTTTAAGTCCTCCATCTGCCAAATGATTTAACAATGCTATGGTGTCCATTACACAGGCTTCTCGAGTTTTCGATGCCACAAGCAGGTCATTGATATATTGAACTAGCACTGAATTCTCGGGCATTTCCAAATTTTCCAAAGACTTTTTCAATATCTGATTAAATATCGAGGGGCTTTCTGTATACCCCTGTGGGATGCGGCACCAAGCCAAAATACGTTCGCCAAAACGGAACGCAAAAAGTTGCTGGCTATCATGGTGCAACGGGATGGAAAAGAAAGTGTGACATAAGTCAATTACTGTGTACCATCACAGATGGATTCAGTACAATAGGACAGCACGACACTACAATTTTGTTTATCTTACTCAAGAAGAGAGTAAGAAGATCTAGAAGACTTTGTCGCTCCTGCGCACTTCACTCCATGCCTCATGGGATAGTGGCCACTTCGTCGTGTCGTGTCGGTGGCCATTTTGGGATTTAGGCCCAAACGCCAACTTAAGCAAAACAAACACAAAAGAGTAATTAATGCATAGAAATAATAAATCTAATGTTAACCCCTTACTAATCCCTCTATGTGTTTGTATTTATCTAGTGTATAGCACCATTTAAAGCATTTATATTCACCCTTTTGGTCCTCCTCTTGGGCAACATTACAAAGACATCACAAAGCAACATATATCATGCAGTATTCTATTTATTACATATACTACTCTTAGTATGCGTACGGTTTTTAGTCATAAAGGTTATTTAGCCATGCATTATGCAATCCGAAGTGTAATTTGATATTAGTAGTGTTGGTTTAGTATTCATGCAAATTCATTTAATAATATTATAATCAGTAGATTATTCAATTAGTATTTTCACGCAGAATGGGAGAGGTATACAAAAGATTGTACTACCCGCTCCATCAATCCTCCCTTTGGTGATTTTATCACCACACCATTAAAATTTTGTATCAGATTGTCAAGAAAGTGAAATGAATTATTTTAGTTAATTTACATTCTGTTTCCCCAATTTCTTCTCTTCCAGCTGTTTTATACATGCTTTCTTTCATCTCTTCTAATTCTACTTCTTCAAATTCCCTCTCTTGTCTCTTATTCTGCATTCTTTTCAAATTTTCTCTTTTTAACTTTTTCTGTATTTTCTTTCTTTTATGACACAAACAAACTAATCTTAGAATTAATACTATAAAAATCACACAGGTTAATGGAAATAAGATTCTACCTATAAAGGTACTACCTAATATTATTAGGAAATCTTTAATAGAAGTAAGTTTCTTCCCAATCTTTTCCCAAACACTTTCAACCTCCAGTAGTGTAATTTCCTCATGCAATTCAGTTATATTTTTGATATACATTTTTTAGATCTTTTCTTTCGTCGGGAATGTAAGTGCAACAATGTTGAACTTTCAGCATTCCACAGACTCCACCCTCTTTTGCCAATAATATATCAAGGGCAAGTCGATTTTGCATCACCATAGCACGCATGGCAACCATTTCAGTATTTACCAATAAAAATCCTCCAGCGGTGCTTGTTGACAAGCGATCCACTACTGTTGATAGTTTTCTAATTTTGTGTGCATTCAGAGATATTCCCACTGCTGGTATCAATGCTTCAAAAATGTCTCCTACAATTTCTGACCAAGATTCTCTTTTCCTACGAGCTAATAGACTACCTAACTTATGTACACCATCTTCTCCTCTTCCCATGTGAAACATCTTTGGAAAGACCAGACCTACATAACATGTGCCATACCAATGGTCTGGCAAACGATAATATGCCTTGTTCCCGCAGATAAAATATAACCCAGGAAAAACTGGATCATTTCTTCCTTTAAATCCCCATCCACCCATGATTCGGTATGGATCATGGCACTCACTGCTACCTACAAAGTAATTATCATATGCAGTTTGATTCCTTCTAATACACAACTTCCCTTTCTGGGGCCAATCTAAAGCCATAGTTGGACTAGCTTCTCCCTTCAAGTGTTTTTCCATTTCGACATCCCAGACTGTCTTTTCCTCTTTTCTCTCAGATGCTTTCTTTTGCATTTTCAATCTCCTTTCTTCAACCATATCTAAGAACGTCTTTTCTTCTTTCTTTAAACTGCAAGTCAAATTATTCCTAAATATATATTCTAATGTTAATTCCTTAGTTTCTAAGAAAAAATCACCTAAGACCTTTGCAGGCTTTACTTTATTTAATTTGTTAATTGCACGTACTTGTGAAACTACGTTATCTACATCTGAAAAATAGTATTCTAACTTCCCTATTTGGTAAAACAGACTAGCTATTATACTACATGTTATTCCATATGTTACTGGGAGGTGATGATAGGTCACTCCCTCCGATACAGATGCAGGTAACTGCATACAAACGTAGCAATCCCTCACATCCATTGTCTTTACATATTCGTACAAAAGTTTTGAAAACATATTGTTAGAGAAATCATTTATAAACCAGTCTTTATGTAGATAGTTTCTATCTATTCTAGTTGGATATACTTTCTGAACCTTCTCTATATTAGTTTTATTTTCACTATGTCCTTCTATTGTATCTATTGTGACTTTAAATGAAATCAGTAATGCTAACACACTCCATAGAAGCATTAGTAATCCTGTACAACAACAACACATTTTAAGCCATCTCTTTAAAAATACACATTTAGCTTTTCTACTTTCTGTGTTTGCCATTTTCACAAAATGATCAGTGTCTTTTGACTTAGCATCTTCTACTTCACAACTAGTTTTGTCTAACCCAAGGCTCTAAGCACCTACTTGGTTCTATCTGTTATGTCTTTTCCAGTATTCTATTTTCTTTCCATTAGCAGTAGTTTTGTCTTGTTTAGATTAGCATTTGATAATTTTTCACTTTTCTCTCGTAATCTTGATACAGAACTTCCTGAACATCCATTTCTTCTCTAATATCGGACAAGATAACTTTCAGGATTTCCGATTCTTCGTCTTCCTCAACCACTTCCGGTACAGTCACCTCTGGATTTTCTTGGCTGTCCGCCTCTTCTTTTATTTCAGGCGGGGTCACATAAGACCATTCTGGCGACTTATACTTCTGGTTGGGCTTTCTCGTTCTTTTGTTTTCCTCTGCTGTTGTTATTTTCTCATTTTTCAACTTATCTTGACTTGATGCTTCATTCACCTGCTCTGCTCTTGGTGAATTCACTCGTGTCAGTCGATATCTTAATCTCTTTATCTTATTAGGCCAGATTTCATCTATTGCTGGTTTTTTCGATTTATTTCCTTTATCATTCTTTTCAGCTCTCCATGCTCTTGTTCTCAGGACTCGACCTTCTGGTACTTCCTCATCACTTTCCTCTGATTCTGTTTCAACTTGCTTTTTGCTTTCAGTTATTCCTCTTTCCACCACTTCTTTTATTTTCCCTACTTCTGTCCCTCCTCGTGTTTCTTGCACAATATCTTCCTGCTGACTAACTGTCCCTTCTTCTAACTGGATGTTAGAATTCCCTACAGCTCCTCGGGGGTCTTCCGCAAGGATCTTTCCCTCACTTTCTGTATCTAGTAACTGTTCATCTATTTTTGTTACTCTAGGTGGAATTTCTCACAGTTTTTCATCAGGAACTTCCTTATCAATAACTCCTTTGATTGTCTCTTCACTGCTTTTCTCTTTTCCCGAGCATACCGGTGTTTGTTCACTCTCTGAGTCAGAGCTGATATCAGAAATCTGTAATCTTCTTCTCAAGAGAATATTTTCTGGGGCAACGGTCAAACTTGGTTCTGACTCACCCCTTTCAAGATTTTCTCTTGTTCTTACTTCCTCAGTATCCGATTCAGAGCTACTTTCTGACTCATCATAATATTCTCGTTCTTGATTATCCACTGGATTTGGTATTCTCAGTGTGTGACTAGCATGAATCCAGTTCTTGACCCCAGCACACTTCACAGCTGTGGTTGTAGTCAAAATCACTTGTCGGGGTTTTCCCCAACGTGGGACCAGACAGTTTCTTCTTCTGTGTACTTTGATTCTCACCCAGTCTCCTGGGCTCAGATCATGAGCTTGCTTCTTTTCAAGGGTGGTAGCATCCGCTCCAAACTGATGAAACACAGAATGAACTGCGTCAGCCAGCCCCTTACAGTAATCCAACACCAAGTCATCAGATATAGGCAACAGCTTGTTGACTGGTATGAATACATGGCGCATTGCTCTTCCCATGATTATTTCATGTGGACTCAAACCCGTTGTTCTATCTGGAATTGCTCTAATAGTCATGAGTACCCGCGGCAAGACATCAGGCCATTTCAAACCTGTGGCCAAACACATTTTTCCCAATCGGTTTTTAATAGTGCCATTCATTTGTTCCACCATACCAGAAGCCTCTGGGTGATAGGCACAATGTAGTTTCTGTTGTACATTCAATGCTTCACAAATCAATTTCATGATCTCAATATGGAAATGCTTTCCTCTATCTGATTCAATTGTAACTGGGAACCCGAATCTAGGGATGAATTCCCTCAAGAGCAGTTTTGCTACAGTCATTTCATCACTCCTTCTTGTGGGATATGCTTTTACCCATCTAGAAAACAAGCAGACCATTACTAGAACATACCTCAACCTATTACAAGGCGGCATTTCAATGAAATCAATCTGCATTCTGGTGAAAGCTCCTCCTTCTCGACCTATCGTTCCTAGACTCACTACTGTTGTTCTTCCAGGATTGAACTGCTGACATATAAGGTATCTTTGACAAAGACTCTCAGCTACAAGTCTAAATTTTGCATTGTACCACGTTTGCTTGAAGGACCGTATCATCGCGTCCCTCCCTATGTGTCCCTGTCCATGATACATCCGTGCCATGGCAGATATCATGCTATCAGGCATGACTGGTATTCCATCTCGATAAACCCACACATGGTCTGTTTCGCTGGGTGCACATCCTGCTTTTACCCACTGTCTCATTTCCTCATCTCCTGCCTCTTCCTGCAATTGCCTCACTTCTTCCCAGGTACCCACAATGTTAGTAAACATTAGAGGTAAATAATTCATTTCCCTCTCTTTAGCCCTGTTCACTGAGTTCTGATTTCTAGCCCAATATTGGGCCACATCATTGGCATATTTATTTCCTACCGCGATGTAATCAGCGGTTTGCACATGAGCAGCACACTTCACAACAGCCAATTGCTTTGGCAGCTGTATCGCCTCAAGCAACTTCCCAACCACTTCAGCATTCTTTATAGGAGTTCCACTTGAAGTCAGAAATCCTCTCTGCAGCCATATCTGGCCAAAATCATGCACAACACCAAAACCATACTATCATTTTTTACAGTCACTCTCACATTCTTTCCAATCTTGCATGCTCTTGTTAAAGCTATCAGTTCAGCAACCTGAGCTGATTTCACTCCCTTCAGGTAAGATGCTTCCATTACTGCTGCAACTGCGCACACTGCATATGCTGCACTCAGATTTCCTTCGTCTGTTCTCAAACATGATCCATCTACAAACATCACAAAGTCACTCTCAGACAAGGGTACATCGTTTATATCAGGACGTGGTTTGGTACAGAAATCCAATACATCCAAACAATCGTGATCCACTTCATCCCTGACTTCAAAATTTTCAGCATCAGGCAATAGCGTTGAAGGATTCACATTCAAGCATCTCGCAAGGCTCACATTCGTTGCACCTAATATGACTTTCTCATACTTAGTCAGCCGACTATGTGTCATGAATTGAGTGCGATTCCTTGTTAAAAGGATTGCCACATCATGAGGTACATACACTCGTACCGGATGTCCCATCACAATTCCCTCCCTCTGTTCCAGACTCTTACAAATGGCAGCTACTGCTTTCAAACAACCTGGCAAGGCTACAGCTACAGGATCTAGCATAGCTGAGAAATATGCAATTGGTCTTCTCAATTTTCCATGTTTCTGTATCAATACAGAGAGTGCACATCCATTCCTCTCACTACAGTACAACTCGAACTCCTTCTCATAATCAGGCATTCCTAACGCTGGCGCTTCACACAAACTGTCTCTCAATTTCTTAAATGCTGCGAGTTCTTCCCTATCTAAGTCAATGGGATCTCTCACATCACTTCTCGTCAGACGTACCAAAGGTTTTGCGATCAGGGAAAAGTTACTTATCCACTGCCGACAATATCCATCCATTCCAAGAAACATCCTCACTTCTCTTTGCGTCATTGGGGCTCTCATTCCTTTTATTATCCGGATTCTGTCTGTTGTTATTTTCCTCAATCCCTTTTCAATTTTGTGACCCAAATATTGTACTTATTTCTGACAAAATTGCAATTTCGATGGCGACACTTTAAGTCCTCCATCTGCCAAATGATTTAACAATGCTATGGTGTCCATTACACAGGCTTCTCGAGTTTTCGATGCCACAAGCAGGTCATTGATATATTGAACTAGCACTGAATTCTCGGGCATTTCTAAATTTTCCAAAGACTTTTTCAATATCTGATTAAATATCGAGGGGCTTTCTGTATACCCCTGTGGGATGCGGCACCAAGCCAAAATACGTTCGCCAAAACGGAATGCAAAAAGTTGCTGGCTATCATGGTGCAACGGGATGGAAAAGAAAGTGTGACATAAGTCAATTACTGTGTACCATCACAGATGGATTCGGTACAATAGGACAGCACGACACTACAATTTTGTTTATCTTACTCAAATCCTGCACTATCCTGAACTTCCCGTTAGGCTTTTTCAGTCCCATAATTGGTGAATTACATGGACTACTCATTATTTCTATCCAAATTCCTTGTTTAATAATTTTCTCAATTATAGGGGTAACTCCTTCAATTATCTCTGTTGTCAATTTATATTGAGGAACATTTGGGTAGCTTATTCCTTCCTTCACTGTTACTTTTACTAGATCCACATTTCTCATCAATCCTACATCCTCTCCTGTAAAATCCCAAACTTCTGCTTTCGCTGTCTGTTTCAATTCTTTTGGTAGTTTGTCAGGGTTAAATACAGCATATGCTTCAGTAATCTCAGTTTCCATATTAGCCATAGTCATTTTATACAGTACGTCTTCATCAGTGGTGTCAAGTGCTATACCATCAGGGGTACAAAATATAGTGCAATTCATTTTGCACAACAGGTCTCGTCCTAATAGGTTTACAGGACTTGAATCGCACACAACAAAGTGGTGCATTTCAGAAAATTTCCCTATATAGACTTTTACTGGTTCTGTGAGATACGTTTTGATTTGTCTGTTGGATACTCCAACCACTTGGATTGTTTTATCCGAGAGAGGAAGATTCTTAACATCAGCTTACCTAACAGTTGATCGAGTAGCACCAGTATCTACTAGAAAAGTAATATTTTCATCATTTACCTTTCCATCCACAAAAGGGCCTGTCTGGTCTACTTCTAGAGTTGCGCCAAGTACACACTCTTCTTCCTCCCTTCGGCACCGTCAATAACCTTCTTCTGACTCACTCTCATCGCGTTGTAGCCAATACTGCGAAACAGCGCTAGCGCGCGGCATCTTAGTTGCCTGTTCTTCGTTGTAGAATCCTGTCTCATTATTGTATTTCTGTGAAATTACGCTCTGTGGAATAGGCGGTTTTGGCACCTAATTCTGTTGGGTAACAACCTGCTGCTGTCACTGGGGTTGACCACTCACCTCTTTGTGCACCTGCGGATTCAATGATGCATTATCACCATTAGTATTCGGGGGAAATTTACACTCAGATTTCCAGTGCCCTATTCTTCCGCAATTATGACATGGCCATTTCTTTTTGGCTTCCTCAATATTGAACTGTCCTTTTCTTTTTCCAGTATTAAATCTAGGTTTTGGTCCTGTACCATTTCTTTGTTCAATCAATTGTGCTTCCTGTCTTTCTGCCACCTATACTTGTGCCCACAATGCCTTTTCTTTTAATTTACACTGCTAAGCCTCAATTTCATCACTAAAATACTTTGCATGTCTCAATACTTCATCTATTTTCTTGTTTTGCCAATTCACTGTATGCTGCTTAATCATTTCACTAATTTCAGGGCGTAGTCCATTTACAAATCTGTATACAAAATGACAAATCCTTTTCACTCGAATTTTCGTCACCACTAAATTGCTTAAAGGCAAGAATTAACCTTTCGTAGTATGCATGCACTGACTCCTTAGCTTCTTGATGAGTTCGGTCTATTTTTACCCAATCAGTCTCTTTGGGAGGTACTTTGTTTTTCAAAAAGGCGATTACCTGTTCATATTTTTTCATCACCTCTGGATCAGGGGCACCTGTCTTTGGATCTCTAGGGTATTTTTTTGTAGGCCAGTCTATCACTATTTTGCACTCTGTCCATAAATCTGCTGGTACTATTATGTCAAAAATCAATCCTCAAAACTTTTGATAATTTTACAAATCTGTCCACTTGTCTATACCACTCGACTGGCTTCTCGCGTAGTCGAGGGAAATCATTGGTAAATGACAAAATATCTTGCC
This sequence comes from Triturus cristatus, assembly GCF_964204655.1. Lineage (NCBI taxonomy): Eukaryota > Metazoa > Chordata > Amphibia > Caudata > Salamandridae > Triturus > Triturus cristatus. The sequence goes on along the minus strand of NC_140590.1, from coordinate 80,579,489 downwards.
TAGTCCAAGGAACATGTACATATCCTCCTCCTGGAATTTCTCATAGGGCATTCTGTCACTATCTTTTCCTTTTCTCTTACGGGGAAAGCTGCAAACCTTTTCTCTGAGGCATCATCTCACTTTTTAAACCACCTACTTCTCCATTTATCCACATCTCCCCATTTTCTCAACAAAAGGATTATGTCTTTAATCTGGATTATCCGTCCTGTGGTATTCAAATTTTTAATATCCTTCTCAGTAAAATCTACTCGATGTGGTTTTTGTAAAGTCTTTACCTTTTCAATGTATATACCCATTTCATTTGCTACTTCCTCTAGTCTTTCATGTAGATTCTTTGCTCTCCAAGTTATACTTTTGCACAAAAAGAGTAATTCTTAATCTTGATAGGATTTTAATTTTTCTGTGGGGATAGTCCCTACTATTAATTCTTCCAAAACCATTCTTAATTTGGCCACATCTATAGATTGAGATTCTCTGTCTTTTCTCTGTATGCTCCTTAACCATTCACTTAATTCTTCAGACTTAGGGCCTACTGGTTTTTCCAAATTGCTTCTTTCTGAGTCTCTTGGGATTTCTGATATGGAATCTGTAGTCATTATCAATTTCTCAACTAAATGCTACCAGATTTTTAGGCGTACTCTGTTCTGAGGTACTTACTGTTTGCCTCCATGGGTTCTCTTCTGAATTTATACTTGACCTTTCTGTCTGTTTATTACTGTTATAAGGGACCGTTAAACAATGTTCATTATCCTTTTGTTTATCAAAAATAGGCATTACTGGACCTATAGTTACGGGAACAGTTACGGCTTCTAAGTTTTTAGTCAATTCCCTAATCTTTTCAGTTAACTCTAAAGTTGTTTTTGCTAATTCTGCTGAATTTTCACTACTTACCTTACTATCCTGTTTTCTCTCTATTTATCTGAAAGAATTACTTTTCCCCAATTCTTGGGGTACTTGTTCAGTCTTAATGCTTCTCAAAGTCTATCTCATTGGGGCACTTGGTGTTAACAAGTCAGAATCTGGTTGATACGGGGGTGGATTTTTATAAAACATGTCGCCGAGAACATCATCCTCCGATTCATTTACTCCATACCCTCCTGTTTCTATATTATGTCTTTTTTCCGTACATTTTCTACCACTAACATCTTCAACATGTCTCACAGGAAACAAACCATCAGCCATACTTGCACTTTGCCATCTCCTCATTCTGTCATCATGATTTTCTTGTCCATGTGATCTACCAAACATGTACCTATGCCTTCCGCCATTCCTCTGTCTTTCTCTGTCATGCATCTCATCTTCCCATTCCGTCAATGCCTCAAACAGTGTTGGTCTTGGTCTCGGTTCTAGATTCATCATTCTCTCTCTTAAATTTCTCAAACCACTAAATTAAATGAACCATGCTCTGGAAATGCTAAAACTCCAACATCTTTCGTGTACTTTGCCCAATTGTCCAACCAAATACATGTATGATATCCATATTTCGCAACCATAAAGGATGCGGGCGATTTCGGTGGGGGAAGCAACTGTCCCTCTCTAGTTTTAATCGATTTGTCCTTTTTAAACAAGCTCTTAATTTTCCCAAACCAGGACTTTTTCTCTTTTTCCGGTGGATCGTAATACATCATTTTTGTCTTCCGTATATCGCTAGTTTTCCCTACGATTATTCTGTTGTTTCAACCAATCGTAGCGCGTCTCACACTAATGCACCAATCAGGAGTGTCTATGTCACTTCTGCAATTCTAGAACCCCAGTGCGTCTCACAGTTACACACCAATCCGCAATGTCTACGTCACCCTGTAATTCTCCACTCCTAGCGTGGCATACCCTAACACACCAATCAGGGGTGTCTACGTTTCTTACTGACTAGCCAATCCCAGCGCGGTCTTTCTGACATCAGTTTTCTCGCTGTCGCAGCTCCTGCTGACCCCTCCTTTGCAAAATTTATCAGTAACTTTTTCTTACGATCTTCTGATTTACAATTCTGTTAATAACTACATAAAAACACCACCATTGTCTGCTTCGCTAACCAAAGAACAGTCAATAACCTTTTTCACAAGAATTCCGTCTTTCCCGAGAGCAGCGCTTACCTCTGCCCTACTATGGACTCGTTACTTCCGTTGATAAAGTAGCACATCCCTCTACTTCACCCTTCTAGCAGGCATTAGCTAACCGTTTCTCCAGAATTAAGACACCTTGTTGGAGACGTAATGCTCCTGAGAAATAAAACCAAAGTTTCACAATTAACCTAAATGCCTTTTTCATTCACGCACTTTCACACAGAAAATGTAGTACATTCACACAGAATTCTGTCTTTGCCGAGAACAGCGAACAGTCTGTCCTACTACAGAATTATTACACTTGTTAATAAAGTAGCACTTCCCTCTACCTTATCCTTCTAACAAGCTTAGGGAACACCCGTTACCTTTCCAGTGATAAGCGTTATCAGAGCTCCTTTTGGACTCCAGGTACCTAAGACCAAAATTTCACAGATGACCTTCGCTACCATACACTTCTCTCGTACAGAAATTGTCCCTAATGGCAACACACGACGATGCTACCGAATCGAACCTAGACAATGCGTCGTGCAACTCCAATCGTCACACGTTTTCCCTGTGTACCTACAGGGCAACAACAATTCCGTCTTTCCCGAGAGCTGAGCTTACCTCTCCTCTACTACGGAACCGTTACAAACTTCCGACCTCCTACATCCCAGAAGCCGTCAAACAACATAGAACTCGACACGACTCAACATAGAGTGTTAATACATAAACCAATACCAATCAATACTCAATAAGCAATTTACAAGCCATAATCACTAAACCAAAACTATATAACCATCATCCTGCTACCAGAAAAACTGATGGAGCGCAAAAACCTTGGTAACGGGGAAAGCAAAACCCGTACCGGTATCCTCTCTACGTCACAGATCCAACGTCACACTAACTCATTCTCACATGCAGTCATTGGTGGGGCCCATAACACCAACACTCACACTAACCATTCACCGGTCTGCTCGCAGATGGACGGATGAGCGGTTCAAGCGCTCGACATGTGGGGGAACACCATGTAACTTATAGGGAAAGAAAAGTTAATTTACAAAATATACATCAATGCCCCTTCCACCTACAGATCTCAATCCTGAACATCAAGGCACTCCTCCCACGTGGCCAATGGACCAAATAGCTGGATTGGTTGATGGTGATCTAGAACCAGCTAAAACACATTTCAAGATTTAGATCTTACCTTTCTTAATAAACCACAAACTCAATTCTTGTTAATCAATATCTGTTTATCTAAAATTTCTCAAAAAGTTAGGTTTGCATTGAACAGTTTAAATCAAATTTCAAGTAAATCACAAATATCATATTTACCTAATCTGGCTATCTGAAGTCCTCTAAATCATTAGGTCTGCATATTCAGCTCTGTCGTAATTCGTTTAAAGTTCAGAGTCCTTTGCTCAGCACGCTACAGTCTCAAAGAATCTGTAAAGACCAGAGACGTGCAAGCATCTGTCAGTGCCCATAGAATTAGGAAAAGTTTGCAGTCATCAGGTAATTGGGCAGTGTCTGGACCATCTAGAATCCAGGAAAATGCAGCAGTCACCCTAAGTAATAGAGTTCGCGTAGCGTCACCGTCGTCGTCGTTGTCATCGGAAAGAGCGATCGATTGAGAGCCTCTCTATTCTACTGCGTAATTTTATAATAAAATCAAAGCAAGAAGATACATTTCATCAGTTTTAGTACGGTCGTGATTGGCTGGTTGGGATCGTCCGATTGAGTCTTTTTGGAAAATTGGTACAGTTCAAGGGGTGATAAACCGTTCTGGTTTGTTGTGGAAGTCCATTGTCTTTCGTTTTGGCTGTCATCCAACAGTGACCTTGTTTGAGAACACGAAGATCAGGGTTCACGACGAGGTCTAGAAGACTTTGTCGCTCCTGTGCACTTCACTCCATGCCTCATCGGATAGTGGCCACTTCGTCGTGTCGTGTCGGTGGCCATTTTGGGATTTAGGCCCAAACGCCAACTTAAGCGAAACAAACACAAAAGAGTAATTAATGCATAGAAATAATAAATCTAATGTTAACCCCTTACTAATCCCTCTATGTGTTTGTATTTATCTAGCGTATAGCAACATTTAAAGCATTTAAATTCACCCTTTTGGTCCTCCTCCTGGGCAACATTACAAAGACATTACAAAGCAACATATATCATGCAGTATTCTATTTATTACATATACTACTGTTAGTATGCGTACGGTTTTTAGTCAGAAAGGTTATTTAGCCATGCATTATGCAATCCCACGTGTAATTTGGATATTAGTAGTGTTGATTTAGTATTCATGCAAATAATTTAATAATATTATAATCAGTAGATTATTCAATTAGTATTTTCGCGCAGAATGAGGGAGGTATACAAAATGTTGTACTACCCGCTCCATCAGTTTAAAAAATCGACAAAGAAACTTTTTCAGCAAAAAGGAGGCAATGATATCCTATGGAAGGAAATTCAAGTTACTGGTAAGTACGGTTAGAATCAGTTTTCAGGATCAGTACTGGGCTCAAAGATGCAGCCCTGAGGTCTCTCCTGATAGCAGGTGAGTAAATCAGAATTCGCAGTTCGGCTGATTTTAGATGAATATTTTAAAGTTCCAAAACTCCACACTTAGAAGAATTTCCAGTCAATGTTAGCCTATGGAAGAAAAGTGAGTTATCGGCTTTTAGGTAAGTACTCGACTGGCAGAGTTAAGGTTCTGGGCATAGACTCAGGGGTCTACCAGGGTCAGGTAGGTACAGTTGGTACACCCTCAGCTGCACAGTGGCAGCCGGGTGCAGAGGTAGTTAGGCCCAATGTTATCCAATGAGAGGCAGGGGGCCTTCGGTTGGTGGCTGCTGGCTAGCAGGCCACGTGGCTGTGGGAGCTGGGCTCCTGGTCACTTGCTCAGGGAAAATGGGGAAGTAGGATAGGACAAAGGTTGCACTGCCAGGGGCACTCGGCGGGCTGGGTGCAGGGTGCTTTTGAGCCGTCGGGCGCTCAATGTTATTCAATGGAGATCTTTAAAAGGGAACAAAGGCTACAGACTCGGGGACGGTTGATCTTCTGGAGCGACCAACGAGGGGTAAGTTGGGATCTTGGAGGGTAGGTAGGCACCCTGGAGTTGGGCACAGGAGGCTGGGGGGTGCCGGGTGCAGGGGTGTCTTTGGACGTCGTGAAATCTTGCCCTCTGCTGGTCGCGGTTGGAGGGGTCCCTGGTTCTGAGTCTACAGGCGTCATCTGGGACGTCGAGGAGGGTCCTTGAGCACTGGATTCCAGGTCAGAATCGCCAGGGGTATGTCCTCAGGGTCTTTGTCCACTCAGGCACAGGCCGGGCTCGGCGGGTGCAGAGTGGGCTGGATTTGCAGTTCCTGGCTGGCACCAGGGGTGTTGCTGTTTGAGCAGAGCCACTGCTCGTGGGATTTCCAGTCTCTAAGAGGGTCAAGGCAGGCAGGTCCTCCGGGGTTCTTGAGGTTGCTGTTCGCAGGAGATGCCGGAATTTAGCAGGAGCAGGTTCAAAGATCAACAGGCATGTAGGGCTGGGGCCAAGTCAGTTGGTGTCGTCCTCTTGTTAGCAACTGCACGGCAGGTCTTTTTCTTCTTGGTCTTCTTTCTTGTTTTGAAATCGGGATCTGAGGAAGGAAGGTTCAGGGTGCCCCTAAATAGTAAATTTAGGGGCGTTACAGGTAGGGGAAGGGCAGGGACCAAGAGGTCCCTGTCCTGGGGTGAGTACACCCACTATCCTGCTCCTCTCCTGTGGGAGGTGGGCAGGAGCCTATCTCTGATTGGGCAGGGCTCCCCATCCTCAAGATGGCCGGGGACCGGAGTTGTGCTTCACCTCACCTCTCCCAACTGAGGGGTGAAGTTGGCACAGGCTGGCACACCTCCTTTCCTCACATAGGGTTTCCCACCAGTCTTCCCGCGTGGGGGTCAGAACCGGCGGGGGCCAGTTGCTGAGTACAGCAAGTGGTCTGGAGAAGCTCACAAAGGTGGGATGCCTTTGAAGCTTCCCCCTGCCCATCCCGGGGGAGGGGAGACCTAGCACCTTGCCCAGGATGTGCATTGTTGCAGGCCTAGGAGAGCGGGGGGCTCTCCACCCAGGGGTCCAGCACATGTCTGCAGTGTGGCAGCCTAGGCAGCCTCTCAGACAAGACGTGGATTGTAGGTTAGGTTTCAGGGGGCATCTCTAAAATGCCCTCAGTAGTGCATTTTACATTAAATCCCACACTGGCATCAGTGTGGGTTTAATGTGCTGAGAAGTTTGATATCAAACTTGTCAGTCTTCAGTGTAGCCATTATGGTGCTGTGGAGTTTGTAATGAAAACCTCCCAGCACCATATACTCTTAATGGCATCACTGCACTTACAGTGCCCAGGAATGGCCCTGGGTACTGTAGGGGCACAGGGCTCATGCACCTGTGCCCACACCACTGGCATAGGGCACCCAGCAGGATGGGTGACTGATGTATGCCAGGGCAGTGGATTTGTGGGCATGGCACACAGGGATGTGTGCCATGTCGACTCTTTACTTAGTTCTGCACCAGGACACTCACTCTGCAAAGGCAGTGTGTGGGTGTCAGGGTGCTGGGCCCCTAAGGGTGGCACAATAAGTGCTGCAGGGGTCTTCTCTGGTCACAATGCCCTGGATACCTAGGGTACCATTTACCAGGGGCTGACATGTGGCCAGAGATGTAATTGGGTTTCAGCTTCAATACAGTTTTAGGGAAGGAACACAGGCCCTGGGCACCTGATTGGCAGGAGCCCAGGGCACACTCAGTCAAAGCACATCAGCAATTCAGCAGAAAGTCGGGGCATACCATGCAAGAAAGATGGCACTTTCTCACAGATGGGGCCTAAGGTGACTTGTGCAAACATGCCCTGCGGCAGGTTTTAAGATGGGGAAATAATTCCCCTTCAATCTTGAGGGATCCTGGGGGCCAACTAGTCCACCAGGTGCTTTCAGTAAGCGCCACTGCGATGAGTTTCAGAGAGGTGGCCCAGGCCGTGCCCCTTTTTACACCTCTCTGCAACGCAGCTCTGTGGCGCTTACTGAAGGTACCTAGTGGGCTACTTGGACCCTAGGGACACTCAGATGCGCCAGGAAACGTAAATCTGCCCCTCAGTGTCTTCTAGCATAGCACTGGCTCTATGACTAGTTAGTCAGAGTCAGTTACCACCAGTACCCATCTGAAAAAATTGTAAAAACTGCACCAAAACCCAAACACTTATAAGTTCACCCTGGCACTCTCCTTGCAGTACTCTAATCATTCTGTCACTGCCCAAGTAGTCATGTACTGAGCCAGGCCTTAGCACATGGACTGCTTCAAATGTCGATCCACTATGCATGCAGTCCTCTAACCACCTACACACTTGTCTTTCACGCCTTCAATTCCCCAGTCAGTATCCATACACTCCAGCAAACACCCTGTCACTCCCCTTGCACTCCTCCAGTGTCCCATTCAGCACCATGTACTAATCCATTCACTGCGGCAAAACCCAAACACTTATAAATTCACCCAGGCATTCTCCTTGCAGTACTCTAATCATTCAGTCAGTATCCAAGTACTCATCCAGTGACCCAGGCCTTTGCACATGGACTGCTTCAAACCCCTATCCACTATGCATGCAGTCCTCTAACCACCTACACACTTGTCTTTCACACCTTTAATTCCCCAGTCATTATCTATACACTCCAGCAAACACCCTGTCACTCCCCTTGCACTCCTCCAGTGACCCATTCAGCACCATGTACCAATCCATTCACTGTGCCAAATCCCAACCACTTATAAATTCACCCAGGCACTCTCTTTGCAGTACTCTAATCGTTCAGTCAGTACCCAAGTCCTCATGCACTGAGCTAGGCCTTAGCACATGGACTGCTTCAAACGCCTATCCACTATGCATGCAGTCCTCTAACCACCTACACCCTTGTCTTTCACACCTTCAATTACCCAGTCAGTATCCATACACTTCAAGGAAACACCCTGTCACTCCTTTTGCACTCCTCTTGTGACCCATTCAGCACCATGTACTAATCCATTCACTGCGCCAAAACCCAAACACTTATAAATTCACCCAGGGACTCTCCTTGCAGTACTCTAATCATTCAGTCAGTATCCAAATACTCATGCACTGAGCCGGACCTTAGCACATGGACTGCTTCAAACACCTATCCACTATGCATGCAGTCATCTAACCACCTACACACTTGTCTTTCACACCTTCAATTCCCCAGTCAGTATCCATACACTCCAGCAAACACCCTGTCACTCCCTTTACACACCTCCAGTGACCCATTCGGCACCATGTACTAATCCATTCACTGCGTCAAAACCCAAACACTTATAAATTCACCCAGGCATTCTCCTTGCAGTACTCTAATCATTCAGTCAGTATCCAAGTACTCATACAGTGACCCAGGCCTTAGCACATGCATTGCTTGAAAACCCTATCCACTATGCATGCAGTCCTCTGACCACCTACACCCTTGTCTTTCCCACCTTCAATTCCCCAGTCAGAATCTATACACTTCCAGTAAACACCCTGTCACTCCCCTTGCAATCCTGTACTGATCCATTCAGCACCATGTACTAATCCATTTTCTGCGCCAAAACTCAAACACTTATAAATTCACCCAGGCACTCTCCTTGCTTATAGTTCTGCACTTATTTACCATCTCAGGTCGATCTAGCGTTAAAAAACAACTCTGTGATTTACATTGGCTGCCAGTCCTCCATAGAGTGCAATTCAAAGCCCTGATTTTGGCTCACCGTGCGTTGCACAATACTGGCCCCCTTTATATTCAAAAGCGGTTTGCCTTCTATACTCCTAACAGATTGTTGCAATCCGCCACCTTACGTCAGGTGACAGTTTCGCACTTCCATAGGGTTCGTTTGGGTGGCCAATCTTTTTCAGTCAAAACAGCCATCGCCTGGAATGCATTACCTTTGAAGCTTCGTGCCATCCAAGACCTTAGGCTTTTCAAAAAGCAATTGAAAACTTTTCTATTCCTAGGGGCACTCTAATGGCCTCTCCACAAGGTTTCGCTTGCAGCATTTGCGCCAGGACACTTTCGAGTATTAGTGAGCGCTATAAGTATTATATAACATTATATAACTTATTCATTCAACAACAAAAAAACAATATTTCAGTTTCAATATTTAAAAAAACATTTTTATTTCCATTTATATTAAATATATATAATGTAATTTTTTTAAAAATGTAAAAATAAACAGTTAAAAAACTCTAGAAAATCAGTATAAAAAATACATATGACTATTATTACATTTAAAAATTATCATTTAAAAAACCATTGAAATTCACTGAAAAAACCATAGGTTTCAGACATGTTATAGTTAGGAATTAGCATTTAAAAAACCTTAGAAATTCACTGAAAAAACCATAGGTTTCAGGGCTGTTATAGTTAGCTGGACATTTCACTCGTACAAAAGCATTGAAATTCCTCCGTTATAGTTAGTTCTGCTAACTATAACTCGCACTCCCGCAATCCACTGCTGATGATGTCACATATTACATCATTCATGACATGGTCAGTGACATCACTGATGACATCACTGATGACATCTCAAATGGAATCACTGATGACATCATCCACGTGACAATCAGATACACCTCATCATACACTAGTATAACCTTTCATCACTCACTGTAAAATACAGAGTACCATATTTGAATTCATTGACACACCAATACAAGTTTCTAAAAAACCCCTCAGTGATTCCTATATCTACACACACATCTAATCACTTACCTATAGATTCACTCATACATGCTGTCAATGATCAATAGAACACTATCAAATATACTTATCTACCTATATCGACATTACACACCAGCACACATCCTATTCACTTATGCAGTCATCCTACTCACTTATGCAAACAATGGATCATACTTACATTTACTCAGCTACACACTTATACAAACACCACTTCATTTATTCATATAGATAGTAACTCATACTTAGTGTGTTATAAAATCACTATTACAAGTATACAGTTATCCATACAGTCACTCATACAATCACTGAGTCATATGTATACTTATTTATATACAACAACTGTCACATACACTGCCTTTTATTTTTCTAGTTTTTTGGACATGTACCATTGAGAGATATATTTACTCATCACCACACCCATAAAGATATTCACTCACCCAAACAACTGTTATAACATGTAGTCTTAACCTCATATACCTACTGAATCAACTATTCGCATATCTTTGGGCAGTCACACACCCCCCACCGAACCACACACACATTCACTCTCCCATACAAATACTCATTTAACTAATCAATAACTAATATAGACTTTCACATAGCTAGTAACCAACTGATGCAGCACTTTACACAATAACTGACAAAGTGATACAGATATTCACACAGTTTAGTCACTATCCAATATATTTAGTGAGACACTATAAATTAGTCAAGTAAACAGTCAATCACACTGCTACTAAATCCTCCATCCAGATATTTATATTTATATATCCACTCATTCTTCAATGCAGATTGCTATATATACAATACATATTTAAATAACAAACCAAAGCACATTCACTGGATGATGTCATCAGTGATGTCATTTGAGATGTCCTCAGTGATGTCATCAGTGATGTCACTGACCATGTCATGAATGATGTAATATGTGACATCGTCAGCAGTGGATAACGGGCGCACAAGTTATAGTTAGCAGAACTAACTATAACGGAGGAATTTCATTGGTTTTGTACGAGTGAAATGTCCAGCTAACTATAACAGCCCTGAAACCTATGGTTTTTTTCAGTGAATATATATATATATATATATATATATATTGTCGCTCCAATTTCTCTCACTTTTCAAAGAAATTACCGCACTCTCCGGAGTAACAATCCAATGATACCCACCTTTTACCATATTCCGAAACTGCATAAGAACAATTTGGACCCGCCAGGCAGACCTATAGTGTCTTCTTTGAATAGTTTGACAGAACATTTATCTATGTTCATTAACCATTTCTTGTTCTTTCATGTAGTACAACTCCAGTCATACATCAAAGACACTAAGGATTTTTTGAATAAAATAAATACGATGGAGTGGGACTCAACCTATCTGCTAATGGTTTTGGACATAACAAGTCTGTATACATGCATAGAGCATGAACATGGCATCAGGGCTGCGAAAACTTACCTAGAAAAGCGTCAACTGCGATATGTGGAACACAACGAAATGTTGATAGAGTGTTTGGAGTTCTGTCTGGAGAATAATTTTTTCCTCTTTGAAAATCAACATTACAGACAAAGATCAGGTACGGCGATGGGCACCTGCTTCGCACCCAGCTATGCAAATTTATTTGTGGGCTGGTGGGAGGAGCAGGTGCCCAGAACCTCTGCCGGACAACATGGTGGTAGAGTGGTGGAATGGTATAGGTATATCGATGATTTATTTATTGTGTGGCAGGGAACAATGGAATCAGCATACAACTACATCGATATCCTGAATAACAACAATCTCAATTTGCACTTCTCAGGTACAGTAAGTCCGGTGGCAGCGGACTATCTGGACCTCCGAGTGTTTATTGACGGAGGAAGAATACACACTGCACTATACCGTAAAACCACTGCAGGCAATTCAACCCTGTTTGCCACCAGTAATCATCCACCAAAACTTATCCAAAGCATCCCATATGGGGAACTACTTAGACTAAAAAGGAACAGCACTAGGGAAAGTGATTTCGAGGCGGCTGCCTCGGAGTGCGTAGCCAGCTTTGCTGTGAGAGGGTATAAATCTCAGACCCTTGAAAAAACCTTGCAGAAGGTTAGAAAGATCCCCAGAGACAAACTTCTGATGGAGAAACTCATACAGGGTGATGATGTTGGCAAGGGGAAATTCCGGATGGTTACCCCCTACTCCTCAGAGGCAAACCATCTGAAACGTATGCTGAGAAAAAACTGGCATATCTTAAAAACCGATAGTGTCATTGGGGAGGACATTCCAGCCTATCCTCTGGTGACCTTCAAGAAGGCAAGGTCACTACGAGACATGCTGGTAAAGAGCCACCTAGAAAAAATCCCAGACCGAAGGAGTACTCTAAAAGAAATGAAGGGATTCTTTCCCTGTAACCGATGCAAAGCATGCTCAAATAGCAGAAGGGTTCTGTCATACAATATACCTGATATAGAAAGATCACGGAATATAACCAAATTCTTGACCTGTACTACTCCCTTTGCTGTATACTGTCTGGTGTGTCCCTGTGGGCTGCGCTATATAGGCAGTACTATACATCAACTTAAAATCAGGATCCTAGAACATCTGAGAGCAATTGACAAAAAAGATGCTGCATACCCTGTAGCACGTCATTTTGCAGAATGTCACCAAAGTAACAGGAATAAATTACAATACTTTGGCCTTGATCAGGTTCCTGTAAACATTAGGGGAGGTAACAGAATACGTAGACTAAGGAGATTAGAGTCACGGTATATTATAGACCTAGGGACGAAGTACCCGAAAGGATTGAACAGTGGGGAGGAATTGGTAGTCCACATAGGCCTATAGATGACAAGAGCTTTATGCAGATAACTTTGGGCTATACTTTAAACCTGAATATGTATTATTTCCTGCAACCTGTTGTTTTCTGAAAATCTGTAATCATGTGATCATAAATCGATTGAATTTAATATGTGATTGACATTGGGGTAACAAGAGGGGACGCAAGCCGATACACGGCGTGATTTGCATAGGTATGTAAGTGCCTAGGGGTGCCTAAGAGGAAATTGCTTCTTAAGTATTTACTTGTATGCCGATACACGGCTTCATGTGTTCAGAGGCGTTCCCTGTGCAGTGATATACTTTGTTATTTAATGTTGATTTAAAGGATATCATGTCATATTGACTAAATTGTTGTAGACTCAACGATTTTGTACATATGTATATAGGAAATGTACCGTTACAAAATGGCACCCACGTTATGAATTGCAATGTTGGTCCCTTCTTGATTTTCATGCCCCACGATTACGTTTTTAAACATGCCCCTTCCGTTGTGTTATTGACACCGAAGAAGGCTATCGCCGAAACGCGTCTGTTTTGTTTGCTGTAAGCCGTCAATAAAGAACGACTTCAATGTCCCCCGTGAGTGCGGTAATTTCTTTGAAAAGTGAGAGAAATTGGAGCGACAATTTAATAGCGGTTTCCACTACCGCAAACCGCACCCGCCCGAGAGTGCTTCGTTGGAACAGTGGAAACTGAGCGAGGATATATATATATATATATATATATATATAAATAAATATATATATATTCCAGGCTCAGGCTTGAGTTTTCGTGGCGTGAGGAGCACTCGAACATCAGCACGGGGCTCCAAGCACAGCCCCAGTCTCGAGGTACAGGAGAGTGTGTCAATCAATCCCTCTTCACAGTTCTGGCATCATTCTTCTGCTGACGCGTTTCGAAATTCTTTTCTTCTTCATGGGCTGATGATGGCGACGAAAACCCAAGCCTGAGCCTGGAATATATATATATATATATCACCAAACAAAATCTCCATAAAATCTCAATGAGATTCCGTGGAGTTTCCCGAGCAGGCGGAATTTGGCATGTCGTAATGAGTAATACACCAACGTTCGACTAAAGTTGGTTTTAAATAAACTGGTAGAAAATGCATTATTGCACATGATGGACACTAGCTTGCCCAAGTAGAAAGTGTGACACAGTTAAAACTGTAACAGCTATTTGAACTCCTAGGGGACGTGGAAGCATTTATTGGAATGAAGATAATTTTGAAACGTAATTTGAAACCGGTCAGTAGTGGATATACATAGACGGTGCACTAGAATTGAATGAGTAATGCACCAACTTTTGACTAAAGTTGGTTCTAATTAAACTGGTGGAAAATGCAATGTCGTACATAATGGACAGTAGAGTTCCCAAGTAGAAAGTGGCGATACAGTTAAACTAGCAGGTCATGGATGGCGATTTTCATAGAATTGTGAACAGAATGGGTGTGCGTTGCAGTCTTTCGATCAGGATGGCTGGGTAAAAGAGAAAATGGGGTCAAAGGTAGTTGTTCCACGTTAGTCAAAGCAGGGCAACACAATTAGCACACATCGTTGGGATCGTGCAAGCTTACTCGCCTGCAGGTAAGCTCTCGTTTGGAATTAATCATGGGAAACTGAAAAGAAGGGAAACAGAAAAGACAAGAAATTAATGTGAAGAATTTAGAATAACCGGTGACCGTTTGTCAGATCTTACACTGTAGAGGAGAAACGGTAGGAGGGAGACTCACCGGACACACACTTGGGGGCATATTAACAATGGCCAGCGATAATTATCGCTGCCCGTGCTTAGCGATAATTATATTATCGCAGGCTATCACTGGTATTTATCGCCCTGGTAGCGCGTTATTAACAACGCGTTACTCCAGGGCGATAAAAATTCCAGAGATAGCGAGGTTATCGCCCTTTTGCAGGGAACATCGCTGGTTTTCCAGTGAGGTTCCCTGCAAAAGGGCGATAACCTTGCTGATACGACCCACAGGGTCCTATCAGCATAATCCACCCCCTATGTTAGGGATGGCTAAGTCAGGATTTTAGCAGACGTTAGGTTTTGGCAAAAACGGCAGTTTTTGCCAAAATCCAATGTGTGCGAAAGTCATGTGGGCTGCCTTGTAAATATCGCAATGTAAACATCAGCGATATTTGCAAGGTAGTCCATCTTGGGTACGCCCAGTAACGCCCACTTTGCATCTCATTGGAGATGCAAAGTGAGGCGTGGGGAAAAAGGGTGCTAACATGCGAGTATGCATGTTAGCACCCTCTCGTAAATAGGGTGCTGGATTTACAAAGTTCAAAAAGCAGAGATAAAGCCCTTGTAAATATGCCCCCAAGTGTTTGGAAGGATGCAAGCACACAAGCCTCGGAAACTAAGGGTCAGATGTACCAACATTACATTTTGCGAGTCTATAATAGCGGATTTTACCGATTCGCTATTATAGACTCGCAAAATGCAATGTATGTAGGAATCTGCTAATATTTTGCGATTCCTGCGCATTCCTTATTTGCGACTTGCAAGGAAATCTTTTTCTAGGAAATCGCAAATTACCACCAACTTGGAATTGGTGGTAATTTGCGATTCCTTAAAGCAATATCGCAATTTGCGATGGCTACTAGAATAACATTTAGGGAATTGCAAATTGCGATTCTCTAAATGCATGCGCAAAATAGGGAATCACACATTTTGCGATTCCTTATTTTGCAAGAGGGTTTTTTCTTTGCTACATTGCACACTACAATCTTGTGATCGCAAACGGTGAAATTCCGCTAATTTCACTGTTTGCGATCGCAATTTGGCTTGATACATCTGACCCATTAAGCTTACAATTTGAGGGACTCCCAATTTATCCTGAAATGGGTGAGATATGATCACATGACTGTTGCTGATTTTCTGAGACATAGATGAGATAGGAATTGTAACTCGGAGTTATTATCCATAGACGGGAACAATGGATAGGAAATTGGCATAGTACACTACCGGGACGGAAGTAAAACCGGTGATTAGGGAGGCGACTCCCCATGATTTTTAATAAACAAATGATTGACTGGGAATGCTTAATAGAGTTGCTCACATTGTATCAATTTTCAAATTTTAGGACTGTTAGCACAGATTGCAGTAACCTAGAGGTAGGTCTTAATACAAGTGGTGAACCACCAATTTTCAGTGATGCACTTGATTTCGACAGCATACGCTATACATTTAGATTCGCGCCATGTCCTTTCTGATCCACAACCGTGCATTGATATTACCAAAATAGCTAGTATTGTTAAAATGAGATGATCCGTACAGTAATGACGTTATAGTCTTATAAGCATGTCAGCATGGGTTTCCAGATGTTTGCACTAGGAGACGTTATTTGACACAGCACAATGTCACAGTAGGGCTGTATTATGTAAGCACACTGCAACCAGAATGGTGTTGTTCATTGCATTTTTTAGCCCTGAAGAAGTCGTGGGTTAATCCCTACATGATGGAATACGGGTTGGCTGGCTAAAAGAAGACAGAAATTAAAGGAAACAACAAATAGTAATTGTGATTTGAATTTCCTGCACTTGTGGGTTTTTGTATAAGAGTGTGTGCTCAGGGACATGGTGTGAACATGTCACTACCTGTTTAGACTCCTATCGACCACCCATCAAGCCTGCTTAAAATTGTCCCCCTACAAAGTACATAGGAAACACAAGCACACCCTCCTACTTTACCCACTCCCTGGCCCTGACACTCAATCACTTTGCTTTAATTCATTAAAAATCTCAAGGAACATCCCATTCATCAACATCTCGTTCTCCCTCCGGGGCATATTATCAAGCACTTAGTTAAAATTATCGCCACTATAGCGGCAGAAAACTGCTGCTAAAGCGGCGATAATGGGCTTGATAATATGCCGCAGAGAATTCCAATAGCAGCCCATGTTGACACCAGAACATGGGCTTCTGTGGGAATTCTCCAGGGCATTTTCTCAAGCCCATTATCACAGCTTTAGCGGCAGTTTTCTGCCGCTAAAGCGGCGATAATTTTAACGCTGTTTCTTGATAATATGCCCCTAAATTCTTCCATTTTAACTCCCGGGACCCAAAAGTGGGACTGATTGCCTTATTGGTAAAGAGATGCAATAATTGTGCAGAAGGGACCATGTCATTCCAAACTTTTTTTCCATAGGCAGCAGGTTATGAGTTATTTTCACCAATGCGATTAATTTCCATAGATTATAAACCCACAGACCTTCTTTCTTTGTCGAGCATACCATGATCAGTCCCTAATTAGATAGGACGGAGGGCAATTAGAGCTTGTCTAAGTTAGACCGTATTACTGTGCGGTTATCTCAGCCAGAGGAGTAGAGCTCCCTATACAGTTTAAGATAAGTATCATGTATCCCTTGCTTGCTAGTGATTTTTGTGCCCTGTGGTGTGCGGAATTTAGTTATATGTTCCCTCATTCTCTGCACTCTCAAATTATAGGCTAACATACAGCCAGCTTTGTTTATATTTCATAACATTTCTGTTTTAGCTTCACTAGTGTTTTCTCTACGTTCTCTGTTCTTAGCTGCCCCTAAACATGGTTCCTTTCTGTTTGCATTGAGGGTTTGCGTTTATGTCCATTTTCCACTTATTCTAACTCCTTGTTAGACCTGATACTCTTCAGGTACTGTTTCTCTAAAATCTTTTTTCTTTTTCCTCCTGGGGTTTGCTGATTCTCTTGTTGTGGCCTTATGGCTCTGGGCACTTTGCTATACAACCAGTGTGAAAGTGCGCGCACCCTTCCTTCACATGTTAGGTAGGGGTGCTTACCTGATGTTTTTAAACGTGTGTCAGGCTGGTGTGTGCGCACTGGCACCTATGGTGGTTTAAAAAGTGAGTCATGTGTGCGCAGTTGCACATATGCTCAGGATGGCTTTGGTAAATCACTAACCCATCCTGGAGAGACCTTTCACTACCACAAGAGCACCCCTAGGGTAAGTCCTCAGAGGTGAAGCAAGTGGTAGGCCCGTGTACCCTGTCCAGTTAATGAAGAATACCCATTTGTGTTTTCACTACCTATAAGATGTGCTGCTCTTCCCATAGGTTAAGATGGTAGCATGAGTAAAATGACTTCAGGCTGCAATAGTGGATTGCAGTGGAGCAGCCTCATAATGTGTCCTATAATTGGATTCACTATGACAAACCAGCTCCTATAGTAAAGGTGGTTTTGACATTACTAGCTTAGAAATGCTTCTAGAAAGTGGGCATTTCTCTGCTCTAAATCTCTTTGTGGGCCTTTTAGTTTGACTCCATCCCGCACTGGAGGCTGGGGGAGGACATCACTGCATTTCCCAGCAACAGCTATAAACATTGGACATTCAACTCCAATGACAGACATCTGCCATTTGAGGGTCTAGCTGGATAGATTGGAGGGAAAGGTTTTGACACTTGGTTTCTGGGAGCCAGATCATGGCCCCACTAAAAATTAAGAAATGCATTCCACGGCTTCATGGCAGACAGGACTGAAATTTAGGGAAAACATCTATAGTTCAAAAGGAAACCCTCTGAACCACCCCCAACATAAAAGGCACACTATAGTATAACTACTGGTGCCTTACTTCAACAGGACAGAGATACACATGTGGGGATGTGGGACCGGAGAACCTGATACTATGTGGTGCACACTGCCAGATGAATCTATTGTGCACAAGGAGGATTACTGCCATTGGATGGGACTGTGCACACTTCCTGAATAGTGGTTGGCTTGGGCTGACTACCTACTGCTGTGTAGTACCCTGAAGTGTGCTCTCCGAGGGCTTGTTGGCTTGCCCTCTGATCTCTTGTGGAGGTCTCAGGGACATCAACGACCTCCTGTGAGGGACCCACACCATCTACTTTTGACACCCTTGAGAGTGGTACCCTCTTAAGTGCCCACATTGTCTATTGGATTCCAACTGGTAGCGCAGCTTGACCGTGGAACTAAAAAGTATGCCAAATGAGGAAAAACAAGGACCCCCTGAACAATGGATAGTTCAATTCCTAGGACAGGGACTTGAATAGTAATGACAAAAACTCCTAGGCAAAGTAAACAAATTACACAATATCTATGACAATAAGAAGACCAAGGAAGACGGAAACAATATGTTCAAAGTTGTTACTATTTTAATAATTTCTTCTCATATTATTTAAACAAATAATATTTCAATAAAACCTTTAAAAAAATGAAACACAATATTTAACACATTACATTTAATCAACATGTATATATAAAAGGTTAAAAAGTGGCAATATCTTTATTAACTCGACGCGCGTTTCGGTGTATACAACGACCCTTCAGGAAAGCCACACATTTAGAGATCCTGTTTCAATGTGATGAGTTCCTAGTGATTAAAACCTGCAACTCCATAGTTGGTGGATGTCTTTATTTCTAATAAATGGCTGATTAAAATGCAATGCATCGACTGTGCAACGATGTCTTATTAATTTTAAAATCAACGGTTTCACGAAAAGGCCTGATGTCTGATTGTCAAACAAGCCTCGTATAGGTATATTGGAAAGGCGGCCTGGTCCTACTAAATGTTAAAATCAGTAAAATGATATTCTGGAAAGCCTCTTGCAATAAAAGAAATTCAACTAAGAAACTGGAACAAGCGCTGGATATGTGATAGTGTTCCAAATATGTAGCTCAATAAGCATACATAGTAAAAGACTTATCTAATAAAAGGAGGCTTCAGGTAGGACCAGGCTAAGGATGGCTGCCGGTGACGCCTTCGGAAAAGAGTATCCCTTCAGACCCGATTGCATTGTGCTGAGCCCCAAAAGCATTGCCTACATCTAAGGAATGGGTCCCCTGCATTGTGATGACTTCAACACACATAAGCGTCTTGTTGGTAGTGAGCGGATTCACCGGTTGCGGGATACAGTATGGCCCGCTTCATCAATTGTGCTGCATCTCTTTCGTGTTACACGCCAACTGCATGCTCATTGTGTGCCGTGTCCGATTCACAGGTTGCGACCTCGGAGGTGAAGATGTAACCTTAGTAGTGCCTCATTCTACCTGAAGTGGCACTGCTGATCTTGCGCTTGTGTGTGGGACCGGAATTGCCTTGAGCGACCAGTATCAATGCGCACCAGGCATTGTGCCTCATTTCCAGGGAGGTACAGAATATGCAGCTCTTCCACTTGTGTGACCGGAACTGTCTGGTGCGACTCACGGCAACATGCACCAAGCGTTGTGTCTCATTTCCAGTGAGGGACTTAGCTTGCAACTCTTCATTGTGTGAGACAGGAATTGTCTCACCAGACATTGTGCTTGGATTGCCTGGGTGCTACTCTGATCGATATGTGCTGGACCAGGGGCCTCCTTCTTCCTTCTTTCCCTGATTTATTCCCTATTCATCAATTGTTCCTTTTGGATCCTCAGTGCGTTGGACCAACTGCCCTCTCCTCACCCAGGCCACAACAACATTGTGCGGGCAGGTATTATTAACAGGATCAGGACAGAGTATTGAGAGTGACTGACGGGGGTTGAAGGAATGCATCTGAGAATGATCGTAAGCAGGTCAAGCGACTGTGTGATCTCCCCCACCCCCTGGGCTTTTTAGAACTTGGCTGGTGCCAGAAGGATTGTTGTGGAACCATTTTGAGTGACCGATTATTGCCCTCAGCACGCTTCTGCGCCACATCCTGGGGGTGAACTTCCCAAGAGGTGGTCAAGCCCCATTTGACGAATGACTCTTAATTAATCCTGCTACCTATCCCCACCTTCCTCCCTGAGACCCTGACTAAGTGTGACTTCGGCCACGTGTGGCCATCAGCCAGGGGGAAGGCTGGTTATCTTCAATTTGTGGGCATAGGGTAGTCAGGGGGAGTCGGAGGGTGGAGTGAGGCTTGGTTCACGGGGTCTGCAGTGTGCTATCAACTGACTGGCCCAATGTTAGTTTCACTTCATTACGGTGCTCTGTGCGTATGTGTGTGAGTTTGTTCCATACACACCTGCCTGATACCCATTGCACCATGTTCTGGTGCTGAGTGGAGTGTGTCCGTGTGGGAGTGACATCCTGCAGATTATCTGTGATTAATGACACTACCCAGAGGTGTTGCTTTACATGTTGATTACGTGCCAGAAGAATACTACATTTGACATTGGTTTTACCCGTGAGGCCTCTGCCCACTGTGCTGCATAAAGGTGCTATAATTCCTTGTTTGTACATATTTTTGAAATTGTTGGGATCTGGGATGCATCCTATAACTGTGTGGAATTGAAGTATGAGAATTGCCAGGATAGTCCTAGTGGTGCTAGGGGATAAAATATGATCTTTCCCAAGTATGCATACTACTGATATCAGTTTAACAAGGTTGGGCCTAGTATGGCTAGTTTTCAAACATGTTTTATGCCCAGAAATACATGATGTTCATGTTGTGTTCATTATTGTGTGTTTTGAATACAACCGTTCCTTACATACTCCACATGTGAAGTCACGTTTGTGATGCTCAGTGAATTTATTGTGGGTGAGTGCTGTGCAAATGCTTTACACATTGCCTCTGTGATAAGCATGACTGCTCAGTGCCAAGCTTCCCAAGGGTAAGGGTGTTTGCCAGTAGCCCGGTGACAGTGGGCTTGCTGGTTAACGCTTGGATTGCTGGTCGCGATCACCCTGCTCTCCGCCCCCGCTGATTCCTAGCGCAGGCGATGTACAATTGTATCGTATATTACTGCTATTAACTTGTTTTTAAAGTTTGTGCAGGTCTCTTACCTTATTGCGGTTTCAGAGGTGGGCTGCCAGGGCGGGTTGGTGTATTTGCGGGCTCCTAGCAGCAACGGGCGCCATCTTTGATCGGGCTGCCTTCCTCCCTAGCCCTGCCCCTCCTCCACCGCCCCTCCCCTACTTAAGAGCCTGGACCTGCTCTCCTACCGTGTTTGCCAGTAGCCCGGTGGCAGTGGGCTTGCTGGTTAACGCGTGGATTGCTGGTCGCGATCACCCTGCTCTCCGCCCCCGCTGATTCCTAGCGCAGGCGATGTACACTTGTATCGTATATTACTGCTATTAACTTGTTTTTAAAGTTTGTGCAGGTCTCTTACCTTATTGCGGTTTCAGAGGTGGGCTGCCAGGGCGGGTTGGTGTATTTGCGGGCTCCTAGCAGCAACGGGCGCCATCTTTGATCGGGCTGCCTTCCTTCCTAGCCCTGCCCCTCCTCCACCGCCCCGCCCCTACTTAATCGTGCAGCATGTGTCAGCGCAGCGGACGAGCGCAGCGGGCGCGACGTAGGCACGCCGGAGTTGCGCCAGAGTTAAGCCCGTCTGCGCCCGTCCGCGGCCGCCCGGGGCTAGGGGCACGAAAGGCTACCTGTCTACTTACGTACTCGCCAGCGCTATTACTCTCATACTGGGTCCCTGGAGCGGTTGACCCTTCGATCAGTACCCACCTGAGACAGCTTGATTTATACTCTTCCCCACCTTACTGTCCTCCTAGTATCAGTCCACCCTTAGTTCCTCTATCCAATACACCATCCTGTACCATCTTGCCCCCTTCAGCCCCCCCAGCCCCAACTTGCAACACTTCAGCAATAC
Organism: Triturus cristatus; assembly: GCF_964204655.1. Taxonomy (NCBI): domain Eukaryota; kingdom Metazoa; phylum Chordata; class Amphibia; order Caudata; family Salamandridae; genus Triturus; species Triturus cristatus. The sequence continues at coordinate 80,557,377 of NC_140590.1, read as the reverse complement.
TCCTAAACACCAGGTCCGCGGTTAGTCATCAATACGAGCTATTTGACTATATTGACACCCATAACCCAAACCTCATATTCTTAACTGAGACCTGGTTTAAGGCTGACTCCCTACCCAATGTATTAGCCGCGTTGCCTCCATCATACTCTGCCATTCGAGCAGATCGGCCTGAGGGCAAGCGGGGTGGCGGAGTAGCCTTAATAGCCCGGACAGACTTCTGCTTCCAGATTCTCCCCTCCTTACCCATTCCTGAGGTAGATTACCTTGTAGCTCGCTCAACTCTCCATCAGGTACCATTCACTTTTGTCTTAATTTACCGTCCTCCCCAGCCAACCCCATCCTTTCTTCCTAGCATTCAGGCTCTCTTAGCCACCTTGGTGGTTAACAATTCATCGGTACTAGTGCTAGGGGACCTAAACTTTTGGCCCAATGAACCTGCTGAGAGCCCTCAATCCAAAGAATTTACAGACTTTATGATTTCCTTGAACTTCTCACTGCTCACTCATGGTTCCACACATATCCACGGTCACATGTTGGATCAAATCTGGGCGTTAAACATTCCATCCACACCCCCCATAATTTCCCCGTGTTCTTGGTCCGACCATTCTATCATTTCCTTTTCCCTTGCACTGACCGCGTTGGTCAAACCTCCACTTCCTAAAACCATTTGGGTCAGGAAATGGGGAAAAACGGACATGCCCTCCTTTTGTTCAACCTTGGCCAAAACCGCCCCTGACCTTATAGGCCTCACTGCTACCTCGCAACTGGCCGCCATTGACAATTGGCTGACTCTGGCGGGCGACGAATTCGCCCCCATGAGGCGACTCACTGTTAAGCGGGCCTACGCAGCCAATCGATGGTTCACTTTAGAGCTAAAAGAACAGAAACTAGCAGCTAGAAGAGCCGAGCGAGCCTGGAGGAAAAACTATAGCCCAGAGCTAAAGACTATATATTTGTCTGTTTTAAAAACTTATAAAGCGGGCATTCTGGCGGCTAAAACTGAATTCTATACTAGCAGGATTATGGCAGCTGAGTCTCGTTCAAAGGAAATCTTTACCGCGGTCCATGAACTAGCATTATCCAGTAGAACCACGGCTACCATTCCCCCATCTCAGTCCCTCTGTAACTCGCTCAATGAGTTTTTTATTGATAAAGTAGTCAAAATTAAACTTAACATTCCCCCACCCTCCCTTGCATTCGTTAATCCTTCCCCTCCGCCCACTGTCCCCAAACTCAATCTCATTCCACCATTAACTGAGGACACCTTCTTCTCATTACTTCATCGAGTCAAATCCGGTTCTCCCTTAGATTTTGCCCCCGCCCATATCCTTAGGGAAATCTATTTAACCTCCCCCACTCCCCCTTTGACCCTCCTCAATGACTCGTTAAAGAAAGGAAATGTTCCTGGCATACACAAATCAGCGGTTGTAATACCTATTATTAAAAAATCTGACGCTGATCCTTCCTCCCCCTCCAACTACCGTCCCATATCCCTACTGCCTTACCTAGCAAAAATTCTGGAAACTCACGTCACAACCACCTTAAGCACTCATGTTGAAATCAATCACTGTCTTTCCTCCCGTCAAGCCGGCTTTCGCCCATTGCACTCCACCGAGAAAGTGGTGATCTCGGTTATGGACGTGCTACGTGAAGGCATTGACACCAACCTTCCGCAAGCCTTGATTTTATTAGATCTGTCCGCCGCCTTTGACACGGTGGATCATTCCATTCTTCTCAATCGTGTCAGGGCAGTGGGCATAGAAGGTCTTGCCTTCTCGTGGATTGAGTCTTTCCTCACAGGGAGGGCCCAAGCCGTCCATCTGGCCAATTTCACCGCAGACTTTCGTAAGGTGGAGTGCGGAGTCCCTCAAGGCTCATCACTTTCCCCACTTCTATTTAATTTATACATCTATCCCCTCATCTTTTCTTTACAGCAGATGGAGGTCACGGTGTTTAATTACGCCGATGATCTCCAGCTAATCTTTAATCTCTCTAATTCCCCCTCATCTGCCCCTAATGTTCAGACTGTAATGACATTCATTCAGGACTGGATGAACTGCAACCACCTCAAACTCAATCCGGACAAGACTGAGCTAGTCCTGACCGGAGGTGGTTGCAGTCCATGGACCTCCTCCCACTGGCCCTTGTCACTCGGTGCTCCCCCTCTTCCTGTCTCTAAGGTCAAAACCCTTGGGATTTTTCTTACCACACAACTCTCTATCCACTCACATGTGGGTTCAGTGGTCTCTGCTTGTTTCTTTTCTCTAAGACTAATTAGGAAAGTATCCCGCTTTTTCTCCCTTCCTGCTTTAAAAATTATTGTGCTGGCCATGGTACTGTCGAGAGTTGATTATGGTAACATCATTTACAATGGAGCTTCAGCATATGCGTTCCATCGCTTGCAGCTCATTCAGAATCAAGCGGCTCGTTTGATTCATGGCTTACCCAAATACCATCGTGCCACTCCCCTGCTTAAAGCTCTGCACTGGCTCCCGGTGAGGGAGCGTGCCCTTTTTAAACTCGGTTGCCTCACTTTTCAGGCTAGATCGGGTACAGCCCCCGAGTTTATTTGCGCCGCCATAAAACCGTACCTCCCAGGTCGCGAGCTCCGCTCTGCCCACATGGCTCTTCTGACCACTCCTCGTTTCAAGAAAAAGAAATCTGGCGGAGCGAAATTTGCTGTTCTCGCCCCGCTTTTCTGGAATTCTCTCCCTCCTGCTCTCCGAACTTCTCCTTCATATATACAGTTTCGGAAAGATCTTAAAACCCTGTTATTTGAGCAAGCTTACACTGTCTAGCCCTACTGCCGACCGCTACTGCATCACTTAAAGCGCCATGAAACCGCATGGTATACGTGCACTCAATAAATGTTTTTAAATTCAAATTCAAATTATAAGCACAGGTTATACAGTGAGTGTAATCATCCACCTATGATGGGAGTGGAAGGTTCTGCCTGGCTAGTGTATCGTCTCATCTAACTTGAAAGTGCCACTTTCAACAAGCCTCTAGGAGTTCCTATTCTTTTAGCCTTGTATCCCTTCTTATAATGGACAATGAATTTAGTTGCCCCCAGAAAGTGGCTTCAAATGAATCAAAATAGTTTTTTTGAGTAGTGTCCTTTGGATACATTTCTGTGAATTAGTTGTGTAAGCTTTGGGCCAGTTCCTCTCTATTTACCCTATCCCTAAAATCTGTAAATCTCCCTCTCCTTTCCTTGGCAGCTTCTGCTATCCATAGATGAATTTGGCTTTGATCTGTCATAGTACCCCCTGTTATCAGTAAATCTATAATTTTCCCCAAAAAGTCTCTAGTGAGATAGAGTAGAATAACTATCTTGGCTGTGTATATGGTGTCCAAAGTACTGTCTCGATCATTTTCCCAGAGCATGTTAAAATCTCCTCTCAAAATCACTCCATTTTCTTCTGGGCTCACTACTGTTTAAAGGAAATTATAGAGGGAGAGCTTGTGCTGCGTGTTGGTAGCTGTGAGAAAGTGGATTGTAAGTGAAATTGGTTGGTACACCTTTTCAAGTAATAATGGCACTGAGAGAAAGTCATCCTTTTTGCCCTGATCACCCCCGCTTTTTGACTGATACTGGTGGTTACTTACTCTGTACCCTGGGTTCTGCTAACCAGACCTGGGACAAGTGTTGTGTTCAAAAGGTATAGCGCAGCTTTGTATACCATAAATGGTCAATATCCTGAAGCTTCATATGTGATTGAATGTCAAGATGTTTACATCAAATGCTAATAAAAACAAGTTTGACAAAAGGTATATGGTAATTAGATGTAATTACAATTGGTACTGACAATCTACCTGTAAGCCCCTAGTATATGGTAGGGCATGTAGGTTTAGAGGCCCTGCAGATTAATGCACAGAAGTGTGCACTACTGTGTTTCCTGCTGTCATTTTAAGGGGCAGCCGTGCTTTGCAGGCTGCTTTCAAAAAGTAATTTATATGCAAATTCGGAGTTCAAATTATAGCTCTTCCAAAGTCTCAAACTAACTTATTTTTACATATAGGTCACGCCTGAGGTCTCCCCTAGGTGTCCCAGGGTTAGGGTGCCTTGTAACTATAAGGCGGGACATTGTAAAAGATGTTTTATATGCCCTGGTGTGGAAAAACTGCCAAGTTCGGTTTTCCTCATTGTCGCACAATTGGCTCCATAGGGAATGGACATGGGAATACTTAAAGTATAACTATTGAAAGAAGCGAGCTAAAAATATACTTCAAAGTATCAAAATCATAGTTAGAATAAATCCAACAATTTGCCAGTGTAAGATCTATTATAACTATCACAGAAAATAAGTTATAGAACTTGCTTTTCTGATGAGCCAAAATCCAGCCTTCCAGCAGCCCTTCTCCAATTGGCCAGCCTCTGCCAGGCTAAGCCAAGCTGCCTAATGAGGTGTGAAGTGGCCTGAAATGAGACAAAGGAAGACTCTGGTGGAAGGAGAACTGCTGCTGCAGAGCAAAAGGCAGGACAGGGGTGGGGTAGCCATATTGGTCCTCAAAGAGGGGAGGCTAGTTAGGACAAGACACATGTTCACTCGCACATCCTGACACCCCAGCCTGGCAGTAGCCCCCATAATTAGAATAGCAGAGGGGCTGGAAGGAGGGGGATAGGGAAACTTAGCCACACCAGTGGGATCGCGTAGCCAGATCGTAACCTCCAGGAGTTTCTCCATTTTGGATTCTGGAAGAATATTGATTTCCAGGCCAAGAATATGCTACACTTTGGAGAAAGTGGTCCTCCCTGGGGGTTGCATCCTGCATGCAAATGGTAAGTGGTGCCCCCTTGTTTGATGCCCAGGGACAATGGATTAAAATGGGAGACCTGCCCAGCAACTCAGATCCCTGCCTGAAATTAAAAGGAGAAGAAGGACTGCCCTGATGGAGCCCTGGTCTACAACCCAAAGGATTGCACTCTGAATGGCTGCACCTTCTGCACACTGTGGAACTACAGCCCTAGGGACTTTGCCTGGCTTCAAGAAGTGAAGGAGTGGACTTACTGAAAGCAACAGTGTAGGAAAGTGCCCTATTAGCATGGTTACACCCCACCTTTTGCCTGCCCTCTGACGCAACCAAACTTGATGTGCCCTGGGTCCCTGCCAATCAGGTACCCAGGGCCTGTGTTCTTTCCCAAAAGTGTACCTTTGTACCCACAATAGACACATCTGTGACCACAGGTAAGCCACTTGTAAAAGGTACCATGGGTACTAAGGGCACTGAGACCAGAAAAGGCCTCTAAGGGCTGCAGTACCTATTGTGCCACAGTTAGATGCCCTGTACCTTCACATACACACACTGGCATTGCAGGCTGTGTGCTTTGGTGCAGAGAAATGTGAAGAGTCAACATCACACACATCCCTGTGTGCCATGCCTGCAACCCACTGCCTGAGGCCTAGGTAAGTCACCCCATTACCAGGGTGCATTATGTCTAAGGTGAGCGTTCCGTGGCACTGTCTATGCCTATTCTTGGACATTGTAAGTGTAGTAAGGCCATAAAGAGTATATGGTCTGGGAGTTGGTCATTACGAACTACACAGCTCCATAATGGCTTTACTAAAAATTGGGAAGTTTGGTAGAAAACATCTCAGCACATTAAACCCACATTGATGCCAGTGTTGGATTTAAATTAAAATGCACTCAGAGGGCATCTTAGAGATGCCCCCTGAAAGTCGACCAGCCCTGGTGAGGTTCCTGAATGGCTGCCTGCCATTTGCCATGACCAGACAGGTTTTTGGAACCCTGGGTAGAGAGCCTCTGCTGTCTGGGTCCAGAAACAAAGCCCATCATGGGCAGAGGTGTCATGCCTCCTCCCCCAGGATGGGTTGGGTCCACGAAAGGGGAAGCTTCAAAGGCTGGCTGCCTTTGTAAGCTGACCCTACCTTTTGCTGCCCTCAGCAACTGGTCCCACCGGTTCTGGCCCCCACTTTGGGCGGGAAAATCAGCGGGGAAGCCTAGCCTAGAAGGTGTGCCCACCATGGCCAACCCCACTCCTCAGGTGAGGAGGCGAGGTGAAGCACACATCTCAGTCCCTCTATCTTGAAGATGAGGGTACTCAGCCAATTAAGGAGAGGCTCATGCCCCCTACCACTGGAGAGTGGCATATTACGGGGTGTACCCACCCCAAGGAAGGTACCCATTTGTCCCGACCTGCACACCCCTTTAAAGCCCCTAAATCTAGTATTTAGGGGCAACCCTGAACCTTGCCTCCTCAGATTCAAGGTAGAAAGAAGAAGGACCGAAGAGCCGTGCTGAGCCAGGAAGAAGAGGACACCAACTACTTTGGACCCAGCCCTACAGGCCTGTCCCATCTACGACCTGCATACAATGAGAACCCTGGCTAGTCCAGCAGCCAGCAACCCCCAGAGCCCTGAGGACCTGTCCTGCAACCATCTTACAGACTCTGTCTTCTTTGAGCACCAGATTTTTTCAAGCAAAGACTCACCTCCTGAATCTGGATTTCAGCGACTCAGCAATTCTGCACCTCTCTGCAACCGATCCGCACAGCCCAAGTTTGAGTAGCCCAACACCACAAAGAGGTCTCCCCAGTGATCCTGACCTGGGATCTGCTGATCCCCGACCTTCCTCAAGCTTCGAGATGCCACCTGCAGGCTCAAACTGAAGGGTCCCATTGACCGCGACCGGAGTTGGTAAGAAAACCTGATGCCAGAGGACACCCCTGCACCCAACGCCCCACGGCCTTGGGTGGCCCTACTAACTGTCGCCAGGTATCCCCCAAGAGCCCAGCTTACCTCCCCAGCCAGTTTTCACCTTCAGGAAGTCTCCCTGCCTGACCCTTCAGAAACTTCGCACAATCGAAGGTCTCCATTCAAACGCACAGTGTCCCCAACGTCCTTTTTGAACCCTGTACCCGGCCGCCCCAGTGCTGCGGTGGTGTAGCTCCTGTGTTGGTCATTAGCCCCTGCAGTGCTGACCTTAACCACAGGAGGTTTGCTCCCACACCTGAGCAGCCTGCTCGCCAGCAGTCCCTAACCGAAGGCCCTCTTAGCCCCATTGTCTAACATTGGCCCCTTACACTCTGCATTCTGCACCCGGCTGCCCTAGTGCCGCTAACGGTGCAACTCAAGTGCCCATATGGAACTTAGGGAAGCTTGCTCCCAAACCCCCAAAACTCCCATTCGTAAGTTGTGTACTTACCTGAGAAACCGCTAACACTTTTCTCCCATAGGAACGCAAGAGATTATGGGCCTAACATGTGCCTAAAATGTTCTGTGTTGAACTGATGTTTGTATGGAGAAAAGAGAACTAAAAAGTAAATGTATGAAAAAACTTACTCACCTTGTATTGTGAGATCCTAAGGTGTGGTATCTAGGCATACCACCCCCATACTCAAAGTTATCGAAAGTAACTAAAAGTAATCTAAAAGTAATTAATGTGTACTTTAAACTGTTTCCAAAGCATATACAAACCTGTAACATATGCAACTTCAATCACAACTGCATTTCCTTGAACAGTCTTGCATTTGAGAGTATATTTTATTTGCCTGTGCCAAGTCTTGCTTGGTTCTAAAATAAAACATAAGTATACCTTTTTTACACTTACCTAATTGATCTGAATTCTGTCTATGAGTGTGTGCAATCAGTCCTTGATTGAGTGAATACAATAAATGCTTAATTAACAGAGATACTTTGACGGTGGACTGCTGTTTCTGCACCTCACATCAGTTTCAATTGTATCAGGTTCCTTGCGCAACAAGCCCATGCACCAGCCATCAGGTGATGCCTCTGTAAATCAGATCCTAAGCAAATAGAGGGGTTGGGCGTGCTTCAGGTGATGAAGTCCAAGAAGCCAATATTTTGTTTTTCAAATGAGTCTTTATTTTCAATTTGTTAGTTCTGGCAGGAGAATCTCCAATCTGAGATTTGTTACTGAGGCCGACTGAGGCCCTGCAATATCCTGAGTGCTTCCAGAGGAATAGCCTGGAACACCGACTTGATTGAGGGATTACTTTTTCAATTTCAACACGAGAGGTCACATTGGACCTAGGCTACATGCACCCAGTATACTCGTGGAGTGTGATAACTCTCAACGTATACCTCTAACTTCAACGAAAAGATATTCGCCTACTAAGCCCTGCCGAAGTTCTCATCATGAGAACGAAACAAGTTGGCTGACCGTAAAATCACCAATTTTGTGATAACTAACTGATTGAAAATAAAGACTCATTTGAAAAACTAAACATTGACTTCTTGGACTTTATCACCTGACGCACGCCCAACCACAATAAATGCTTAACACAGTCTCTGGATAAACCTAACTGCTCGCCCACACTACCAAAAAGAGAGCTGGTAGTACTTACCTAATTTAGCCTCTGCTTTACCTATGGGGACTCCCTGGACTCTGTGCACACTCTACCTTACTTTGGTATAGCAAATACAGAGTCAGCTTCCTATAAACAGGTTAACAGAGCTCCAACTCCATCTCAATCAAGAAGATCTCAGCTGGAGAGCATCCAGGGGACTTTTAAGGAGTTGGCCAGGTGCATTCCGGCTGGGAAACATAGTCCTAACATCCCAAGGATCATCTCAGAGATTTCAGACAGTTGTATTTGTATTCTGCTGGAAGGAGATCCAGACATTTGGGGAGGAATGGAGAATTGTTTATGAAAAGCTCCATAAGATGACCAACCCGTCGACGAGTGTCAAGCTGCCGATGTCGAACTGTGATCCAACCTGGATTTCAGGTTCATCACACTGAAAGCTCTGGAGCTCAAACATTCCAGAATTTCAGTGAGGCCTCACGCTGAACTAAGTTGCTGTAATCCACTGGCACCCTGGCCTGATGAGGAGTCTCGCTCGATGAGAGAAAAAGCTCCAGAAAAACAACTGAGTAGGTAAAAACTTGCCCGAGGCCCACGCTCTATCACTCAACATTTGACTTTGTACCAATCAAGCACGACCAGTTGGCACTTCTCTTTTCTAGGCCCTAGAAAGTATTTATTCTTTAACAATTAATATCTCCGGTTCCCAACATTGAATGTTTGTAATTTTAGTGTCATTTTAACCATAAATATATTTCCTATTTCTATAAATTGGTGTTGGATTTTTATTGTGTGTTGTGTCATACTTATTTAATTTATTGCTGTTTTTAAATGTTTTAAGAGACACCTGTCTCCTATGTTGAGCCTGCCTGCTCGTTGCCAGCTACCAAAGGTTGAGCAAGGGAATCATTTATTGAGACCTTGACCGAACCTTATATTGTGAGTGTAGCCTTATAACTAGTATCAGGACCCTACTTACACCAACTAATAAATCACCTTTCAATAGGTACTATTCCTGACTACGTCCAGTTTGTTGCAGTGATTTCAATCTGATTTAAACCCTTATTAGCTGTAGCACACAGCTGACAGGTTTAATTTTAGAAAAATGTATGAAGATTTTATCAGTGACAAAAGTGTTAAAAAGTACAAAATACAACACAATAAAAATCCCACTCCAATTTATAAAAGTAGAGAAAATATTAATGAGCAAATAGATACCAAAATGACAAAAAACAGATGTAAGGAACTGGAGATATGATTTTTAAAAATGTTAGATGTTTCTAGTGCCAAAAAGTACAAAGCTCCAACAACTGGTATCTGGTCACACGATACCGAATCAAAGTCAAAAGTTAAATCTGATCACGAAAGTTCATGGGTTGGATACAGGGAGAAGGTTCAGGCCAGTGTAAAGTTTTACCTTTTGTCTCAGAAACTCTAGTGGAAGTTGAAAATCTTCAGTTTGGCTGAAACTGGTCCCACAAGTACACGTAGCTGTCAGATCAAGTCCCTCTGAATCTGTTAACTTTTGGCAGGATAGTTCTGAGCTAGGATAAGTTGAAATTGGGCCCAGGGAGCATCCCCCATCGGCCGAATATTTTTAGGGTCTTTCTCCCATGATTATTCCTATCTTCGGACTTAGAAACTCTTTTGGAAGTAAAACTTCTTTCACCTGGGCAAACCAGCAAGTTGAATCTGAGCCGTGATGCGATATCGGCGGCTGCTGCTCAGTGGTAGCCTATGGTTCTTTTTAGAAAGCGTTTGGGAAAGGTTTGTAACTGTCCAGTTTTGCTGTTCCTCTTGGGGAGAGAGTCCAGTCTTCACCAGCCAAGGGTTTAGGGCCTTTTGGGCACCAATAGTGGGTTAGGATTCAGTCTCCATGAAGCCACAGCAGGGTACAGGAAAAAGCCAGTTGGAACTGGTCAACTGGGCTCAGCAGAGGACTGAGCTTCTTGCATCTTTTGCATTCCTGAAGGTGGTTTTTGGCTGGCTGGCATGCGCCAAAGCCAGACAGAATCCACTGTCCTAAATAGGATGAGTACAATACACTTGTCAGATAACCTGAGTTTACCATTTGGTAACTTAGCACAGAGAAGTCAGGCTTATCCTCCGGGTCAAAATTTAAAGTATTGGCACAGCAACGCCCTCTCAACACACTGAGTACACTAAAAAAAGACTTCACACCGTATGTATAAAACACTGATGTTTGTATTACACACACATTGAAATTAAAATGACATACACATTGGATATAGGCTTTACAGTTATATGCAATTGTTGAACTCTCCCATTAGCAGCAGAACGGCATGAAAATATATGTAACTGCCATAGGAATTCACTTGCTCCATTATCTCTTTAACGTTGTAAGCAATATGGACCCATGTGCATACTTTCCTTAGATATTCAAGATCCGACCTGTCTCGCCAACATCAAAACGACAGAACATATATGCAGGCTTGTTCAGAGGCATTCCACTTTCAAGCTATCACATTAGCATCAAACGCAACATTCCCAAATATTGTATACCCTCTACAGGTTTTGGCTATGCTGTGTGACCCAGCCCCTCAGCCACTCAAACGACACCATCCAATGATACATGCACCCACTGGAGATGCTTTGATTAGGTCATCGGGACCACCTAAAGCAGAAGGAAATAGTTACTTGGTTTCATCTACCCAGATTAGGCCATGAGGGCACCCAGTGGCACCTCACAAATGTGGGATCACTATCCCACCTTAGGCATAAGACTGTGACACTGGAAGCTGGTGCAATTCAAAGTTGGAGAAATGTTTCTTCCCAGGCTGAGGTGGGAGCTGCAGTTGTTCCTGGCAGCCTGCCGTGGATGCACACAAGGCACAACGAGACCACCTGGGTCCAGTCACGATGTTACCAGCAACAGTATACCTTGTGGTGTGGGTCTAGGGGGAGGAAGCTGGAGACCTCGGACAGAGGCCAAGATGTCAGGCACTGTCGTCTTCCCGATTTGGAGGTCGGAGACAGTCTTGGCATCCGGATCGGCTCCTGCAAACTCTGCAAATGTCTCCCAACACCTCAGATGGGCCACTGATCTTTACGAGCACTCTCTTCTGCACAGTGTGATTACTGTATACGTCAGGATGGTCCTTGTCCCAACCGACGATAACTTCCACCTGTTTCCACTACACCCTGTGCCATCCTTACGATCGTGTGGCAATGGGGAGATCCTTTCTTTCCATGGGACCTCGTGGACAGGAGGCCAGCCAACCGGCCTTTGGAGAGTGCTTAGGGACATGGACCACAACAGTTGGCAATTAGCTGCAGGCCAGCAACATTGAGGCAAAATCCTAGTGATCATCCCCTCCCTGGAGCCTAACAAGCCCCAGGCCACCACAAGTCTGCAGATAGTCCCGTTGCAGTCCCTCCTGCCCCAATGGATTCTCTTGTCAATGTCCCAGCGTCAAACCAGCGTAGAATGGTTCCAATCCCAAAAGCGTCTCTAAACTCATGAGGACAGTGCCCCAGTAGTTATACCCACAATGGCCTTTGAAGATGAGATCAGTTCAAAAGGTCACTTTTGAAACGCAGAGCCGCCTCTAAATGTTTTCCTGTCTTCCATCCTACCCTGGGAGGCTTGATCATTATGCAGATGCAATTCCACCCCCTCTTATTCATCCAGTTCACACAATCTGGATATCATCTTCGCTTTGGAAACATGGGCTGAACAATCATCTAATCCAGATCTAGTTCAAGCTCTACCAGCAGGTTATGCCATTCCTAAGGCAGATAGGACAGGAAAACATGGAGGAGGGGTAGCGATAGATTAATTGCCAGTCTCAGGTGTGCAGGTTAAGGGAACAATAGAACCTGAAATGTATACGTTCAAGACTGAACTCAACAACTGCTACATTTTCAAAAGCTACTTTTTTAGAAAGCATCAACTCATTTATTGAAGCCAAAATTGATACATCAGATTTTACAATTTTTGAAGATTTTAATTTTAATTTAGAAAAATTCGACGACCATGACACCGCTACATCGATCGATACAATGAATAATTTCGAGCTATTACAGAAGGTTCTCCAACATACACATGCAGCAGGTCACACACTTGACAGCATTTTAACGAACAACTCGCTTTTGTAAATTTCCCTGACCTTACCGATCTTCTGGTCAGACCACAATGCAGTTATGTTTGAGATCAATATTCCTCTCTCACAATCGAGAGCCAACAAGATCCCTCTTAATCACTGTGTCAGTATTGGGATAAAATAGAACCCTCAGTTGTCCATGAAAGCCTCTCAAGCACTAAACCTCCCATCTCTCTAGATATCAATCAAGCAGTACACGATCACTTTTTGTGGCTAAGTGATGCGGTAGAAACATTAGCACCTCTGAAATCTCTCTCCCCAACCGGATGAAAACTCTATCCGAACCCTGGTTTACTGAAAAGCTGAAGGCACAAAAGCAGCTCTGCCAAAGAAAGGAAAGACAATGGAGATCCAAGTATGATTCCCAGGCTAGAAACAGGTATGCCCAATCCATATCTGATTATAAAAAAATAATCTTGGAAGAAAAAAGTAACTATTTCTCTTCAAAAATCTTACAATCAAAAAATGTGTGCAAAGAACTCTTTCACACATTAAAAGATCTAGTCAAACTACCAGACCCTACTAATGACCATTGTCGCAAAAAATTGTGCAACTCACCAGCAAAATCCTTTCAAGGTAAAGTCGAAGAAATCTATAATTCTTTTACATCCACTGGTTCTCTAAACATCTCTGTCAATGAAATTACTGATACTACATGCCTATTGAAAACACTAAAATCTGTTTCTCTGCTAGATACAGAACAAGTTTCAATGCTTATAAATTTAACCAAATCCAGCTCAATAATGCATCTTGCACCAGTAATTACAAGTGTCCTACTCACCAAAATTCTTAACAGAATTATAATGACAGGACTTTACCCTGCTGATTGGAAAATGGCTTCCATAGGGGCATATCAACAACAACCGGCGATAATTATCTCTAAGCGCACTTAGCGCTAGGATAATTATCGCCGGCTAGCATGAATTTTTATCGCTGAGATAACGTACTATTAGCAACGCTTATCTCAATAGCGATAAAAATCCTCACGCTAACAGGCTAACGTGAGATTATTGCTGGAAACCCAGCGATAATCTCACGTTACCTTGTTGATAGGGACAGGCTAACTTAGCCATGATTTCCTCCTTCCATAGGATATCATGGCTAAGTCTGAAAAATACCAGACGTAAAAAAGCAGCGTTAACCGCGGTTAGCGCTGCTTTTTTTGTCTCTAACAGGGTTAGCGACATTCTTGATAATAGGAGAAATGTCGCTTAGCAACATTTCTCCTATTATTTTACTCTGGAACGCCCCCTTTGCATCTCATTAGAGATGCAAGGGGAAGCGTAGAGTAAAAGGGTGCTAACATGCAAATTTGCATGTTAGCACCCTGTTGTTGATAGGGCGCTAGTTTTATCTCTCCTTTTTTGGCTTTTAAAGCCAAAAAAGCAGAGATAAAGCCCTTGTTGATATGCCCCTTAGTTCCTTCAAAAATACTAGAAAGAGCATTAAACATGGAATTAACATCCTTCATAAATAACAATAATCTACTAGATTCATCTCAGTTTGGATTCCGAGCTGCTCATAGTACGGAGACTGCTTTAGTTGGAGCCGCTGAGGAGATACGATCAATACTGGATGAAGGAGGGAAGGCTGCCCTCATTTTATTGGACTTATCGGCAGCCTTCGATACAGTTAACCATGATATCTTAATCAACCGACTCTCTTATTTCGGAATAAAAGGTGCAGCAATAAAAACCCTTAAATCCTTCTTGTCAGATAGAGTACACGCAATAATGGGGTCCTTTTTCTCTGATCAATACAGGTTGCCATGCGGGGTACCGCAGGGTTCATCTCTGAGCCCCACCATTTTTAATCTTTATGTGACACCTCTGGATAACTAATAAAAGCAAACACAAGGAGATGATGAAGGAGCGCTGAAACATTTCCGACACTCACCCCCAGTCACAGATCTGGGTTGAATATTCTCCTTGTTTTTGCTTTGTTCGCGCTAAGTTGGCAGTGTATGCCCAGACGTGGGTCCCTTGCTCACTTTGCCACTGGATTCAAGCTAGCCTGGCTGATGAGGGGTGTTAACCCGAAACCAGTCTCAGGATGCTTGTTTCTGGTCCAGGGAAGATCTGGCTTGGCAGTTCGGGCTGGACTATTCCCATGAGGCACAGGGCTAAGACTGATTTGCATATAGCTGGGTCTGAACTGGGGTGGTGAATTGAACGATGATGGATTCAACCTAGATCTGTGACTGGGGGTGAGTGTCTGAAATGTTTCAGCGCTCTGCCCATCATCTCCTTGTGTTTGGTCAAAACTAATAAAAGCTTATGGTTACTCAGTTATATCATAAGCCGATGACACACAGTTAACTGTCTCATTATCCAGCAACCCAAACAAAACAGCAGATCGTTTTCAACAGTTGCATGGCTCACATTAATAACTGAATGAGAGTCAATTGCTTACGGCTTAACTCCGGGTAGACAGAGGTTCTTCTCTTGGGGAATGATACCTTGTGTCCCGCTTCGCTGCTGGGGCATTTGTAACTCGGAGCCCTGATACATTGGGAGAAGCTGCTTTGGAGACACGGTTGCTTACGAGGGGGTGAGAGGCAGGGGAACGGACTACGGTTCCCAGGAGCCCGAGCATACCTGCCTGACTGCACGCACCTGAGCCGCGGACCGCCTCCACGCCCATTGGCCCTCTTCTCTTATTAATATCATTGTGTGCCGCAGCGCGGGACGCGCCGCGGGACGCCCTGGACGAAGCCCGGACAAAGGGCGGACAGTCTGTGACAGTCCGGGACAGGAGGGGGCAGGTGGGGCAGCAGACCGGTTTACATTGTATAACGCTATTTTTCTGTGGGTGGTCCTGGCTAGCTACCACTGTTTATTAACTAATTTATCAAGGTGTTTGGTGGTCGCACGTGCAAATCTATCTGGGATAGGCTGGTATATACGGTGAAAGCTCTTAGTCTGCTGTTTGTACCAGAGAGACCTGTAGTGGGGTTTTGGTCCCGATCTTAGCTATCATGCCCAAAGCTAAGCCAGCAGCCATGACCACAACCATGGACAACTATCTGGTCAAGATGGTTGATAAAATCAACCAAGAACGCAGGAAGTCCTTAGGTCGCCCGGGGTCACTAAGTACGAACTCCCCCCCGCCCAATTGTCCGGCCCCCCAGCCTCCTATCGATCAGGATGTCAGTACACCTTTAGATCTTATGGACTGTACAACTGAGGGAGCTCCAACGGATACTTTAAGTTCGGAAAGTGGTACCCCTGAGCCCCCTAATGACCTGGAATCTGGCCAAGTCATAATACTTGATACACCAACCCCCAGCCTGACTGTCCCTAGTCGCCAAAGATTAACACGCACTTGCAGGAACACCAGCAAAACCACCCAGCCTAAGCGAGGAGGGAATCGTCATGCTAAGAAAAACGACCCCCCTCCGCTCAAAAATCAACAAGCCCAACCAGTGCCACTGGATGGAACCAAGGTCACCCTTGATAAAGAGCAGTTGGATTTCATAATTAATGCTATAGATGCCAAGTTTGACCTATTGGTTAAACCCCTTTTGACTAAACTTACCACTATTACCGATGAAGTAGCCAGACTGGGAGGCATCTTGGACTCTTTTCTCAAGGCTAGACCCGATACGAATACTAGCGCTAATATCCTGGTGCCTGATGAGATACCTTTAATCTCATCTAATACAGTTTTATTGACGGCTGGGAGTAGAAGCTCTAATCGCAGTCCTGGGAATGCTCCTGGAATTCAATCTGTAGTTCCCAATATGTCACCTCAGCGGCCGGACTTCACTAAACCACCCTCTAATACAGTACCAGGGAAACCGATGGGCTATAACGTAAATATCTACAGCCATAGAAGCCCTCAGCCGGACCTGCCACCTACCTGTGCTCCCTTTGTAGCCGTCCTGACCAACGTCCCCCCTGTTAAGAGGCATGGCGGTAATCCTGAAAATGGAGAATCCCACTCGTCATTAAAGAACAAGACTGTGGACTGGCTCCACCGACAGTGTGATTTCCCTGTAGCCCTATCTAGGGATATACTAAGTACTAGGAGAACCAACTGGGTTGGCAAATCACGTAAGACCTGTGAAGGTGACTGTATAGTCATTAATTTTCGCAACCCTCAACTTACCTCTACAGTACTAATCAAAGCCGCATCTCTCCCTGCGAGTGATCAAGGTATTTCTTTGCGGCCCCTTGGGTACTTCTATAGAGACCTTGCTACCCAACCTGATGATGAGCACCACTGGCGTAGGCCCAGAGTCCAGAACTTGTGTGCCGCCCCTGCTATCCCTACGTATAACAGATTCCAACCATTGAGTGGGCTTGATTGCAATGACTGACTGGAGCCCCTCCCAGATGATGCAGGGATCGAGGACTTTGCTATGGGTAAGAAGAGTTCTAGCTCGGTCCCTGGGATATTAATTAGTACTACTACTGGTACCGGTGTAAGCCATCTAGACTCTGTAGTGGCTCATGATCATGATAGACCAGTTAATGTTGGAAGGGATAGGACTGCATCGAATACCCTCATTCACCCAGCTAATTCTGGCTCGTGTTTTATTGCTTGTTGGAATGTTGCGGGACTATTACATAAGGATGAATGTTTAGGTTGGTTTGATTTTATCAATCTTTTTAATATTATATGTTTTCAGGAAACCTGGAGTCTGGACCCCATTAACTATAATGGCTTTGTTTCATATCAATTACCGGCCGTGGCTTCAAACTCGGGAAGAGCCAAGGGTGGCCTTCTGACATTGATTTCTGTTGATGTTCCACTTACTGTAAAGAAACATGTCCTGATTGGGGCCCATTCCCAGATTCTATGGCTTTGTAAGGAGCAGGATAGAAATATCCTTTTAATTAATTTTTATAACAATGTTTTTGATAACACTAGGCAACAGGTAGTATATGCCTTGGAGGCCGCTTTGGCAAAAATTGTAACGGGAAATGATACTGCTTTTGATTTTATTTGGTTGGGGGATTTTAATACTTCTGCCTGTCCATCCTCTGCACATAGGGTCTGTGATTTCGTAAATTGTCGGGATGAGGGAGTCGCCCATTTCCCCCATAATCCGTACGGTGATTCATTAAATAAAATCCTGATGACATACGATATGGAGATCTTGGGTAATGGGAGGGGCGCTTCTGGTGAAATCCTCCCCACTTTTACGGGTAGAAATGCTAACACTGTTATTGACTTTATCTGTACCTCTTCCAGCCTTAATCCATGGTGTTCAGCCCCCTTGGTAGTTGACAACTTAATCAGTGACCATAACTGCCTGTCCATGGAGACGGTGCTTTGGAAGGCCAATCCAGGTCCTAAACCATGTATTGTTGATAACATTGAACCACACCGACCCAATGGAATCAGAATTAGGTGGAAGGGGGATAAGGCAGACCTTTTGTCTAATTCCATTATTGTAAATTGTATAAAGGAAATTGATGCTATTCTAGTGAGTAATGAGCTGACTGATGTAATCCTGTATAATTTTATTGATATTAATCTTAGCATTGAAGCTAAACTCACCAAGCAACTCAAGGGCAACCTAAACCGGCAAAGGGGGTGGTTTGACCATGCCAGTACTGCCGCCCTCAAGAGCCTCAAAGAGGCACTGGCAGCCAAACAAAGGGATACAACCCTTATTAGGCATCTTATGGCTATCTACCGGGCAGCAGTCTCTGAAAGAAAGGCAGAACTTAAGCGAGAGGCCTGGGACAAGTTAGACCAGGCCGCTGAAACCTCTGATTCTTCTTTATTTTGGGCTACAGTCAACAGTCCTTTTTTAAAGAACGAGGAGACACCTGTTCTGTCGGCAAACGTCAGTGCGGAAAGTTGGGTCTCTCACTTTTCTTTGATCTTTGATTCAGCTAAACCCATGGACGTAGGAGGAGGGGACTGGCCACTCATTCCCTTAGATATTTCCCCAACCGAGGTCAAGAAATGTATCATCGCAAGCAAAGGAGGGAAGGCCAGGGGCCAGACGGGGTGCCGGTTGACGTTTATAAAAAGGAACCAGAGATTTGGGGCCCACTACTGACCAAAGTATTTAATGCAGCCGTTTGTTACGGTGCCCCGCCTACATGAAAGGAATCCATTATAATTCCTATTTATAAAAAGGGGGAGAAGAGGGATGCTAAGAACTATCGCCCAATCTCCCTCTTAGATTCCTCCGTGAAAATTATGAGTCGGGTACTTCTTGTTAGATTAGAAGAATGGGCCGAAACAAATAACATCTTGGCCAATTCCCAATATGGATTTAGGAAGGGTCGAGGCACAGTAGAACAGTGTCTCAACCTAGAACTACTTATAGGGAAATATACCGTGGCCAAGAAAGGTTCCCTCTTCCTCTGCTTTGCAGATTTAAGTAGTGCCTTCGATATGGTTAATCATAAGATTCTATGGGAGATACTACTTGAAATGGGGGCACCGGAGGGTATTGTTTACTTCTTGGCCAGACTCTATGCCAATCTCAGTTCTAGCGTCCGATATGGCCCAGGTGGGGAATGTACCCCTAAGTTTACTGTTAAGCGTGGAATTAGACAGGGGTGTGTGCTTGCTCCCCTGCTTTTCACACTTTTCATTAATGAGGTCGACTCTGTTTTAAGGACTGTGGTGGCAGATGCCCCAAATATACTTGACTTCCACGTCCCAGTCCTACTATATGCGGACGATGCCGTTCTTCTCTCCAGGACCCCTGTCGGCCTTCAACGCCTCATGGACAGGTTTTCCCTGTTCATTGGGGAAAGGAAGCTGGTGATTAATAAATCAAAGACATTTGTTATGGAATGTGGCAAGGGCCGTAAAAAACCGCATCCCTTTTTTATCGAAGGGCATAGGGTCCAGACGGTTGATACTTTTAACTATCTAGGTATCACCTTCTCCAAGACAGGTAGCTGGTCCAGCGAAGTCACCCGCGTTAGAGCAAGAATGGCGAAATGCGCTCACGGGGTGTTTACGTTCGCCTCCAAAATAGGGGATAGGCGGATTGGAGATATGCTGAAAATCTACCAGATGAGGTGTCTTTTAATCGCCCTTTATGGAGCAGGTGTCTGGGGGTATGTATCGGCTGGGAGTCTACAAGTGGAGGAAAATCTGTTTTTAAAAAGACTACTCTTGCCTATCTCAGCGTCAACGCATCTGGTGCATAGGGAACTCGGAATACACTATCTTTCGGATTCTGTTGCCCATAGACCTCTTTTGCTGTGGCGTGCCATCTGGGCAAAGGAGGAGACCTCCTTGAATAGAGCCATTATCAAGGACTGTCTGTCTCTAGACAATCATTTAAAGATGTCCTGGGTATATTTTGTTTTGAGCAGTTATAAGGAAATATATGGTCTTAACTTATATGAGGACTGTTACGCTGCCAATAGTTTGACCAAAAGTGAACTGAAATCTGTTTTTATGTTTCTAAAGTACGAGCGACATTTGAAGGCCAGTAGCAACTTATCCACCTGTATGCTCTATGACAGCTGTTGTGAGTTGTTAGGCTATCAACCTTACTTGAGCTTTGTTACTAGACCCTCCCACAGGTTCGTTCTAACTAGACTGCGCTTTGGGATTGTTCACCATTTAGTGGCGTTTCCTAATATCAAAAAATACCCGATTGGTCCTTGCCCTTGCGATGGCACTACTGCTCAAAGCACTATGCACTTTTTATTGTTCTGCCCACTCTATGGTAATTACCGCATTGCTTTTTTAAAACCTGTTTTCAAGAAATTTGGTGTTAGGACTGTTAAAGACACCATGAAACTGATATTTAATCCCCCACCTGATGTTTGCTTTTTTATTGCTACATTTCTTCTCAAAGCTATCAAGGCAAGGCCTAGTATTATTTTTTAAATTGTCATTCTGCTGTATTTTAATCACTTGTCTGTTTTAGCCGTATAGATGAAGTTTTATGACTTATTTTTTGTTATTTGTTTGTGTATATTATTGATGTTTTATAATGTATGATCTGCTTTTATGGACTTTTGTCAAGCTCCGAATAAAGCTTTATGAACTGATACCTTGTGTTGGACACCTAACTGGTGGCCAACTGAGATGGGTTGCCCTCCTTTACCTGTAAAGAAAGTAAGAAACCATTGGTGATAGACTGACGTTTAAGGACCACATGAACACCTTAACATCATCGGTATTGTTAATCCTCAATGATTAGGAAGATCTGTCCTTACATTCCCATAGATCTTCAAAAGACAGTGGTCATGGCATTATCCCTGTCCAGATTGGACTATGGGAATGCTTTATTCCTTAACATTCAAAGGAACCTGTTAAGGAAACTCCAGATGCTTCACAATGCGCCTACACAACAGCTTTTAGGCATTCCCAAGCACAAATCGGTCTCTCAAGAATTGATCAAATTACAATGGTTTTCAACTCAGAGGGTCAAGTTTAAATCTTTATACATAGCTTTTAAATCATTGCATAACATTGGCCCAGATTTTCTGAAAAAACGTTTCACTTTGTATCTTCCAGCTAGACATTTGAGATCATCCAGTGCAAAACTCCTTACTGTACCCAGGATAAAAAGAGGTTAACGCGGTGGACGAGTTTCATTGCAGGAACAGCTAAACTCTGGAACTCTCTTCCCATTGACCTCAGAGACAGCCCAAATCTCTTGACCATTTTGGAAGTCACTAAAGGCATGGCTCTTTAACAACTAGCTATTATTTATGTTAAGACAAAGTATCAGATTTGTGTAGAAAGCAGCTCCAAGACGCCCGTTGTCATTCGAGCGCTATATAAAATTCAAATCAAATCAGATCATCCCGGAACGGCCTCTCAGAGTCAGAGGTCTGCAGTTTCCCCTGAGCCCCTAGTTTATAGATGTCTATCAGGAATGCACAGATGTAGCTGTCCACCAGCACCCAAATGTGGATTGGAGACCGGCTGACAGTCACACAGAGAGCCACAAGCATAGAAATGCCCACTTTCCCAAAGTGGCATTTTTACATTAGGAATGTCAAATCCACCCACACGGCCAGAGAGGATTTGCAATTACTAATCTATCGATACTAAACTTCATACCGCTACTCTACTGCACGTAGGAAATACGTGTCAATAACTTTTCCAGAGATCCCCCATGTTACACAATGTGAGAATCAGGCCTCAACAGTACTGAACACAATATCCGATTTTAGTTACTACTAGCGCATGTAGCGCACACATGCACATGCCCTACCTCTTCCCTAAACCGCACCCTGCCCCCAAGGAGTACTTAGACGCAGCGAGAGAAATGCAGAACTTTGGCAAGTACCTTTTAAATATCAGGCTGAGTAACAGTAACATGCACACACAGGCACCTCCTGGGCAAACCTGTGTAAGTTTGGAGAGCTACCTCCGTGGGTTGCACAATCAGTGCTAAAGGCTCACAGAGGAGAGTTTGAGTTACATGCCCTACGTGCCCTACGTATATGTCTTACCACTGGACAAGGGACTTACAGCTAATTAAAATCAGCCAATCATGTATAAAGCAATCACCATTATGTATATGAAAAGCACAGCGCTTTAGCACTGCATGGCAGTGGCAAAGCGCTCAAGGTCCTACACAGGCAAAACAGTGTCCAAACAGGTAGTCAGAAGCCAAAAAGTCAGGGGAGATCATGCCAAAAGATGCCAGATCTAACACTGAACAAGAGGCTAGCAAACTAGCCCTTGGAGCCCACTCTTCTGTCCTAAGTACAAGTGTATGTATCGATATATATCTATATCTATCTATATCTATATATGTGTATATTATCTACTGGCGGTCGCCAGTAGATAGTTATAGTTAGGACCGTGTTTCCATAGGAAATCCGCAACATTCTATTTTGAATAACTTTGGCGCCGATTGTCGAATCCTCGCGAAATTTTCCAAATAGGTGGGGTGCTCTGCTCCGCTCCTTCCCTGAAAGTCTCGGGGGGATTCGTCAAGCGGGGGCTGAGAAAAAGGGGGGGTCCCAAAACGCGTTTTCCCCATGCATTTTTCCATAGGACCTTTAGTCCAAGCTACAGCCCGAACGGCTGAACAGAATTACTAGAAATTTGGCAGAGAGGTAGTCCTCAGGTCAGGGATGTGCCTTTTGCAGGTCTGGTGTAAATCTGTTCAGTAGTTCCTGAGAAAATAGCATTTAAATCAATATATATATCTATAGGCGCGCTCCGAGCGCGTACGGCAAGCTTACCGTACGCGCACGCTGCCGTGCGCGAGCGCGATTCTGATTGGTTGTTAGATCTTAGTAAACATTCGAATCGGTCGAAACCAGGAAGTGTCGGCCGCCATTTTGTCTCTCGCAGTCTGAGGGGTTGAAAAACAAAGGTGGAGAACGTGAAAAGGGGGCAGGGTGGACAATTCCTGACCCCCTAGCCTTTGTCAGGAGGTCCCAGAAGGACCCCCAAGTGCCAAAATGTCTTTAAATTAGTACGGTATGCGCACGGTGAAAAACCTTAAAAAAAAAAAAAATACATAACTTAGCATTTAAAAAACCATACAAATTCACTGAAAAATCCATAGGTTTCACACACGTTATAGTTAGGAATTAGCATTTAAAAAACCTTGCAAATTCACTTAAAAAACCATAGGTTTCACACATGTTATAGTTAGCTGGACATTTCACTCGTGAAAAACCATTGAAATTCCCCCGTTATAGTTAGTGCAGGCAACTATAACTCACGCGACCGCAATCCTCTGCTGATGACGTCAGATATTACATCACTGATGACATATATGTCTTTCTGAAAAAAAAATATTTGTAATATATGTATAGCTAAAAATTAATGGAAGAAGACATGGGTAAATAAGTGTCTAAATACAGTGATGTAATATCTGACGTCATCAGCAGAGGATTGCTGTCGCGTGAGTTATAGTTGCCTGCACTAACTATAACGGGGGAATTTCAATGGTTTTTCACGAGTGAAATGTCCAGCTAACTATAACATGTGTGAAACCTATGGTTTTTTAAGTGAATTTGCAAGGTTTTTTAAATGCTAATTCCTAACTATAACGTGTGTGAAACCTATGGTTTTTTCAGTGAATATGGATATAGATATATATAAATATGTATATATTTTTATATTTATCTGTGTGTGTAAAAATAATTAGGGCCTATTTATGACTACGGCCATGATGGCAGTGCGGGCACTGCTGCACCACCTGTCCGACCGGTCTATTACAAGTAGTGCAGTCGGACCACAGAGGGACCGTGCAACTGCCAGTGATCACAGAACCCAGGCATTGTCGCGGCGGTCTTGAGGCCGCAACATGCTTGGCGGTGCAGCTGCACCGCCAAACATATTACGAATTTCCTCTCCGCCACGGTTTTCATGGCAGTGAGCTAGCTATGAAAACAGGGCCTCTTGTAGCTTCAGGGCCATGGGGTGCAGGCTGAGGGGCACATAGTGTGCCCCCCCTGTGAGCATGCACCCTAGTTCCTGCACAGCATGGACTGTACCAGTCCATGCCGTGCAGGAACTGCCTTTGAGGCTACAATTGCGTTGACTTTTTCATAGGCATCGCCAAAGAACCACCCTGCTCTAAGACTGCCAAAGTCGTAAATAGGTCCTTAGTATTTACATGTACTTACCTTTAAAACTTTTAGCACGCATATATATGCCTTTACCATTCATGCCTTTACAACGGAATTCATTTTAATGGCATGCATGGTAAAGGCATATTCATTGTAAAGACATGCGTGGTAGTGGTATGCGTGGCAGTGTTGCATGCATTGTGAAGCCTGCATGGTAAAGGCATGTGAGGTTTCGGCGTTGTTATAAAGGCAGTTTCCTATACTACATAGAGTAGGCTTAGTGTCAGCCCTTACTCATGATTGGATGGCTTTCTTGTCAATCTTGCTTGTAGGCTCTTTTTTGGACGGCTTTTCTTCTTATTTTGTGCTCATCCCACCCCTGGAGCATAGCATAGTTTGTGTACTGTTGATTTTGATTGGTTAAGGCGTATCCATTTGCCCACCGCACTATGGGGCATATCATCAAGGCCCCGAGATAAAATTATCGCCGCTTTAGCGTCCGTATTCAGGCCAAAAGCAGCGATAATTTTATCGCACTATTAGCAAGGTCACGCTATCGCGTGAATCCTTGCCGCAGCGCCCTTTCCCTTAACGCCCAGCTTTGCATCTCTAGTGAGATGCAAAGTGGGCATTCCTCCCCAAAACAACTTGAGAAGTGTTGCTAACCGACATTTCTCCTCTCAACAATGTGAACGCTAATTTAACTAAAAAAAACAAACAATGTGAACGCTAACCTGCAGAGTGATAAGAAAAGTAGCGCTAACCGCGGTTATCGCTACTTTCCTTACACCAGCTTTCAAGCTGACTTAGGGCCCGATTCACAGAACTAACTTAAGAAAAAATCCTAAACTTACTACCATTTTGGTATTCACAGAAGGCATTTACTCATTTTGGTATTCACAGAAGGCACTTACTCATTTCGGTATTCACAGAAGTTAGGAGTCCCAACTTTAGGACTCCTAAATGCCTTCTGTGAATACCAAAAGTCTTAAAGTTTGGATTTTTCTCAGTTTAGGAGTCCTAAAGTTAGGAGTCCTAACTTTAGGACTCCTAAATGCCTTCTGTGAATACCGAAAGTCTTAAAGTTAGGATTTTTCTCAGTTTAGGAGTCCTAAAGTTAGGAGTCCTAACTTTACTACTCCTAAACTGAGAAAAATCCTAACTTTAAGACTTTCGGTATTCACAGAAGGGATTTAGGAGTCCTAAAGTTAGGACTCCTAACTTCTGTGAATACTGAAATGAGTAAGTGCCTTCTGTGAATACCAAAATGATAGTAAGTTTAGAATTTTGTCTTAAGTTAGTTCTGTGAATCAGGCCCTAAGCCAATTTATCCAATGGAAGGTGGATATAATGGCTAAGTCTGCACTGTCCTATCAACAATGTATCGCCAATCGTTGTGCGATTATCGCTGGATTTCCAGCGATAATCGCACATTTGGCAGCTAACTCTGGAATTTTTAGCGCCTCGGCGATGCGCGTTGTTGATAACACGCTAACCGGGCGATAAATTCCAGAGTTAGCCGGCGATAAATATGCAAGCGCTAAGCGCGCTTTGTGATATTTATCGCCGCACTTGATGATATGCCCCTAAATTTTAATATTCTCCATTATTGACCAAACCTACAGCATAGGCCCAGCAACACTGACACGAGAGAGTTGAGGTTTGCCAATGCATGTAACCTTTAAGGAGGAAAGCAAACACCCACAGTGAGGCAGCTCTGAACAGCCGCAGGCCCGCCTTGAAGCCTTTCCTGCAGCCAAGTAGCACTCATGAGGGAAGTATGACCCCTCCAGCGATGCCGAGGCCACCGGGAAAGAAGTTTTAAAAGTCCCTTTTTGGCAAACCAAAATGATTGTTTTTAGATTTGTTGTGCTTTAAGCTGCCAAGAACCACATATACATCCTTTTAGCAGGCAGGCGCCCGCCCCATGACCACAGGATTGCTTTCTTTTCTAATTAAGTAATTATTCTCTGACAATAAGGAATTCTTAGGCACCTTCCTGCTGGAAAACGTCATTAATCTCATAATATATGTTCGGGTGTTTTGACTCCTGACTTCCCCTCTTCAGTCTGCCGCTTTGAGGCTTCCTCTTGTAAACTGATGGGTGGCTCGGCGTGTAAAATATGCAGGTTTCTTGTAAACCGACCTCAAGAGTCCTTCTGTTGTGGGGCCCGTTGGCGCAGCCTCGTGAGCTGAGCACCGACTCAATGGTGTTAAGTTCAGCGGTATCACTGCGGCTATCAATGCAGATAGTGCTTCCTAGCCCAGACGTTGCTGTTTCGTGGCGCTTCAAGCAAGAGGTGTTACAAATAGTTTAATTATTTTTACGTTTAGGAGTTTGCCAAACACGCTGAGCAGATACGTCAGACTAAATTCAAATTTAACATTTGCCAGGAAACATTAAGCACTGTCAAAACCAATAGGTCGTGCTAAAGTTGCCTAAGCCTGTAAACACAAGCAATCCACAATGCTCTTTAATTACATTATACAGAGGAATGCTATTTATTCCATTAAAGCAGAGGCCCTTCACCGATGTTGGAACACAAACAGCAAAAAGGACTGCTTTGTGTACAGAATGCCCATAGGAGAAAAAGAAGTGAGCGTGACAAGCAGCCTGATGATGAAGTGTAAGTGAGCCTGACAAGCAGCCTGATGATGAAGTGTAAGTGAGCCTGACAAGCAGCCTGATGATGAAGTGTAAGTGAGCCTGACAAGCAGCCTGATGATGAAGTGTAAGTGAGACTGACAAGCAGCCTGATGATGAAGTGTAAGTGAGAGTGACAAGCAGCCTGGTGATGAAGTGTAAGTGAGCGTGACAAGCAGCGTGATGATGAAGTGTAAGTGAGCCTGACAAGCAGCCTGATGATGAAGTGTAAGTGAGCCTGACAAGCAGCCTGGTGATGAAGTGTAAGTGAGCGTGACAAGCAGCGTGATGAAGAAGTGTAAGTGAGCCTGACAAGCAGCCTGGTGATGAAGTATAAGTGAGCCTGACAAGCAGCCTGATGATGAAGTGTAAGTGAGCCTGACAACCAGCCTGATGATGAAGTGTAAGTGAGCCTGACAAGCAGCCTGATGATGAAGTGTATGTGAGCGAGACAAGCAGCCTGATGATGAAGTGTAAGTGAGAGTGACAAGCAGCCTGATGATGAAGTGTAAGTGAGCGTGACAAGCAGCCTGGTGATGAAGTGTAAGTGAGCCTGACAAGCAGCCTGATGATGAAGTGTAAGTGAGCCTGACAAGCAGCCTGATGATGAAGTGTAAGTGAGCCTGACAAGCAGCCTGGTGATGAAGTGTAAGTGAGCGTGACAAGCAGCCTGGTGATGAAGTGTAAGTGAGCCTGACAAGCAGCCTGATGATGAAGTGTAAGTGAGCGTGACAAGCAGCCTGATGATGAAGTGTAAGTGAGCCTGACAAGCAGCCTGATGATGAAGTGTAAGTGAGTGTGACAAGCAGCGTGATGAAGAAGTGTAAGTGAGCGTGACAAGCTGCGTGATGATGAAGTGTAAGTGAGCCTGACAAGCAGCCTGATGATGAAGTGTAAGTGAGCCTGACAAGCAGCCTGATGATGAAGTGTAAGTGAGCCTGACAACCAGCCTGATGATGAAGTGTAAGTGAGCCTGACAAGCAGCCTGATGATGAAGTGTATGTGAGCGAGACAAGCAGCCTGATGATGAAGTGTAAGTGAGAGTGACAAGCAGCCTGATGATGAAGTGTAAGTGAGCGTGACAAGCAGCCTGGTGATGAAGTGTAAGTGAGCCTGACAAGCAGCCTGATGATGAAGTGTAAGTGAGCCTGACAAGCAGCCTGATGATGAAGTGTAAGTGAGCCTGACAAGCAGCCTGGTGATGAAGTGTAAGTGAGCGTGACAAGCAGCCTGGTGATGAAGTGTAAGTGAGCCTGACAAGCAGCCTGATGATGAAGTGTAAGTGAGCGTGACAAGCAGCCTGATGATGAAGTGTAAGTGAGCCTGACAAGCAGCCTGATGAAGTGTAAGTGAGCCTGACAAGCAGCCTGATGATGAAGTGTAAGTGAGCCTGACAAGCAGCCTGATGAAGTGTAAGTGAGCCTGACAAGCAGCCTGATGATGAAGTGTAAGTGAGCCTGACAAGCAGCCTGGTGATGAAGTGTAAGTAAGCTTGACAAGCAGCCTGATGATGAAGTGTAAGTGAGCCTGACAAGCAGCCTGATGATGAAGTGTAAGTGAGCCTGACAAGCAGCCTGATGATAAAGTTAAAGTGAGCGTGACAAGCAGCGTGATGATGAAGTGTAAGTGAGCGTGACAAGCAGCCTGATGATGAAGTGTAAGTGAGCGTGACAAGCAGCCTGATGATGAAGTGTAAGTGAGCCTGACAAGCAGCCTGGTGATGAAGTGTAAGTGAGCGTGACAAGCAGCCTGATGATGAAGTGTAAGTGAGCCTGACAAGCAGCCTGATGATGAAGTGTAAGTGAGCCTGACAAGCAGCCTGGTGATGAAGTGTAAGTGAGCGTGACAAGCAGCCTGATGATGAAGTGTAAGTGAGCGTGACAAGCAGCCTGATGATGAAGTGTAAGTGAGCCTGACAAGCAGCCTGGTGATGAAGTGTAAGTGAGCCTGACAAGCAGCCTGATGATGAAGTGTAAGTGAGCCTGACAAGCAGCCTGATGATGAAGTGTAAGTGAGCGTGACAAGCAGCCTGGTGATGAAGTGTAAGTGAGCCTGACAAGCAGCCTGATGATGAAGTGTAAGTGAGCCTGACAAGCAGCCTGATGATGAAGTGTAAGTGAGCCTGACAAGCAGCCTGATGATGAAGTGTAAGTGAGCGTGACAAGCAGCCTGGTGATGAAGTGTAAGTGAGCCTGACAAGCAGCCTGATGATGAAGTGTAAGTGAGCCTGACAAGCAGCCTGATGATGAAGTGTAAGTGAGCCTGACAAGCAGCCTGATGATGAAGTGTAAGTGAGCCTGACAAGCAGCCTGATGATGAAGTGTAAGTGAACCTTACAAGCAGCCTGATGATGAAGTGTAAGTGAGCCTGACAAGCAGCCTGGTGATGAAGTGTAAGTGAGCCTGACAAGCAGCGTGATGATGAAGTATAAGTGAGCCTGACAAGCAGCCTGATGATGAAGTGTAAGTGAGCGTGACAAGCAGCGTGATGATGAAGTGTAAGTGAGCCTGACAAGCAGCCTGATGATGAAGTGTAAGTGAGCGTGACAAGCAGCCTGATGATGAAGTGTAAGTGAGCCTGACAAGCAGCCTGGTGATGAAGTGTAAGTGAGCCTGACAAGCAGCCTGATGATGAAGTGTAAGTAAGCGTGACAAGCAGCCTGATGATGAAGTGTAAGTGAGCCTGACAAGCAGCCTGATGATGAAGTGTAAGTGAGCCTGACAAGCAGCCTGGTGATGAAGTGTAAGTCAGCGTGATGATGAAGTGTAAGTGAGCGTGACAAGCAGCCTGGTGATGAAGTGTAAGTCAGCGTGATAAGCAGCCTGATGATGAAGGGTAAGTGAGCGTGATGATGAAGTGTAAGTGAGCGTGACAAGCAGCCTGGTGTTGAAGTGTAAGTGAGCGTGACAAGCAGCCTGATGATGAAGTGTAAGTGAGCGTGATGATGAAGTGTAAGTGAGCGTGATGATGAAGTGTAAGTGAGCGTGACAAGCAGCGTGATGATGAAGTGTAAGTCAGCGTGACAAGCAGCCTGATGATGAAGTGTAAGTGAGCCTGACAAGCAGCCTGGTGATGAAGTGTAAGTGAGCCTGACAAGCAGCCTGATGATGAAGTGTAAGTGAGCGTGACAAGCAGCCTGATGATGAAGTGTAAGTGAGCCTGACAAGCAGCGTGATGATGAAGTGTAAGTGAGCCTGACAAGCAGCCTGATGATGAAGTGTAAGTGAGCCTGACAAGCAGCCTGATGATGAAGTGTAAGTGAGCCTGACAAGCAGCCTGATGATGAAGTGTAAGTGAGCCTGACAAGCAGCCTGATGATGAAGTGTAAGTGAGCCTGACAAGCAGCCTGATGAAGTGTAAGTGAGCCTGACAAGCAGCCTGATGATGAAGTGTATGTGAGCGAGACAAGCAGCCTGATGATGAAGTGTAAGTGAGCGTGACAAACAGCGTGATGATGAAGTGTAAGTGAGCGTGACAAGCAGCCTGATGATGAAGTGTAAGTGAGCCTGACAAGCAACCTGATGATGAAGTGTAAGTGAGCGTGACAAGCAGCCTGATGATGAAGTGTAAGTGAGCGTGACAAGCAGCCTGATGATGAAGTGTAAGTGAGCGTGACAAGCAGCCTGATGATGAAGTGTAAGTGAGCGTGACAAGCAACCTGATGATGAAGTGTAAGTGAGCGTGACAAGCAGCCTGATGATGAAGTATAAGTGAGCCTGACAAGCAGCCTGATGATGAAGTGTAAGTGAGCGTGACAAGCAGCCTGATGATGAAGTGTAAGTGAGCGTGACAAGCAGCCTGATGATGAAGTATGCTTCTCAGATGTAAACTAGTCTTTCATGAATTGCAGTAGAAGTACTTCCAGGAAGATGGAGGGATACAGTAAATGGCATGAGGTGAGAGAGCAATACTCCTCTAGGTAGAACCAAATCACACTCTGCTGCCTTACTACAAGTATAGCTGCTATTTATTGCTGCTGGTAAATAACGGGGTTCGTTATCTATCGGGTGCGATTAAGAGTGCCTATGACGAGGTTCTGAAGAATAACATGCAGATTTCGCTGCTTAGCACACCAAAATCCGCACGGTACAGTAATAACCATATGGTTTTCCCCTGTTAAATTTCAGCAGGGTTGACCTACCGATATGTAACAAAGGTTGAGGTATTTAACGCACCTGACAATTATCAGACGCGTTCTATAACTCAAGTCGCAATTCAACCCATGCGTAATCAGGGGCTTATGCATGGGTTGGAGTAAACGACACACTCACAATCAGGCCTCTCTGTAGTGTTTAAATATTGGTAACAATACATATTGCAGACAGATGTGCTGACAAGACAGACCCTGAAATGACAGTCGAGGCAAATCTCTATGGAAGAGAAGACAGGTTTCTGACGTGGACATTGAGGCCTCAGAACGACAAGGGTAGGGGAAGTGACATCACACATCCTTTGACCTTGGAGGATTTCACATCCCTTATCCCGCCTCATAGCCCCCTATACCCTTAACAAAGGCAATGAGTGTTAAGAGGGACACGTGTTGGGAGTGGTGTGGCACAGGAGCCAGAGCGGCTGACTCCAGAGCCCGGGGTTCACAGTGCGATCCCCTGCGGCAGCTCAGCTCAGCATCATGTGACTCTCAGGAATATCTCACTTATTCTGCCCGACGGCCCCCAGCGCCTGGATACCATTAGGGGTGATACGTTTGCGCTTTACAAATATGGAATTATTATTATTAACTCCAGAATGTAAACGGGGCTCATAGAGCCCTGTTTATGCTCCTTTCGCGCCAATGCTTGCATGATCTCTTGGATCTGGGTAGCCAGCGCCATGCCAACTAAACAGAGGGCAAGGCTGAATTGGGTCCTAATGTAACCAAGGAAAATATCATCCTCTACAGATGTCTTGGCAGCAAAAGTCAGCAATAATTTGGATGCATTGCTGGGCCGCAGTCCCACGTCAACTGCTACACTTACTGCGCTTACGACTACTGTGCCCATTATTTGATGTTTATATGCGATGAAGTAGAAGCAGCAGAAACTGATGATGGGAGAACATGCATTATCAGGATGAGCTGAAGAGCCAGAAGCTTTAGTCGGATTCAGCTAAGCAGGTGCAAGATGCAGGTTTGTTTACAGGACAAAAGATCATGGAACAAGTTTAAGGACAGATCAAACCTTTAATGCGTTTGAAACAATACAAGGAAATGTATCCGGAGGTTGGGCCTTCAAGGGGAGCTGGCCAGTGACTTCATCTTAACTAATCAAAGGGAGGGAGAGAGAAGATCAATTGGGATCCCCCAACTTCCCTGAAATGACCTTATATAAATCAAAACAAGGGGCCCCCTACGAGTCCAGTTTCAATATTCGATCGTGCCCTTTTCAGTGCTGACTTTACTAAACAGCAAATCAATTCAGCTTTCCTGCAGGGCTGCCAAGCTCCCTCTACGAGTGGATGCCTTACTTCCATCAAATGGGCCCCCCAGAAAGACAATAGTAGTCTCAGGGCGGAGAACCTTGAAATCAGCCAGTTGAACTGGGCGTTCATTTCCTTGTCCCGTTCAATAAATAAAAAAATCTTCATTGTCAAAACGCACAGAGCACTTGTTGGACAATCTCTGCTTTTAGATTACCATATTTTTGCAAAGTAATGACATTTTAACAATGAATTAATTCTTTTAACTTGCAACATTTTCTTATTTAGACATTTTATATAAATTTCAATGATTTTAATTAATCTGCAAATAAAATATTACTTACTTCAGTCCATCTGGTGGTACCGGCACGTGAGTGATTTTTACAATTTAACTCTCACCCTTCAGGAAATCCTGAAGGCATGCTTTATCATAGAGTTTTACGATGGAGTCTAATACTTCCAGCCCAGGTTTCAACCTGATCTCTTTGAGGGCACACTTATAGATATTTCAAGAGATCCTAGCAATAAATGGTTGAACATCTGCCTGTGGCATACCTGCAACAAACGTTATTATCAGACTTTTGCCTTAGCAGTATTGAAAACAAATGCAAAAACTATGTAGGGTCTAATTACCCAAGTATCCTTCTTCTCTGTCTACATGTTTCAGCCTTCTTAAAAGGCACAGAGACTTTCATCAGCACCAGTATTCCAGAGATCACTATGGATAGCCTAATCCAACTGCTACAAAGGGGTATGGGATCAGGACTTCCATTCACCTTTTGGAAAGATCTTTCTTATCCCAATCTAATAAATTCTAGCTCTTGATTTTCTCCCACTGACCTATTTAGACTACAAAACCTAGGTTGAGCATCTCTGTACATCAGGACTTGGAGTAAGGTAGCCACCCTAGTCAGCACTTCAATAAAGCCTAGTTAGTCAGCAGACTTATTGTGCCACCACTAGGTTGGTGTAGTGGGAGAACACAAGCAATAAAACTCCTTGCAACATGTATGCATTTAACGCAGCTTTGAAAGATATATACAGTTGTAAAAGTACTTGAAACTGTGTGTCCGGTCTGCAAGTGTCTGCTTTAGTCTTGTTTGTCATAGATGGACAGAGCTTTGTGCCAGTGATCTCTGTACAGTGTAACGTGGGGACCTCGACAGGGATGCTGACTAAATAAAACTATCAAATCTTATGCTCATAAGAGACATTGTATCATTGGAATTGTTCATTTCACGAATGATACTTAAAAGATTTTGACCCAAAGCTTAGTTAACGTTAGTGGCATGACATGTTGAATTAAATGAACTGATGTAAAGTCCCTAAGGTCAGACTCCATTTTAAGTAGGTCCTGACTAAGCCTGGGCAAAGCACTACGCTAGGCTCGCGTATGCTCGCGACCGCTCGCGATGAGAAACTACCTGTCCGCGTTGAGAAAGCTGCAGCTCGAGTAAAAATCTACTCGAGCGGCAGAAAACTACAACTCACACTGTGCAAGATGCCGTTTTCAATGATTGCACAGTGCCGGATGCTTGTCCGCACTATGCAATCATTGAAAACGGCATCTTGCACAGTGCGAACAGGGTACTACGCAGTTCGCGAAGTGCACTTTGCGTAGCTACGTGTAGCGCTACTTTGCGAACTACGCCCAGGGTTAGTCCTAACTCCATCTTAGGTAATGGGAGTAGTCTTTTTCTCAATTTTAGGTAAGGAGAGATGCCACTTATCCCCAATTTATGCACAATCATTGTCATGTGTGCCATTAATGCAGATGTCTTCTGACTTTATCATTTCAAGAACTGTGAAAGTGTCGTGATTCAGACAATGACAAAAAAATAACACATGATGCAACATCAGTCTTGGACAAGTGTCTAGTTATCACGATGTCAAGTTCAAATAAGAACAAACACATACATATAGAGAGAACAGTGCTGTCTGGATAAGTGGTGTAACAACAGCCCTGCAGGCCGCGTGCTGCGGGGGGCCCCTGAGCTCTTTGGGGCCCCCTCCAGCATTGTGCACAGGCGGTGGGTTGTTATGGGTCTGGAGCATAGGGGCCCCCTCCATTTAAATTGCAGGGGGGCCCTCAAGTTTCACTACGCCACTGGTCTGAATTGACGTCCATTTGCCTTATATATTCATAAGAATATGTCTGGGGCACACTCCTTGATCCACATAACCTGTCAGACATTCCTAAACTTATGTTAGAAAATCCAATCTGCAATATGATTTATTGTATAAGAACTGCTCCTTGACCACTTGTCAGGAGAGGTCCTTTACCCAGATTATTGCATAAGATCGTGACGGAGACAATATTGACTACTGCCAGCGCACCACGAAGATGCTACATTGAGTTGAGGCAGATAACAAGCTGAATTCAGAAGTAAGGACTGCAGCTGCATGTGTTTTTCTTTTGCAGGGAGCACTGCCTTCACGTCTGACTGATATCCACAGCTTTTGCTGTAAACAAGATATGCAGTATGTTGCTTCTCACTAAGAGTCTAGGTGGCAATTTCGACTTACCATGCTCTCCTAGCACAGCGCATAGAAGTAGGTTTTAGTGTGTTACATTTTAAATTTCATCTTAAATGTCAGAAATGCTCATTTTATTTTTATTTTCACAATGTGCCTATTTGCCATTTTTATGATATTCTGTGTGGTTACTTAAGATGTGCTGTGAATCAGCTTCATATTGTTGCAATAAATGCTTTTAAACAAAAGGGTCAATTCTTACCATTTGTGTGTGTGATATTGTAAAGAGCAAACTAGGTTTGTTTTTGGTTCCACGGTGCCCCAGATCCCAATTGAGAGATTGTTGGTAACCCAAGGAAAATGATTCCTCTTCAACAAAGTATTGGGTGGGGTTCTGCAGGGCTACAATAACCTGTCTTTCGCATTTAGCAGTGGTGCATTGAACCAAGCTCACCTGTGTCACCTGTTGGCGGGAAATCAAACCTTGTTAAACTACGTCCCAGTTGTATTTTATACAACAGAACATCACTATATGGTGATCAGTTGGTTGGTATATTTACAGGGTATAAAATATAGTTGTTAGTTTGTGGCAGGTCAAGGTGAACATTGGTGGAGTACCTCAACACCGTGAGATGATACAGTGCATTGAAAGAGAGAACATAAAACATTCCAAAATATATAAACAAGAAATAAAACCAAAGACAACAGTATTTTTTTTATTGAATATTGTCTTTGTTACACTTAGGTACCAATTCCATTAGAACAGGGAAATTGCTCATTAAGCCTACTGGCAACCAAGGTGTTTTTATTTTACAATTTCTTTCTTTATTTGCAACTCATTTCGACCCTGAGGCAGGTTAAGAATCTCATAGGGACTTTACTGGGGCATAGTCCTGCTTTTTAGATTGGAGTCCCCGAGCGTTTAAAAAATCTACTCCAGCTCTCTTTTGTCATCTTTTTCATTTGTAGGTTATTTTCACTATGAAGGATATTGTAATTCAGAATCTCCCCCATTCATTGCGTTTAGCTGTCCCAACTTCCAGAATTCCCTTGGTTACAAACCCCAGTATAGCAACTTCCCGGCTGGTCGTTACATGCCGGAATCCTTTAGTCTTGCACCTTGGCCCCCTAGATAAGATTGCTGCAACTCCAGCCATCCACCTTTCCCCTGAAGTAAGATGGATGTAACTCCGGTCATCCACCTTGGCCCCTGAGTAAAGATGGATGTCACTTTGTGCATCCACCTTGTCCCCTGAGGTAAGAAGGCTGTCATTTCAGTCATTTACCTTGTCCACTGAGGTAAGATGGATGTAACTCCAGTCATCTACTTTGGCCCCTCAGGTAAGATGGCTGTGACTCCAGTCATACATCTTGGCCCCTTTGGTAGGATGGCTGTATCTCCAGTCATCCACCTTGCCCTTGAGGTAAGATTGAAGTAGCTCCAGTCATCTACCATGGCCCCTCAGGTAAGATGGCTGTAACTCCAGTCATCCATCTTGGCTGTTCAGGTAAGATGGCTCAAATCCAGTCATGTCTAATCAATGTGGGTATGCGTTCCTATGTGGAGAGGGTTTAGAAATCGTTAAAAAAATGGTGTGGTGGGAATATATAGTTCCAGGGGGATCTTCTTCCTCATTTGGAAGTGTTGCCCTCATACATCTTTGTGGGTGTCATGCTTTATTGTCTGGCGTTTTGCTCCTCATGAAGCTGGCGCTGCAATGCCTCACGAGCCCCGCGAGAAGGCTCTATGTCGGAGATATTTTATTGCATCAGCTGTGACTGTGCATGGGGGTGTGTGGGGTATAATGTGCAAGGTGGAGAGTGTGATCTTACCTAAAGGAGATCACATTTTATTCAGAGACCCTTCAATAAGGTTTATAACTAAGATGCGGTAGTGTGCACAAGGTTATGATACGCCACTACTCAGTGTGTATGTTGTAGTGAACTATCGTGGTTTCACTATTCAGGTCAACATGTTTCATGCTATGTTGGTCCAGTACCAGACCCCTAGAATTTCTTTAGGACTATAAAATATGTTCCCTATACCAGAGTTAGGGTGGGTATCTAGGTTCTTATTATACTCAGTCCCTGGTAGTGATACAGTAGATCCTAGGTATGTAGGTCATGCTCACCCCAGTACGAATCCATAAATCAACCTGGAGGAAAGAAGAAAGGTACAGGAAAAGGACTTGAAATATCCAATCAATGTTTTATTGTGGACAGCACATATGAAGCATGTTTAGTCTC
The DNA here is from genome assembly GCF_964204655.1 of Triturus cristatus. Classification (NCBI taxonomy): domain Eukaryota; kingdom Metazoa; phylum Chordata; class Amphibia; order Caudata; family Salamandridae; genus Triturus; species Triturus cristatus. The sequence goes on along the minus strand of NC_140590.1, from coordinate 80,520,699 downwards.
TGCATATCATCGTATCATGCAGTGCCATACTGTGTTGTTCAAACTTTACGTTAGCTCTTCTATTGGTAAGTGCCACCAGTGCTTAAATTACTGGTGAAATCACTGTGTAACAGCAAGCGTTAGTAAAAAAATATAAAACAGAGACTACACAAACAGGAACTCACAACATACAGCTGTGAGAAAAATATAAAACAGAGACTACACAAACAGTAACTCACAACATACAGCAAATAGGTACAGTGTGCACAGAGTCCCCAGAGGTTTGGCAGAGGCTAAAGTTAGATATAACCTTACTCTCTAAAGTGGTAGCTTGGTCGAGCAGTAAGGCAGTATCAGAGGACAGTGTAAAGCATTTGTTGCACACACTCAGCCAGCAAATAGTCTCACACACTCAATAACTGAATTCTAGGCCAATGGTTTATATATAAAAAATATATGCTTGTTTTATTTTAGAACCAACAATAGTTATTAAAATATACTTGCTCAGAATGAGATGCTTTATATAAATACGTTTGCAATGCGCAATTGACTTTTGTAGAAAGTTACAAGTGGTTGCAATAGGCAACACAATTTTAAACACAATAATGCATTGAGTTCAATGGAAGTTTCAAGTTATCTGCCACAGATTACTTTTAGGATTACTTTTGGAATTCCAGGACTGGATCCTAGATTCAGTCCTGGGTCAGTACTTGGAATCAAGTGATAAAAGTCGACTTAATTACTGTGATGATTTTTAAACAATATTTAGCTATTTTAAAAGTTGACAGAAAATAGTCAATGATTCCCTATGGCAGAAAATTCAAGTTGCGGGTATAGTATGTTCTCGTTACTTTTGTAATCCAGTACTGGGTGCCTAGACTCAGTACTGGGACCTTAATCCAAAACAGGTAAGTAATTACGTTTTCAGATATTATACGATTTTTAAAGAATATTTAAAGATTGCAGGCATTGACAGAAGAAATTTCACAGAAAAACCGTCAATGATTTCCTATGGGAGAAAATTGGGTTACTGGTAAGTAGAGTTGTAAGTATTTTTCAGAGTCAGTGCTTGGCACCAAGATCCAGCACTGGGAGTTCACCTAAGAGCAGGTGAGTATTTTCGTTTTCGTTATTCAGCTGATTTTTGGTGAATATTTTAGGTTTTGAAAAATCCACACTTGACAAAGCCAATCAATGTTACCCTATGGAGAAAATTGAGTTATCGGTTTAAAGGTAAGTACTCGACTGGCAGAGTTAAGGTTCTGGGCATAGACTCAGGGGTCTCCCAGGGTCAGGTAGGTACAGTTGGTTCACCCTCAGCAGCACAAGGGCGGCCGGGTGCAGACAGAGTTAGGCCCAATGTTATCCTATGAGAGGTAGGGGGGCCTTGGTTGGTGGCTGCTGACTAGCAGGCCACGCGGCTGTGGGAGCTGGGCTCCTGGTCACTTACTCGGGAAGTAGATAGGTGTAGAGGATGCACTACCAGGGCCACTCGGGCGGCCGGGTGCAGGGTGCTTTTGAGCCTTCGGGCGCTCAATTGATTTCAATGGGAAATCTCCGGATTAGAAAAAGACTGCAAGCTCGGGGACGAAGATTCTTCAGGTGCCACCACCACTTTGAGAGGTAAGTTGGGTAGTTGGAGGATAGGTAGGTACCCCAGGATTGGGCACAGGGGGCTGTGGGGCGCCGGGTGCATGGGTGCCATGTGGTGTCGGGAAATCTTACCCTCTGTTGATCACGGTTGGGGGGGCACCTGGTTCTGAGGCTGCAGGCTTCTTCTGGAGTGTCGAGGGAGGTCTTTGGGTACCAGACTTGGGGTCACAGTCGCCGTGGGGTCATCCTCGTGATCTTTGTTCACTCCGGCACAGGCCAGGCTTGACTGGTGCAGAGTGTGCTGGGTTTGCGGTTCCGGGCTGCTGCCAGGGATTAGAAGTAGGTTTGGAATAGAGCCTCTACTCATGGGAGTCCCAGGGGTTTAGAGTCAAAAGGTAGCCAGGTCCTCCGGGGTTTGTGAGGTTGCTGGCCACAAGAGATGCCGGGTTGGAGCAGGAGCTGGTTTGAGGGTCGACAGGCCGGTAGGGCTGCGGCCAAAGCAGTAGGTGTCTTCCTCTTCTAAGCAGCTGCAGGGCAGGTCTTCTTTCTTCTAGCTCTTCTTCGGATTTTGGAATCTGGAATCTGGGGAAGGAAGGTTCAGGGTGCCCCTAAATACTAGATTTAGGGGCGTTACAGGTAGGTGAAGGGCAGGGACCAACGGGTCCATGTCCTGGGGTGGGTACACCCCCTATCCTGCCTCTCTCCTGTGGGAAGGGGGCAGTAGGCTAGTCCTGATTGGGCAGGGCTTCCCATCTTCAAGATGGCAAGAGCCAGGAGATGTGCTTCACCTTGCCTCCCCCACCTGAGGGGTGGCGTTGGCACATCCCCTGTCCTTATTTGGGGTTTCCGGCCAAGCTTCCCACCAGAGTGGGGGGTTGCAGTGGCCTGGGGAAGCTCACAGAGGCGGCATGCCTTTGAAGCTTCCCCCTGCCCATCCTGGGGGAGGAGATTTAGCACCTCACCCAGGATGTGCATTGTTGCAGACCCAGGAGAGCAGGGGCTCCCCTACCCAGGGGTCCAGCAACATGTCTGCTGTGTGGCAGCCTCAGAACAGATGTGGATTGTAGGTTAGGTTTCAGGGAGCATCGCTAAGATGCCCTCTGGGGTGCTTGGTACATTAAATCCCACACTGGCATCAGTGTGGGTTTAATGTGCTGAGAAGTTTGATACCAAACTTCTCAGTCTTTAGTGTTGCCATTATGGTGCTGTAGAGTTTGTGTTTGACGAGCTCCCAGCACCATATACTCTTAAATGGCAGCACTGCACTTACAGTGCCCAGGAATGGACCTGGACATTGTAGGGGCACAGGGTTCCTGCTCCTGTGCCCACACCATTGGCATAGGGCACCCAGCTAGAGGGGTGGCTGATGTATGCCATGGCAGTGTAGGTGGTGGGCATGGCTCACAGGGATGTGTGCCATGACGACTCTTTGTTTTGTCTTGTACCCCGACACTCAACCTGCAAGGGCAGTGTGTGTGTGTAAGGGTACAGGGCCTCTAAGGGTGGCACAATGAGTGCTGCAGCCCTTAGAGGCCTTCCCTGGTCACAAGGCCCTTGGTATCTAGGGTACCATTTACCAGGGGCTGACATGTGGCCAGGGTTTGCCAATTTGGGTTTTGTGTTTTAGGGAAGGAACATAGGCCCTGGGCATCTGATTGGCAGGAGTCCAGGGCACACTCAGTCAAAGTACATCCAGCATTTCAGCAAAAAGTGGGGGCATACCATGCAAGAAAGATGGCACTTTCTCACAACAGCTATTTGTATTTCTTATCCCAACTTATAGGCCATAATGTGCCCTAGGTCAAGGCAGGGGACCACAAGTTTATAGCGGTTTCTGTTAAATTGTAATATCAAAGGAGGAGGTGGTGAATGCATTGTTTCACCGATCGCATACTTACGTGTCACTTTCTCCTCCACGATCACTATCATACTCACAGTTTTATGCTCGGTCAGCAGCCCATCACCTACCCCTCGTCCTGCCTGCCTGCACATAAAGTGCATGGCAAATCCAGTCACCGACCGTAGTACCTTAGGTTAGATGGCCGTAACTCCAATCACCCACCTTGGCCCCTAAGGTAAAATGGCTGCCACTGCAGTCAACCGCCTTGCACCCTCAGGTAAGATGGCTGCAACTCCAGTCACCTGCCTTGGACCTTTAGGTGAGATGGCTGCAACTCCAGGGACCCGCTTTGGCCCCTCAGATAAGATGGCTGCAACTACAGTCATCCTCCTTGGGCCCTCAGGTAAGAGGGTTGTAACTCCACTCATTTGCCTTTGCCCCTCAGGTAAGATAGATGCAATTACAGTCATCCACCTTGAGCCCTCAGGTAAGATGCCTGTAACTGCAGTCATCCACTTGGTCCTCTGAACTAAGATTGATGTAACTTCAGTTCTCTGCATTGGCCCCTCAGGTAAGATGTCTGTAACTCCAGTCATCCACCTGGTCCTCTGAGCTGAGATTGCTGTAACTCCAGTTCTCTGCATCGGCCCCTCAGGTAAGATGTCTGTAACTCCAGTCATTCACCTTGCCCCTTCGGTAAGATGGGTGTTACTCCAGTCATCCACCTTGGCCCCTGAGGTAAGATGTCTGTAACTCCAGTCATCTGCATTGACCCCTTAGGTTAGATGTCTGTAACTCCAGTCATCCATCTTGGCCTCTCAGGTCGGATGACCCCATCTGAGCTTTGCTTTACCCAATCTTAACTGAATTTGATCTCTAATGCCTGTGCTCCCCCTAGCTGCATTAGTGAAAAAGGGGGCTTCTCAGTCCGTTCCACTCTGTATGCTACCCCTTTTTCTCATCTTATGTGAGTGGCCTCCTCATATCATTGAGGGTGCCTGATCTCTCTTATTCCCGTTTTGGGCCACTCAAGGAAGATTCATCAAAAACAGAGCCCGTCACAAACCGTCAAGAAAAACATCCATCTTCTCAGAACAAGGTCCCACTAACTTTATACTGTGACAACGCAGATGGATAATGCACTGCACCATGACAGGGTGATAGGATGAGCCTGTCTGAATGTTCATCTTATTTTTAGGATGGTGCATGGTGTATCCAGGGGTGAAGTATATTGTTCTTGATGTATGGCACTACCTGTGTGTGTGTGCTTGTGTGTGTGTGTGTTTGTGTGTGTGTGTGTGTTTGTGCGCATGGTGTGAATGTGTGTGTGCACACATGTGTTTATGAAAGGAGGGGAACATGGATTAAACAGTAGTTTTCCTTTCTGTGTGTGATTCTGTGTATGTGATAGTTCACCTCTCTTGGTTCCTCTTGTGACTGTTGCCTGTGCAGTTAAGACCTGGAGGTTTTAGAAAAAGTATTTGTCTGCTGGTAGGCCATATACTACCACATTTCCCTAACCTGGTGCCTGATACAGAGCCTATCACACAACCTAACATTTTTCCTGAACCACCAGATGACTTGGTGTATAAGTGTTATTTTACCGGTGACTGTGTTTCAATATTTGTAGCTTGAGATACCCTTCAGATTTAGTATTCAGTATTATGTGTTTCTGCAGAGTGAAGAGTGTCAGAGAGAGGACAGCCGGCACGACCCAATCAAGGCTGTTTCCAGTTTCTGAAGGCTGGACTTTGTAAATCTGAACATTTTCCTCTCACCTTCGTGTGTGAATACTGTGAATGGAGTTTGTAACAGTGCAGCTAATACACCGATGCCAACATGTTAGAGCAGGCAAGGGGGAGATTTAAAAGAAATAAATAGCTCTCACCGTAAGGTCCCTGAACGCATTGCTCTCTCTCTTAGATTCCCATGCACTTGCTCACCCTTGAATCCCCTGTCAGGACCTAAAACTTCTGTTCATCCTTAGCAACGCTCAGTCACTTCTATCCGTCAAGGCCTCAGAGGTTCACACTCATCCTCAGGTCTGTAGGCTTCTGCTCACCTCAAGGACCCATGGGTTCTGCGAATCCTAAGGACGGGGCTCATACTCCCTATCAGTTGATCCCTAAACTGCCCACTTACCAGTAGAACCCTTAAGTTCATTTCCACTGTTTGCCCCCTGATGATCCCAGGGTTGTGGAATTTAATAAAATATCTACTTGTCCATGGGGCAGGTTGCTTCATATATCTACTTGTTCTGTAACAAAATCCACTTGCCCCCTTGGTGCCTAGTAGTGCAGCGACAAATTATGGCAACAATCTCCTTATATAAGAGCTCTGATAGAGCCTCTCTGATTATGCGAAGGCTCGTACCATAGTAGTGTTTGAACACTTGCAATCCCCTTATGTTGCCACATTTCTGCAGATCTACATACTGGGGCTGAAGGTAGTGGTAAGGAATAGTTCCAGGGTTAGAATGCCCTTTTGAGTCTGTGAAAACCTACTAACATGCATGTTTTAAGGGGTTTCAACAACTCTTCTCTAATCTTTTCCCATACTGAGAAATGTTGAAAATGTACTTCTGACAATGGCAGACGTAAGCCTCTTCCAGAGTTGGGAAAAAAGTGGTTGGAGGGAAAGTGAACTTGCAAACACTCAGATTTTCGCATGAGCAAATCTACACATGCAAATTTGCTCATGCTAAAATGCAGTTCATAAATATTTTCTAGGAGTACTATTTCTTTTCCTACTTCTCTTAATTCTTGGGAATTCACAAAAGCCATATAGCTTCACGTAATGCAAGGACATGTACCAGGGGTGCCCTTTTGAGACTTTTTTTAATAATTGTGCCCCTAATTTGGTCTGGGGTTGACTGTGACCTTTTGTGTTTATTAAAATGCTGTCTCTCTCTCTGTATCGGCTGCCTTCACTGTGAGTGACAGCATTCTGCTCTTTCACAAGGAGCATATCTGCACACAAAGTAGTCTTGTTCAGTACCAGTAACTACTGTGGCAGTGTGTGCTTTTTGGGACCAAAAAACAATTTTTGCTTTTGCCAATGTTTGTTATAATGGTGAGGACCCAGCAGCTCCCACACCAATAAGGTTTTAAAAAAACAATGCCAAATCAAGTCACACTGACAAAACTAAAAAGCTGGCCGCCAATTTCAGACCTACTGGCTTTACCAATGCTTGTTTGTTTCCCATAATCTTATTGAAACTGGTTGCACTGACTTTCCATTATGAATATTTTTTAGAAATACTAGCATGCATCAACACATGTTACTCAATGATGCTGCAAAGAAATGGTACCTGAAATTACCGAAATTATTTATTCCCCCGATTTCATGTTTTTTAATGAACTTTTTATTTTAAAAAGCAAACAATCCTCAATCTTGCTTTCAAGCTTCTGGAAATATTTGCATCAAATCAGAGAGCATTCTTGGAGCATTATAAATAGCCTTATATTGCTAAACTTTGAAAACGTGTGTACACATTTTTATACTGGAACCACTGTCAGTAGTGCAGTCGGAGCTTACAACATTTACTTAGAGCGCTCACCCTAATAATAAAGGCTTTCAATTAATGAACCATAAATGCAAGTTTGGACAGCATTAAACCCATGAGCAAAAATATTAAATTAACTGCAGACGATGCCCTTCCCTGATCCATAATGGTGTACTGCAAACTGGCAGCCAAAGGGTTTGTGCTGCAGGGGGTTGGGCCTACTTGTCCCAAGGACAAAATACACATGAAAACTTGTTGCCCTTGACCCCAAACAATATGCCCTGGGTGTCGGGCTATAGGAATTCCACATCCCTGTGACCCAGCTCAGGCTGAGATCTCTGAGGCTCCAGCTCACTCTCGGGAGCCTTTGGATTCCAGCTCATCTTCTGGTCATCCGATTTACCTCTTTACCATTAGGCTCTATCGTTCTTGCTCACTCATTCCTAAAAGCTTCAGAATACCCCCAGTTCACTGAAAACCATGTTCATCAGGAGATTTTGCAGAGCATATATTTCTGTTTAGTTCCTTTGCTGCATGTCAATCTCAATCCAAGAAAACTAGCAGCAGTCTGAGAAAACTGGCAGCAGGCACCTGCAGATTCTATGTCCAATCATTGTGAGCTGCTGTGGAGGACAAAAGCCTCCTCCCCACATGAAGACTTGTTAATAGTGCTGCTCAGAAGACGCATCTCTCACAAAGGCTCCCTGACACCTTCTGAGGCTCAGGATGGAAGGTGTCAGAGAGGACAGCAGGCCCAACCCAATCAAGGCTATTTCAAGTTCATGAAGGCTGGATTTGATGAATCTGGACATTTTCCTATCACCTTCATGGGTGATTATTGTGAATGAAGTTTGTACCAGTGCAGCTAATACACCCATGCCAACATTTTAGAGCAGGCAAAGGGGAGATTTAAAATAAATGAATAGCAGAGAATCTATTGTACCCAGTGACTTGTATTGAAGCAGAGGCAATCTGTCCGAATCAGGCCAATGGTATGTATATTGACGGACAATTAGCATTTGAGTTTTGGCAGTTTAATACCATAGCGAAGACAAAAACTGTGTTCTAAACTGTTTTTGTTTGCACTATGTGAAATTGCCAAAAATAAAATGTCGAGGCGTGCCACATGTTCTAATCTCCCTTCCAAGAATTAATACACTGTAAATCTTTGATGTCAGAGGAACATTCTTGGAAGTAGAGATTGGAGCGTGCGTGCGTGACACACAACATTTTATTTTTGGCAGTTGTACAAAAACTCCAAATCAGGTTTCTGCATGCAGGAATTGGGAGACAAGAGACTAGCCTTGAAATCGGTAGTCTCCCGCCTGAATTGGGAGGGTTGGCATGTGTGCTAATGTCCGGTCAATGTCTCCTGCTGTCTCAACTCAATTGGTGGAGCCTGCTTTCCGAGGACGTAGAAGCTAAATATAGATGTGATATAAAACCCAAAGTGCACGCGATATGAGAAAGTGGTGGTTGCTGCGACAGCAGCTCATTCTACCAATATTTCACTTATCAAGCTGTGCATTACTGAATATTGGGCCCGATACACAGAAATAACTTAAGACACAATCCTAAAATTACTACCATTTTGGTATTCACAGAAGGCACTTACTCATTTTGGTATTCACAGAAGGCACTTACTCATTTCGGTATTCACAGAAGTTAGGAGTCCTAACTTTAGGACTCCTAAATGCCTTCTGTGAATACCGAAAGTCTTAAAGTTAGGATTTTTCTCAGTTTAGGAGTAGTAAAGTTAGGACTCCTAACTTTAGGCCTCCTAAATGCCTTCTGTGAATACCGAAAGACTTAAAGTTAGGATTTTCCTCAGTTTAGGAGTAGTAAAGTTAGGACTCCTAACTTTACTACTCCTAAACTGAGAAAAAGCCTAACTTTAAGACTTTCGGTATTCACAGAAGGCATTAGGGAGTCCTAAAGTTAGGACTCCTAACGTCTGTGAATATCGAAATGAGTAAGTGCCTTTTGTGAATACCAAAATGAGTAAGTGCCTTCTGTGAATACCAAAATGGTAGTAAGTTTAGGATTTTGTCTTAAGTTAGTTCTGTGAATTGGGCCCCCTCGAGTCTTACTGCTCCCCGGAACGGGGCTGTGTGCTCTGACTGTGCAGGGGATGATGGGAGAAGTGAACGAAAATGCTGCTAAGGCTGAGGTAATGGCCTGCCTAAATTTCATTTTCAAATGTGAATGGACAAGGTATCTCTGAAGGAAGCACACTTTATTCAGAGTATTAGTCTTGCTTGTAATTACATTTCATAGCATTAATTTTATTCTCAAATATTTGGATGTGTTCAGTTTATGTCATACCGAAGAATGTGTCCTAATAAAATGTATTTTGAACATGTGTATTAATTAAGAAAGTGGCAGCTGGTGACATTTGAAAGTGGTGTGGTGCGTAAAATTTCTGTCTGAGTTACCTGTAGCATGCGAGCGCTGAGAAAAGTTTTTTAGAAAGTTGGACAAATGGTGCTCTTTCAAGCGAATTTCAGAATGCTAGATGGTTAATAAGGCAATTGTGAAAGTGTAGTTAAAAGTGCTTGAGGCTAGGAAGCCAGAATCAGCAAAAAGTATCAGTCGCATAAGGGATGGTCACTTTGGGGTTACTGCATGAACCCATCACTCCCCAGAATGTATGTTCTGCACTATATAAAGAAGGATTCTGATTGAGGGACCAGGGTCGATTTGGGGAGGAAAATTGGCCCAGGAACCCAAATAAAAGTGGCACACATTTGCAGATCACAACCTTTCAAGAATCGTTGTGTGGTTAGCATTATGGGCTTATTTTGGGGAGAACTCTGTGCTAAATTAAGTTTTTTTAAGTTTCAAAGGCCAGTAGCATCATTCCAGACCGTAAACACTGTTATTCCATTACAGATCTCCTACGTCTTTTGACACATACCTTGAGAGAAATAAAGCTCTCACCGTCCGGTCCCTGAACGCACTGCTCACTCTCTTCGATTCCCATGCCCTCACTCACACTCAGATCCCCTGTCAGTACCTAAAACTCCTGGTCATCCTTAGCAATGCCCAGTCCCTTCTACCTGCCATGGCCTCAGAGGTTCACACTCACCCTCAGGTCTGTAGGATTCTGCCTCACCTCAAGGACCCATGGGTTCTGAGAATCCTAAGGAGATGAGGCTCATACTCCCTATCAGTTGATCCCTAATCTACCCACTTACCAACAGAACCCTTAAGTTCACTTCCACCGTCTGCCCCTTGATGATCCTGCTCAGGCTCAGGTCTCCGAGTCCTGATTTTCAACGTGTCAACCTGGCTTTGACTCTTACAGTTTTGGATTGTTACCATCACAGCGCTCTTTTTAACGGAGTCACAGGGGCTTTGTCGTTAGATATATTTAGAGTACAACAGGATTTTTTTTACAGTTCGAACAGGTAAAGCGCCCAGCATAGGATGACCGCATGTTGCCATGCCAGTGTACAGTATCCCTACTTTCAGCATCTGCGGGGCATCGAAGGCTGCCATGCTCTGCAGGAGCTGCACAAAGGGCCCGGCCTATGGCCATGCTGCCAGTGTAATACCCGCCTTTCCGTGCTCACGGACAGGAGTTGTCTTCGGAGTGGTGTATGTAACGTGATTGTGTCCTTATGGCCAGTTGCTGGGCCGAGAGGTTGTGAGGTGAAGTCTTGACTCCTGTTGACTCCTTTTTGGGTGTCACGAGTACGTACCTCTTTGTAACCTTAACCCACCATCCGCACCTGTGCCAGGGGTTAAATAAGGATGTATCGGACATAAATATAACAAAGGTCCTGTGTCATCACTACTAGACAGCTTGTGGAATTACCTCCTGACACTACTCAAGCACTCAAAGACTTTAAGGCAATGGTGAAAGACTTGCCCTTCGCTGAGTGAGCACAGAAAGCACTTGTAAGCATCTCTTGAGGTTGCATGGCTTACCCTCGATTCTTTTACTGATTGCAGTGAATATCAAATAATTTCTGGGATTGATGATGTCTGCAAATAGAAATGTAAAGAGTTATGTTAAAAATCAATGGATACAAAGAGTTGCGTCCGAACTTTGTTAGAGTTAGTAGCTGCCACACTCAGATGAATCTCCCCTCCCCTCTGCCTTTCCTACGCAGCTCACTGGAGGCTGGGATGTGGCCAAAGGACATCCACAAACAGGCTGTTTTCGTATCATCCATCCACAGGCGGCGGTGCTCCCCCGAGGCCCTGGCCGCCAACTCCCAGCCTCCATCCTGTCCCCGATGGGGAGGATAATCTCCGCGCGCTCTTCAGGACGTAGAGTACAAAGGGAAGAACGTGTGGGTTACGTGCACGCCGCTTCCGCTGCGTGCGTGCGTGTGATGTAAAACCCCCAGAGCGTATCTTGTCTGCTCCTTGAGCAACGAAGCAAAGAACCGGAAGCGCTCGTTTCCTGAAGATGAAAGGTTGCCTGGGATAAGTAGGGGCTGGAAATGTTATGCAACTCAAGGAAGATGTACAGAAGCAAGCCCTAAAGTAAAACAGCTAATCATTGAACACTTCTCATAATTGTATTTTTATTTTACAAAATATTTTAGGTAGTATGTGTTTCGTTTATTCAAGCAAGAAACTGTTATTTCTGCGCTTCATACACGAACAAGATGCTTTGTCTCACCCAGCCTCCTTCATAGGTTAATGTGCGTGCCTGACAACTGCTTCCTTATAGAAAGTACAATAGTTTTGGGAAAATAACAGGTGGCATGAATTAGAAACAGCAAATTCTTCCAAAGAGATACAGGCCAGAGAAACATTTGCTTTTCTAACTATATGAGCTCAATTGCTAAGAAAATATGAGGTTGAGAACCTTAAGCGCTTTCCTTGTGTCTTCCAGAGCAACCGTACTGGAAATGTAAATCAGGTGAGGCAAAAATGATCATGAGAGCCACACAATGCAGGAGGAGTCTGTGTCCATGGTGTCTTCATGTCTGAATCATGACAGACCATCCAGCCGTGGAAGCCTCACCCTTTCTGCCTAATGGAAAAATGTCCCTTAGCATGATCTCCTCTCGCTAAATTGCTACATGAGAGTGAGTAAAACATAGAGGAAGTGAAGCGAAGACTTAAAAAACTGAGAGCTGCCAAGGTCAAACAGACAACTATTGAAGAATATGAGTCGCTGACACACAGATATTAAAGAACTCATAGAACATCTGGAAGTGAAACATGAGCAGCAGACAACACAGCAAAGCACACATGTGGAGCTTCAACTACTCAAAACACTAGAATAAAGCACTCCTCTATTTTACACAAAAGTCAGACACCGGGACGCAGCAACCACCATCATCCCACTGCCACTTCTGTCAGCCACAGCTACTGGTGCCTGCAGGAGGAGAGGGGGGAGTTCAGTTTTTATATACTTCCACATGGAGCATTGGCTTTTTGTTAGGAAAACACTTAAGGCCAAAAAGCAACAGAAGTAGCTGAAACAGCTGAAAGGTACGGCAACAGACCTACAGAAGAAATAAATGACCTACTGGCTTGGAACAAGCAGGGTAGCAACTGAGCAAATGATATATATATATTGATTATGAAAGTGGGCGCATTTTCACTTTCTCACGTAAATACAGAGTAATGAAATCTTCAAAATATGCCGCCCCCAATGCCCAAGAATCGGGAAAAGTTACAAATAGACAGGTCACAACGGACACATCTATTTCAGATCTCAGCTCAGCATTAGAAAGTGAAGCGGAGGGGAACTCAAACAAACCGCCACCCAGCGGGACCCGTGTTACGCCATCTCCCGCCGAAGAGCTGAATTTTTTAGTGGAAGAGCGGAGATCCACTCTCCGGCCACGACCTCAGAAACAACAAGCAGGCAGAGGAGAAACTTCAGGCGGAGGAGAGGCGAAAGGCAAGAAAACGAAAGAGTTGGTGGAATCGCCGATAAATACTCTTGAGGAAAAGAAAAGGACGGCGATTAATCTATCTGAAGCCATACTCAGCAAAGCGGAAATACAAATATTGGCCCTCGGTTTATCTTTCTGCAATGAATCTAACTTTGACTATCTCAATACTCGTATGGACATTTACAAATTCGTGAGAAAATTGAAACTCAGAAAATATCATGCAATGAAAAAAAAAAAACTAGAAGCTACTACTACACTTGTAAACTCCTCTGAAATACTGGAAAATACACAGACTATGTTCTCAACTGACCAAGCATTGCTACAAGTTCTAACTGACTTACGCCAGGAAAACAAACATATGGAAGAAGTGCCTTCTCCTACCCTGATTTTAAACACTTTGACCACACAAGCTATTCAAAGCAAGAATACCCCCTTTAAAAAGAAATCCAAGTTCACTCCAATATCGATAAGAGATGGTATTGACATTTTCAGCGAAAATGTAACAAATCAAATAAAACTGCTAAATCATAAAATCTCTAACCTAAGGAAGAAAATTACCCAAAAAAATAGACAATACTATCAACTGCAGAAATGCAGAATATTGGGATTAATCAAGATTAACCAATATTTAATTGGTTAGCCGATTGACGGTTATACTCTGATTTCACCGATACATGGTGTTATGTTGTGAATGACCGACCTATTAGAGCTGGTGGTGAGCTATGTTAAAATTGATATTTACAATGAATAGCTTATAATTACAATAGCAGACAATATACTATGCAGTATTGATGTATCTATATCTTTTTTCGAACATAATTGATGTTTGGATAAAGAGAGGTTTGCTATACACAAGTTGTCATGCATTAATATATACACGATGTACCATGCAAAGATGGCCGCCACTTTCGCAGGCTAACTAAAGTAGTATTAGACTGTTGATGTCACTGTTCGAATCACGTGCACGTAAATGTAAAAACGCTGCCACACCGTGATGACTATAAACACTGACGAAGGAATTTCCGAAACGCGTCTGTTTTCTTGTGTGGCTTGATAAAACATCTGTGAAGCGACCCCCCGAGTGCTGGACTTTTACTGAAAGGTGTGTGAGTCTGGGAGCATTAATACTATCAACTTATCAACAAATTACAAACGGACAACGATATAGTGAGAAATTCTGACAAAGGGGGCAATGTCGCTCTGTGGGCAAGGAAGAACTATATGTTGGAAGCCCTGTCTCAACTTAATGATAGATCCTGCTATCGGCTCAGCAATTCAGTAGCCTTAAGGGAAACTGCCAATGACTTCTATACACAGTTGGTGGCTTGGAAAAGCGCGGGATTGTTAACTATGGATGAATACCAGTTTATCAGAAATGATCATCCAACTATTCCCAAGATTTACTTTATCCCCCAAATCCATAAAAATGCTTCCAAGCCACCCGGCAGGTCAATTATATCTGCAAGATCAAGTCTGCTAGAGAATGCTTCCAAATACATAGGGCCCGATTCACAGAACTAACTTAAGACAAAATCCTAAACTTACTACCATTTTGGTATTCACAGAAGGCACTTACTCATTTTGGTATTCACAGAAGGCACTTACTCATTTCGGTATTCACAGAAGTTAGGAGTCCTAACTTTAGGACTCCTAAATGCCTTCTGTGAATACCGAAAGTCCTAAAATTAGGATTTTTCTCAGTTTAGTAGTAGTATAGTTAGGACTCTTAACTTTAGGACTCCTAAATGCCTTCTGTGAATACCGAAAGTCTTAAAATTAGGATTTTTCTCAATTTAGTAGTAGTAAAGTTAGGACTCCTAACTTTAGGACTCCTAAATGCCTTCTGTGAATACCGAATGCCTTAAAAGTAGGATTTTTCTCAGTTTAGTAGTAGTATAGTTAGGACTCCTAACTTTAGGACTCCTAAAATGAGAAAAATCCTAATTTTAAGACTTTCGGTATTCACAGAAGGCATTTAGGATTCCTAAAGTTAGGACTCCTAACTTCTGTGAATACCGAAGTGAGTAAGCGTCTAACTATAACTATCTACTGGCGACCGCCAGTGGATAATATATATATATAAATATATATATATATATATATATATGGAGAGAGAGAGTATATAAAGTATATAGAGTCCTCACATGATGCCGAAACGCATTATGTGGTGACTCTGCAATAAACTGAAATTACCTCTTGCACTTTGTTGTTGAACTGCCACTTTTTTTATCGGTTCGGGATATATATATATATATATATTCCAAAAGAAAAACGTACTGCACTCACAGCATGAAAACAGGCCACTCCAAACGTGCTCAGTCATTTCTTTATTTGAGGCAAAATTAGGCAGGCAGTGATTACGCATTTCAACTCGGATGAGTCTTCATCATATGCCAATGTGTTCAGGTGGGTTCGTTTAGCACTTAAATAACGTAACTCACAACATTGAAAAAGGACAATGTCCTCTTCTTTCCAATTTAAAGAGGCAGTCATTTTTTTCTCACAGTTCGTTTTATGCAGCAAAGGTGAGTACATCATTTCGTTTTCAATCAGGTTAAATCCTTTGAACAGATAGTGTTCATTAAATACATGTCTCCCTTTGTTGCAGCATTAGTCATTTTTTCTGTAGCAACTTACCTCTTTTGGACAGAGTCCATCATGTCCATCCCTGCGCAGCATCCTTCCCGGTAAGGTGGTTTCTGGGAGTCGCAGTGTATTCACACTGCTTCAGATGTGCGATCATGTGACAGGGGCTGGCTGGTACTCTCACCAATCAGAGAGCGCAGGACTATTTTAAAATGCGGGTGTGGCAGCCTCCTGATCACTACAGTGGCATCCGAAGAAGGCTTCATTAGCCAAAATGCATCATGCCTTTAAGCTGTGTGGAATAAACGCTCCTGAATCTTCTCCTCGTGTGGCCTCCTCCTTTTCCTGACTGAAGGGGCTTTGGTGCATATATATATATATATATATATATCCCGAACCAACAAAAAAAGTGGCAGTTCAACAACAAAAAGTGCAAGAGGTAATTTCAGTTTATTGCAGAGTCACCACATGATGCGTTTCGGCCGAAGCCTTGATCACATGACTAGATTCTTGTGTTTACCACTGTACATAGTGCATAAACATAGAAGCGGGATGCATAGTCTTTATTATGAGAGTAAATTATTGAATAATGAAGTGTATTTTGTGAGAGTTGGAGTATGTGGAGTATTACATTATGCTGTTTCCCTTGTTTTCCTTGTACATACATACCTACATATATATCAGACAAATATATCATACATTTATCCAAAGCACAGTAAACCGTGTACACTAATGAAGGAAATTAGCCTTTAACATGACAATTAAATGACATGGATAGATATCGGCTCATGCTACTCCTACATTGGAATGAAGATGAGAAGGGGGAATAGAGAGACACAGTAAAATTGAAACTTATTTTTTCATAAATCCCTGTGGCATGCTGTGTGCTAGTGTCTAGTGCACTTCCAAGTCAAATGAATATATCTTGGATTGTAAAATAGATTGGTACATTTCTGAAGAATTATCGGTCCAAATTCGTCCATAATCTTGAAATGTTTCCTTGTCCAGTGCAGTTTAAGTCCCTGTTGAACTGTTGGCCACGAACTGGGCGACATGTTTCACATGTAGTGATAAAGCCATAGAAATGTCCTGAAAGAAGACCTTGCCTGATTGAAAGCAGTCACTGGTGATGTGATCCTTTATGACCAGTTACTTGGGCACATTAATGTAGAAAATCTGTCCCACCTGACTTTCATCAGAAGCAAATTGATAATTCAGATGCTATTTGCAGCTCATCTTAACCCAGAAGAGTAAAGCACCTCAGCCCCTGTTGATTAAGTGATCTAAAATTTGGAATATTTACACTTTGGAAAACTTGAAAGCAAATGAAGAAAGTGGACACATATAGTGAGGTTTGGGACCTTTTTGAACATATATAAAGTGTGCTTTAGCAGTCGTCTCATGCCACCACACTGGCTATATTTCTAATGACAGCTAAGGTTTGCTTCCTGGACTCACTGTAGGGTGGCTGGTTTGTTGAAGTAAGACCCGGAAGCCTGCCATGTAATGACTGTGAACATTTGACAAGGGATGACCACATCTCTACCCTCCACAAAAGTATAAACTAATCTTCTAAAATATATGATGCGCCTGGTTTTACTGAACCTGCACATCTAAATCCTAAATTAGATTGCTCAAAAATATAAAAACATGGTCCAGGAAGCCAGGTGAGTGCAGAAGGGCAGAATTGGACACTTTTAAAGAATCAAAGAATGTGATTGCCTAATCATAAAGTGTTCACTGTTCAATAAGTACATAACAGCTAGCTGTTCTCTTCTGCCAAGCCTTATCTTCTCTTATCCTGTTACAACATGTGTTTGTGCTGCCTGTCTGCGGTGTTCTGGATAGTTTGGAGCTTTTGTAGGAGGGTTCTATTGATTCCAGCATAGAGGGTGTTGCCGTAATCCAGTCTGCTGTGTATGAGAGCGTGGGTGACGGTTTTTCTACATTCGGGTGGTATTCATTTGAAGGTCTTGAGGAGGATCCGAAGGCAGTCGAAGCTGGTGGAGGCGATGGAGTTGATCTGGCGGGTCATGGTGAGGGAGGAGTCGAGGATGATGCAGAGGTTCCGCGCAGTGTCTGTCGGGGTGGGCGGGCTCCCGAGGGCAGAGGGCCACCAGTTGTTGTCCCAGGCGGAGGTAGAGGGTCTGAGGATGAGGCCATCGGTCTTCTCCGAGTTGAGCTTTAGGCAGCTGCTTGTCATCCAGGCGGCGATGTCCTTCACTCCTTGCTGGAAACAGAGTCTGGTGTCTTCGGGGTTCTTTGTGAAGGAGAGGATGAGCTGGGTGTTGTTGGCGTATGATACTATGCTGAGTCTGTGCTGTCTGACGATGGTGGTGAGGGGGGCCATGTAGATGTTGAAAAGCGTGGGACTGAGCGATGATCCCTGGGGTACTCTGCAGTTGATCTTTTTGGGTTCGGAGACGAAAGGAGGAAGTCTGATCCTCTGGGTTCTGCCGGAGAGAAAGGAACGATCCAGGAGAGGGCGGTTTCTAGTATCCCAGCATCATGGAGTCTGTCTGCGAGAGTGCGATGTGAGACGGTTTCGAAGGTTGCTGAGAGGTCTAGTAGGATGAGGGCCGCGGTGTGTTCCTGGTCGAGTAGCATGCGGATGTCATTGGTAGCGGCAAGGAGGGTGGTCTCGGTGCTGTGGTTGCTGCGGAATCCCGACTGGGATGCGTCTAGGATGGAGTTCTCTTCGATGAAGGCGGTCAGCTGAGTGTTTACGAGTCTCTCTGTGACTTTGGCAGCGAAGGGGAGGAGGGAGATGGGCCGAAAGTTTTTGAGGTCCGTCGGGTCGGCCGTGGGCTTCTTGAGGAGGGGTTGGACCTCCGCCTGCTTCCAGTCATCTAGGAAGCTGCCTGATTCGAAAGGGGTGTTTATGGTTCATTCTAGTTCGGGCGCGATGGCGGCGGCGGCCCTGTGGTGGATGTGCGGTGGGCAGGGGTCCATGGGGGCTCCTGAGTGGGTGTTCTTCGTGGTCGCAGCCGTGAACTCGAGGGTGGCAGGATTCCAGGTTGTGATGGTCGGATCTTCGTTGATGGTGGCGGCGGGGGAGTGGTGTTCGGCGCCAGTTCGCTGAAGTTGTCATTACAATAACAGCTAGAATAAAAGCCTCTTAGAATTTGTTTATAAATGACCTGGTGAACATATTGCTCATTAGAACTGCTCTCCCTTTTAAAAATGGAAGAATTCCAAGAGAGCTAGATAGGTTGCTTCCAGCTCCCTCCAACTGTAAGAATCTTTCTTCTCCTGAAGAGTTGTTTCTTTCATCCATGCTTACCATCATGTCCCACTGCATTTGTACTTAAAAGGGTGAATAGAGAGGGAGCCTGAGGGATACTCATCATGAGATGTAAACGTTCCAACCACTAATACAACTCCCACATGATAGTTGGATATACCTTCACCCTCGCTTCATGAGTTCAGTTTATCATCTTTATGCAGCCAGAAAGTCATTCACCAAAGTACTGAAATGCAATTGGCCCCAAAGAATTAAGGAAAGAGTTGATGCCACCTCTCCTGAATTTGTTACAGTATCTCACTGTTGGGGCTTCTTTTGCCAGGATGGAAAACAGATGAGAACTAACTACTTGAAATCTAAGTTATGGGCGACCATCAATTCCCACGTGTGACCAGAATCAGGCCCCTATGAACTCCCCATCTTGTGCTGGCTCAAAATGCAATTTACCCTAGTTTACCAAAAACCTATGTTCTAACTGCATCTTCAGAACAGCTTTCCGGTTCTGAATTGGCTGCGCTCTGGAAGAGAGTGGATTATATTGTCTCTAGGTATATATGTCAAAGGGTATCATTTCTATGAATTATGAAGACCCACAAAGTCAATACCTTGGTGAATTCCCTGCGGGCTGATTTGAGGCTGAAGGGGAATGAATTAAAAATGATGTTTTTCCACTGCAAACCTTAAGAATATTTAAATTCAATGATGGATATTAACATAGAGACAGGCATCTTGGACATTCAGCGTGATGGAAAAGTCTCCTGGAAGAACCATATAGACCACTTTCTGTAAAGAGGATATGTTTAAATGGATGGTTCTGACACTGGTGTTGATCTAATAAAGCCTAATAGGATTGAGAAGAGTCCTTATCCTTCTCTTCCACAGTGGCTAGAACATTAGCATTTAGTTACTTTAATAATGGAAAAATTCTTCTCCTTAAAGCATGCGCGTTTGGCTTGTTCTTGGTACAGGAGTACGGTTGCACCCCGATTCTGTAACGACTCAAAGGATATTCAGCACAGATTGGTCTGTAATTTCGTCTTCACAAATGGACTGAAATTCTTAGAGACAATCTCCTTTGAGCTGAAAGTCCTCACTTCCTCTTTGATAGACAGGATTTCTGATTGTTCTGACCTAACTGCTGAAAGACAGGATCTGACCTTTTCCCTGCTTTCCTCAGCTGAAAGTGCTTCAAGAGGGAAAACCTAAAAGAGTGACAATACTGCATCTAGAACAAGTTAAAATGTCTGACAGAAGAAGATTCACCTTTCTGAGCTAAGGTACAATCCTTGTCCTTAAATGCCTTGCTTACCATTTGATTACGTTGTTCGCCAAATGACTTCTTACCAAGCAAATGATTTTCAACAAGGCTAATTTTTCAGAAATATCAGCCTATCAATCCTGTATCCACTTGTGACTCCTATGCACATATCCAGAATGGAAGTGTTAGAAGCTAATGCTGAGGCTCTGAGGGTCCTCCATGAAAGATCAGAAAGAAATTGAGCAGGTTGCTCCTTTGAGACAGCAATACTGAACATCTTGCATGGCCCCTGAGTCAAAGTTAACATCTTTAACTAGGGACCGAGCTTTATTGACAGCAGAGATACCTGCTCTTAGACCCAAATTATTTCCAACAAAGGATTTCTTCACTGCACTCTCAATTCTCTTGTCTATTGGTTCTAAATGGGTGCAGTCTTCTTGATTTCCCAATGTACAACCACATTTTTAAGCACATACATTCCCTGACAAAACGTGCAACGCTATTGTGCTTTAAAGCTTTCCATTCTGTCAAGATTAAAGTCTTAATCATATAAATGAAAGGCCTGTCACACCTTGTAGATCATTAAAAACTGGAACTTCAAGGTTTTCTCTGATATGGTCCAATGCCTGGCTGACATCTTTTTGGACATAGTTGCCATCATTTGGAGTGCTAAGGCACTGTAAGCATATTCTTATCCAGTATAACCTCTGGATTTGCGAAGATGGTTGTGTTTCTTCTCATTTAGCAACAACATCCTCAGTGCTTTGCTGGATTTCTTTGGCTGACTTGACTGTATTGCATCTTCCTTCTTCATCATCTGAAGAATAAACTAGAAGATCTAGCTCTTCTTGATAGCTCCTTTTTGAATAACAGGAGACCCATCTTAAAAATAGCACATGACTCTACCAGAGTTGTAGCCTTGCAACTTGGTCTTGCAACGACTATATGTATCTTGCGGATGGCTGCACATTCCATTTCTTGCTAAAGATGCCCAGAAGAAGATCCATTGCTTCGTTGAAGGTGAGGAATGGCTAGTGCCTCTGGCCATGCCACACCACCTACCCCCACCCTGTAACCCGGTCACAAGGTCCCTCAACCACAGCCTAAGAACAGCAGAGAACAAACTGGTACGAAGAAGCTGGTGCCCCATACATGGTTCACATGATTTCCCCCAAACATATGCTGTTGACAGCATCTGTTTGCCTGTGAAACAGACATTAAAAAACTGTATAGAATGGATGTAGGTGGTCTGGATACACTCCTACTCAGTGTGGGGGCATGATTACATTCTTGCTCTTTGATTAGGGAATATCGCTTGCTAACACTGGTCTGTTCGAGGCAGACACACCTCATAACATCATGACTATAACAAGAAAGAGGATCTAGAAGGAAGGCTATCCTAATTTTTTATTACCTATATCTGCTTCCTATTTATGTCTACAGCCTCACATAGAATGGGTATATCGATTGTACTCAATGGTACCCCAACAACATTGATATCAATGGCGAACAGTACTGACTCGAGTTGACGCAAGAGAGAGCCAGGAGTTTAAAAGGATACAAGTCATTTGAGTGACACGTGGAAACACATTTCAACCCTAGACTCTGAAGCCCCACCAGAAGAGACACCTTTGGGTCAAACCTTAGTGCTCACTCGTTTCATGGTGGCAGAACACCATGTATGAGCTTGATGGTGGGAATGGAGACAACTGAACATGTAAGTATTTAATAGGAAGGAGAGCATTTTATTTCTTTTGATCCTAATTTTAGTTGATAGATGATCAATTTAAGTCAGGTTCATAGATACAAAAGCTGGCCTATAGCAAAGGCTCTTTTTAACTCTGGTCTTTGTTTCTCATATAAGAAAGCGCCAGACTAACATTAAGGATCCCTTGCTATCTGACCTTCAAATCCTCTGTTTAGAAAGATAAGCAGCCTTCACTAGCCACACTTTCAATAATATCTCACCCTGAGGATCTCACACATGCTCCACCATCGTCCTTTTGTCACTCATCTTGCTATATGTCAGAGGGAACCTTCGTACGCTATCCAACACTGCAGTATACCATAAGGGCAGCACCCGAAGCACTGTTGTCATTCACCTGAACCCCTGCTTTCCTTTACTGTTAGGAAGCATCCTACGACAACAGTCACACAACAGCACCTATGGAGATCACACAGCATTGCCCTCAAAGAACATATTTTCTAACACATCACCGGGTTATTATTAGATGATGTGCAACACCTGCATATATTGATTGTATTTCACATGGTGCCAGGGTCCCAACATGCCTCCTTTCTCTCTCATCTTCTGAATATGCTGGGTCTAATGACACTTTCCTTCATATTTATCATAAAATGACCTCCCTCAGTCTGCCTCCATTGCTGCTGAGCCCATATAACAGGTTCCTGTTTCACTCAATATCTCTGACCACCCCTCGGACGGCAGCTGGCCTGTAGGGAATGTGGTTACAGAGTTGATGGATCTCCTGCTGTAACTTGTTGCTATGCCTGAATGCAGCACCCATGACACAAAAAATTTGATTACGATTTCCAGTGAGCACCTATGATTCTTTCATTCTTCAACGTAGTGGCATTTACACAAGACTACAAAGAGGAGATTTTGAAGATGGATTTGTATTGGGTAAAGTGTGTTAAAGTAATGGTACCTATTCATTACCTATTACCTATTCATTACATGATATTCGAGTATTGTTTGTTAATATGTTATTTGCTGTTGTAGTTTACAGTGCCTATGTCCTACTCTCCTGGATAATGCCTCCTTATCTGTCCCCTTCTACATTAACTGTGTGTCAATACAATGTTGGCCACAGAAGAACTAGAGGTGTAATTAAACGTCTCTTTGGACTTGATTCAAAATGATGGTGGTGTGGACCTTTCATTCACCAGAAACCTGTTGCAAAATAATAGCAACTTGTGCAATTCTGCACTATATAGCAACAAGAGACTGATGAAGAGGACTGAAAGATACCGGTCCCTCAACTACATAATTTGTCAAGAGTAGCTGAAGGGCAAATTAGACTACCAACATAACAAATCATTATTTTTCTGGGTACAATTTAAATTAAACTATTTAATATGTAAATGTGAGATGAGTGTGACACACTAGTCAGACTAATTGACTTATTGTGCCACCCACTTAAGCAGCCCTTTAAACCCTGTATCATTCCTGTCATTGATGCCTCTTTTTGCAGTTATACACTGCCATTTCAACCTGGCAAAAAAACCTTTTACCAACTCTCCTTTTTAAGCCACCTGCAGGGTAGGTTCTAAACAGCCTACAGGGCAGGGTGCATTGTATTTAAAAAGTTGGACATGCATGTTGATGGTTCTCATGTCCTGGTAGTGAAATTTTCTTGCCCTAACCATTTGGTTCCTACAGCCTGTTTCTGGGTCACATGCCTTGGGGTAGTTGGCAGCTGGCCTTTGTGTATTCCTCCCAGAGAGCCTCCCAATAGAGGGTCTGGTTGTTGGCAGGATGGGTCATTCTGACTTCATGGGGGTGGGGGTGGCGAGGGGGGTGAGAGCTTTCACCTGTCAGACTTGCTCTTCAGAGACAATGCCTCAGCTCACACACAGATGACTTCACAATACACTATTGTGCCTGTAGACAGATTAGGAGTGACCAGGACAGGGGAACAGGAAATTCCAGGCACTTCTGAAGGGGAAGACTCCAGAGGTTTCTTCCATTTCAGAGGGGATACCATTTATAGTAAGTATTGGCAAGGCAATAGGTCTTGCCCGTGCGAGAGTTTCTATTTGATATATTTTCTGCTCTTCAGTAGTGTGTGTTTATAGTAAGTGTAGATTGCATGTGTTTTTGTGAATAAAGTAGCTTTCATGTTTTACTGCCTAATTGATGCATGTTGGCTGCTATGAGTTTATAAATTAATTGTGTATTTCAAGGGCTGTTGAAATCAGACTAACTTTAGTATTCAACAAGCAGTGCTATACTGTTTTTGTATTGTGTTAAGGGAATTGGTGGTGCTTAATAGTGTTGTTTATTAGGTGTTGTTTGTGCGAGTTGGTGTAGATGTATTTAGTGTGGAGAGAGATATATTGTTGGCAGTTGCATTTGGTCTAGTGAGTCTGAATGGATTGTGGTAGTTTCTAGTGTTGTGTATATTAATTTTAGAAGCAAGGGTTTTGTGAGTTGTAATGAGTGGTGTATATTTTAGTGGTAGTTGGTGCAGGTATGTGTCATATTGGTTTGGGGTTGATTGTAGTGGAGTGGTCTGTTAGTGGATTGGTGTAGATTGTGATTGTTTGGAATTGAGTGTTATGTGCTTATTATTGTGTATGTGATGGGCATTGTTAGTTATTAAGTAATGTGCTGTTCTGCTTTGGTTTTTCCTCCAGATAGAACCTGCTCCACAGAGCCTTTCTAACCCAAACCAGAACGTTACCCCCTCCCTAGGGCCTTTTTACACCTAAATAACCACATATATATGTACCACCTAAGGACAGGGAATTCCTATTATATATATATATCAAGACCTCACAGCCTCGCAATCTCAGCACCCATAGTCTCGTGACCTCAGTCAGGTCCAGAATCTCTTACCCATCCGGTAGCAACACACACGATCTCGCGGCCTCAGTCAGGCCCAGAATCTCCTACCCATTCGGTAGCGACACACACAGTCTCGCAACCTCAGTCAGGTCCAGAATCTCCTACCCATCCGGTAGCAACACACACAGTCTCGCGACCTCAGTCAGGTCCAGAATCTCCTACCCATCCGGTAGCAACACACACGATCTCGCGGCCTCAGTCAGGCCCAGAATCTCCTACCCATTCGGTAGCGACACACACAGTCTCGCGACCTCAGTCAGGTCCAGAATCTCCTACCCATCCGGTAGCAACACACACAGTCTCGCGACCTCAGTCAGGTCCAGAATCTCCTACCCATCCGGTAGCTACATACAGTCTCGCGACCTCAGTCAGGTCCAGAATCTCCTACCCATCCGGTAGCAACACACACAGTCTCGCGACCTCAGTCAGGTCCAGAATCTCCTACCTACACGGCAGCCTTAGCACGAGCTCATCCTATTATTACTGTGGTACACAACAGGGGAATCGGGATTACCATATATCAGATCACACAAAGACTATTAGTTGAGCACAACCTGTTCTCTAGTTCGAGGGGCTTGTTTTCCCCCTCATCCAGTTACCACTTACCTGACCAGGATTAACCTCTGTTCATTTTAAGGCAACTCTGACTAAAAGAATAGACTATCCTCCTATACAAAAGTACACAACACATGCTAACGTACAACAAGCTAAATACTTTATTTAAATGCCACATGCACATTCGCAGAATACATTATATATAGAGACAACCTGCAAGGAAAGTGAAAGGTTAAGTTGTATACTCTAATAGTAAAGGGTTAACATCACCTGATTATATTCAGCCTGTACTCAAAGGTCATCTAGGTTCCCTTCCCATCTGCGCCTCGGCTTCGCCTGGAAGTCACACCTCTGTAGTCACAGATCTACTCCCTTCTCTTTTTCTCCTAGTCACTGGAACCTCCTCCTCATCAGCTGCTCTCTCCTCTTTAGATTCAGGTTCGTCATCTGTCTTCCCTGGAATAAGTAGTAGCTTTACTGCTAACGGCCAGATGCCGCCTATGGTCTAGAAGCAAGTGCCAGTGTCTGCCTCAGACTTTCACTAATATAGATGTGCATTCTCTCATGGAAATTTCCAGCTCGAAACCTGCCGCCCACCAAATTCCTGTACCTCCCCGTGCCAAGGACACGTTCCCAGCCGGCCGGCCTGTTGTAGTGTCTTCGGCATGAAGGAGAATACAATCCTTCGATAAGGGCCGGCCTGAACCGGTTCTCTCCAAGCGAATAACACCTCCTAACTAAAACACTGCCTATGACCTAGAAACTTTCCAAGCTGCCAGAGCAGGAGGAAAGATGGAGTCTCTCCCGTTTAAGGCCTACCAGGCCTGAATGCAGCACAGCTCCATTAGATACCCTTACTACAGAACATATTACCCCTAATGCTAATGAATCTATCCCCTAGGATATATATGCAAACCCTGATCTATGGGGAAGAACACAGGATCATGTTGAAGTGCCTAATAAATAGGCTCTATACACTACTCTAACCCTTAGACTTGAATGGAAAGAGACTGAAGTCACATTAGGCCTCCCTTAACACGGGAAGGCCGGGAAAATCGAGCAGTACATGTGCGCAATGGTTTTTATGATAGAGGCATGCATGGCAAAACCACATGTGCCTCTGCCATGCAGCCCCAACAACAAATGCATCTAAACAATGCATTCCTTTAGCACGCATGCCTTTACCATACAATTTCATGGTAAAGGCATGACTGGTCAAGGGATGTGTGGTAAAGATCACACCCCAACCCTCCCGTCCTATGCCCTAAACACTACCCCGCCCCCCCAGAGCCATAAACACTACCCCAACCCCCAAGCCCTAAAACTTCCCAGAGCGAGCCCAAAACACTACCCGACTCCCGAGCCATAAACACTACTCTGATACCCCCCTGAACCCTAAACACTACATCGCTCCCGAGCCCTAAAAACGACCTCCCACCCCCACTTACCTCACCACGTCCTCTCCCGATCCTTCCTACTACTGAGCCCGCCCATCCCAGCATCTAGACCGGGCACTGCCTTAACCATGCATAAGCGTGGTTAAGGTATGCGTGCATGTGTGGAAATGGCACGTGTGACTCTGTCCTCGTTGTTTAGACCGTTTCCCATGCATAATATGTAGTTCATTAGGAACGTACACATGCCTCTTGAAGTAAAATGCTGGTAATATTGGGGCAGATTCAGAGACCGTACAAAATAGATCAAAGTTTCTAAATGGACGGTAAGACTATTGCTTCTGAAGAGCTGATGATATTAGGGCACAGTCAGTGATTTGGAAGACAGTGTGTTTCTGAAGAGCCAGTAGAGGTGGGACTGAGTCAGTCACTCATAAGTCAGTATTGGCCCTTCTGAGTTAGCGTCACCAGTTTGATGGATTTTTACAAAGCTTTTACAATATTATTTTAAAAGCAGTACAGCAATGGTTGTTGTCGGACAACCTAATTTAGCAAAGAGCTCCTGTCAGTTGAGTGCCGTCTTGATGTAAAATGCACCAAGGCAGTCCTCTGGATGCAGGTCAGTCCTTTTCTGTAGTATCCATGGGTCCAGGAGTGTACTGAAGAGTGGATATCAGGTTCCCTTAAATTACTTTGCCACCCTCTGCATCTTTTTTAAATACCATTAGAACATTTGAATGTTGGGAGCTCCATTGAAAACAATGGAGTGATCTGGGCTTATAATGGGTGGTATGCATATTACCATGCTTTGGCACTGCTCTTGTCCCCTGTCCTGAGATTATAGGGCAGTTTGTGCAATACACTTCATGTTAGCTTTGAGCATGCAGACCTTTTAATGATGCGGTCTTACTTTTTTATCTCTTAGCTTCATTCTCCTCAGTTTAAAGAACTTGCTCAATATATCAGCCTAGCCATCTAGGGTAATTTGAGTGAAATGCAATTGTTGGTAAGTGGATTATTAGTAGTACTAAATGTCTATTTACCACTGGCAATAAGGCCACTACCACAATATAGGGCTCAGAAAAGGTCTCAGAAAACTATTCCCATGTTTAACCCTTGGTAGTTTGGATGCGAGCCGGTAGGCTTAACTTCAAGGACATGTATGTAAAGCATTTAAAAACACCACTTCAGTAAGTAATTAAGACACAACTCACAACAGAAATTCAGCTCCAATTTATAAACATAGGAAATATTTTTAGCTTTAAGTTTTAAAGATTTAGCACTATATAGCACATAGTAACCTATAGCACCTATTGGGAAATCTGGTCACCCTAGACCTCTTGTGCATTCTTCAGCTAGAGTGGTGGGAGGAGTTGTCACTGAATAGGGCTGTGCCTGTCCTCATACAAACTTGTCTCCACCCTCTGTAGTGTTTCTGCAGACAGATCAGGGAAAGGCAGGTTCTTGACACTAGAAAGACTTTCCTTTGAAGTTTGCCTACTTCAAAGACAGAAAGGTGTATACAAATTGGACCTCCGACAAACAGAAATCAGAACACTTCTGAACTGAGGACATTATGCAAGGAAGAAGAGCTTGATACTGTTTGAGTGACTGCCACTCTGCCTGTTGCTTTGTTGTGCTGGTCTGCTGCTTGCTGCTTCTATTCTTGGAGTAAAAGAACCGGAGTTTGCTTTCTACTTCCTCCTTTCAAGGTTCTCGAAGGGATCGTATGTGCTTGTCCCCTGTTAAGATGACTCAGGCCCATCAAAGACTTCACCTACAAGTGCCTGGCTCTTCTGCTGCGAGTCCTGACTTGCCAAGTGGTGCTAAATCCTGTTCCTGGTTCCTTGGAATCTGGTGATCAGAAAGAGTTAATCCATGCATTGACTCCCAAAACCTGTTTCCTCGCTGCATCACTGCAAAAGATCAACGCAGCACCTGCCTGCGGCTGTGAAATTGGTGCAGCGCCTGCTCCACCACAAAAAAATCAACGCAGTGCCTGCTTCGCCACTGTCGCATCGATGCCGCATGTTTGGATGTTCAACGGTTTGTCCCTGGATACCTATTCTTCATAGACAACGCACCACAGTAAGGAACTGAGGCTGCATGTCTGGAAAACAATGCATTACCTCCCCTGCCTTGCAGTAAGAAACCAACATATAAGGAACAGATACATCACCTTCCCTGTCAGAAAGGAGCCGATGCATCACCTCCCCTGTGTAGTAAGGAAACAACGCATCGCTTGGCTTTTACGGCGCCTCACCTCCCCTGCACCTGCTTTGTCTTAGATTTTTGACGCATCTAAGGTACTTTGTTCTAATAGAAACACATCCATAGATTAGTATGGACTAAACTTGCTGAATATTTGAAAAGTGATATTCTGACTTGTGTAGTTTGGATTTTTGTCATTTTGGTCTTGTTTTATTCAGATACAAAATGGCTATTTCTCTAAACTGGTGTGGACTCATTTTGTAGTGTTTTCACTGTGTTAGTGTGTGTGTGTTTTGCCTCTGATATAAGTCTGACAGCTCAAGCAAAGCTACCAAGGGGGTGAGCAGGGGTTATGTTAGCTATGTGACTCCCTTACCTTGACTAGAGTGAGGGTCCCTACTTAGACAGGGTGCAAACCACTGCCAACTAGAAAGCCCATTTCTAACACCTATCTAGAGTTTAGAGGCCCTCTATACCTTCTAAACATGGTAGACAGACCATCTATACCTTTTTGGTCGCCATCCTACTTCTGCGAAACTCTAAATCAGGCCCTTTACATCAGACCCTAGCTCCCTCTTTGTGCTTCGAACACATGGTATTCAGTGTTTTGGGCAATGGTTGATGGGCCTAATATCCCTTTAAGTAGTCAGTGAAGAATGAGGGTACCAAGACTCCAGCTATTCCTGTTCAGCGTTAATCAACACATACTTTGACAGATGAAAAATCCAGTACTCTTTTCTGGTATGTTGTCTATCAGTACCAATACAGGACACAATTGTAATCTATCTTACCAAATGTTACTTTTTCATGACGACCCTTTTAGAAGTTCTGGTTTGGCATTAGAGCTCTCCTGCACATGTAAAGAAATACTTTTGAAAATGTATTTTGAATGTATCTCCAGTTAAGGAAACCAGTTGAAAATATCCAGTTATTTTGCTCATACACATGTGTACTTGGAGACATAACTGCTGATGTTGAGACAAGAGTGTCTTGTCCCAGTCACCATGGGATGTTACCTAATTCTTGCATTCCTCCATCAAAACAGTGTGAGTAAAAACATAAATATATGTATAATGGTAAAATGTGTCATTTTATTTTATTAATTAACACAAACAATGTTTACAGATGGACACGGAGGCTCAAGGAAGTAAAATGCAGAAACAGTGGTGGGTGGGCATACTCCATGGTCTCCGCTGCTCCTGTCCCCAGGTTCAGAGAGGGCTGAGTGTGGCTTAGGTGAGCTAAGATGTGCCCAAGCCTGCAGCAGGCACTAGACAAGGCTCTAAGATAGGACGGATTGACTCAGGAAGTGGCAGTATTGGCTCTGAGGAGGCCATTGGGTAGGGCTAGGGCTTGGATGTAATGGGACTGGGCTGGTCTGGAGTTTGCCCAATCTCTGTGCTGGATTGTGGGACAGACTTATATAGACTGAGCTCTAAATATGCTTGGCCACTGGTTGGACTATGAATAAGATAGGACTGAGCTAGGAGTAGGGCTGTAGGCCTGGCAGTATAACCAGTAGTTTTTAGCACCACAGCGAAACCGTGCAAATCAAAGACGTGCAAGGAAGCTAGGGCTGTGCGCCTGCACAGACACCGGAAGTTTGCAACTTCCAATCATGAACTCAGTCTCTCACCCATGCAAGGTTATTACGTTGTGCATTACCGAACTGTGCAATAGCGCTCATTGTTTACGCTTGTAAAGGCTATTTTGTTTTTTGTGCGTAAAACAGACCTTACTATAATTTATACCAGTGTAGAAAATCAAACAACCAGACAATATGCTGATCAATAAAGAAAAATCAGAAATGGGTTAATTTGTGTACCACTGGCAACATACTTTAATTAATGTGTACTATACTTTTAGTGGCAAGCCTGAACCTGGTTATGTTTGATGCACAAAGCTAATGTTGACTTTAATAAAAGCTTTGCTTTTGAACATGTAGCACGCACCATAAATATGACATGATAAATAGAGCAGACAACTGCTTTTTAATTGATGTCAAACACAGAAACTTTGGAAAGATCTCCCACAGCATTCCAGGAGCCTGGGTTTGAAAAGAATTATCTTGAGGCACCTACTCCATGTCAGTCTCTCCTCCCATGAAGGCATTCTTGCCCATAAGTTTCATGGAAGCATTCTGTTCCGACTTGTAAATACTTATATATGTTCCTTGATTGTGATCCTTGGTTTGAGGTCAAAGGTGAGCAATACCCACGAAAAGCTCCAGGGGTGGGAAGAGAAAGTGCTAGAAAAAGAGAACGATGCATTGCAAAAACTAACAAGCATTTGCAATGCAAATGGTCTAGCATTTGCGAGACTTAGAGATAGGGGCTTTGAAAATAACAATGTGTTTTATGTATGTATTTTCTGAGGCTTGTACCAGCAATGGTTTTTAGACCAATATTGTGGGCTTTTCCCATAAAGATGTTTATGCATAAGGCAGAGGACCTTAAAAAGAATACGCTTTCTCACTGGAAGCCAACAACAAAACAACAACAAAAAGAACAACAAAAATATGAAGGCCTGGGTCAAAGCTGGAACAACGGACATAAGTCACGGTTTTGAAGAAAGACGAGAAAACGGAACTGAACCCAATCTGGCCACTTTGCAACCACTCTGTGTTGCTTCATTCAGTTAATTGCATCACACCAGCAACACTAACACAAAAAGTATTAAAAGGATTATTTCTGGATTCTTTGCAAGGCACGGCTTTCGCCAAGCGTAGGCATTCATGCCCCCGACAGCCAGTTTCTTAAAAGTTTTAGGACACCCATTTCAATGTAGTTGTGCTTGAAAAATAAAAATAATTAGGAAGCTAAAGCCAAATACATATTAAAGTTGTTTAGCCTTGCTGCTGTGATTTGCTAATATGGAAATTCTGAATGAGGGGTGCAATTTCTATATTGACAAATGTCAAGATGGAGAAATATGGATATTTATGGTATATTCAACTAGAAAGGTTGGTGAACACCCATACATTTGTAGCTTTGTGTCTATTGATCAACAAAAGTTTCCATTTGGAGGAGCAAACATAAAAAAAGATTAAATGTGAATCTGCACATCGTGTACCTTGGTTGCCAAGCGGTACAAGCTAATAACATGGTATGCATGGTTTTATGTGTGCACCTCTTGAATACTTTGACATTAAAGTTGAAGGTGATCCAGGGGAATTGCTATGCTGTCTCTGTAATAAAGGTAAAGCAGAATGTGTGTGCCTCATTGAAATATTTGACCAATCAGTAGTGCCTTTAAGTCGCCATATTGAATTCCTAGATTACTTCATTTGGATACTCAAGCTGAAAGAGAGAAAGGATTTGGACAGATGTCCTCAAGTCGTTGCAGGCGATTGATTGAATTTTTTTGGAAACTGTAGGATTACATATCTACGCCCCTTAAATTTGTTGAGAGTTGTTATTAACAATAGTAGTGGGTCAAAAATGATTTCCTGCAACTTTGCTACAGTGTTTATTTCTGAGGTGTTAGGGGCAACTGGTGACATAGGGCCAGATGTACGACCATTCCAAATTGCGACTCGCACTTTGTTCTCATTTGCGATTCCCAATGGGGTCGCTAAATGCGAGGCTCATGAATATGAATGAGCCACTCGCAATTTGCGACCCATAGTCAGGGAATGGTCGGCCTTCACGGGGATGGTGGCCTGCTGTCCTCAGCAGACCTTCATGTCTGGGACTGCTTGTCAATGAAGCAGTTTAAAAAAAGAAAAATGTAGCCCGTTTTCCCTAAAGGAAAATGGGATGCATTTAAAAAAAAAAAAATGAAACATTTTTGTTTAATTTAAGGGCAGGCAGTGGTCCACTGCCTGCCCTTAAAAAATATTTTTA
Source organism: Triturus cristatus (assembly GCF_964204655.1). Lineage (NCBI taxonomy): Eukaryota > Metazoa > Chordata > Amphibia > Caudata > Salamandridae > Triturus > Triturus cristatus. The sequence continues at coordinate 80,488,231 of NC_140590.1, read as the reverse complement.
GAGCCAGTCATAAAGGGAAGGGGTCCCCTGGAGACCCCTTCCCATTTGCGACTATGTTACCACCCTCTTTAAGAGGGCGGCAAATAGCGAGTGTTTTGCAACTCCAATTGCGGTCACAAAACATTCATTCATGGCTAGAGAATCGCTATTAGGACGCCCCTTACTAATAGCGAGTCGCAAAACACTATTTTGCGAGTTGCAATTTTTTGCAACTCGCAAAATAGTGTTGGTACATGGCCATGTTGGTTTTTACGTGCACAAACAGGTTGCAAACATGTTTGCACACGCAAAAACTAGTTGTACATCTGACCCTTAGAGCTGGTGATTTTGTGTTCTGGTACCATTTCTAGGATGTCACTGATGCTAAGTAGATAGCAAAATCGAGATTCTACACATAGGCAGGAGGCCGGGAGGGCTTGGCTGGTTGATGCAGGTCATCCCTGCACTGATTTGGACATATAGTTTGAGATGTCATCAGTGATGTCATGAGTGATGTCACTGACCATGTCATGAGTGATGTAATATGTGACGTCATCAACAGTGCATTGCGGGCGCGCGAGTTATAGTTAGCTGAACTAACTATAACGGGGGAATTTCAATGGTTTTGTACCAGTGAAAAGTCCAGCTAACTATAACACCCCTGACACCTATGGTTTTTTCAGTGAATTTCTGAGGTTTTTTAAATGCTAATTCCTAACTATAACGTGCCTGAAACCTATGGTTTTTTCTGTGAATTTCAAAGGTTTTTTAAATGCTAATTTCTAACTATGCCTACAGAGATAGGACATGTGAAGAAAGAAGAAAAAATGCACAGAAAGAAAAAAAAGAAGTGCAGAAAGAAGCAACAGAAGTCCTCAAAGACGAAGAAAAGTGCAGGAAGAAGGATAACGTGCAGAAAGAACAAAAAGAAGAGCAGAAAGAACCCTTGTTGCAAAATCATCCTGTACCCTCAACTTTTTCAGACGGATACTGGTGGTAACTGAGTCTGACTAACCAGTCCTAGAGCCAGTGCTATGTTAAAAGACACTTAGAATACAGTGAAAACACCTACATACACTAGGGAACATTATGCGTTGGGGTCCCCCTGTAATTAGCATGACCTCCTCTGTAAGCCCCTAGTATATAATAGAGCAGGGGGATTAAAACTACCTCTTAAAACAGGCCACAGGGCGTTTTTGCACACGTTAACTCAGGCCCCGTCCCCTCCCTTCACCACTGTGTAAACACGCCCTTTGTCCGTTTTTAGTTGGGAGATTAAGTTAATTTGAATCCTGAGGGTCCCTAGGGTCCAACAAGCCCACTAGGTACCTCCAGTAAGTGCCACAGAGCTGCGTTGCAGAGAGGTGTAAAAAGTGGCACAGCCTGGACCACCTCTCTGCAATGCAGCTCAGTGGCGCTTAGTGGAAGCACTTGGTGGGCTAGTTAGCCCCAGGGGCCCTCAGTATTGAAGGGAAATTATATCCCCAATTTAAAACGTGCCATAGTGCGTGTTTTGCACACGTCACCTCAGGCCCCGTCCCCTCCCTTCACCACTGTGTAAATGCGCCCCGTGGCTGTTCTAAGTTGAGAGATTAAGTCCCCTTGAATCCTAAGGGTCCCTAGGGTCAAACTAGACCACTAGGTACCTCCAGTAAGCGCCACAGAGCTGCGTTGCAGAGAGGTGTAAAAAGGGGCTTGGCCTCAGAACACCTGTCTGCAGCGCAGCTCCCTGGCGCATACTGGAGATGCCTGTTGGGCTAGTTGGCCCTCAGGGACCCTCAGTATTGAAGAGGAATTCATTCCCCAACTTACAACTCGCCAGGGGGCGCGTTTGCAGAGTGCTGCAAGGAGGGGGCGTGGCCTCCGGCACGATGCCAGTCTTTTATTTATTTTAATTTTTTAAGAAGGGGGGCTGTGTGGTTCCCCTTCTTATTCTAATTTATTGGCCCTGATGACCCCATTCCCCAGGGCCTGTCTCCTAATTATATTTTTTTACCCCAATCCCCAGGGCCGGCCAATGTTTTTTATTATTTTAAAAAAATATATATTTATAGACACACCTAGGACATGCTGGACAAACCGTACGTACCTATCACCATGACGATTTGAGTGATATTCATTAAAAGGCGACTATGCATACAATGAATCCACGTGGAATGTATTTACACCACTAGTGAAGATCTGACATGTCTGATGCCCTACCTAATCCCGGTAGACACCCTTGTCGTTTATTTATACAAAGATAGGTAGCTATTGACGGGCACATTTAATACACATGCACACCAAGCCATTCAAAGGGGATTCGACAAAAATTCAACCAAAACTATGTAAGAAACCCCCCTCACGGTTAATAAAACACACATCCACTGCCGGATGTGTAATACTTTTTATTTTACTCTCTGAAAAGGGGACGAACATCACTTGAGAGTCACAGCGTGCTCCTGGCAGAGCCCAATGCTGTGTTACACCCACCATTGCCTGCCGAGTGCCACACACCTCTGTGTTGTATTCCACCAGCTAGTGCATATGCTATGAAACTCTCTAGCCCATGTGCACTGTAACACCATCCCGTGAATATGTCATGCCACACTTGTCTTCGCACGGATTATATTGCCCCATCTAACGTGCCTTCCTCGATGCCTATGTTATAACGCACAGTGCTATGCCATACATATTACAATCTGGGATCCATATCTTTGTCACAGTGCATATGCAACGTTACACTCCCCAGCACATATTTTATATTACAACTTTAGAGACTAGTTAGGTTACACAACACTGCCCTGTGCATATTACACTCCAAGGCGCACATCGCATAGCACGCGCTAGTGCCTGTGCTATCTCACGCGCTCTCCAATGAATCTGTCATTGCGCACAATGTATTGCATATTATATTTCACGCCCGGTTCATCTTATCTCACACTTTTTGGTGCATAGTTTATACCATACACTATATCTAGTTTTCATTTTCAATCGTGCTCTCAGGACTATGTTCTATATAACACTGTGTTCACCTATCCTTTTCACGGCCATTACATTTTGCGATAGGGGGTGGAGGGTCAGGGGGGGTTTCTGCCAAGTGAGCCCGGAGTCACAGTCAAAAACGTCCTCTTCTTCCTGAATAAAAGTGAGATTATGCTGCATACTTGTTCATATTTTAAGTAGTTTGCACAGACACACGTTTTAAAAACAATAAAGTTCCTAATACCCGCCTTCTCTGAACAGTTAGCTTGCTGCCCCATCCCCCTCCTCCCTATCCTCTATTGTGTGAATACATGGACTAGCCTCCTCCCTCCTGCCATGCATGGTCTGATGTGCTGCCACTGCCCTCAATTTAGTATGATGTACCAGTCCACTCCTCCTGCCCTCTATTGCCCAATTCTATGCCCCATCATTGACCTCCTGCTTAAACTCTGTGCTTAGCTTGCTGCCCCTATTCTCCTTCCCCCTGCCCTCCGATGTCTTTGTGCATGCCCCTGCTCCATCCTTTTTGCCCACCATGTTCCATGGACCTGCCACTCCTATCTACTCTGAGTGTTCTGTTGAGCTGCCACTCCCCTCCCACCTGCCTAGCATTGTCAGATGACTGGAACCTGTCCCTGCCACCTCCACCCTGCCTGTCCACATGCCATGCCCCTATCCTCTTCCTCCTGTCCTACATGGTCCATTGTACTGCCACACCCTTCTGCCCTCCCTGGTCTGTTGTGCTGCAACTGCTCCTCCTGCCTGCCCCGTGCGGTCTGTTGTGAGGCCCCTTCCCCTGAACTTTCTTGTCTGTACACAGGTCCTGACCCTCCCTTCTATCCTCCATCGTCCTTTGTGCATGCCCCTGTACCCTCCTTCTTGCCCATCATAGCCATTGTGCTGCCACTAACCCTCCCACTTGCCATGCATGGTCTTCTGTGCTGCCATGGCCCCTCCCACCTTCCCTGTGTGGTCAGTTAGCTGCCCCTGATCCCCTCCAACCTTCCCTCCATGGTCTGTGTGTATGCCATCACAGTCTCACTGTTGCTCTTCATGGTGTGTCTTGCTTCTAGTGCCCATCCTGCCTGACCTCCATGGCTATCTTGCTGCTCCTGCCCTGCCCCCTTGCCCCCAGCCCTCTGTTTACATGTGCAGACCCCTACTCTCTCCCTCCTGGCTTTTCTGTTCCATTGTAATGCCCCTGATCCGTCCCTCCTGCCCTTTATGGTCTGTTATGCTGCAGCTTTCTCTCCTGTCTGTCCATTATGGTCAGCTAACTACCATTGCCTCTTGCCCCTCTGTTCTCTGTTGTCCATGTGCATGGTCCTGTCCCCTCCCTCTTGCTTTCTATGGATTGTTGTGCTGCACTCCCGTCCCGCATACCCTGTGTGGTGTATTGTGCTGCTGCAAACCCTGATGCCTGCCCTGCAGGGTCAGTTTGGTGCACCTCTCCATGTCCCTCTTGTCCTCTGTTATCCAAGTCCATGTCCCTACCCCATTTCCTTCCATGATCCAATGTACCATACTTGCGAACATTTTGAACTTGGTAAGAGGGAGATTTTGAAAAAAAACTGGGGTATTGATTTCCCCTTTGAGTTACGTTGAAAAAGAGGAGATTGTAGACAGGAGACAGATCAAATAAAGCCCATTTGAGCTTAAAAAACATTGGACGTTTCCTGGCTGAATCGGGTCTGTTGGCATGTATGGTTGTACTATCATTGCCTCTTCCTTCTGCCCACAATGGTCTATTACATTGCCACAGCCTCTCTTGCAAGTCCTGTATTGTTGGTTTGTTGCCCCTGCCCCCCTTTCCACTGCCCTCCATAGTCTGTTGTGCTGCCATGGCCCTTCCTGCCTGCTCAGTGTGGTTAAATTGTTGCCTTTGCACCCTCCTACCTGCCTTCAATTTTCAGAGTCCTTGCCCCTGGCCTCTGCCTCTCAACAGTATCCTAATGAACAACTAGATTGCTAACATTCTATATTTATTACAAAAGTGTGGAACGCCTGACGTCATCTTGATGTAATCAAAACTGTAATACCTAGAGCATTTCCTTTAGAAATTACATATATGAGAGGGTCTTATTGGCATCAAAATTATGGTTAGTGCTCTAAAAGACTAAAATAAGGACATATTTTCTGAGTTTTCAAATAGCGACAAAGCACTTTTAAATTATTTTTTATCTTTATGTTTTTTTATCCAGTTGACCACTTGATTAAATATTGCACTTAGGGGAGAGGATGTGGTGTTACTTCCAGAACTGCAGACTTTGCAACTGGGGAACCAGGTTGGAGTTTCTGCTTCAGCTCGACATTCTGTGATTCTGGTCAAATCACTTAGTCTCCCCATCTCTACAACCAAAATTAATTTGTTCTTGTGTGATGTAACCAATGCTCATGTAAAGCACTCCAATACCTGACAAGTCTGCACTATATAACACTGCAAAAACACAAAATAATAAGTGTTTTGCACACTTCTGTCATTGGGCTATATTTGGGCTACATCTGGGTGATTTTGGGCTATATTTGGGCTCTTTTGTCTCCGTGGCCATCTTGGGAGATTTATTTGTTATGAAGTTTCCTAATTTCCTCATGTACTGCAGTCTCCTCAGTAGGAAATGCTTTCAGTGTTTTACTTTGATTCCATCATGAAGGTATTCAGATATGTCACACATTTGCCATAAATTCGGAAAGTTAGCACTCTAGTTGCTCATTAGATCACTGTAGTAAAACTACTGTTCACCATGGAAGTCTGCTCCTGGTATTAAAAGTGCATGTTTCAGTCTGCATGTCAGAATTTTTTAATGAAATAAAAGAGGATTTGAGAAGTCACTCAAAAGGTGCCCTCATTTTCTTTCTTCAGCATTAATCATAATTTCTATGGCAAAATGAACCCCCTCCTTGTGTTCCTTTGCAAATTAAATGTTTTAAGTGTTACCACTTTATTCCAATCAAGATGGCTTCAGGTGTGCCATACTTTTGTCATAATGAAGACAGTAAGCGCTCTAGTTGTTTTTAAGAACACTCTGGGACATTCTGTCATTGGGCTATACTTGGGCTACATCTGGGTGATATTTGGGCTACATTTGGGCTCTTTTGTCTCTGGTGGCCATCTTGGGAGACTTATTTGTTATGAAGTTTCCTAATTTCCACATTTACTGCAGTCTCCTCAGTAGGAAATACTTTCAGCTTTTTACTTTGATTCCATCAAGAAGGCATTCAGATGTGTCACACATTTGCCATAAATTCAGAATGTTGCTCATTAGATCACTGTAGTAAAGCTACTGCTCACCAGGGAAAACTGCTGCTGGTATTGAAAGTGCATGTTCCAGTCTGCATGTCAGAAGTTTTTTATTGAAATAAAAGAGGATTTCAGAAGTCAAAATGTGCCCTAGTTTTTTTTTCTGCAGCACTAATCATACTTGTTATGGAAAAATGAACCCCCTCATTTTGTTCCTTTTTAAATTAAATGTTTTAAGAGTTACCACTTTAATCCAAGCAAGATGGCTTCAGGTGTGCCATACGTTTATCATAAGTAGGACTGTTAGCGCTCTAGTTGTTCTTTGGAACACTCTGGGAAGCTGCAGTAGAACACAAAGGAATCAACTGACAGTCTCTGCCCTTGTTGGATGTACATGTTTTACTGAGAATGTCAGACTTCATTCTCACATGACTGAGAAAGATAATGTGAATTTACAGAAAATAAGCTTTCAGTTTAGCTTATAGATCACCTTCCAAACCTCTGTGGGAAAAGCATGAGAAAATATTTTTCTCTCAATCATGATATCCCAGCAGAAGGCTTTTTCACATGGTGAAATCACCTTAGAACATACCACAATTCCTAAAATGAGTATGGTACCATCAACAAATGATTTATAATGTAACTAAAGTCTTAAAACCTTCTATTAACTGCAATGCTTTTTTAATGAGGTGCTATCATGTATATTGGTCCCAAGATGGCTGCCAACACTTCTTGTATGAAGTGCTGACAGCCAATCAGATCTCAGGATGAGATGTGTGGTTAGGCTCCGCCCACATATATATATGATTTTACTTTTGATTTTCTCAGGAACTACTGAACAGATTGACACCAGACCTGCAAAAGGCACTTCCCTGAGCTGAGGACTACCTCTCTGCCAAATTTCAAGTAATTCTGTTCAGCCGTTCGGGCTGTACATTGGACTAAAGGTCCCTATGGAATATTGCATGGGGAAAACGCGTTTTGGGACCCCCCTTTTTTCTCAGCCCCCGCTTGACGAATCCCCCCGAGACTTTCAGGGTAGGAGCGGAGCAGAGCGCCCCACCTATTTTGAAAAATTTCGCGAGGATTCGTCAACCGGCGCCAAAGTTATTCCAAATAGAATGTTGCGGATTTCCTATGGAAACACGGTCCTAACTATAACTATCTACTGGCGACCGCCAGTAGATAATATATAGAGAGAGAGATATTTTACAACTATATATATATTTTACAAATATATATATATATTTATATATATACACACATATATATATAAATATATATAAATATATATATATATCACTGAAAAAACCATAGGTTTTAGGGAAAGTTATAGTTAGTTGGACATTTCACTCGTACAAACCAGTGAAATTCCCCCGTCATAGTTAGTTCAGCTAACTATAACTCACGCCCTCGCAATGCACTGCTGATGATGTCACATATTGCATCACTCATGACATGGTCAGTGACATTACTGATGACATCTCAAATGACATCACTGACGACATCATCCAGTCAGTGTGTGTTTCTGTAAAGTTGAAATATGTTTAATATATATAGGGAAAGGCGTATTGAAGAATGAGTGGGTTTATAAGTGTCTGAATGGTTGATTTAGTAGGTGCATGACTGACTCTATAAGTGAGTGATTAAACGTATCTTACTGAATGCATGGGTTAGTGCCTAAACTGTGTGAATCTCTGTATCCGTCTGTCTGTAGGTGTGTAAGCGACTGTATGGGTTTGTGAATAACTACATAAGTGTCTATATGAGTTATTGATTGGTTGTCTGAGTATTTGTATGGGTGCCTGAGTGTTTGTGTGGGTGGGGTGTGTGTGACTCTGTGCATAGATGTGTGAGTGGATGATTCACTGGGTGCATGGTTTGAAGTGTGCATCTCTGATGGACTGCATGGTTGGGTGAGTGTGTGTATGGGTGTGTTAGTGTATATCTCAGTAATACATGTATGAGTAACTACATATGTGAAAGGCAGTATATATGTGTGTTAGTGTATATAAATCGCTATAAGTGAGAGTGTGTGATTATGAGAGTAGCTGTATGGATGAGTGTGTGCTTGTATCAGTGATTGTATAAGAGCGTAAGAATGTGCTAGTATTTGTGTGAGTAAGTGATCTGGTGTGTGTATAACTGTATAGGTGAGTAAATGGGAGTGTGATTAATTATTTGCATGACTGACTAGGTGTGTGAGTACCTCTATGGATGAGTGGCAGTGTGTGAGTGTCTATATAGATGTATGAGTGCATATGATAGTCCTGTACTGAGTGACCGTAAGTATGAGTGATTGTACGGGTGAGTGAGTGAATGTGTGTTGGACCTAAGAATCAGTGAGTGGGTATGTAGTTATTGGTGTTGGAGGGTCATTGGTTTTGAGAATGGCCATCTGTAAATTAGAGTGGGTGTATCAAAGGTTATATTAGAGTGTGAGAAGGTGCATCAATTTATCACATGAATGATGTCATCAGTGATGTCATTTGAGATGTTATCAGTGATGTCATCAGTGATGTCACTGACCATGTCATGAGTGATGTAATATGTGGTGTCATCAGCAGTGCATTGCGGGGGCGCGAGTTATAGTTAGCTGAACTAACTATAACAGGGGAATTTCACTGGTTTTGTACGAGTGAAATGTCCAACTAACTATAACTTTCCCAAAAACCTATGGTTTTTTCAGTGAATTTCTAAGATCTTTTAAATGCTAATTTCTAACTATAACGTGCCTGAAACCTATGTTTTTTTCAGTGAATTTCAAAGGTTTTTTAAATGCTAATTCCTAACTATAACATATCTGAAACCTATGGTTTTTTCAGTGAATTTCAAAGGTTTTTTAAATGATAATTTTTAAATATATTAATTGTTATATTTAGTGTTTTGATACTGTTTTTCTACATTTTTTAAACTATTTATTTTTTACGTATTTTATTTTTTAAATTACATTACATATTTTTAATATAAATTGAAAAAAATGTTTTTAAAAATATTGAAACTCTAATATTGTTTATTTTATTTTATATTTTTTTAAATATATTTATTATATTTTTTTTATTGTTTTTTTCCAATTTTTTGGGGAGTCGCTCACCCAAAACGAGAGGAGTCGTGCACCCATTGGGTTAGAATTCGTGCACCCAACGCGTAGGAGTCGCACACATAGCGCGTGCACACCAGGAGGCCGTGCTGGGTGCGTGACCCTAATTTGCCTGTAAAAAATAAATTACCACCTATCACTAATTTTTATTCTCCCCGGGGACCCCATCCCCCGGGGCCTATATACAATGTTGGGGTCCGTGGGGGAGCCCCAATGCGCCCATGTCCCAGCGTCCTTCGGGAGCCGGCATTGCTTTTCCACACGGGGAGCTGTTAACATGCAGCTTCCCGTGTGGAAGAGCAATATGGTTTGCATTTTGAAAGAGAGAGCAGATTTCCCTGCTCTCTCTTTCAAAATCCAAACCACGTTTGCTATTACAGGGCGTAAGCCTCGGCTCCTGCCCTGCCATAGCAAACAGCAGTGTACCGGGGGTGGGCACCCTGAGACACTGCAGGAGCCGGCCCTGGGGGGTGGCGGTCCCCAGGACTCCAGGTGGGGGCCACGCGGCCCCCCTCCCACAATATAAAAAGCCCCGGGGGGTGGTGGTCCCCGGGGCTTCGGTGGGCCTTTGAGCTCCCCCACCCATTTATTTTGTAGTCCCGGGGGTGGCGGTCCTCAGGGCTGGGGGCCCCCTCTGGGCCCCCCATCAAATTTATTATTTTTGCCCCCGGGAGACCACGCTTCCCGCACCCTGCGAGCATTTTGCCGTTTTTTCAAAAACCATTTAAAAAAAATTGGGGGCCCTGGGAGTCCTTGTGGGACCCCCTATGCAGGTCTAGAGGGTCAGGGTATTTCTACCCTGCCCCCTTTATGCGTTTTGCACACTTGATCCACTGATATCTTGAGCCTCGCTTCTACCGAGGCTCAAGAAGGCTGGCAACACTTCCTGGTTTGGGGTGTTGACAGCCAGTTGACAGCCAATTAGCATGCAGCTCGTGATCGGGAGGGTGCACGTTGGGTGCGCATAGGGTGCGCGGATCCTCCGAGGCTATAGATATATATGTGATTTTACTTTTGATTTTCTCAGCAACCACTGAATGGATTTACACCATTTAACCAAAAGGCACGAGTATGAACCAAGGGCTACCTCTTTGCCAAATTTGGTGTAAGTCCGTTCAGCAGTTCGGGCTGTAGCTGCGATTAAAGGTTCCTATGGAAAATTGCATGGGGAAAACATGTTTTGGGACCCCCTTTTTTCTCGGCCCCCACTTGACGAATCACCCTGAGACTTTCAGGATAGGAGTGGACCGGAGCGCCCCACCAGTTTTGAAAATTTCACGAAGATTTATCAACCGGAGCCAAAGTTATTCCAATTAGAATGTTGCGGATTTCCTATGGATAATAGGTCCTAACTATAACTACCTACAGGCGACTGCCAGTAGGTAATATCTAAAGTATAAATATATATATAAATATATATATAAAGATCCAAGCCACTCGGCTGGGATCTTTCCCGATGCCCAGCCGAGTGGCCGCAATCACGCGCAACCTGCCCTGCAGAGAATCTGGACATCTCGTAGGTTCTCCTTGCAGCCCAACCGAGTGGCCATCATCCCTCAGGATCACTCCCGTGGCTCAGCCGAGTGACCAATGGGTTGCTACCGGCTAACGGCAATCTCCATGCTGTGGTTTATGGCTCCACTCCGGCTCTGACCCCCCCCTGCAGCCTCTAGCTCTGCGGCTCCTCTGTCCTGTCTGATCACGCTCGACGGTCTGCGACCGAAGACACCAGGTGCCCCCCAGCTCTCCGAACGGACTCTGTCTGTGTCCTACAATCCCTGCCTGGAGCCCAGTGGCCCAGTAATGAACACCGGTCACCCGACCTCCGGTGCCACTTTTCTCTTGCCGCCTCTTCCATTGGCAGCGTTGTCTTTCCTACCGTAGCATCGCTTACCACTGGGAAACACTTGAGACTACATGGGCCAGTGCGTGTCCCCTGGCTGCAAACTCTCGGCGAACTTTCTTGGAGCCTGCATTTCTCGGCAGCTTTCCCCCCTGCCAGAGCTCCAGGGGATTAGGTTGGCGCTCGATCTGGACTGGAGGTGGGTGAATGAGGAATACTGTTATTAATACAAGTATTGGCTGATGGTTGCCTGACCCAAAATGGCGGTGCCTCGCCATTACGAGGATCTCTGTTTCCCCTCATTACTGTCGCCGATACTTTAACAAGGCAATAGTAAATGCCTTTGTGAGATACTAACGTTACCAGCCTCTGTGAATGTGACACATACCCAGGACCGGCCCCAACTAGCACCGCAATCCGCTCGCTGCCTGACCCTAAGATGGCGGCGGTTCGAGGACATTGTAACTGCCTCCCATTGCCTGCCCTTAAAATGGCGGCGATAATAAGTCAATATGAATACCCTCACTCCTGCTAGCCATTGGAATCACTACTGTATCTAACAGCTTCCTCAAGCCCAGTTAGTTGCTGAAGCCTTGAACTGACTCCCAAGCCTTATAAACCCGATTCCCTAATGCCTCTGTTGCGCTGCCCCAGAACAGGACCCCGGCACCCCCTGTGGCCCGGTGAGCTCCAACGCCTACAAGCCCCTGTCCGCCTTGTCCTCACCCAGGACGATGGCCTTGTGACTGGAGAAGTCTCTCAGTTCTCTACTGCAGCCCTACCCTTGCAGATGGCCTCTTCCAATCATCGCTAGCACGCTTGGGCCTTTGCCTCAACGATCAGACAGCGGCTCAACTGCTTAACTGACCTGTGTCGCTCCTATTGTACCCACTCTAGCCAGCATGGCAGGGCCCAGCCTAAGTGCTACTGCTGAAATCCCTCTTACTCTGGTTTACCCCCCCAATCTCTCCAAAGCCGCTGCAAAAACCTTCAAGCACCCCACCCTGAAGTGTCATCCTGAAACATTGATTTCCAGCCTATGTTACAGCACGGACAATGGCACAGTCATCAATGATCTAATCTTCTACTCCTCCTGGCACAAAACCTTTGTGCACCTCCTCAACGTACGTGCGACTGATGGAGCGGGTAAAATAAAAAATTTTAGTATACCCAATCCATTTGTATAAGTCATACTAAAATGAATAATACTAATACTAATGAATAATTGAGTGGGGTGTTATTGAATTAATCAACCCTATTAACCAAGAGAATACACATGGGAATGCATTTGCATGGCTAAAATAATAAGTGAACTAAGTTTGTACGCATATTAAATGTATATGTTCGGCTTAAGTCGTGTTAACGTGATTTGTGCTTAAATAAACCAGCATTAACGGCTTTAAATGTTGCATATGGCTAGATAAATGCATACACATAAGGGTACTAGTAAGGGAATAACACTGTTTTATTCATTTCTATGTATTAATTACGATTTGTGTTTCTTTTACTTAAGATGACTATTTCGGCCTACTAAAAGATGGCTGCCGACTGAATCCTCACTAAAGTACATGACTTCATACATTAAGCAATGGAGGAAGGCGCCTGCACTGACTTCGTCGTGGCCTTTCCTTGAACTATCGAACCAGGTCCATGAAGACTACTCTGGGCGAGATGCCAATGTCCCTGAACATGGAAGAATTGTTGCCATTTGGGAACCAAAAGCCATCTATTCACAACAGACTGATACTTTACTGACCTAGGAACAGCCTTTCCCATGTGCCTAGTTTATTCATCATCCGTATGTGAAAATTTGAGAATGTTTCTTAAAGTATTGGGACGGGGCTGAATTCAGCCAATCAGCGGCCTGGAAATAAAGAAAATGATACTATTATATGTAAATTTGGTATAAATATTAGTAGTCTAGAGAGGGAAAATAGGTCACCACCCCTAGAGCGTGAGACGCACCCTGATCGATGCTACTCGATGCGACACTCCATGCTGACAGAAGAGGACGGGACGTTAGAATACTGATGATCTTTCTGAGGACTGGTGCTGACTTAGAAAACGACAAATAGCCAGAATAGGTAAATATGACAAAAGATAATATGGCATTGTTAGGATTTAACCTGCAATTTAATTAGATAAAGAAAAATCATTATTTGAAGAACTGTGTCGGGTGATTATTTCTTGTAATTTTATTTGAATAATATGAGAGTTAAAGTGTTTTTCCATCAAATTCCAAACCAACTAAATGATCTATTCGACCTCCGGATGGAGGGACTGTTAGAGTAAGTCGATAGATGTGTTTCCTCTATCCAAAATATTAGCTGTAGTTCGGAATCGGGATATTCTCCCCTGTAAGGCACGGATAGTTTGATGTGAATGAATGTTGGTGTTATGGGCCCCACCAGCGTGTGATGTGTGTATGTGTGTGCGACTGAGGAGTCATTCCGTCCGTGGAAGCAGGGGGAGATTTTGTGTTCTGAACTACACCAGTATTTCTGGTAGCAAGATGATGGTTTTTATTGTTTTGGTTTGATGATTTATGGCATGTATATATAGCTTATAGATCATTGATTGGTATTGATGTACGTATTAACACTATATGTTGAAGTCGTATTGAGTTTTATGTAGTCTGTACGGCTTCTGGGATGTAAGAAGTCGGTGACAGTTCCGTAGTAGGGCAGAGGTAAGTGCTGCTCTCGGGAAAAACGGGATTGTGGTTGCCCGTAGGTACACGGGGAAAACGTGTGACAATTGAAGTTGCGCGTCGCATTGTCTGGGTTCGATTCGGTGACATCGCTGTGTGTTGCCATTAGAGACAATTTCTGTGTGAGAGAAGTGCGTATGATAGCAAAGGGTTACCTGTGAAATTTTGGTCTTAAGTACCAGGAAACCAATTGGTATGCCGATAACGCTTATCACTGAACAGGTAACAGGTGTTCTCTGACCTTGTTAGAAGGACAGAGTAGAGGTAAGCGCTGCTTTGTTAACGTATGTTATAATTCTGTAGTAGGACAGACTGTTCGCTGCTCTCGGGAAAGCAGGATTCTGTGTGAATGAACGGTATTTTCTTGTGTGAAAGTGCGTGAATGAAATAGCATTCGGATTAATTGCGGAACTCTGGTTTTATCTCTCAGGAGCATTGCGTTTCCACCTATGTGTTTTAATACCAGAGAAAACAGTTAGTTGATGCTTGAAAGAGGGGTGAAGTACAGGGATGTGCTACTTTGCCAACGGAAGTAATGATTCTGTAGTAGGGCAGAGGTAAGTGCTGCTCTCGGGAAGACAGAATTCTCGTGGGAAAGGTCTTTTGCTATTCTGTGGTTAGCGGGACAGACAATGGAGATGTTTGTATGTTGTAACTAACAAGTATTGTAAAATCGAAACAAAGTCCACCGAGTAGTCTTGTAAAGGAGTGGTAGACTGTAGACAGAAGACAGGAGCAGGAGCTGCTGCAGTGACTGTTGACGTTAGGTGGACCGCGCTGGCATTGGACAGTTAGTCAGTGACGTAGACGCTCCAGGATTGGTGCGTTAGTGTGAGCCGCGCTACGATTGGAGGTTGTGACAGTGACGAAGATGCTCCAGGATTGGTGCGTTAGTGTGAGTCGCGCAAGGATTGGAAATTGTGACGGTGACGTAGACGCGCCAGGATTGGTGCAGGAGTGAGAGTCGCATTGCTATTGGACTAAAGATCGTACTGTGGCAGGGAGGTTTAAAAGGGTTCACGAAAGAAAGGAAAATGTATTATCATTCACCCGAAAAGAAGAAAAAATCATTATTTAGTAAAATGCGGAATTGGTTTGTGAAAGACAAAGAGATTGTGACTAGGGAAGGACAGTTACTTCCCCCAGCGAAGACCCCCGCATCCTTCATGGTTGCGAAATATGGGTACCATACTTGCATCTGGTTAGACAAGTGGGCAAAGTATACAAAGGAAGACGGAGTTCTAGCGTTTCCAGAGGATGGGTCTTTTAATTTGGCAATATTGAGGAACTTACGGGAGAGGATAATGAGCTTAGATCCGCGACCTAGGCCTACGCAGTTTGAGGCATTAACAGAGTGGGAAGATGAGATGCATGAGCGAGAGAAGCAGAGAAATGGCAGTAGGTATCGGTATATGTTCGGACGGCCAAACGATCGTGAAACTCATTGTGACCGAATGAGAAGGTGGCGAGATGCTAGTATGACTGAAGGATTGTTTGCCGTTAGAACAGAAGGAGAAAGTGGAGGAAGGAAATGCCTAGAAAAGAAAAATCATGTAGAAACCCGGAGGTATGGGGCTAACGAAACGGACGACGATGTCCTAGATGATATGTTTTGCAAAAGTCCACCTCCATACAGGCAGGAACCGGAAACGCCAACCGCAGGTACACCAGTGAGGGAAACTCATTAAAACAGAAGTTGTGACCCCAGAAGTAAAGAGAAGAAATTCACTTAAAGAGAAGGGAAATAGGGCCGAGAGTGAAAATTCTAGGGAATTAGCAAAAACCACTTTAGAGCTGACAGAGAAAATAAGAGAATTGACGAAAAATCTAGAAGCAGTTACAGTTCCTGTGACCATAGGTCCTGTTATGCCTATTTTTGAGAAGCAGAAAGACAGTGAGCACGGACTAACGGTTCCGTATGTGAGCAATAGACAGGCAGAACAGCCCCTGATGAGAGCAAAAGAGTATTCCTGGGGACATACTATTGGTAAAGATGAATTGCATGTGTCAAAGAACCCATTTTATTGTTCTGATACTGCCGAGAGAAGCAGAATGGTAAGAGGATCAATATTAGAACCACAGAGATTGACAGAACCAGGGAATGTAGAGAAATCAGTGAGCATAACTACTGAAGAATTGAATGAATGGCTGAAAGGCTTGCAGGATAAAGAAAAAGAATCTCATACCGTTGATGTGGCAAAATTACGGATGGTATTGGAAGAGTTGATTGTAGGGACCATCCCCACAGAAAGGCTGAAAAATTACCAAGATGAGGAACTGCTGTTCCTCTGTAAAAGTGTCACTTGGAGAGCGAAGAATTTACATGACAGACTAGCAGAAATAGCGTGTGAAATGGGAATTGACATGGACAAGGTAAAAGCTTTACAGAAACCATACCGAGTGGATTTCACAGAAAAAGATATAGAGAATCTGAACGCTGCAGGGCGGATAGGGCAGATTAGGGACATAATCACGGTATTGAGGAAATGGGGAGATGTGGACAAATGGAAAAGCAGGTGGTATAGGAAGCGGGATGACACCTCAGACAAAACATATCCAGCGTTTCCTGTGAGAGAAAAGGAGAAGGTGGTGATGGAGTTCCCTATGAGAGAGATTCCAGGAGGGGGATATGTGCATGTCCCATGGACCAGACAGGACATTTTGTCATTTACAAATGACTTCCCTCGATTACGGGAAAAACCGGTCGAGTGGTACAGACAGGTAGACAGATTTGTGAAATTGTCAAAGGTGCTGTGGATTGATTTGAATAGTCTGTTTGATATAATAGTGCCAGCAGACTTGTGGGCAGAATGTAAGATAATCGTAGATTGGCCCACCAAAGAATACCCGAGAGATCCCAAAACAGGAGCCCCAGACCCAGAGGTGATGAAGAAATACGAACAGGTCATGGCATTCTTGAAAAACAAAGTGCCTCCAAAAGAAACAGACTGGGTTAAAATAGATCGAACACATCAGGAAGCGAAATAGTCAGTCCACGCATACTATGAGAGGCTAATTTTAGCTTACAAACAGTTTAGTGGGGATGATAGTCTGGGAGAGGAGGACCTGAGTCATTTTGTGTATAGATTTGTATATGGTCTGCATCCCGAGATTGGGGACATGATTAAGCAGCATACCTTGGACTGGCAGAGCAAGAAAATAGATGAGATCCTGAGGCATGCTAAATACTTTAGTGATGAGATTGAGGCAAAGCAGCGAAAACTAAAAGAAAAGGCAATGTGGGCTCAAGTGAAGGTTGCAGAGAGATAGGAAGCTCAGCTGATAGAACAAGCTAATAATCCAGGCATTAAATCAAAATTTGGTCCAGGAAAGGGAAAGGGTAATATAGAAGAAGCCAAGAAAAAGTTCCCTTGTCACAATTGCGGAAGATTAGGGCACTGGAAATCCGAGCGTAAATATCCACCAGGTACTAATGATGAAAATCCGTTGTTGAATCCACAGGTGCAGTGTGAGGGGAGTCGCCCACCGCCGCAACAGCAGAAGGCTGTTAATCTACAGAATCAGGTGCCAAAACCGCCCTTACCACAGAGCCGGAGCACACAGAAGTATAGCAAAGAAACGGGATTCTACAATGAAGAACAGGTAAACAAACTGCAACGCGCGAGCGCTGTGTCACAGTATTGGCTGCAAAATGACGAAAGTGAGCCAGAAGAGATTTATTGACAGTGCCGAAAAGAGGAAGCAGAGTGCGTACTTGGCGCATCTCTAGAAATAGATCAGACAGGACCATTTGTGGATGGGAAAGTTAATGATGAAAACATTACTTTTCTAGTAGACACTGGAGCTACATGATCCACTGTCAGATCAGCAGATGTGAAAAATCTTCCTCTTTCGGATGAAACAATCCAAGTAGTTGGTGTGTCTAACACCCAGATTAAAATGTACCTTACTGATCCAGTAAAAGTCAGAATAGGGAAATTTTCAGACATGAATCGATTTGTGGTGTGTGACACCAGTCCTGTGAATCTATTAGGAAGGGATTTGTTGTGCAAGATGAATTGCACCATATTCTGTACACCAGACGGAATAGCCTTTGACACCAGATGAAGATGTTCTGTACAAAATGACCATAGCTAACTGAGAGTGTGAGGTTGCTGGAACCTATGCAGTATTCAATCCAGATGAATTGCCCCCAGAATTGAAACAGACAGTAAAAGCAGCAGTTTGGGATTTCACTGGGGAAGATGTAGGCCTGATGAGAAATGTAGACCCAGTGAGAATTGCTGTAAAGGAAGGAGCCGTTTACCCAAACATTCTACAATACAGACTGACACCTGAAATAATAGCAGGAGTAACCCCTTTGATTGAGAAAATGATCCAGCAAGGAGTGTTAAGAGAAATATTGAGCAGCCCATGTAACTCGCCTATAATGGGACTGAAAAAGCCAAGTGGGAATTTCAGGATTGTGCAAGATTTGAGGAAGATTTACAAGATTGTCGTCTCATGTTGTCCAAGTGTTCCAAATCCCTCAGTAATTTTGTATCAGATCCCACACGATGCAGAATGGTACACAGTAATTGATTTGTGTTATGCTTTCTTTTCCATTCCGTTGCATCATGACAGCCAGCCGCTTTTTGCATTTCGGTTTGGAAACCGTATTTTGGCATGGTGCCGAATCCCACAGGGGTACACAGAGAGCCCCTCCATTTTCAATCAGTTGTTAAAGAAATCCCTGGAAAGTCTTACTATGCCTGAGAGTTCAGTTTTAGTCCAGTACATTGACGACCTATTAGTGGAGTCAAAGACACGTGAGGCCTGTGAAACAGACACCATAGCTTTGTTAAATAATTTGGCAGATGGAGGACTGAAGGTATGTCCAACCAAATTGTAATACTGTAAGAAGGAAGTGACATACTTGGGTCATAATATCGAAAAAGGCCTGAGAAAAGTAACCATAGACAGAATCAGAATCATTAGAGGAATGAGAGCTCCAATGACCCAAAGAGAGGTGAGAATGTTCCTAGGAATGGTTGGTTAATGTCGTCAGTGGATAAGTCATTTTTCCCTGATTGCCAAACCATTGGTGAAATTGACAAAAAGTGAGGTAAAAGACCCCCTTGAACTGAACAAAGAAGAATTGGCAGCATTTAAACAGTTGAAGAACAGTCTTTGTGAAGCCCCTGCGCTGGGTATGCCAGACTATGAAAAGGAGTTTGAGCTATACTGTAGTGAGCGAAATGGATGCGCACTTTCAGTGTTAATACAGAAACATGGAAGGCAAAGGAGACCAGTGGCATATTTCTCGTCAATGTTAGATCCAGTGGTGATAGGTCTGCCAGGATGTCTGAAAGCAGTAGCGGCTACATGCCGAAGCCTAGAGCAGAGTGAGGGAATCGTGATGGGGTATCCAGTAAGAGTGTTTGTACCCCATAGTGTGGCGATCCTTTTAACAAGGAGTCGAACACAGTTCATGTCACATAGTCGGCTGACTAAGTATGAAAAGGTCATTCTAGGTGCAAACAATGTGAGTCTGGAAAGATGTGTGAATGTGGATCCAGCTACCCTTTTGCCTGATGCAGAGAGAGTGGAGATAAGAGAAGAGGTTGATCATGATTGTCTGGATGTGCTTGACGATTGCACAAAACCTCGACCTGATATAAGAGATCTACCACTGCCAGAAAGCGATTATGTATTTTTTGTGGATGGGTCCTGTTTGAGAACGGATGAAGGAGTGTTGAGCGCAGCCTATGCAGTATGCACAGTTTCAGCAGTTATAGAAGCATCACCCTTGAAAGGAGTTAAATCCGCTCAAGTAGCAGATATAGTAGCATTAACCAAGGCATGCAAAATTGGGAGAAATGCGAGAGTGACTGTGATGACTTATAGCCAGTATGGCTTCGGAGTTGTCCACGACTTTTGCCAATTATGGCTGCAAAGAGGTTTCCTGACCTCAAGTGGAACTCCCATAAGGAATGCAGAAGTGGTTGGAAAATTGCTTGAGACAATACAAATGCCCAAAGAATTGGCTGTGGTAAAATGTGCTGCTCATGGACAAGGTAGTGATTACATCACTACCGGAAACCGTTTTGCCAATGACATGGCTCAGTATTGTGCCCGAAACAAATACTCAATTAATCGGTCAAAAGAAAGGGAAATGTCTTCTTACTCCATAATGTTTACTAACGTTGTGGGAACATGGGATGAAGTGAGGCAGTTGCAGGATGAGGCAGTGGATGAAGAAATGAGGCAGTGGGTAAAAGCAGGATGTGCACCCAGGGAAAAGGATCATGTGTGGGTCTATCGGGATGGAAGACCAGTAATGCCTGATAGCATGATGTCAACCATGGCATGGATGTATCATGGCCAAGGACATCTGGGAAGAGATGCCATGATAAGGGCTTTTAAGCAGACCTGGTACAATCCAAAATTCAGGTTGATAGCAGAAAGTCTCTGTCAGAGATGCCTGACATGTCAGCAGTACAACCCTGGAAGGAAGACGGTGGTGAGTCTAGGCACCATAGGCCGGGAGGGAGGACCTTTCACCAGAATGCAAGTAGATTCATTGAAATGCCCCCTTTTAACAAACTGAGGTATGTGTTGGTGGTAGTTTGTCTGTTCTCTAGGTGGGTGGAAGCATACCCGACCAGGAGAAATGATGGAATCACAGTGGCCAAGCTATTGTTGAGGGAATTCATCCCAAGGTACGGGTTACCAATAACCATAGAATCAGACAGAGGAGGACATTTCTACAATGAGATCATGAAATTGATTTGTGAAGCATTGGGTGTACAACAAAAACTGCATTGTGCCTACCGACCAAAGGCTTCTGGTGTGGTTGAGCAAATGAATGGTACTATCAAAAACAGAATAGGGAAAATGCGTTTAGCCACAGGTTTGAAATGGCCTGATGTCTTGCCTCTGGTTTTGATGACCATTAGGTCTACTCCAGACAGAACTACAGGTTTGAGTCCACACAAGATCATCATGGGACGCGCCATGAGACACGTGTTTGTGCCAGTCAACAAGCTGATGACTATAACTGATGACATGATTTTGGATTACTGTAAAGGCCTGGCTGACGCAGTTCATTCTGTGTTTTACCAGGTTGGAGCGGATGCCACCACACTTGAAAAGAAACCAGCTCATGACTTGAGCCCAGGGGACTGGGTGAGGATAAAAGTCCACCGAAGAAGAAATTGCCTGGTTCCAAGGTGGGGAAGGCCAAGACAGGTCATCTTGACCACAACAACTCTGTGAAGTGTGCTGGACTGAAAAACTGGATACATGCAAGTCACACTTTGAGAGTTCCAAATCCAGCAGACGGCATTGGAAAAGAATACTTTGACGAATCAGAATCAAGTGATGAGTCAAGCAATGAGAATATAAAGTCAAAAGAAAATCCTGAAAGGGGGGAAAATGAGCCAAGACTAGTTCAGACCCCCAGAGAGGAAATTCTGAGGAAAAGATTGCAGATTTCAGATGGTTCAGATTCTAGAGATGAGCAAAACGCTAATGGTGAACACAGAAAGAAGAAAAGAAAAGAATGTCCAGTCAGAAGTAACATTTACACCAAATGAGAGAGTAGAAGAAGTTCCACCTGAGAAAATACTGGAAGAAGAAGAAGGGATAGTCACAGAAAGAGGGGGACAGATTGCGGAAAAACCCCAAGGAGGTGTAGGGAACTGCAACACCCAGCTATGTGAAGGGACAAGTAGTCAGCAGGGAAATTGCGTGCCGGAGACCCGAGGAGGGACAGAAGTAGGGCCAACCCAAGAGGTGGAAAAGGAGACTTCTGAAAAGGAAAAATCAAATGAAACAGAATCTGAGGACAGTGAAACTGAAATACCAGAGGGTCGAGTTCTGAGAAAGAGAACTTGGATTGAGGAAAGAAACGGAAAACCAAGAAGAAATGCAAAAGGTGATCTTTGGCCAAACAAAATTAAGAAGCTGAGATATCGATTGACACGAGTTAAACCCTCAGAGGCTGAACAAGTGAATGAAGTAACCAGTCAGCATCCAGAGAAAGAGGGAGAAACAGAAGTGTCAGAAGCAAACAAACGAGCAAGAAAACCAAACCAGAAGTATAAGTCACCTGAATGGACGTACGTGGCACTGCCTGAACAAAGGGAAGAGGCAGATAGTCAAGGAAATCCAGAGGAGACTTTGCTGAGATTGATAGAAGAAGAATAAACAGGGGAAATCCTGAGAGTTATCTTATCCGACATCGGAGAAGAAGTGGAAGATCAGGAAATCCTGCATGTGGATGACGAGAAAGAAGTGAAAAACGATGAACGGCCGAGCTGAGTAATTTAAATTGATCCTTGTAGGAATACACAGGATTGAATAAGAAATTGAAGTATTTGGATCACCTGATAAGGTCGTAGATCTTGTAGGAAAGCTACAAGAGGAGGAGTAGAAGAGGCTAAGTCAAAAGACACAGTTAATTCTAACAAGATGGCTAACATAGATGATAACAAGAGTAAATGTACCTTCATGAGAAGATGGTGCAAGACATGTTGCTGTTGTACAGGACTATTAATGCTTCTTTGGACCGTACTCGCTCTTTTGATCTCTTTCAAAGTAACTTTAGATACACTAGCAGGACATACTGAGAATATGACTAATATAGTGAAAAACTCACAAAAGGTAATACCGGTTAGAACAAGCACAGAGCATGTGCATCAAGATAGGTCAATAACTGATTTTTCTAGCAATGTGTTTTCAAAATTATTGTATGAATATGTAAAAACGATGGATGTAAGGGATTGCTACGTATGTATGCAATTACCTGCATCTGTTTCAGAAGGGGTGACTTATCATCACCTCCCAGCAACTTATGGAATAACATGTAGTGTCTTAACTATTATATTTTATCAAGTAGGGAAATTAGAGTATAATTTGTCTAATATAGGTAATATTCTTGGACGATTGCCCATGAATAAGGAATTAAATCCAGCTAAAGATGCTAAAGTATTGGGAGAAATTTTTATAGAAACTAAAGGACTAACTCTAGAATATATTTTAAGAACAATTTAACTTGCAGTTTGAAAACAGAAGAGAAAACATTTTTGGATATGGTTGAAGAGAGAAGACTGAAAATATACAAGAATGCAGAGGGACATAAGGAGGAGGAAAACATTTGGGAAATAGATGGGAAAAAGGAGACACCGGGTGGAGTTAAACCGACAATAGCTATAGACACACCCCAGAAAGGCAAATTATGCCTCATGAGGGAAAGATCCCAATATGATTATGTTTATATAGGGACAAGTGAGTGTCATGATACATATTTCATTGCATCCGGATGGGGATTTAAAGGTGGAGAAGATCCAGTTTTCCCTGGACTATACTATATTTGTGGGAACAAGGCTTACTACAGGTTGCCCGACCATTGGTATGGCACATGTTCTGTTGGACTGGTCTTTCCAAAGATTTTTCACATGGATAGAGTAGAAAATAATGAACTAAATAACCTACTAATGCGTAGCAGAAGAGAAACATGGTTAGAATTGTAGGTGATATTTTTGGAGCCTTGATACCAGCAGTGGGAATATCTTGGAATGCAAATAATATCCGGAAATTGTCAACCATAGTGGATCACTTGTCAACAAACACCGCTGGTGGATTTCTTTTGGTAAACACTGAGCTGGTTGCCATGCGTGCTATGATTATGCAAAATCGACTTGCCCATGATATCTTATTGGCCAAAGAGGGTGGAGTCTGTGGAATGCTGAAAGTTCAACATTGTTGTACATTCCTGACAAAAGCAGAGATCTAAAAGTCTATATAAAGAATATTACAGAATTGCATGATGAATTAAAACCACTGGAGGTTGAAAGTATCTGGACTAGATTTAGTAATAAAATGGCTGCTATTAAAGCTTATTTAGGTAAATTAGGTAGTACTATTCTAGGGAAAATATTATTTCCATTAACTTGTGTGATTTTCGTATTATTAATACTTAGATTAGGATGTATGTGTTGTAGATATAGAAGAAATAAAAAGAAGGTTAAACAAGAAATTTACAAAAAGAGAGAAAAGAAACCAGAAAAAGATCTTAATGAAATAGAATTGGAAGAATGGAAGGAGAGTATGTATGACAAAACAAAGAGAGAAGACGAAAGGGAAACCAAATTTTAATTAAGCAAGAAGACATTTCAAATTCTGCAAAAAGGGAAATAAATTGACATTTTGTGGGTTTTGTTGTGATAAAATCACCAAAGGGGGGATTGATGGATCGGGTAAAATAAAATTTTTTAGTATACCCAATCCATTTGTATAAGTCATACTAAAATGAATAATACTAATACTAATGAATAATTGAGTGGGGTGTTATTGAATTAATCAACCCTATTAACCAAGATAATACACGTGGGAATGCATTTGCATGGCTAAAATAATAAGTGAACTAAGTTTGTACGCATATTAAATTTATATGTTCGGCTTAAGTCGTGTTAACGTGATTTGTGCTTAAATAAACCAGCATTAACGGCTTTAAATGTTGCATATGGCTAGATAAATGCATACACATAAGGGTATTAGTAAGGGAATAACACTGTTTTATTCATTTCTATGTATTAATTACGATTTGTGTTTCTTTTACTTAAGTTGACTATTTCGGCCTCCTAAAAGATGGCTGCCGACTGAATCCTCACTAAAGTACATGACTTCATACATTAAGCAATGGAGGAAGGCTCCTGCACTGACTTCGTCGTCGCCTTTCCTTGAACTATTGAACCAGGTCCATGAAGACTACTCTGGGCGAGAAGCCAACGTCCCTGAACATGGAAGAATTGTTGCCATTTGGGAACCAAAAGCCACCTATTCACAATAGACTGATACTTCCCTGACCTGGGAACAGCCTTTCCCATGCGCCTAGTTTATTCATCATCCGTATGTGAAAATTTGAGAATGTTTCTTAAAGTATTGGGACGGGGCTGAATTCAGCCAATCAGCGGCCTGGAAATAAAGAAAATGATACTATTATATGTAAATTTGGTATAAATATTAGTAGTCTAGAGAGGGAAAATAGGTCACCACCCCTAGAGCGTGAGACGCACCCTGATCGATGCTACTCGATGCGACACTCCATGCTGACAGAAGAGGACGGGACGTTAGAATACTGATGATCTTTCTAAGGACTGGTGCTGACTTAGAAAATGACAAATAGCCAGAATAGGTAAATATGACAAAAGATAATATGGCATTGTTAGGATTTAACCTGCAATTTAATTAGATAAAGAAAAATCATTATTTGAAGAACTGTGTCGGGTGATTATTTCTTGTAATTTTATTTGAATAATATGAGAGTTAAAGTGTTTTTCCATCAAATTCCAAACCAACTAAATGATCTATTCGACCTCCGGATGGAGGGACTGTTAGAGTAAGTCGATAGATGTGTTTTCTCTATCCAAAATAATAGCTGTAGTTCGGAATCGGGATATTCTCTCCTGTAAGGCACGGAGAGTTTGATGTAAATGAATGTTGGTGTTATGGGCCCCACCAGCGTGTGATGTGTGTATGTGTGTGTGACTGAGGAGTCATTCCGTCCGTGGAAGCAGGGGGAGATTTAGTGTTCTGAACTGCACCACGACCAGGAACATTCCACACGGCACTAAGCTTACAATAGTACCCTCCGCAACTCTGCGAGCTGACCTCACAATCACCCTCTACAAAAGCGGCATTGTCTTGTTCCAAGCCTCATTCAGAAACCTTAACAAATTTGTGAGCATTTTTACCGTCCTCAGTAACCACGTGCTCGACACTAACAAGGTAGCTAACACTTGCCCCGACGACCCTCTGACCAGCCTGCCT
This sequence comes from Triturus cristatus, assembly GCF_964204655.1. Classification (NCBI taxonomy): domain Eukaryota; kingdom Metazoa; phylum Chordata; class Amphibia; order Caudata; family Salamandridae; genus Triturus; species Triturus cristatus. Next base: position 80,462,622 of record NC_140590.1, on the reverse strand, counting down.
AGCGTCTCTAGCCACCCACTAACCACACTTCTAAGAGTTCCAAACACAGATCATCCCATCCCCTCTTGCACGGCTCCTGACCGTACCAGGAGAATCATCCCTGCACCGCTGATCTCCTCCCCGCTAGTTCCCCACTTCTCTAAGAGTCTCTACCACCGCTCCTCCCAACCTCGTTAACTCATCTCCTAGCCTTGCCAATAGATTTGTCTCTAGGCCTTTGGTCTTCTCCCCGCCAGCCCCACACGCTGACCATGAGACTGATTTGCAGCTGGAAACCCACGATACAGGTCGAACCACCCTTTCTACCTGGTCTCCTATGCATGCCGATACTATTGCTCCAGAACTACTGGCCCCCTGCCCTCTAACGCCTCTCCCTTACAGGGAGTCCGATAGTACTGCCCCGGAGCTACTGCACCCCTGCCTGCTAACGCCTCCCTCTTATAGGGATTTCGAAACCCTGCACTCCAGCGCTGCCAAACTAACTCAGAGTAGCCATATCTCCATACTAGATCTAATGAACCTCCTTCACCTCGCTGAACTCTCCTTCGCCAACCTCAAAACCCAGTCGAACTCCACCCCCCACACCACACAGATCCCCAAGCACCCACTACTGCTAGCTTTGAGACATCTTCACCCTCGCAAGCAACTATGCCACCTCGCAGAGGAAGAAACCTTAGCTCTCGCCCTCTCCTACAACTCTACACATGCCACCCCAAGTCCGCTAGACCTCACTGAAGAGGAAATCCTTGACATTCTCAGCGACTACAACTCTGCCCCAATTACCCTTTGCCCTCTAGACATGATAGCCGAAAATGTCATCCACACGGTCTCCATCAACACCAACAGATCGGCTACCCTCCGCAACAGAAGTGTGGTCAAGAGCAACCTAGCGCCTGTACACTTGTCCACCCTGACTCCTGACACTCCCTCTGATTCCTCTCTGTCTGGGCTCTTAATCAACTACCGATAAGCACTTAAGCACGTCGTTGACATTGTTTCACTCATATGAACACAAGTTGGTCGCACACTGCTCGTCACACCAGCAAGTTGCCCCAAAGGACTGTGGTGAATGTAGTGGTGACGGCGGGTACGCCTATGCCACGATGTGTAAAAAGAACAGTATGTGTTGCGTTAGCCATCCCATTGGCTTGCTTGGGGTTGGGGTCTTCATCAGGACCAGGGAAAGGGCTTACACCTAGGAGCAAGGGTCAAAGATGACCCTTTGACCCTTGCTCCTAGGTGTAAGCCCTTTCCCTGGTCCTGATGAAGACCCCAACCCCAAGCAAACCAATGGGATGGCTAACGCAACACATACTGTTCTTTTTACACATCGTGGCATAGGCGTACCCGCCGTCGCCACTACATTTACCACAGTCCTTTGGGGCAACTTGCTGGTGTGACGAGCAGTGTGCGACCAACTTTTGCATAAATTGTTTCACTCATACTCAACAAAAACTTCGACTTAGCAATTCGAACAGAATCATAGCTTAACGATTCTTCATCTCAATGCCTGGACCTCTTAGTCCCTCCCGGCTATAACATTGCCAGGCTGGACAGGCAATCTAGCAAGAAAGGAGGAGGCATCGCCTGCATCTACCGCTCTAACCTCAGTGTCACAGAACTTCTGGTGGATTCCACTGACTCTTGCGAATACCTCACACTCTCCATTTGTAGCAACTCCACCCTATTGTGCAATTTACACATCATTTATCATCCCCCGGCATGAAAGACTCCTTCACTGACCACCTCATGGAGCACATTACTGGTAAGTTCTCCCCCCAAATCTAAAGATATTTTCCTGGGTGATTTCAACCTGCACTGGAACGACCCAAGGACCCTCATGTCAACGCCATCAAAGACCTCCTGACCGATCAAGCCCTGACCCAAGCCTGTTCACTCCCAACACACTTGAAAGGGGCCATCCTTGCCTGGATCATCTCTAAGGAATCAACAGTCAAGCTTAGCTCTATAGACCCGTGTGACTGGTCTGACCACCATGCCATCGCATTCCTACTACCTGGCACCCACAAGATAAGGGCACCGCAACCAGTGATTCCTAAACGCTGGATTAGAGACTAAAAGAACCCGGACCACAATGAACTAAAGGCTCGCTGCAAATCTGGCCCCCCCTCGCACTTCTCAACGGTCAATGACCTCAATAATCACTACTCTGCAACTATCTCGATCATTATGGATGACCTAGCCCCACTAAAGCTGAAAAGAATCCAAATCAAAGACAGGAACCCCTGGTTCACTGGATCCCTCAACAATGAGAGGAGATGCCTCTAGCAATCCGAAAGAATCTTTAGACAGCATCCCTCCGCTGCACATCTAAAACTTCTCCGTCAGGCCAGAAATGCCTACAACAAGAACATCCGCAACTCTAAAAAAGAAATTTTCAGATCTGAACTTGAGAACGCCAAGAACAGACCTTGCAAACTCTTCGATCTGGTCAAACACCAATCCAATAAACGGGCCAAAACCTCAAAAGAAACCCCCAAGTCTTTACTATCATCTGAGGAATTCTCCTCCTTTTTTGCTGACAAAGTCACAGCCTTAGGAAATGAACTTGGTGCCGCTACATACTCTCTATCCCTTCCTGACCTGCCCCCTCCTCCTGCGATGCCCCCCAGACTTCACCTAAAAATCAAGCACTCTGGACTGACTTCAACCTCTATGACAATGACCTGCTCCCCTCCAACTGCCTAGCGGCCGTCGTCCAATCCATTATTCCTAGCTGGAGTGCAATAATTAACGCCTCACTCCAGCAGGGTTCCATTCCTGACTCTCTGAAAGCCGGCCACGTCCTCCCCATTTTGAAAAAGCCGTCACTGGATCCAGCCTTCCCCGACAGTTTCAGACTTATCTCCAACATCCCCTCCTAGCTAAAGTGTTGAAGAAGTGTGTACAACATCAACTAACTCAGCACATCAACAACTTCCACCTTCTCTATGACTTCCAATCTGGATTCAGACCTGGGCACAGTACTGAAACGACCATGCTCCACATTGTTGACGATGTCCTCCATTCCCTGGACCAAGGGAAAACGTGCCTTCTAATCCTCCTAGATCTATCCTCGGCCTTCGACACGGTCAACCACGAAAAACTACTCGAACGCCTCAAACTCAGGATGGGTTTGGATGGCTCTGTTCTAGAATGGTTTAGATCCTTCCTCCAAAACCGATCGCAGCGATTCCTAATCAACAGCAACCTATCTGCTCCCTCTCCGGTCAAGCTCGGAGTCCCTCAAGGATCAACCCTGTCCCCTACCCTCTTCAACCTTTACCTTGAACCACTTGCTGAAGAACTACGCACAGCATATATCTCCTACCATATGTATGCTAACAACACTCAGCTCTACATCAAAGCCTCTTCTCTCGAGGAGATTCTCTCCCTGAATGAGGCCCTGAAATCAACCGTCCGTTGGCTCACCTCCAATCAACTTAAACTCAACGCCAAGAAAACAGAATTTCTCCTAATTTCCCCTCCAAAAACCAATCCCGAGATGCAGATATGGATCAAGGCTATCACAGCCTTAGATTGTCCACCGACCATCGTGGACTCAGCAAAATCTCTGGGAATAACCCTTAACTGCAACTTGAACATGCGAGACCACATCAACTCAATGGCCAAATCAGACAGATTCCACCTGAGCTACCTTAGGAAACTGAAGCCCTTCCTCGACACTGCCGACCTAAAAAGTGCAGTCCAAGTGCTAGTAATCTTCAGACTGGAGTATGGCTGTTCTACTCTCTCAGGTTTACCCAAGATCTCCCTGGCACTAGGCCTGGGCAAAAATTTCGTTCCGTTCGCGGAAATTGCGATAATTTGACATTTTTGCGTTCCGCGGAGAGCGCGAAAATGTCAAAAATTCCGGTTTCCGCAGCTTTGTTTCTTGCTCGCGCTGTAAAATAATACATTCTCGCGCGCGCGCGATCGCCTTACCTGAATCCCTGCGTTCGCCAACAAGTTTTCTTGATCCGGTCGCGTTCTCCATGAGATGTTGTATTGTTTTTAGCCATTTGCGCTGTCTTGCGACAGTTCGCGCCCGCAGTGACGTCATGTGTCGCGCGATCACGTCTTTCTTCTCGCGATCATGCACCGCGAGAACAACTCAAAACAAGATGGCCGCGCCCGCAAGCAACCACATGGGTAAGTTGGCGACCCGCAACCATGCAGAAAATCTCGCGAACATGCCGGAAAAAAACTTCCGCATCTTCGCGATATTTCTGCTTGTTTGCGATAATTTTAAACATTCTCGCGATAATTTGCGAAGGTTAATTCCGCAAATTCCGCCCACCCCTACCTGGCACCCTTAAAAGCCTGCCTAATGCTGCTGCCAGACTTCTTACAAGCTCAAAAAAATTCGACCATATCTCTCCACACCTCAAAGCTTTGAACTAGCTTCCTCTCGAGGCCAGAATACAACTCAAACTGCCTTGCATCACACACAAGGCTTTATACTCAAACTCCCCTGCTTATCTTGCACAGAAACTTGTGGTATCCGGCGGAATTAGAAACTCCTGGTCCGCCAGAGACCTCTTACTCCAACCTGCACGGTTCCGGAAAAAATACCTTTCAATCGGGCTTTCTCTGGAGCCACTCGAAGAATATGGAACTCTCTCCCGCCCGCCATCAGAAGAATCCGTTCTCTGGCACGTTTCAAAAAGAAGGCCAAAAACTTCCTGATGGGTAAATTCCTCTCCTAAATGCTGCCTCCTACCAACACAGAGACCCTGACCAACTACCGACTAGCGCCTCCTTTCAGAAAACCGAGCTACCTCATCAAGAAACTTGGGGCCGTATCTTGAGTAACTTAAATGTGAATAGTACATACGTGTTCTCTAACCTTAATGTGATTCCTTGCCTATTTGTACACTGCTATGACTCCCTGTACAGCGCTCTGATACCCTAACGGGTCAAGTTCACGCTCTATAAAATAATAAAACATTTTTTTTAAAAAACACACACATATATATATATATATATATATATATATATATATATATATATATATATATATATATATATATATATATATATATATATATATATATATTATCTACTGGCAGTTGCCAGTAGATAGTTATAGTTAGAACCATGTTTCTATTGGAAAAGCATTTTTTGATTTGCTAATAACTTTGGTGTCATTTGACGAATCTTTACGAAATTTTCCAATAATTTTCTCTTTTTTCATCAGCTTCTATCTTGAAACTTTGGGGGTGATTCATCAAGGTGGGGGGGCTGGAAAAAAAGGGGGGTCCCAAAATGTGTTTTCTCAATGCAATTTCCATAGGAAACTTTAGACAAGGCTACAGGTCAAACGGCTGAACAGAATTACACCAAATTTGGCAGGGAGATAGGTCTTGGTCCAGACATCTCTCTTATGTTGAAATGGGGTAAATCCATTCAGTAGTTTTAGAGAAATATCAAAATTTACAGATATCGATGTTTGAGAATTCTGACGTCTGTTTGGCTGAGGCATTACGAGCACGAGCGTGCGGCTGATTGGCTGCGTTCTATTGAAACTAGGAAGTGTTGGCAGCTATTTTGTGACTGAGTTGAAAGGCATAGGGCGGAAAAAAAGAGAATAATTGTATAAGAGGGTATAGTAGGAACACTGTGGTCTTAGTTTATGCAGTCTGTACGGTGCAGAGGCAGGGAGTTTGAATGTTGCATAGGCCATGGAAATTACGTCCGCAAAACAACAGAGCGCGGTATTGTGGCAAGATTGCGTAGGCTCTGGAAATTCCGTCGGGAAAACAATGCGCCGTATTGTGGCCAGCAGTATGTAGGGTGCACACACAGGTAGTGTGAATTGTGGTATTGCGGCAATGTTCAGTAGGCTGTGTAACGGTGCACACACAGGTAGTGTGAATGTGCGGTGTGGAATAAAAGAGAATAATTGTATAATAGGGTATAGTAGGAACAGTGTGGTCTTAGTTTAACCAGTCTGTACGGTGAATATAATGCACAGTACTGTTTACTTATAATGCGGTGTTCACTTTTATCACGGACAGTGTCACTTTCTTAGACGAAATTTAATATTATGTGGGACCATTGAAAGTAGAAGTGTTGGCAGCCATTTCCTCCCCTTCCGCGGAGTAGCAGGGACATCTGATTGGCTGACGTATTCCAAGCAGGACCTTCCCAAGCTTAATGTTCATTGGCTACGAACCATTGAAAGTACAAGTGTTGGCAGCCATTTCCTCCCCCTCTGCGAAGCATCAGGGACTTCTGATTGGGTGACGTGTTCTAAGCAGGACCTTCCCAAGATTAATGTTCATTGGCTGTGAAGCATTAAAAGTAGAAGTTTTGGCAGCCATTCCCTCCTCCTCTGCAGAACACCATGGACATTTTATTGGCTAAAGTGTTACGAGTACAAGATTGCTCCTAATTGGCTGGGAACGGTTTTCTGTTGTCAGCCATTTTGTGACGCAGTTCAAAGGAGTACGGTAAAAAAAGTAGGGGAGGGTAGGAACACTATCAACGCTGTACATTGCTCGCAAGGTTGTTTATAGGGACTGTAAAGAGGGAAATTGCTTTTTATATATTTTAAGGGCCATTTATATAATTTACGTGGGCCTTACAAATCAAGACGGGAAAATAACAGAGTGTGTTGTAGACTTCTCTTTGTTAAGTCTGCGGGTGGCATACTTCCCACAAGCACAATTTACTTAGAATGTGGTGTTTACTTTTCTGACGGGGAGGTGTGGTTGCGCTGCAAAAAGTTGTCTAGGTTTGAAACAGTTTTTATTAACAATCACTAATATACTTTCTTAGGAAAGTGAAGCTGTATTTATCAGAGAGGTGACAAATAAAAACGCAATTCATAAAATATTCCTTAAGCGTGGCCGCACCCTCCCTTTTTTGTCAGCTATAGTTTGTAAAAGTGTTGCCCCATATTCTTGTTAATATACAAGGGCATCAGTTACTTTCAGATAACGTAGAAAAGAAGTGCTACAAGAAACACTCCCGCACTACTTCATCTGAGGTCACAACAACAATCACCAGTAAAAAACTGTTAAACACAAATGATGTGATATTACATAGAAATGTACGCTTCATCAAAACATTACATGAAGCACTATGTATACAATTTCTGTTTTGCAACTACTTTTTTATGAAACATTACCCGTGTAACAAACTGTGAGGTTCTAAGTTATCTATGGAAAAAACTATAGTATGTATTGTAAATTTGTCAAACAGATAGATTTCCAAACCCTTTGAAGTACTATAAACACACAGTATATGAATATACAGGGTGAGATTATAGTATTCCACAGGAGACGAAGAATAAGGGTCCCTACAAAAAATACACATTTTTACATTGTCTATTCTGCAGAACACGGGAAAGTTTTGTCGTAGTGCTTAGAGGTCGCTGACTGCTCCGCTGATAGATGAGGTACTCCTTTAAGAATATATAGGATAATAGTATAATATACACTACTATTCCAATATATTCTATAAGGAGAAGGAGAATAACAAAATATTTTCCAGCTGTGAATATGTTCAAAACTTCTTTTCTCCGGGACTTTGAAATCTTTCGTCCTCGCGCCGACTGGTCATGAAGTCCTCTGCGATCAAAATGACTGTGAATATTAGAATATTCATACTCACACTATATTATCCCAGGAGGGAAACAAAGTTAGAATGAGAAACTGCTGGTGTTACATATAAGTCTTGTGTTTTGGCGCCCACGGGTCACCAACACGTCTGTGGTCAAGTATAGTGTCACTATTATAATATAGAAAATCACACTATATGAGCTCAAAGGAGCCAGTAAAGGAACAGTGTATCCTCTGTTCTGTCTGTTTCTGAAAACAAGCTACTGACGTTACATATAAATGGCAAAAACAACCTATAACACTTTTTTGTAAATAATAATCTTTAAATATTCACAAATAGCTATGTATTATAAGTATCTACTATGCCATAATCAAACAACTTACAACTCTGTAATATCTTTTTTTGTCGCAAAAGAAGAATCAGACGCTAGAAAACAGAACCTGCATCACAGAATGGACACGCATAAATAACTCGCAAAAACGAAACTAATCGAGCAACGGGTGTGGTTTATATACTTTTTGGTTATTCAGTAGTCTATGGAAGGAACATGCGGCTCCGCCCATTTAGATGTCACATTTTACAGTTGACACGTGCTGATGTTTTCACTGTTTAACTTGTGCACGTGTTGGGAAAAGTTACAAAATGTGAAGCTGTAAAGGTTTTGATTTTGATCCGCACACGTATATGTATAACTTTGGAGAGATTAAAAACTGTTACCTGGCAAACCGTGTCATTTCCTTTCTCATGACTAGAAACATCTATTAATTGCTGTAATTCTAAATAGAAGATATAAAAAAAATATCATTCAGAATAGAAGAAAAATAAAATACATGCTAATATTTGTCATCACTATGGTTTTAAATAAAAAAAAATGCCAGGATTTGTAAAGCGTACAGCGACCTCCACAGAGGTGTCCCGGCGGTCGGGGGCGTTGGGAATATTAAGCAAGGTATTGCCCACAGTGACATAGTGGTGGGCTAACGTGCTGCCGGAGCCGGGAATCGAACTGTAAACGCTGTTGTTTGAAGTCAGGTATCATAGCTGCTGCGTCACAGTTTTTCTACACTTACATTTTAATTAAGTTTTAAACATTGTTAAATTATAACTTATATCAGACTACTGTAACAGTTAGTTTTTGACTACAAAAAGTATGCACGTCTTTTTAAAATATACTTAAGAACAAAATAGATTTCAGGGACATTATAGTTAGAAATTAGCATTAAAAAAACCTTAGAAATTCACTGAAAAAACCATAAGCTTCACGGACATTATAGTTAGCTGGACATTTCACTCATACAAAACCAGAGAAATTCCACTGTTATAGTTACTTCAGCTAACTATAACTCGTGCACCGTCAATGCACTGCTCATGACGTCACAAATTACATCATTCATGACATGGTCAGTGACATCACTGATGATATCACTGATGACACCTCAAATGACATCACTGGTGACATCACTGATGACATCATCCACGTGAAAAACTGATGCATCTCCTCACACTGTAATATAACCTTTAATACACCCACTGTGAAATACAGACAACCATTTTCAAAATCGTTAACACACCAATACCAGTTACTTCATACGCACTCACTGATTGCTAGGTCTACACATACATCTACTCATTCATCAATACAATTACTTATACATGCAGTCACTCATAAATACAACACTGTCATATGCACTCATACACCTATACAGACAATCACACACCGCCACTCATCTATGCAGTTACACACACACCTACTTAGTCATGCAAAGAATCTATCACAGTCCCATTTACTCGCCTATACAATTATACACACACAACCTAACGTATTCATACAGATACTAACGCATACTTACTCTATACAACCAGTCTCAAAATCACCAACTATCATGTAGAGTCTGTTATATACTTCAACTCTCACACACACTGCCTTTTACACATGTAGTTACTTCGACATGTACCACTGAGACATCCATTCACTCACCAACACACCAATACACACACTCACGCACACATACAGGTGTTTCCACATGCACTGTTGAACCCATACACCCAGTGACTCAACAACTCACACAACTATTCACCGAGTCACACACCTCCCATGCACCCACTCACATGCACACTCAGTCTCCAATGCAACCAATCAATAACCAATATAGACACTCATATAGCTACTGACCAACCCATGCAGCACCTTGCACAACAACAGACAGACTGATACAGACATTCACACCGTTTAGTCACAAATCCATGCATTCAGTAAGACACATTTAATCACTAACTTATGCAATCAGTCACCCACCTACTAAAGCGTCCATCCAGACACTTATAAACCCACTCATTCTTCAATACACCTAGGAATATATATAAAACATATTTAAAAATTACAGAAGTACACAGTCAAGGGATGATATCATCAGTGATGTCATTTGAGATGTCATCAGTGATGTCATCAGTGATGTCACTGACCATGTCATGAATGATGTAATAGGTGACCTCATGAGCAGTGCATTGCGGGTGCACAAGTTATAGTTAGCTGAAGTAACTATAACGGTGGAATTTCTCTGGTTTTCTATGAGTGAATGTTCAGCTAACTATAACGTCCCTGAAACCTGTTTTTTTCAGTGAACTTCTAAGGTTATGAATATAAAATATATATATTTATATATATATATATTTTTTTTTTATGCCTCCAAAGTGATCCTTTACAAGTTTGTAGCGCTCCACAGTGGGTGCTCTGCGCAGGGGACGGATACTGGGCCTAATTCAATTTTACACAACAAAGGACACGGCACTCAAAGCTGGCTTATATTTAATTTAATCTTATGTATCTCAGTCCAAACCAATGCATTTCAGCCCTCACGGCTTTTCTCACTGTTAGTGAGTCTTTCTTCCATCACACTTTTAAACCCACTCGAGCCTCAAGGTGGCATTGTGGGACTTGTAGTGTATTATACAATTCATAAATGTTACAACTTTATCAGCACTATGTTACATGAAAAACAATGCGCGCTTTGTCAGATATTTACATATACTCTAGATGATTCTTAAGCAGTTTTGTTTTTGCAATCCATTTGCCTCTCCTCATTTTCGTTATTTCAATGTAACTTAAACTGGTATAGTACCCATTTTTTAATATATACATTTCAAAACTCAATAATTATATAAAGTCCACAACAACGTTACTAAAATTTTTAGGTGGTGTTTACAGTGTATGGTATAGTTAGTACCCACAATTTAAGAATACATCTATAGAGTGTCTTATCAATTCCAGGAATCCTCATTTCAGCAGTGCACCAATTTTATTCAATATGTACAAAAAGTTCTTCATCGTTATTAATTACTCTTGGGGTCTTAGTTCTGATTCTAATAATGAGGCGTGATTCCATATGGCGTAGCTTCTTGGTTCTGTCTCCACCATGTTCTCCTTGTGGTATCATTTTGATTCCATAATATCTCATTGCTGTCCAGTCTCATTTTTGGCATTTTATCATGTGTTTAGCTGTGGCATATGCTATATCTCCATTTTTTACAGCGCGGATATGCTTGAGGATACGTTTTTTAAGCATGCACGTTGTGCTGCCAATATACTTCATTCCACAATTGCATTCAATTATATAGATAACAAATTTTGACGTGCAGGTGATATTTTGATCAATAGTTATTGTATTGCCATTCGGTTCCATGATTGTTGCCACATTTTTACCTATTTTACAGGCTTTACATAGGTTGCATTTTCTAAAACCCTTCTGTTGATCTATTAGCCAGTTTGGGTGTTGCTTTCCTAGGAAATGGATCTTCACAAGAAAGTCCTTTAGAGATTTAGGTTTTCTGTAAGTAAGAACTGGTTTTGGACCCAAAAGTTTTCCTATGTCCGGGTCTCCTCAAATTAGATGCCAGTATTTTTTGATTTTACTAATGATTCTTCCACTTTCTTTATTGTATGTGGTGACAATTCTGGGTGCTTGAGGCTCTTTATTTGCTTTGTCTTAAGGTTTTGAAATTAAAGTTTCTTCTCTTGTTTTCTTATCCATTCTTCTTTTGCTTGTTTTCAATGTTTGGAGCAATTTCTTTTTATGCGCATAAATTCCCCGTAGGGGATGCTTTCTATTAAGGGTCTTCCTTTTTAACAAAGAGCTCTTCATTCAAGAATGTGGGACTGTCATGGGCATATCTTTTTCCCCAAATTATGCGAACATTACAATGGGATGTGGGAGAGAACCATAGCATGGAGTGCAGACAACCAAGATGATTTAGAGCAGATCATTTTGTGGGTCCGCTACATCGATGACTTGTTTCTAATATGGAATGGAACAGAACAAGAGTTTTGGAAGTACTATTTGAAACTAAATACCAATCAAGTGGCCTGTCATTTACATGTAACACAAATAAGAGAGAAATCGATTTTTTAGATACCAACATCTACATAGAAGATGGGCAGATATATTCCACACTTTTTAGGAAAAAGACGGCAACCAACACCATCCTGCATGGGATGAGCTTTCACCCGAGACCATTAATAGAAAGTATCCCCTACGGGGAGTTTATGCGCATAAACAGAAGTTGCTCCAAACTGGAAGATGCAGAAAGAAAAATTCAGGAAACAATGAGCAGACCTTAAAAGAAGGGATATAATGAAGTTAGATTGAAAAAAAGCAAAAGAAGAATAGATAAAAAACACAAGAGAAGAGACGTTAATTTCAAAACCTAAAGACAAAGCAAAGAAAGAGCCTGAAGCACCCAGATTTGTCACCACATACGGTAAAGAAAGTGGAAGAATCATTAGTAAAATCAAAAAATACTGGCATCTAATTTCGGGAGACGCGGACATAGGAAAACGTTTGGGTCCAAAACCAGTTGTTACTTACGGAAAAACTAAATCTCTAAAGGACTTTCTTGTGAAGAGCCATTTCCAAGGAAAGCAACAAACAAATTGACTAACAGATCAACAGAAGGGCTTTAGAAAATGCAACCTATGAAAAGCCTGTAAAATAGGTAAAAATGTGGCAACAATCATGGAACCGAATGGCAATACAATAGTTATTGATCAAAATATCACCTGCACATCAAAATTTGTTATCTATATAATTGAATGCAATTGTGGACTGAAGTATATTGGCAGCACAACGTGCATGCTTAAAAAACGCTTACTGGAGCATATCCGAACTGTAAAAAATGGAGATATAGCATATGCCACAGTTAAACACATGATAAAATGTCAAAATGGAGACTGGAGAGCAATTCGATAATATGGAATCAAAATGATACCACAAGGAGAAAGTGGTGGAGACAGACCCAAGAATCTATGCCAAATGGAATCACGCCTCATTATTAGTCTAAGAACTAAGACCCCAAGAGGAATTAATAATGATGAAGAACTTTTTGTGCATCTTGAATAAATTGTTGCACTGCTGAAATGAGGATCCCTGAAATTGATAAGACACTCTATAGATGTATTCTTGAATTGTGGGTACTAACTATACCATACACTGTAAACCCCTCATAAAATTGTTAGTAACGTTGTTGTGGACTTTAAATTATTATTGAGTTTTGAAATGCATATACTAAAAAACGGGTACTATACCAGTTTAAGTTACATTGAAATAACGAAAATGAGCAGAGGCTAATGGATTGCAAAAACAAAACTGCTAAAGAATCATCTAGAGTATATGCAAATATGTAAACATCGGACAAAGCGCGCATTTTTTTTCATGTAACATAGTGCTGATAATGTTGTTTCATTTTTGAATTGTATAATACACTACAAGTCCCACAACGCCACCTTGAGGCTCGAGTGGGTTTAAAAGTGTTATGGAAGAAAGACTAACTAACAGTGAGAAAAGCAGTAAGGGCTGAAAAGCATTGGTTTGGACTGAGATATTTAAGATTAAATTAAGTATAAGCCAGCTTTGAGTGACACGTCCTTTGTTGTGTAAAAATATATATATATATATACACACACATATATATATATATATACTCAGACAACCAATCAATAATTCATGTAGACACTTATGTAGTTATTCACAAACCCATGCAATCATTGATTCAGACACTTATACACCCACTCATTCTTCAATACGTCTTTCCTTATATATGAGGAAATATGAATTTTATGATCAGTTATGTCCCCTATCTTAGACCCCAACGGCTCCATGTACATGCTACAAGTACATGTATGTTCCCTCCCGTTCCAGTTATGAAGACGCAAATACATGTGCGTCCACCGTCAACATGTCCTCTTTCAGATCCACCATGAATGGGTCGGATATTCCGTTCCTAAGTATGAAAGGTCACCGACTTTATGTGGTTCACTTTCCACATTTTACAGATTCAGGCGAGTAGGCCCTGAATTCTGCCATCAAGCCTTTTCCTGCCTTCTGCCTCTGAAAGCTCCAGTCCGAGCCCGCATCTGTATCCATGAACTTTGTCCTACTCCCTGCGCGGCTAACGGTGCCTGATCCGGCCTATTGCCTGCCAAAAACTGTATTTCACCTTCAAGATTATCTGCTCCGCTCCTCATCCGATGCATTCCTGTCTAGTAGTTTAGGTAAACATTCTTCCAGCTACCGAGCAAAGGGCCAGGCCTCACTGTCCTCATGCAAGTAATTCATAGCCCCTGTTACCATGGAAAATTCCTGCCCCCTCGCATCTCATGTAGACACTTAGACGCTTGTACACGCACTAACAGTCAGTATAGAATAGATTCCATCCTACAGACCTTTCCTTTTGGATAATACAGTTCTTTAAACATAAGATATTAGATATGATTTGGGATTAGGTTGACATGACCCCCAGACTTCTGTCTCCACATGTAGAGCTAAATATCAAGTCCCCTTCACCCTCTAGTTGCATGTCAATCACACGTCATGCGGCTGCGCGCGCATCTCTGCCAAATATTTCTGCTGACATTGCAGGATTCTCTTATGGATCCACCCACTTGTGACATCATGTTTAATGACGTTTCTAGTTACGCCTATATGTACGCCTTTTTTCATTATGTATGTGTATTATTATCTGTATTATCAGCTGTTACGCCTCCTGCATCTGTCTTAATGTAATGCTTTTCATATAAATATCTTTACTTGTCAATAATGTATTGCCTTCCCTTCCTGAACCCTCGTGGTGATGGAATTTGATGCCTATGGTTCGAACCATAATTCCTTTGTAGAGGAATAAAGCCTTTCAGAACCTCTAATACCACGGATTCTGCCTCTTATTTTTACTGAGTTATTCTTACTAGACTTTACCGCATAAAAAATAGTACAGGTAATGAAATATTTACCACATAAATTGGCGCCCGAACAGGGACACTTTCTCATCTCACGCGCCGGAGGTGCGTTGCAGGCCCGGTCTCCTGCCTCAGCTGGACGGACAACAACGCGTACCCGCAGGATTTCCTGTATCTCCCTCCGGCCAAGCGGGGGTGACTGAGGCTGCGATCAACACCCAGACGAGGCGGTGAGAAGTGCGAAGTATCCCGACCAGAGCCTAGCTGAGAGAGCAAGATCCGAGGTATACCGAGGCCCACCAGGTTCCGAAGTTCCGAGTCCAGTCGAGTCCAGTCCGGTCCAGTTCAGTTCAGTTCCGAGGCCTTCCGTTCCGTGCTACCCGGTGAGTACCGTTGCCGGGGAGGCATTTAGACATGCACATTAGGTTGTGCCGGTCAAGACGGGTTTGGGTACACAAATCCGGTCTGCACTGTTTCAGCAGTGTATCTGTACTGTTTAGCAGTATATCTAGTATGTCTTGCATATAATTCAGTATTATCCAGTGTTAGTATTATGTCAGTAACTAGTTTCCTATTAGTTATCATCGTTCGTTAACTGTTAAATGTTAAATGTTTTAATACGTTCTACATATTGTGGTGTGAATGATTGTTCATTATTGTGTTTATTGTATCAAGTGTGTTCAAGTAATAAGGTCTAAAAATGCCGCTCTTTTCAAAATTAAGACAGATCAAAACCAGAAAAGGGGTACTCGAAGAAGCTGTTCCCATTCCACCTAGGGACACTCCAGGGTACTTTATGTATCATAAGCATGGCCTAGATGACGTATTATTTCTTGATTTATGGGTGGACTACACCAAGGATTTACCAGAGAGTCAGAGGTGGCCCGCAGCTGGGACCTGGGATGCAGATTGCATCATGAGAGTAGAAGAAGAATTATGGAAAAAGAAAGCCAGACAGTCACAGAAAGATGCCATTGAATTATGGCGTAAAGAATAATATAGACGTACAGAAAAAGCGCTCAGACAGGAAGAGAAAAGTAGGGAGAATTCGAATAAAGCCCGAGAAAATATATTAATTGAGGAAGGTACCCGAGTAAAAGCAGAACAAGTAGACAGACAACGAAAAACTCTTATGAATGGTATGTATCCTCTTCTGGCCGAAGGGTTACCTCAGGCCACCCCGGAAATACCGAAAGACTTGACACCTCCATTACTCCCGATAAAAGCACATCCCAAAACAGCAAAAGATGTTTTCCTTTCTTCCTATTTAGATGATGTAGCTCCTGAATATGCTAATGTTCCGCCGCACACACCGCCCACCGATGGTGCTCAACGCCAAGATCATCCGTCTGTATCCCCGCAACAACAAACTCCTACGCACATTCCCACAGGTCCATCTGTTTCTACCGCTTTTCCTACCTCTACAGTTTCTATCTTACATCCAACAAATCCTTTCGTGCCTAGCACCTCAGACGGTGCGACAGGAGGTACGACAGAAATTTTTGCCACGCCACCCCGAGGAAATAAATTATCCCTTAGAGATTTAGCATACGAACGTACACCCCAACTAGCAACTTCCGACATGTTTAAAGAGCATCTAGTGGATTGTAGATATGATCCTGTGCCCGGTAGACGGGACGGTATGCTGCTGTCATCACTACGTATACGACGAGCTTCAAGGTATTTAGCGACGCTACCAGGAATGGTGGCACATTTAGACCATATATATCACTTTGTCCAATCAGGGCGAGGCCCTGAAAGTATTGACGAAGCCATGGAATACCAGAAAGTGGATGTACAGAGACAACTGTTACGCTTCTTCATAAACTGTGTGATCAGAAACCAAGACAGGCCTGAGGTAGAGCAGAAGGAAATACAAGTACTTACCAGATGGGGTCAGAATATATCAGAAGGGAAACATGATAAACAGACATGTATAGTAGTTATGTGCCGAAAGATTCGCAAAGAAGTAGAACGAATACATAAAGAAAGATTAGAGACAGATCAACATGAATCAGGGGGAGAGGAGGACGAAGAATCAGAAATGCCTACAGGAGTATTAGAAACGATGGCTTATGTAGGTAAAGGAAGATCTTTTAATAATACCAGATGCTTTAATGATCCGATACGTCCGATACGTCCAGAATGTAACAGACATTTTCAAGCCCCTATGTTAAATATAAGGTCTCCTGAACACCTATTCCAAGCTGCTGATAAACTACTCCGAGACCGAAGGGGGTACCAAATGCTCGATTCCATGGATGAACAAGAATTAGCCAGGTCAGCAGTACAATGGGCTGACAGTCCCGGCAAATACAGTGATGATGCACTAGCACACACGTTTCTGAACCTTGCCCCAGACGAACAGCGTTTAGCTGGTATATACATGATTCAACACCTCCTTATATTATATAAAAGCCAACACTCCGATCCTGGACCCCTACCTGACATATTGACAGAATTACTCACGAATAAATGGAGAGGTTCAGGTACTGATTTAATTAAAGAAATTCTAGAATTTCGAAACCAGTATATAGTTTTCGTATGCCCAGAACATGTTCCAGTTCCCACTATGGGAAGAAAAATGTATCACATAGATAGACAGAATCCGTTACGCGAAGTACACCCAATCAGAGGTGAAGATAATACCTTTAAACGCGTGTTTGTGTACACGCCTATAACTAAAATTGAATTATTAGAAATGAAGAAAGTAGTACCCAGCCATGACAAGGATCCAGCAGGTTTCCACCGTGAGATAAAAGACATGTTACTCATGGGAGAGTATACCTACCCCGACATTATGAAAATATTAAAAGTATTAATGCCTGCCCGTATTTACGAGAAACTCAAAGAAAAGGAATGGGAGGTGGGAGACCAAAAGATAGATTGGACAGCATTAGAAAACGAAGAAAAGGCCCGAGCTGCAGGATCAGGACTTGGGGAAAAGACTACAGCACTACCAGGATTACTAGTGCAGGTACTGCCACGTTTATTAACTACGAAAAAGGAGGACTGGGGTGCAATCTCAGCCTGTAAACAAAAGCAAGATGAAGACACTAGTGATTTCTATTCCCGATTTGAAAAATGTTTTGGTATTAATAGTGGCATAAAAGCAAGTAGCGAGTCATATCCACATCTGTTTGTGACAAAATTAGTTGAAAATTCCCTACCGCAAGTTAAGAATAGAGTATTGAAATTCGAGAGTACCTGGCAAGGTAACACCCCGTCACAGATGTTACAGATGTTACAATATCACCACAATAGAATTAGAGAAGAACAAGAACATGAACAAAGACGTATGAAAGACACGAAAATGAAAATGCTTGTGGCTCAGTCAGTTCCAGCTGATGGTCATAAAAAGGGTGATTCCGCAGGTCCGGTGAAAGGGACATGCAACTATTGTAAACAACAAGGTCATTATATACACGATTGTGCAGTTCTGAAACATAATATCGCCACGGGTAAAACCCAGGAAAGACCACGTCCACCTAGACAGGATCAGAACCAACCACAAATCCCTCAGCATGCACAATCTAGGCCAGCTCCGCAACAGGCAGCTCCACAACAGACCGTAGCCACATCACAGCAGCAGCCTATTGCTGCCACACAAGCAACGACACAACAGATGTACCAGTATGCACAAACTGATTATCCCGATTATCAGCGATACACATGAAATAGCCTAGAGAGGGAAGTTGGCTTACCCCTTATCGAGGTTCCTGTAGATCAAGAGGGACCTTATGTACATAGTGAACTATTAGGGGAAGACAGAAAGTTTTTACTTGATACAGGGGCAAGCAGAACAACTATACGACGCAGTGAAGTTCCAGGGGCACCCCTCTCAGGCTCACAGAATATTTCCCTTGGATTCTCAGGAAAGCCTATCATTAATGAAGTATCACAACCCCTTCCACTTACGGTTGGTCCATTGACACGAACTACAGATTTATTGCTCACTAAATCATGTCCAGAAAACTTGTTATGTATAAAAACATTGAAAGCTCTAGGAGCTATAATATGTTGTTCTCCGGAAGGAGTACGATTATTTTTACGTGACTTCAAAGGTCACTACGTGTCCAGAGACATGGATCACCGGCTGCAGAATTTACCTACACATTTATGGGCACAAGGCCCCACTGATGTTGGTTGCATGAACATTACACCATATCGAGTCACACTAAAAACAGGAGTAGTACTACCACGAATGCGACAATACAAGTTACCACCAGATGCTGTTGTGGCTTTGCTGCAAATCATTGACGAGCTCATTGCACAAGGAGTGGTTGTGGAAACCGACTCCAATGTATGTAATTCCCCGATAATTCCGATTCTTAAAAGAACGGATCCAAAAGCACCACCAGTATATCGATTAGTTATTGATCTGCGCGAATTAAATAAATGTATTGTACCACAATATCCTGTGGTCCCAGATATCTCTTCATTACTAACAGCTATTGATTCAGAAGCAACGTTCTTTACTGTAATTGATCTCAAGAATGCCTTCTTTAGCGTCCCAATAGATCCGGAAAGTCAATATTTGTTCGGATTCAGTTTAAATGGACGCAGTTTTAAATTCACACGCGCTCCTCAAGGATTCACAGAAAGCCCCAGCATCTATAGCCAAGCACTGAAACGAGAACTTGACAGTATCCACATGCCAGTTAACACTGCCCTGCTTCAATATGTCGATGATCTGCTGATCACCGCCCGAAGCGAACGTAAATGTGAAGAAGCGTCACTGACGGTTTTACAATTTCTGGCCGACAAGGGGCACAAGGTGTCCCCTTCTAAGCTGCAATTCTGTGTCCAGCAAGTTGTTTACCTTGGGCACTTGCTGTCCAAGGAGGGAAGACAGCTTACACCTGATCGCATCCAGTTAATTGCTAACATGCCACCACCTAAGACACAAAAGGAGGTGCGGGCTTTTATAGGTCTCACTTCATACTGTAGGCAGTGGATCCCTCAATATGCATTTCTAGCAAAACCACTCATCCAGTTGACAACACAGGAGGCAGCCACATCGACTGTCCTCCCTTGGACTCAAGAACATACGCAAACCTTTGAAAGCTTAAAGAAAGCTTTATGCCAAGCACCTGTTTTAGCAACACCATGTTACAGTAAGCCTTTTACACTCTTCGTTACAGAACGCGAAGGTACTGCCTTGTCAGTACTCACTCAGGAACAAGCAGGATCACACAAACCATGTGCTTATTTTTCTAGTACATTAGATCCCGTAGCTCAGGCTCTTCCTGCGTGCCTGAAATCAGTGGCAGCAACAGCTTTAGCAATCAGACAAAGCGATGCCATAGTGTTAGGACATCAATTGACAGTACAAGTACCACACGCAGTAGAGGTTCTCTTGAACCGCACACAAACACAACACTTGACTATAGCAAGACTCACCGGTTATGAATTAACATTGTTTCAGCCACACATAGAAATCAGACGCTGTAATACATTAAATCCTGCCACACTTTTGCCAGTAAACGGAACAGATCCATTAGCACATGATTGTATTGAAGTCATTACTATCACGACGAAACCCAGACAAGACTTGACAGATATCCCTTTATCAGATTCGGACCTGACATTGTATGTAGATGGTTCATGTATGAGAACAAGTACAGGAGAGTTAGTGGCCGCTTACGCAGTCACAACAGACACTGAAGTCATTGAAACAAATTGTATTAACACTCTGTCAGCTCAAGCAGCAGAGCTCATCGCTCTGACACAAGCCTGTATTCAAGCCAAAAATAAGAAAGTCAACATATACACAGATTCACGTTATGCATTCGGAGTCGTCCATGACTTCGGCGTACTGTGGCGAGAGAGAGGTTATTTAACTTCTCACGGTGCCCACATCCAACACGGACCCCTCATTCAAGCTCTATTAGACGCGATTCATCTACCTACTGCAATATCGATTATGAAATGCAAAGCCCATACAAAAGTTACCGATATCATTTCTCAGGGTAACGACCTAGCTGACAGAACAGCTAAACAGACTGCTCAGAACCAGACTCATACAACTGACACGACAAAGACAATAGTTTCGACACCAACACATTGCATGACAGTTAAGGATCCCGCCCTTGATGTAATTGACATACAGACACATGCTACACCAGAAGAAATAAAGAAATGGACTGAATTAGGAGGGATCCAAACGGATCAAGGATGGATGACGAAGGGAAAATCTATATGGTTTCTTCCCGACTCCATGGTTCAAGTCATCATTAACACAATACATAGTCCAGCGCACCTAGGAGAAAAAGCTATGCTAGACAGCATTCAACACATTTGGTTCAACAAACACTTGCGAGCAGCAGCCAAACAGAAAGTACGTACCTGTATGATATGTTGTCAGTTTAATCCAGGTAAAAGCATTCCCGTAGAGCAGGGTGGATTTCAACCTCCCGATCACCCTTTTGAAGTCCTCCAGATGGATTATATCCAGATGGAACGATGTCGAGGATTCAAATATGTTCTCGTAGTTGTCTGTGCTCTTTCCCGTTGGACAGAAGCCTACCCGGTTTCAGATTACACTGCCCCGACTACTGCCAAACAGCTAGTTCGAGAATTCTTCCCACGGTACGGTTTGCCTCGTGTCGTGTACTCAGATAACGGCCAACCATTCTCATCCGAACTAATGAAACACGTTTCACTTCTGTTAGGTTACCAATGGAAATTCCACTGTGTCCGACATCCCGAGGCAGCAGGTCTCGTGGAACGTCATAATCAAACTCTGAAAATTAGATTGTCCAAAATATGTAGAGAAAAAGGTGTCGATTGGATAGTAGCCTTACCAGTTGCGCTCTTTTACATGAGAATGGTAGCACATTCTCGAACAGGGCTATCCCCGTATGAGGTGATCTTCGGTAGACCACCAAATATGTGGGGGACGCCTATACCTCGTAAAATCACTGATGTTGACTGTAATATGCTGACAGATTACCTGGCTTCCTTGATGTCTGCACTACAATCTTGTCGTTCACAGGTAGCTGCAGCTTTTCCCGATAACACTGAGGTAAAGCCCCATGACGTGGTTCCAGGTGACCTGGTTCTTGTGAGGAATTTCGACCGGAAGACCCAGCTGGAGCCCAGGTGGAAGTCGCCCAAACTCGTCTTGCTGACCACAAGGACAGCCGTGAAGATTGAGGGACGTAAAGGGTGGTTGCACTCGAGCCATATCAAGAAATTTTATGGACTACCGTCCGATGTGAACACTCAGCCCTGCATTCCCTCACAGACAGACTCAAAGCTCCCCTTGGTTGAACAGACGAAGAACGAACTCTATAAACTGAAACTAAGGTCTAGCAAGTCAGACAATTTGATTGTTTAAGTCCTCTCCAAGGTGAATCGGTTGAATTTGTCTCTGACATGTATCCTCTAGACCGAAATAGAGAGAGAAATAGACAGATACAGCTTAAAAAACATGCGTACTGTAAATCGCTTCGTAGTCATTGCATAGTGACATTATTAATTTTGTTTTTTCTAAGTCTTCTGATCATCATTTCTAGTGTATTGCTACATATGTATTACCCTATTTCTAAGCGTGCTTACAATGCTACTGCTGAACATTCTTTTAGCGAATTACCTCCGCATGAGTTGTCTTATAGATTTGCGCTGCGCAACAACACTTTTATTAGTATGTTACATCATTCCCATCAGACCAACAATGCTACCAATTGTTGGATATGTGGCCTACTCCCTCCCTATCAGAACTATAAGGGAGTTTTGCCTCTCTTTCCGTATCCGTTCACACACAATGGCTCCTGTGGAGCATGGTTTAGTTTGATTAATTCCCTAGATTCAAATTCCATAGTTTATCAAGACAACTGGGTATGGGGAAACCTGAACCTAGTTTTGCTTAAAGTCTGCTACCCTAACAAGGAGGGACTTCCCAAAAGAACAGGAACTGATCTAGAAAATGAAGTATATGGATTAGGTAATTTTACACTTAACCTCATGATTCTGAATGTTGAATCCGAAGCTACACCAATCTTGCCCGCTATGTCAGTATTTCCAGTTAAAGGTGAATTATGTGTAAGAAAGAATGGTTCCATACACATGGGCCATAGTAAATGTACCACTGTAATAAAATTCAGTGATCAAGGCAAGTCTACATTCAGAGCCTCTCGTCATTCCTACTTCATATGTGGCCAGACTGCATATATACGTTTACCTCTAGATTGGGATGGTACCTGTTACATAGCATTCCTTCTGCCACCTGTTTTCCTAGCCCCTCCTGATTATCACAGAAATACTCATTTAGTACACAATAGACAGCAGAGAGATCTCCCGATTGTCGATTACACTGAAACGGCATGGGAGCAATACACAGATTTCAATAAAGGTTTCTTTCCCTATATAGGTACGGTCACTAATAGTAAGCTGATACGTAGATTAACTAGAACCCTTGAAGCAGTAGTGAATGAGACTACTTCCGCCCTAGGCAACTTAACAGAGGAGCAGTCTGCGATGCGGATTGTTGTGCTTCAAAATCGTCTTGTCCTTGACGTCATCCTGGCCGATAGGGGCGGAGCTTGTAGGGTCATCGGATCAAGTTGCTGTGTTTTCATACCAGAAAACTCGCCGTCAGTATATAAAGCCATAACTCGCCTTCATAAGATTATAAGCCAGATACACCAGAGTCCAGGCACCTGGACTTGGTCCGGTTGGTTCTGGAGCGTGTTGTCAGCCTGGGGATGGAGGATCCTATCCTTCCTAGGTATTGGCTTTCTCATACTATTCAGTTGCTGCTTATGTCTACAATGTGGGCCAGCGATTTGTGGTTTGTGTGCCACATCGTGTATCCCGCATCCAAGTTTTCGTTCAAGATCCCGGAAGAAGAAAGAAGAACAAATGATGCTATATGAACAGATTGATGGATTGATGAAGATCGATATCTCCTGAGGGTCCGTAGGGGACAAGGAGGGAATGAGGAAATATGAATTTTATGATCAGTTATGTCCCCTATCTTAGACCCCAACGGCTCCATGTACATGCTACAAGTACATGTATGTTCCCTCCCGTTCCAGTTATAAAGACGCAAATACATGTGCGTCCACCGTCAACATGTCCTCTTTCAGATCCACCATGAATGGGTCGGATATTCCGTTCCTAAGTATGAAAGGCCACCGACTTTATGTGGTTCACTTTCCACATTTTACAGATTCAGGCGAGTAGGCCCTGAATTCTGCCATCAAGCCTTTTCCTGCCTTCTGCCTCTGAAAGCTCCAGTCCGAGCCCGCATCTGTATCCATGAACTTTGTCCTACTCCCTGCGCGGCTAACAATGCCTGATCCGGCCTATTGCCTGCCAAAAACTGTATTTCACCTTCAAGATTATCTGCTCCGCTCCTCATCCGATGCATTCCTGTCTAGTAGTTTAGGTAAACATTCTTCCAGCTACCGAGCAAAGGGCCAGGCCTCACTGTCCTCATGCAAGTAATTCATAGCCCCTGTTACCATGGAAGATTCCTGCCCCCTCGCATCTCATGTAGACACTTAGACGCTTGTACACGCACTAACAGTCAGTATAGAATAGATTCCATCCTAGAGACCTTTCCTTTTGGATAATACAGTTCTTTAAACATAAGATATTAGATATGATTTGGGATTAGGTTGACATGACCCCCAGACTTCTGTCTCCACATGTAGAGCTAAATATCAAGTCCCCTTCACCCTCTAGTTGCACGTCAATCACACGTCATGCGGCTGCGCGCGCATCTCTGC
The DNA here is from genome assembly GCF_964204655.1 of Triturus cristatus. Lineage (NCBI taxonomy): Eukaryota > Metazoa > Chordata > Amphibia > Caudata > Salamandridae > Triturus > Triturus cristatus. The sequence goes on along the minus strand of NC_140590.1, from coordinate 80,438,091 downwards.
CAAATATTTCTGCTGACATTGCAGGATTCTCTTATGGATCCACCCACTTGTGACATCATGTTTAATGACGTTTCTAGTTACGCCTATATGTACGCCTTTTTTCATTACGTATGTGTATTATTATCTGTATTATCAGCTGTTACGCCTCCTGCATCTGTCTTAATGTAATGCTTTTCATATAAATATCTTTACTTGTCAATAATGTATTGCCTTCCCTTCCTGAACCCTCGTGGTGATGGAATTTGATGCCTATGGTTCGAACCATAATTCCTTTGTAGAGGAATAAAGCCTTTCAGAACCTCTAATACCACGGATTCTGCCTCTTATTTTTACTGAGTTATTCTTACTAGACTTTACCGCATAAAAAATAGTACAGGTAATGAAATATTTACCACATATATACTAAACATATTTAGACTTTACAGAAACACACTGTCACTGGATGATGTCATCAGTGATGTCATTTGAGATGTCATGAGTGATGTAATCGGTGATGTCACTGACCATGTCATGAGTGATGTAATATATGACATCATCAGCAGAGCATTGCGGGGGGCGCGAGTTATAGTTAGCTGAACTAACTATAAAGGGGGAATTTTACTTGTTTTGTATGAGTGAAATGTCCAACTAACTATAACGCCCCTGAAACCTATGTTTTTTTCAGTGAATTTCTAAGGTTTTTTAAATGCTAATTTCTAACTATACCGTGCCTGAAATATATATTCACTGAAAAAAACATAGGTTTCAGGCACGTTATAGTTAGAAATTAGCATTTAAGAAACCTTAGAAATTCACAGAAAAAAACATAGGTTTTAGGGAAAGTTATAGTTAGTTGGACATTTCATTCGTACAAAACCAGTGAAATTCCCCGTTATAGTTAGTTCAGCTAACTATAACTCGCGCCCCCGCAATGCACTGCTGATGACGTCACATATTACATAACTCATGAAATGGTCAGTGACATCACTGATGACATCACTGATGACATCTCAAACGACATCACTGATGACATCATCCAGTGAGTGTGTGTTTCTGTAAAGTTGAAATATGTTTAATATATATAGGGAAAGGCTTATTGAAGAATGAGTGGGTGTATGAGTGTCTGAATGGTTGATTTAGTAGGTGCGTGACTGACTCTATAAGTGAGTGATTAAATGTATCTTACTGAATGTATGGGTTACTGACTAAACTGTGTGAATGCCTGTATCCATGTGTCTGTTGGTGTGTAAGTGGCTGCATGGGTTTGTGAATAGCTACATGAGTGTCTATATGAGTTATTGATTGGTTGTCTGACTACCTGTATCGGTGCCTGAGTGTTTGTGTGGGTGGGGTGTGTGTGACTCTGTGCATAGATGTGTGAGTGGGTGATTCACTGGGTGCATGGTTTCAAGAGTGCATCTGTGATGTGTGGTATGGGTGGGTGAGTGTGTATAAGGGTGTGTTAGTGAGTGAATGTATATCTCAGTAATACATGTGTGAGTAACTACATATGTGAAAGGCAGTATATATGTGTGTTAGAGTATATAAATCGCTATAAGTGGGAGTTTGTGATTATGAGAGTAGCTGTATGGATGAGTGTGTGCTTGTATCAGTGATCGTATAACAGCATAAGAATGTGCTAGTATTTGTATGAGTAAGTGATCTGGTGTGTGTATAAATGTATATGTGAGTAAATGGGAGTGTGATTAATTATTTGCATGACTGACTAGGTGTGTGAGTACCTCTATGGATGAGTGGCGGTGTGTGAGTGTCTATATAGATGTATGAGTACATATGGTAGTCCTGTACTGAGTGTCCGTAAGGATGAGTGATTGTACAGGTGAGTGAGTGGATGTGTGTGTGGACCTAAGAATCAGTGAGTGGGTATGTAGTTGTTGGTGTTGGAGTGTCAATAGTTTTGAGAATGGCCGTCTGTAATTTAGAGTGGGTGTATCAAAGGTTATATTAGGGTATGAGAAGATGCATCAATTTTTCACATGAATCTTATCTTATCTTATCTTAGGTGCAATTTGTAAAGCGCACTGATGCTGAAGCTTCCTGGCGCTGATAGACAGAATGGGTGAGGAGGGAGCATAGGTGGCAGAGTTTTAGCTAAGGGGAGGGAAAAGGTGAGTTTTTAACAATTTTCTGAAGTTCAGAAGGGAAGAGGAGGATTTGATTGAAAGAGGAAGGAGATTCCAAAGCACAGGAGCTAGGTAGGAGAAACGGCGACCGCCGAATTTCTTGGTTTTGTTTTTAGGAGTGACTAACAAATCACGGTTGGCTGATCGGAGGTTACGTGTTGGACAGTGAGGATGGATGAGAGATTTGAGGAACGCGGGGTCAGAGCAGTGAAGGGCTTTGAAAGTGAGGCAAGCCACCTTGAAGGCAGCCCTTTGGTCTATTGGAAGCCAATGGAGACTGTGGAGCAAAGGCTTGGCTGATTGCCATCTGGGGGTTCCATGAATCAAGCGGGCCGCTTGATTCTGGATGACTTGGAGGCGATGTAACAGGAATTGTGGAAGACTGTGATAAATGGAGTTAGAAAAGTCCAATCGGGAAAGCACAAATGAGATGACAGTTTGGGTAAGTGCCGCGGGGGAAGAAGGTGACGGACTTTACGGATCCTCCGAAGTTGGTACATGCAAGATGAGACTACCGCTCCAACTTGGGCTTTGAGGGAGAGTTCGGCGTCAATGATTACACCCAAGCTCTTTACTGTTTTTGCTGGGATAGGGGGAGAGCCAAGCTCCGGAGGCCAGAACTGTGGGCCCCAGTGGGTGTGACTGAGTCCAGGGAGAAGGAGCTCAGTTTTTCCGGGGTTCAGCTTCAATTGGTTCTGGTTCATCCAGAGTTGGATATGAATCATGGCTGCGTGGAACGTTTTGATGGCATGTGGTGAATTGAGTGAGAGGATGATTTGTAAGTCGTCGGAGTAATTATAGACAATGATGTCCCATTTCAGAAGAGATTGAATCAGTGGCCGGAGGTATAGATTAAATAGAAGCGGAGAGAGAGAGGAGCCCTGGGGGACTCCGCAAGACGTGTTTTTTTTTTTGGCAGTGTAGGGACCCAGGCAGACCGCCTGTGTTCTTCCAGTGAGGAAGGACCTGACCCACTCAAGAGCAGTGCCCTGGATGCCTGCCTGCTCGACACGGTGGAGAAGGATGTTATGATCCACCGCGTCGAACGCGGCTGACAAATCCAGGAGGACGAGGGCTTGGGGGAGCCCCGCGTCCGCGTTGCTCCTGAGTGTGTCAAAGACTGCCAGGATGACTGCCTCTGTAGAGTGGGCGGGTCTGAAGCCGGCCTGATTAGGCTCAAGATGGCAGGAAGATTCGATAAAGTTTAACAGGCACCGGGTGACATTAGTTTAGAGAAGTATGGAAGGAGGGAAATGGGGCGATAATTCGACGGCTCCGCAGGGTCGGCGCCGGGTTTTTTGAGGAGGGGCACTAGGATGGCCTCCTTGAAAGAAGTAGGAAAGATGCCACTGCTAAGAGATCTGTTAAGTAAGTATAGGATGCAATCTGGCAGGTTGAGGCATATACTCTGCAGGACCGACGGTGGACAGCAGTCGTTCGGGGAGCCAGATTTCACGCGGGTGGCAAGTTCTGCTAGAGAGGTAGGATCTAGAGCAGGGAAGGTGGTAAAAGTCAAGGAGTTATTAGAGGAGATATCCGGTGAATGTGACTGGGGAAGGGGGGGGATAGACTTTTTGATTTTTGTGATCTTTTCCAAGAAAAAAGAGTTCAGGGTGTCGCAAGCCTCCTGGTTGGGGGTCTGGGCTGGGAGGGTTCTGTCATCTGTGGTTTGCTCGTTCAAGACTCTGAACACCTCCTTAGATTTGTTGACTGCCGAGGAGATCCTGTTGGAAAAGTGTTCCATTTTAGCTGAACTGATGGCTGCTTTATAATCTTTACGCGCGGCCAGATAGAACTGTCTAGCTGAGTCAGAATAGTCACTTCTCCAGGTACGTTCTAGCTGGCGTGTTTTTAATTTCTGAGCCTTAAGGTCGTCAGAAAACCACCTATGAGAATTCCGATGCCTGGTGCGGGGGAATTTGACTAGGGGAGCAAACAGGTCACTGGCCAATTCTAACCAGGAACCGATGTCTTGTTCTAGTCCGTCGATGTCATTGGAGGGGTGAGAGGCTGGGCAGGAGTCGGCCAGGGCAGTGAGGAAACCCTGAGAGTCGTATATGCTCCATTTCCGTGAAAGGCCACCGGCCATCAGGGGGGCAGAAATCTGACCGGCGACTGTGATGGTGGTGTCGACCAGGTAATGGTCAGACCAGACACAGGGGAGTATGTCTGGTGGGGACAGGGCCAGATTGCAGGTCCAGATCTGGTCGAGGATATGTCTCTTGATGTGGGTGGGTTGGGAGACATGTTGAGTGAGATTCAGATTTTTAAGAGTCTCGAAGAGCTCAGTGGCATGGGGGCCGGCATTAGTGTCATTAAACCAATAGTTTATATCGCCGAAGATAGCGAAGCAGGAGTGCAGCATTAACAGAGTGGACAGTTGTTCACTCATAATGGAGGAGAAGGATGGCATAGAGTGGGGAGGCCGGTATAGGAGGAGGAAAGTAAGGGGGCCGGTGTCAGTTTGCACGCTGATGAGTAAGTTCTCCACCTCCGGGAGGGGAAGAGAGTAAGAGGAGATAGAGTTCAAGCGTTTAGATATGATGGCTGCCACCCCACCCCCGGGCCGGTCACCAGGGCGATCGGCGTGGAGAATATAATAATCAGGGGGGAGGGCAGCCAGGATGTCTGGGAGGGACTCTGATGTTAGCCAAGTTTCCGTGAGCAGGAGCATGTCAGGATTGGAGTTGGATAGCAAGATGAAGATGTCCTCCGAGTGTTTCACCAACGAGCGGGTGTTCATATATAATACCCTGATGGACGTGGTGTTCCTGACCGGCATAGCTGAAGGTGAGCGTCCGCATCGATGGAGTTGGTCAGGGCGCATAAGGCCAGCAGAGAATATGCGGCGAATAGCCGTTGGAGATGGCGTGGTGGCAGTATATTGTAGATCTCTGAGTGATTGAGGTGAATACATGATAAGATGGTCAGTGTGGCGTGCCCTAGGGCCTGTCCTGGCGCTGACGGGCGCAGGCGGGCTTGCCTTAGGCGCTCCCGCTGCGCTCGTCCACTGCGCTTCCGGTGGATGCACATGATTTATGCCGGGAGGAGGGGATTGGATGGGCGTGGCCTAAAAAGGGGCATGGCCTCTCTCGTGGCCGGTAATGGCGTCAGGGGGAGTGTTGTGGGAGGCTGCACGGCAGCGCTAAGATCCGCTGTGCGTGCCTGTCCAATTCGAGCGAGTGCTCTGAAAGTGATCTCACTAGCTGGTGAGTTTTAAAATATTACAAGTTATTAGTGACAATTAATTTTTAAAATAGCGTAAGTGCGCGAGTAAATGCTCCCGGCTTCCGCCTCAGGAGATAGGTCTGTCTGGAGAGTCGCTTGTATTCAGCGTTTTTATACTCGGCGACGATGGGCGTGGCCTAAAAAGGGGCGTGGCCTCTCTCATGGCCGGTAATGGCGTCAGGGGGAGTGTTGTGGGAGGCTGCACGGCAGCGCTAAGATCCTCTGTGCGTGCCTGTCCAATTCGAGCGAGTGCTCTGAAAGTGATCTCACTAGCTGGTGAGTTTTAAAATAATACAAGTGATTAGTGACAATCAATTTTTAAAATAGCGTAAGTGCGCGAGTAAATGCTCCCGGCTTCCGCCTCAGAGGATAGGTCTGTCTTCAGTAATGTCATCAGTGATGTCATTTGAGATGTCATCAGTGATGTCATCAGTGATGTCACTGACCATGTCATGAGTGATGTAATATGTGACGTCATCAGCAGTGCATTGCGGGGGCGCGAGTTATAGTTAGCTGAACTAACTATAACAGGGGAATTTCACTGGTTTTGTACGAGTGAAATGTCCAACTATCTATAACTTTTCCCAAAACCAATGTTTTGTTCAGTGAATTTCTAAGGTTTTTTAAATGCTAATTCCTAACTATAACGCCCCTGAAACCTATGTTTTTTTCAGTGCATTTCAAAGGTTTTTTAAATGCTAATTCCTAACTATAACATATCTGAAACCTATGGTTTTTTCAATGCATTTCAAAGGTTTTTTAAATGATAATTTTTAAATATATTCATTGTTATATTTAGTTTTTTTATTCTGTTTTTCTACATTTTTTAAACTATTTATTTTTACATATTTTATTTTTTAAATTACATTTAAAAATATTGAAACTCTAATATTGTTTATTTTATTTTATATTTTTTAAACTATTTTTATAATATTTATTTAGTTTTTTGTTTTTTTCAATTTTTTTTGCAATCGTGCACCCAACGCAAGAGGGGTCGTGCACCCAACGCGTTAGAAGTCATGCACCCAACGCGTAGGAGTTGTGCACCCAGCGCGTGCACACCAGGGGGCCGCGCTGAGCACCGCACTGGGTGCGCGACTCCTAATTAGCCCGTAAAAATAATATTAGCACCTATCACTAATTTCTATTCTCCCCTGGGACCCCAACCCCCGGGGCCTATATACAATGTTGGGGACCGTGTGGGGAGCCCCAATGCCCCATGGTCCCAGCCAGCTCCCTGCGTCCTTCGAGAGCCATCATTGCTTTTCCACACGGGAAGCTGCTATCATGCAGCTCCCCGTGTGGAAAAGCAATATGGTTTGCATTTTGAAAGAGAGAGCCGATTTCCCTGCTCTCTCTTTCAAAATCCAAACCAAGTTTGCTCTGACAGGGCGGGAGCCTCGGCTCCCGCCCTGTCATGGCAAACAGCAGTGTCCCGGGGGTGGGCACCCGAGACACTGCATGAGCCGGCCCTGGGGGGGTGGCGATCCCCAGGGCCATCGATGGCTCCAGGTGGGGGGCCATGCAGCCCCCCTCCCACAATATAAAAAGCCCCGGGGGTGGTGGTCCCCGGGGCTTGGGGGGGCCTTTGAGCCCCCCATCCATTTTTTTAAAGCCCCAGTGGGTAGCGGTCCCCGGGGCTAGGGGGGCCTTTGAGCCCCCCCACCAATTTATTTTGTAGCCCGGGGGTGGCGGTCCCCGGGACTGGGGGGCCCGTCCGGGCCCCCCATCAAATATAATATTTTTGCCTCCGGGATTTGGCTCCCCTGGGGGCTAATTATTAAAGAAGCACGGGAGCTCACGCTTTGTTTTATTTAGTTTTTTTACAGCAGGATCCGTGCACCCTGCGCATGTTTTGGTGTTTTTTCAGCAAATTCAGAAATTTGTGGGACCCCTAAGCAGGTCTAGAGAGTCGGGGATTTCTTCCCTGCCCCGTTTATATGTTTTGCACACTTGACCCACTGATTTCTTGAGCCTCGCTTCTACCGAGGCACAAAATGGCTGCCAACACTTCCTGGTTTTGAGTGTTGACAGCCAGTTGACAGAAAAATTAGCATGCAACTTGTGATCGGGAGGGTGCGTGCTGGGTGCGCATAGGGCGCGCGGATCCTCCGATGCCATAGATATATATATGTGATTTTACTTTTGATTCATTCAGCAACTACTGAACGGATTTACAATATTTAACCAGAAGGCACAATTGTGAACCAAGGGATACCTCTTTGCCAAGTTTGGAGTAATTCCGTTCAGCAGTTCGGGCTGTAGCTGCGATTAAAGGTTCCTATGGAAAATTGCATCGGGAAAACACGTTTTGGGACCCCCCTTTTTTCCCACCCCCGCTTGATGAATCACCCCGAGACTTTCAGGGTAGGAGCGGACTGGAGCACCGCACCAGTTTTGAAAATTTTGCGAAGATTCGGCAACTGGCGCCAAAGTTATTCTAAATAGAATGTTGTGGATTTCCTATGGATAACTCCGGCCACCAACTCCTCCGGCCAGCTGGTGGCCGGAGGAGTTGGGTAGAGCCTCTGCTCCTAAAGAAATAGTTAAAAATCTGGGCATTAAGCTCGACAAGAAACTTACTCTTCAGACCCATGTTAACACTATTGCTGGGTCCTGTTATCACATTTTAAGTTTACTTAGAAGAGTTTTTCCGATGCTCCCTCTTTCCACCAGGAAGACTTTAATTCAGGCATTGCTCATGAGCAAGATTGATTATTGTAATGCTCTTCTTCTCTCTGCTCATGCAGCATCAGTGGATAAATTGCAGGTTATCCAAAATACGGCTGCCCGTTTGGTAACTGATTCACCTGCCAGGACTCCCTCATTGCCTTTGCTGCATGAATTGCATTGGTTGCCAATCAAAAAAAGAGTGCAATTTAAAACAGGTTGCATGATTGTCAAGGCTCTAAATGAGCGTAGCCCTCTGTATCTTGCTAGGAAATTGAAAGCATATACTCCTATATCTTCACTTAGGTCAGGATCAAAAAAACTTCTTTCTGTTCCTAGAATAAACAAAGCCCGTACTGGTGGCAGGGCTTTTTCTTATCTGGCTCCTATGTTTTGGAACAGTCTTCCCCAATATCTCCGTACGGAAATGCCCCTTCTTCAATTCAGAAAGCTGATGAAAACGCACCTTTTCTAGTGTCGAGACGATCTGCTGTTGCAAGCGAAGAGATACCCCTCGGGGTGATTCAGCGCTATATAAAATTATAAAATAAAATAAATAAATAAATAATAGGTCCTAACTATAACTACCTACTGGCGACCGCCAGTAGGGAATATCTCTCTCTATATATATATTGTAATAACGAAAGACGTGGCACCCCAGAGCTGAACTGTGCTTTTTTTATTCTCAACACAACACTCCAACCAACGCTTTTCAGCCCTCTCACGGCTTTTCTCAATGTTAGTGACTCATTTATTTGATACACTTTTTATACCCACTTTAGCCTTAATGGGGCATTGTGGGAATTATAGTGTTTTTTAACCATTTCAACAAACTTTATACATGCTATTTCCAAAAAAGGGCATGCGTTTTTGTCAGGTCTTTCGCATATTTACGGATTCTCATAATCCATTTTGTTTTTCACTTTTTCACATTATGCGATTGTGCGCTGCTTCTCATAGCCTACATTATATCTTTAAATTTCACTGGTGTAGTACCTATTCATTCATTGTAACTGCATTGTTATTTTTATATACTTTATGCACTATGATAACACTGCATTAGTGCCATTTGTGAATGTCTACCCTCAATACGTCTTATTTGTAGCTCATTTTGGGTATGGTACCCAACATTCGTTATTTCTACAGTTGTTATGTTCTTACAATTTGTGATTATGCATGTTCAAGTAAGTATTCTGGTTCCACATGTGAATATCTACCCTTATTACATATTGTTTATATCTCATATAGGGTATAGTACCCTTGCGTAAAACTACAAAGCATAGCAGCCTAGTTCAATACAGTTCATCATTTTACGGAAATAATAAGTCAATCAAGATGTACTTAAAGTTCTTCATCAATGTTGATGCCTCTGGGGGTCTTTGTTTTGAGTCTTATGATAAGCTGTGATGCCATTTGACGCAGTTTTTTGGCTCTATCACCTCCTCGTTCTCCTTGAGATATCATTTGAATTAGTATGTCATTGCTCTCCAGTCTTCTTTTTGGCATTGCGTTATATGCTTTGCCGTGGCATATGTCATGTCCTTTTTCTTCACCGCACAGATATGTCTAAAATGCATTTTTTGAGGATGCAGGTCGTGCTACCGATGTACTTCGTTCCACAATTGGCCCTCTATTACATAGATCACAAATCGGGATGTGCAAGAGATACTTTGATCGATGTTAATTATATTCGTATTAGGTTCCATGATTGATGAGATTTTGAGAACAATCATGGAACCTGATGGGAATATGATTAACATCGACCTGCATTCTCAAAAAACGTATTTTAGAACATATCCGTGCTGCATTTACTGGATGTAAAGTGAGCCCTTTTGATTTATTTGAACCACACACTCTCTTTCAGGAAGTCTGACAATTTGTTTGCTACCTTTGGTGGGGTTAACCAGGGTAGCAAAGCTTTTAGTACTAACGTTAGTTGATGGATTCTGGAAGCTACTTCTCTTGCATCTGAGGCATGGTTGCATCTTGGGTTGATTTTAAGTATTTCATGCGGATTTACTGTGGTGGCACTTGGGCTACGCCTCATACTATTTTGCACAACCACAGGATCCAGGGTGCGGGTGTTGGAACAGATTCTTTTGGTCATAAAGTTTTGGTATCAGTATTGGATATTTGAAGTCTCAAACTGTTTTGATTTTTTTGAATTTGTTCTGTATTAAACAAATGAACATTCTAAGCAACCATAATGTGTTGTGATTTTTCATGAGTAGATGACAGGAACGATAGGGATAATGCCCCAGTAACTTAACAGTAATCTTAATTATCCTTTGCCCGTAGTCCTCGTCATTACGGCTCTCCTTCCCGGTTCGACCTTCATTTGATAAATTAGATTATCTGGAAGAGGAGTGGGATTGGCCAGATCTTCTGCCACCTGATATGGTCAAGTCCACTCATAGTTCCTGGATTTGGTTCTGTCCATGAGGTATGTTCACCTCGTGAGTGCATGACTGTAGCGGAGACTAAGGATAATGACGATTACAAGTAAGTAATCAGGGCAATACACTCGGGTTGAGTTTGCTAAAACTGCAACAAAACATAGCATAGCATAGCCAATAGGTCTCGCTTTTGGGACCTTATACGTATTTAGTTATGCAGCACAATATCCTTGTTTCAACAACATCAACTATTGCATGGCTGAACACTTATAAGGTCCCAAAGGAGAGACCTATTAACTATGCCAATGCTTGTTGTAAATAGCATGTATAAAGTTTGTTGAAATGGTTAAGAAAACACTATAATTCCCACTATGCCCCATTAAGGCTAAAGTGGGTATAAAAAGTGTAACAAAAGAAGGACTCACTAACCGTGAGAAAAGCCGTGAGAGGACTGAAATGCGTTGGTTGGAGTGTTGTATTGAGAATAAAATAAGTACAATTCAGCTCTGGATTGCCGTGTCTTTCGTTATTACAAAATTGAATTTAGGGCTAGGATCCAGCCCCAACGCATAGCACCCGCTTCCAAGCGCGCTGAACCTGGAGGGATCACTTTGATGGCAATATCAATATATTTAAGTATGTATATATATATATATATATATATATATATTCAGTGAAAAAACCATAGGTTTCACACACGTTATAGTTAGCTGGACATTTTACTCGTAAAAAACCAGTGAAATTTCCCCGTTATAGTTAGTTCAGCTAACTATAACTCGCGCGCCCGCAATGCACTGCTGATGACGTCACATATTACATCACTCATGACATGGTCAGTGACATCACTCATGACATCACTGATGACATCTCAAATGACATCACTGATGACATCATCCAGTGAATGTGTGTTTTTCTGAAAATTAAATATGTTTTATACATGTATATCTCAAGGTCGATGGAAGAATAAATGGGTATATAAGTGTCTAAATGGATGATTTGTTTTTGAAAAATTGATTGTGTAACTGACTGATTAAGTGTATCATAGTGAATACATGACTTAGTGAGTAATGTTTAAACATATAAATATCTGTGACAGTCTCTCACTTTGTGTATAAGTGGCTGCATGGGTTGGTGAGTAGCTACATGGGTGTCTATATAGGTTATTAGTTGTTTTTTTGAGTATCAGTCTGAGTGTCTGCATGGTTCGGTGGGGGGTATTACGTAGTGCATAGGTGCATGAATGAGTGACTCACTGTTTGTATGTGTTGAACACAGCATGTCTGCAGGACTGTATGGGTGGATGAGTGTGTGTATGGGTGTGTTAGTGAGTGAATGACTGTCTCAATAGTGTCTTCAGGAGTAACTACATATGTTTTAAACTAGTATATGTGACTATTGTTGTATATAAGTGAGTATATGTGAGAGGGAGAGATTGAAAGAGTTCCTGTATGAATAAATATGTGTTTCTATAAGTGATTGTTTAAAAGACTAAGTATGTGTAAGTTTCTGTAGAAGCAAGTGTGGTGGTGTGTGTATAACTGTATATGCAGGTGAATGCATGTTTGATTCTTTGTTAGCATGAGTGACTATGTGTGTGAGTAACTCTATGGATGAGTGGCATAATGTAACAGGATGTGTAGGTGTATGAGTACATATGATGAGTGAGTACATGTATGAGTGACTGTATAGGACTGTTGGTGAATGAGTGGATGTGTATGTGGATCTTAGAATTACTGAAGAGGTTGTTGTAACTGTTATTGGTATGTCCTTTTTTTTTGAAAATTTTAGTCTCTATTTTTGAATGTGTGTGTCAAAGGTTATATTAGGGTGAGAGGAGGTCTGCCACTTTATCACAAGGATGATGTCATCAGTGATGTCATCAGTGATGTCATTTGAGATGTCATCAGTGATGTCATGAGTGATGTCACTGACCATGTCATGAGTGATGTAATATGTGACGTCATCAGCAGTGCATTGCGGGCGCGCGAGTTATAGTTAGCTGAACTAACTATAACGGGGCAATTTCACTGGTTTTTTACGAGTAAAATGTCCAGCTAACTATAACGTGTGTGAAACCTATGGTTTTTTCACTGAATTTCTAAGGTTTTTTAAATGCTAATTCCTAACTATAACGTGTGTGAAACCTATGGTTTTTTCAGTGAATTTGCAAGGTTTTTTAAATGCTAATTCCTAACTATAACGTGTGTGAAACCTATGGTTTTTTCAGTGAATTTGCAAGGTTTTTTAAATGCTAATTCCTAACTATAACGTGTGTGAAACCCATGGTTTTTACAGTGAATTTGCAAGGTTTTTTAAATGCTAATCTCTAAATATTTCGTTTTTGAAACCTATGTTTTTTTCTGAGAATTTGTATGGTAAGTTATGTATTTTTAATTAAAGATATTTTTTTTATTTAAATAAAATTACTTTATATTCATTTATATATTATCTGTATTTTTTTATAAATTATTTTTTTAAATAATTCAATTTGGATATTTATTTTTTATAATTTTTTAAATTCTTTAATGTCCTCTTTTTTTTTTTATTTATAATTTCTTGGGGTGCGCGCTCTGAGCGCGCTCCTAGTACTATTTCGTATGTTTTTTATGAATTCCGGCGTACGTTATTTACGTACGCAAATATACTTGTTGGTGCGCGCTGGGAGCGCGCACCCAGTACGTATGCGTACGTACGTACGCATGCGTACGTACGTACGCATGCGTCCTACGCCCTCGACGCGGTTTACTTCCGCATACGCTAAAATTACGCGCAATAACGGTCGCGTATACGCGTGTTAAACGTATGCGCGCTAGGTGCGCGTATATGACGTATGCACCTGCGCGTTTACGCGTTCGTGCATACGTCATCACGGGGTGCGCGCTCGGAGCTTGCGCAGTGCGCGCACCTCGGGTTTATACATAATAAAACAACATTTCTTATTGGTTATCATTACTTTCAGTTTCTAATTGTTTCAATACCACACCCAATCCCCTCATGGCAAGTCATGTGATCAAGAATCATCACTTTTGATTGGTTTGAAGTACTTTCTGTTCCAGATTCTTCCCAAACCACACCTACTCCCCTCATTATTAGTTCTGATTCCTTTGGAGAAGGAGCTATTCTGTTGTTGAGAGACAATGGCTGAACAGCAACCTACTTCAGACAGTGAGCAGGACACTCTTGAGAGGCAGAGGAACAGGAAGCAGAAAGACAGCTTTATATGGCAGTTTTTCACTTTTCCCAAGAATGAGAAAAAGGTAAATGCACCAAAAGTTACTTGTTTACTTTGTGGCAAAGTCTTATCTCGTGGGAATCCTAATAAGAAATATTCTTTTAGCATTCACACTATGTTAAGACATGTTGACAAAATGCACCCAGTATCTTTTCGTCGAGCTTCTGAAGAAAACTCTTCACCTGCTCAGCCGACGACATCAGCAGCAGCTCAGCCGAGCACATCTTCGGCAGCTCAGGGGAGCACTTCAGCTGCGGTGGTGCCTTCACCTGTTTCTTTACCTCTTGTTGGTCCACCTTGTTTGGCGAGGTTGTCTACACGGTGCACTGATTGCGGTTCACTTATTTCTGTGGGGGAGACCAGTCTTGATCTCCTTCAGAGAAAATTTGATGCACATTCATGCACTAGGCCATAGATTTTTTTTTCATTTTTTGCGTTTTTCTCTTCCTGTTTCCCTCCATTAACTCAAGGGCTCTTTTAAGAGCCACTTATAAACTTAACCAAAATTTTTTTTTTTTTTTAAATTTTTTTTTAAATTTTTTTGAGGTGCGCGCACCCTGCGCGCACCCAAGTTTTTTTTTTTTTTTTGTTTTTTTTTTTTGAGAGACTCCCCCTTTTTCCTACTAATGCAACTGTGAAATCACCAGAGCAAAATGCAACAAATCTCTTCCTGTAATTCCTATTTGCACACAGAGTCATGTTTTCACATTAGTCACAAAACGAAAAATCTTTGCCAATTTGAATGCACACTTACTGCTCTTTTTTGTTGGCAAGTGAAAATCACTTTTACAGACTGACACATTATGAATCCACTTTTCACATTTTTTTAAATGCACATGTCCAGACTGCATTTTCAGACCACAAACCATGTGTATGCTGGCTGACTGCCTACACTCCAGCAAGGGCAACCAGCCTTAGTGATGCTGAATGTATTTGTATTACAGACTGAAACCTCAAAACCCCACAGCACATTATCAGAGCCAGGACCTTTGTTCTCTACACCTCTCTCCACTCAGCAGAACCAGATAATGGCAATCTTTCCCTCTATTGTTCCACACATATAGATGTTAATTTCAAATCACACTGCTTCCCCCTTTTTTACAAATGTAATCACACATTTCTATTGCTTGAAAACCAACCCTTTTCCAAAAGTACCCTTCCCCCAACTTGACTTCTGCCTAGTACCCTTCCCCCAACTTGACTTCTGCCTGCTACCATGGCAACAGCTCATGGAACACTGCTGTGTGGAGTTAGGTCAGAAGTTCGCCACACAATGTTTCAATTCCACAGAGCAAGAGTGCTTGACTTTTCAAACCTTACAGCAAATCCATAGTACTGTTCTTTGGTAACACATTTTTCTGAACCAATACAAAACATGCTTCTATTAATTTACACATACAGCCTAGTTTTTAGTGTAGAATGGTATGAAACAGCCAATCAGTTCTTTTTTTTTAATAAAAAATATGTATGCCTCCCATTCCCAAACTGTCTTTCATTTCTTTTTACCATTCTACTGAATTACACCTCCTGAGTGCATCCAGATCTCCTTTGAAGATGTTCACAGTGTGGATTGTAGGACACAGCTATGTCTTCTGGAGTGAAAAATTTGCAGAGAAAAGAGGTATGGTGAGAGACCTTGCTTTGCCAAATGTAGACATCAAGTGGATTGGTCAGAGAGGGTTAAAGTGGCACCAATTAATGCCTTTGGTGAAAACCTTTCTACATCTCCCACAGCCTAACCTTATTATTGTGCACTGTGGTGGTAATGATCTAGGCACTTTAACTGGGGTAGGTTTGGAAATGCTTATTAAGGACACCTTTGTGCAATTGATGTCGCTTTTTCCTCAATCTGCCTTTGTATATTCTAACATATGCCAAAGGCAAAAGTGGAACTGGTCCAACCAATTTTGTCCGCAGATTGACAAAGCAAGGAAGCACGTCAACAAATCTGTTTCTGCTTTCCTCCGTGACTATGGTATGGGTTCCATTTACCACAACAACTTGCGTTACGACATGCAAGACATTTATAGAGGAGATGGTGTGCACTTCAATGATGAAGGGAACAGAGTCTTCCTCTTGAACCTCAGACTCTGCGTCGGTACTTACTTGTAGGTACCGAAAAACAAACAATAAACACAAGGGCTCTTTTTAGAGCCACCTTATATCTAAACACTTAAATGCAATTTTTTTAAAAAAAATTTTTTTATTTTTTTTTTCCGGGTGCGCGCAGGGTGCGCGCACTCGGCGATATTTTTTTTCAAAATATTATTCTTTTTTTTTGCCCTACAAGGTCCTACTTTGACCCCCTTACAATGCCTACTGGGTCTATTTCTTCCCACTCTTCCCCCTTTTCAAGTGCTCCCCCTTTGTTTATCACCCCCTCTTTATGCGATAGACAAAATGGCGGCCGCCGCTTCCTGACTTCCACCGATTCGAATGTTTACTAAGATCTAACAACCAATCAGAATTGCGCTCGCGCACGGCAAGGTGCGCGCACCCAGCGCGCACTCTGCGCGCATACAGATATATATATTGATTCAAAGGCTATTTTCTCAGAATCTACTGAACAGATTTACACCAAACCTACAAAAGGCACTTCCTTGACCTAGGGACTACCTCTCTGCCAAATTTTGAGTAATTCTGTTCAGCCGTTCGGGCTGTAGCTCGTTCTAAAGGTCCTATGGAAAAATGCATGGGAAAAACGCGTTTTGGGACCCCCCTTTTATCTCAGCCCCCGCTTGACGGATCCCCCCGAGACTTTCAGGGTAGGAGCGGAGCGTAGCGCCCCACCTATTTTGAGAAATTCGCGAGGATTCGTCGACCGGCGCCAAAGTTATTCAAAATAGAATGTTGAGGTTTTCCTATGGAAACGTGGTCCTAACTATAACTACCTACTGGCGACCGCCAGTAGGTAATATATATATATATATATATATATATATATATATATATATATATATATATATATATATATATATATATTCACTGAAAAAAACATAGGTTTCATGTCTGATATAGTTAGGAATTAGCATTTAAAAAACCTTAGAAATTCACAGAAAAAAACCATAGGTTTTAGGGGTGTTATAGTTAGCTGGACATTTCACTCGTACAAAACCATTGAAATTCCTCCGATATAGTTAGTTGTACTTACTACATCTTGCGTGCTTGCAATCCACTGCTGATGATGTCACATATTACATTATTCATAACATGCTCAGTGACATCACTGATGGCATCTCAAATGACATCACTGATGACATCATCCAGTGAATGTGGTGTGGTTCGTTATTTAAATATGCAGGTTTCCTGCTCTCTCTTCCAAATAGCAAAGCAGTTTGCAATGACAGGGTGGGAACCGTGAGCCTCCCGCCCTGTCATTGCAAACGGCAGTGTCCCGGAGGTGGGCATCCCGGGACACTGCAGGAGCCAGCCCTGCGGGGTGGCGGTCCCCAGAGCCATCAGGAACTCCAGGAGGGGGGCTGCGCGGCCCCCCTCCCATCATTTGAAAAGCCCTTAGGGGTGGTGGTCCCCAGGGCTTGGGGGTCCATAACGGACCCCTAAATTAAAGATTTAGTGCCCTGGGGATGTGGCGATCCCCGGGGCGTGTGGTGGGGACTCAAGCCCCCCACACAGGTTTTTTTATTAAAAAACAAAGCCCCAGGGGTGGCGGTCCCCGGTGCTGGGGGCAGCTATGAGCCCCCCTGCACAATTTATAATAAAGCCCCGAGGGTGGCGGGCCCTTTGGGCCCCCAACTTAAACTATGTTATTGCCCCTGGGATTTGGCCCCCCCGGGGGCTAATAAGTAATATAGCGCGGGCTTGTTTTTTTTTCATCGGCAAGATCTGCGCACCTAGCGCGGATTTTGCCGATTTAAAAAAATATATTTTTTTGGGGGGGGCCCTGGGGGTACTTGTGGGACCCCCTCAGCAGGCCTAGGGGGTCAGGATGTTTCTACCCTGCCCCCTTTTCACGTTTTACGCGTTTGTTTTTTAGGTTTCTTGTGCCTCGGTTCTACCGAGGCACTAGATGGCTGCCAACACTTCCTGATTTGGAGTGTTGACAGCCAATTAGAATACAGCTTGTGCACGGCAGGGTGCGTGCTGGGTGCTCTTACGGTACGCGGATCCTCCGAGGCCATAGCTATATATGTACATTTAATTGTGATTTTCTCAGGAACTCCTGAACGGATTTACACCATTTAAGCAAAAGACACGAGTCTGAACTGAGGACTACCTCTTTGCCAAATTTGGCATAATTCAGTTTAGCAGTACGGGCTGTAGCTGCGGCTAAAGGTCCTATGGGAAATTGCATGGGGAAAACACGTTTTGGGACCACCTTTTTTTCTCAGCCCCCACTTCACAAATCATCCCGAGACTTTCAGGATAGGAGCGGACCGGAGCTGGCCAAAAGTTTTGAAAATTTCACGATAATTTGTCAATCGGCGCCCAAGTTATTCGGAATAGAATGTTGTGAATTCCCTATGGAAAAAAAATCCTAACTATAACTACCCACTGGCGACCACCAGTAGGTAATATATGTATATGTATATATATATATATATATATATATATATATATATATATATATATATATAATTCACTGAAAAAACCATAGGTTTCACACACGTTATAGTTAGGAATTAGCATTTAAAAAACCTTGCAAATTCACTGAAAAAACCATAGGTTTCACACATGTTATAGTTAGCGGAAATTTTACTGATAAAAAACCAATGAAATTCCCCCGTTATAGTTAGTGCAGGCAACTATAACTCACGCGACCGCAATCCTCTGCTGATGCTAATACTGTATTTAGACACTTATTTGCCCATGTCTTCTTCCATACATTTTTAGCTATACATATATTACAAATATTTTTTTTTCATAAAGACACATATGTCATCAGCAGAAGATTGCGGTCGCGTGAGTTATAGTTGCCTGCACTAACTATAACGGGGGAATTTCATTGGTTTTTTATCAGTAAAATTTCCGCTAACTATAACATGTGTGAAACCTATGGTTTTTTCAGTGAATGTGCAAGGTTTTTTAAATGCTAATTCCTAACTATAACGTGTGTGAAACCTATGGTTTTTTCAGTGAATTTGTACGTTTTTTTAAATGCTAAGTTACTTTACGCCATTCGTGGCGTGCGCGCCCACTTAACGCAGTTCGTTCCGTGCGCGCACGGTGCACTTCGCGCACCGCGCGCGCACAGTGAGCACGCGGTGCGCTTCGCGCACCGCGTGCCCACTTTACGCAGTTAGCGCCGTGCGCGCACGGTGGGCACGCGGTGCGCTACGCACACCGCGTGCCCACGTTACGCTAGATGGGCCATGTACGCACGATGCGCTTCGCGCACCGTGCGCACATGGAGGACATATGATGCACTTCGTTTTGAAAGGTAATATTTTAATTTTTTGTAGATTTCATAAGCCATGCACAAATGGTGCCCTTCGGGCACCATTTGCACACGGGGTGGAGAGAGTGTGGATAATTTTTTTTTTTATTATTTTTTTTTAAAATATTTTAGTTTATCTCATACATCATAAGCCATGCACAATTGGTGCCCTTCGGGCACCAATTGCACACGGGGTGGAGAGAGTGTGGATAATTTTTTTTTATTTTTTTATTTTTTACCGTACGCGTACGGTAAGCGTAATCGGCGAAATTACCGAAAAAATAAAAATTCCGTTTTTGGCCTTGGGGGATCTTTGGGGACTCCCTCAACATGGCTATGTGTGTGGGAGCTGTCTAAACAGCCCCTTTACATGTTTTTGGGCTTTATATTTTAAAAATCACTCTCAGTGCGAGAGAGAAAATGGCGGCCGCCGCTTCCTGTTTTCGGCCGATTCGAATGTTTACTTAGATCTAAGAGCCAATCAGAATCGCGCTCGCGCACGCCACCGTACGCGTACGGTAAGCGTACCGTAAGCGCACCGTAAGCTGGCTCAGATATATATATTGATTTAAAGGCTATTTTCTCAGAATCTACTGAACAGATTTACACCAAACCTACAAAAGGCACTTCCTTGACCTGAGGATTACCTCTCTGCCAAATTTCTAGTAATTCTGTTCAGCCGTTCGGGCTGTAGCCCTGTCTAAAGGTCCTATGGAAAAATGCATGGGAAAAACGCATTTTGGGACCCCCCTTTTATCTCAGCCCCCGCTTGACGAATCCCCCCGAGACTTTCAGGGTAGGAGTGGAGCGTAGCGCCCCACCTATTTTGAAAAATTTGCGAGGATTCGTCGACCGGCGCCAAAGTTATTCAAAATAGAATGTTGCGGATTTCCTATGGAAACGTGGTCCTAACTATAACTACCTACTGGCGACCGCCAGTAGGTAATTATATATATATATCTTTTTACCCCCAAAACTCTAAAATTACCCTTAGTACCCCAACACCCATACCCCCTAAAATCCTAAAATCACCCCTCTTACTCCAGTACCCATACCCTTCCAAACTTGTACACTTAACCTCACCACCCCAATACCCATACCCCCTAAAATCCTGAAATTACCCTTTCCACCCCAAAACCCAAATCCTCCCTGAACCCTAAAATTAACCCTGCCACCCCAAAAACCCAAACCCGCCCTGAACCCTAAAACTACCGGACACCCCAAAACCCATAACCAACCTGAACCCCAAAATTAACCCTTGCACCCTAAAACCCAAACACACACTGAACCCTAAAATTAACCTTTGCACCCAAAAACACAAACACGCCCTGAACCCTAAAATTACCCCTGACACCCCAAAGACCCAAACCCACCCTGAAGAATAAAATTTCCCAAGACACCCCAAAACCCATACCCACCTTGAACCTCAAAATTAAACCTTGCATGCCAAAACCCAAATCCACCCTGAACCCTAAAATTAACCCTTGCCCCCAAAACCCAAACACACCCTGAACCCTAAAATTACCCCTGCCACCCCAAAAACCCAAACCCATCCTGAACCATAAAACTACCCCTGACACCCCAAAACCCATAACCACCGTGAACCCCAAAATTAACCCTTGCACCCTAAAACACAAACACACACTGAACCCTAAAATTAACCTTTGCATCCCAAAACACGAACACACCTTGAATCCTAAAATTACCCCTGGCACCCCAAAGACCCAAACCTACCCTGAAGCCTAAAATTACCCAAGACACCCGAAAACCCATACCCACCATGAACCCCAAATATAACCTTTGCACCCCAAATCCCAAACCCACCCTGAACCCTAAAATTACCCCTGACATCCCCAAACCCATACCCATTACGACCCCCAAAATTAACCCTTGGCACCCCAAAACCAAAATCCATCCTGAACCCTAATGTGCTAATACACAGGCAGGATGCGAACAGAGTAAGAAGAGGAGTGATAGGCATGAAAGATGCAACATACTTAAAAGGAGGACTGGACTGCCAGCTGGGCACAGGAGGAGAGGGTGATAACATCCGTGGGGTGAGGGAGACAGACAGTGGGTCAGTCAGAGATAGGTCAGGCGAGAAGGACACAACGGGTACAGTGAGTATGGGAACAGAGTAAAAAATAGGGGTGGGACACACAGGACACCCTCAAAGACCCAATCACTCACAAAATGGGCAGTGCCACCCTCCCTGCTTCGGGTCTCTGTCTCTGGGACGGAGAAATCCATGTCCCCCATCTTGCGCGCCCCGCTACTCTCCAGGTATGTCAAACGCCTTGTGCAAACAACATTTTGCCACTAACCTTCGGTTGCCATCATGGATCGGGAAAGGGAGCCTAAAGGCACAGGAGGCGCGATTTTAGTGCAGTCATATTTTGAACATTAACTGTACTAGATACAGTGTTAGCAGCGAAGAAGTGGGGGTTATTTCTGTAAAAAAATCAATGGCGTTGACATGCTTGGAGCATCCTGCTTGTACTCAAGGGCCATTAATAATGTGTGCTGCCCTTGCTTGCTGTGTCTTATGTAATGTAATGGACCCAGAAAAAAAGTGGTGAGTAGAGAGAGCCGCACACTACAAGACGCTCGGCCGCCATAAGATGGATAAAAAAATGAGTTGGGCGCACTTGCAGGGGAAGACACAGTCAGAGGAGAAAACTCAGGCACACTTACATGCAGGAAAGATGGAGACATAAGCGCACTCATGTGAAGAACAAGCAGTGATGAGCAGTGGCGCAAAGTAAAAATCTTTTTAAAAAGTTCTCTCACACAACATTTGAAGAACCAAAGCATAAGAAAACTGTACTTTACAGGTGCACCTCAGCCTTGAACGGAAGTGACATAGCAGCAAAACCAACAAGTTAGGAGGCAGCAAAGAAGAACGACAGTGGAGCAAACCAATGGTAAGTAGAAGGCAGTAAAAAAGTCATATTATTGATTACATCATGTCATGAAGGCAACGCATGTGCGCTGGAGCTCGACCTAAAAAAGCCTTAATCAGGATAGACGCACCTTGCAAATTTGAGTTTTCTTAGATGAAAGAAAAGGAATACAATAAGAAAATAAGTGTATAAAAAGAGACACAAAATAGGGATTTTGCTGAGCCTTTAAAGTGCAATGGAGAGAGTGCATATTTGTCTTTGTTCTCTTACAGTTGCTGAAAGTTTAATGTGAACTCTGATATTGTTTTGCATCATTTGGTGAAAATGGGTAATACATCCAAAAATAAGGGGTTCCACATAATGTCCTGCCCAGGGCCCCAAAAATCCTTAAAAGAGCTTTGCTTTTGACCATGCCTTTGCTGGGCAATCGGTAAGCTATGAAGACACAAGTTGCTTATCCTGTTTTTAGCATATGCCTGATTCCAGTCCGTCCACATCCGCGGGGACTTCCCAATCTATTCACCTTCGCTGCATGTCCCTGGAGAGGATGCAAAACCTAAAAAGCAAGAAACAAAACAAGTAAAGACACTTTTAAACTGAGTCCCTCATCTATGCGGATTTGGCATAGTGCAGCGCAGCAATCCACCTGGCAGCGCTGCACTACATCAGAGTGAAAGGGCGGGGATGCACTGTATTTATCCAATACAGTGCATTCCTGCCCTTTCCCACTGCACTAGCGCCCTTTTGGCAGCCTACTGCCAACTCAAACACCAGTGCACCATGGAGCAAGGGTGCCTGTGTTGTCAGCAGGATTGTTTTAGTGCAGGAAGGGGCACATAACTGCACAGGAAGGTGCTCATTTAAGGGATTTTGGCGCAGGGCAGTGCAACAACTCAACTTGCTGCGCTGCCCAATGCATGGCTTATGACCTCATATTACATATTTTTCTAACATTTTCTTTTATTTCAACAGGTGTTATCAAAACTTTTGCATGTAAAAAACATAATCCAATGAAAGAATAAGAAAAATGAATTACAAATGTTGCATACCTACATGAAAGGTCTATCAATGTTAATGAAAAGTACATAAAGGGTAGAAGGAAATTATATACAAAATTACATTGATCAATGGGAAATAGTTGAAGAGGACTGCAGTAAAGTGTATGCGCCCGAAAGGGTTACAAAACTTCAGTTGAAAGAGCAAGACAGCTCCTGAAAGGAATGCACATAATACATATACTAATATACAAACCCTATCAAGTACAATGGAACAAAGTAACAGGCATCATGTACAAGTAATACCTAGAACAGTATGCACAGATCAAGATCCACTGTTGGCAAACCTTTATGACAACCTCCAGGAGAAGATGGACGGACATCCATTATGTGCTCATGGGGTTTTAGAAGTAGCAAAGTAAGTGTTAAGCCTATTCCATAATTGTCTATCTTGTGGTTTCCAAGGGAGGCGTAAAGCAATGTTATCAGTGCCCCTAATATGTGTAATCTAGTTCAGCCAGGATTTAAAGGAGGTGGAGGCAGTGTTTTTCCAATTGGAGAGAATAGATTTACAGGCTCCTGTTAATTAAATGTGTAACAGTAATGTGTCTGATCGGGACTGTATGTGAGGGTCAAGAAACCCCATAATGATTAACTGGAACTCACATTTAATACGGAAACCAAATAGTGAGGAGAGGAACCCAAAAACTTTGTCCCAGAAAAGAACGACAATGCTGCAAGCAAAGAGTAAATGTATTAAATCACCAGTTTCTTTAGTTCAATTCCAACAGGATGGCTCATCTATCAGGCCAACTTTATGGAGACGAGAGGGGCGGCCAAATTATTCTGTGGAGGAGCCAAAACTTGGTTTGAGAGAGTGCAGGTATGATTTTATGGGTGTCTACCGATTTCTAAATCATTTTCCAGTGTTCTTGTGTCAGTGAGGTATTCAAGTCCTATTTCTTGAGTATGCCTCGTTGTAGTAATTTATAGTATCTTGAGACCTGGTTATCCTGTCTACTGGCAACTGGAATCAATTTAGGGAGGGAGGGCTCTTGGAAGAGTGGGTTGACCTTAAAGACACAGGACCTGAGTTTAAGCAAATCATAAAAGTCTATGTTGTAAAGGTTAAATTAAATCTGCAATTAAGAGAGTGGGTACTTTTCAGGCCCAATTGTGCTAAAAAGTGGATCCCTTTAGAAGACTGTGCAGGCCAGTCAATCAGGGCACCGTGAATTCTGAATTTAGAGTGTCTAATCGGAGTCTCCAAGGCTTTGTCTAGTTTCAGCAAAGACTGTCTGGTTGCCTGGAAGATTTGTCTAGCTGGGAAGGAGGGTTTGAGTTTAGTGGAAAGCTGCATAATGGGATGATGATCTTGAAGAAGTGCTTTTTTGACTAGAAGCCAGGCAGGAGTAAGGTCCTGTGGAGGATGATACCACAGAGAACCCTGTTTAGACATAGAAGGCATTTAGTATGACCAAAAGATTGTGAAGTTTACTCCACCAAGGGAAGTAGGAAGGTGTAGCTTTTTGATTGATATCCTTGGGTGTTTATTTTGCCATATAAAGATGTTTAAGAGCCTATCTAGTCTGCTGTGGAAGTCGTCAGAAAGGTAGAGTGGGAGCATGGTCATAAGTTAGTTCGCTATCAGTGTATTCATCATTTTTATTGTTTCAATGCATCCCCACCATGTAATAAATGTATGGTTCCAGGATTCCAGGATACTGTGAACTTTCTTTAGAGTTAATTTCTCATTGTGCTGTAGGGTGTGCATTAAGTATCTGCCAAATCCCATACCTAACTATTTCAAGTAAGCAGTCTGCCATGCTATGCCAAATTCAGTGATAACTTCTTTGGAGCACAAATTATTTAGTCTTTTCACTTCATTCTTATCTCTGTTAAGGCTGTATCTCGTAACCCGACCATCATCCTCAATTGTATGACTTAGTGCTTCAATGGATGGGCAAGCGTTATCTGTCATAATCAAAATATCATCTGCGTACGCCGCCACCTTCACTGTTGTATTCTTGAAAGTGATCCCCAATATGGAGTTTTATTCTGGATATTGTGGAAAAACGGTTCTAGTGTAAGAATGAACAGGGAGAGGGAGAGAGGGCTTGCTTGTTTAGTTTCCTTCTTAGTCAGGGCCCCTTAATATAACTCTGTAAATAAATTATTGTCCAGAGATTTTCATTTTTGATTTGGGGTTTTGTATCATTAGAGAAGTAATCTAGCTTGGGTAGACATTGCTAATTTGGGCCAAATTTTTCTGGACGATATTTTTAAAAATGAAGGATGTGTAGCAGTGAGGCTGTAATATTTCAGGAACCATGAGACCTATATACTTCATTTTAGTTTCAATATATAGGGACATAGAGCCAAAAAATACCTCCTCAGAGAAACACTTCCAGCGTTTTCCAAAATGGCTGCTCTATAATGATGTGTTTTTGCTATCATATTGGGAATTAATTTTAATATTGTTTTTGGTTCAGGTTTTCTATTGTTTCAAATTTGTAAACATGCACAAAGCATGTCGTAGCGGAGGATCTTTACCTCTTGACAGAGTGTTGCTAGCTACAAAATCTGAGGACTTCTTCAACAAAGAAAAATGTGTCATATGCCAAACTAACCAGAAAGAAAAGCTAACATCAATGCGGCTGGTCAGAAGGGAGTTTCAGATGCTGCAGAAATACAGCAAGACAAAGTTCACAAAAGATTGAAACTGATGGGTGAAGAGGATCAAATATTTTATTATTGTAACAACAAGTGCTACAAGTCATATGCAAAGTCTTATTCAATGGAAAACAGCCTGGAAATAAATTGTCAAAAAATAGCAAAAACCGGTGAATCACAACCAGAATACGAGTTATCAAGAAAGCGACTACAACTAAACCCAATGTCCATCCACAGAAGATCGATGGCTAGCCCTTGTTCACCTCCACAACTGATCAGAAAGCAGAGGATCTTCAATGTGTTATCTGATGTTTGGTCAGAACAAGGGCCAAAGAGATTGATGAAAGAACAAAGTACAGAGTATGAGTGTCAACTCTAAACATCGAGGTCAATATATTTGCAGTGGATTTGAATGCCCACACGAACCACATGTATGCGTACATTCGAAAATATGAATGTACAATGAACTCCCAGAAGCATCGTAACCATCAGCCTTCAATTAAGTTTGCACTCTTTAAAAAAGTAAATGAAGTTTTAAGAAGGGAGCTGTTTATCAACCCTGAGGATATTTGTAGAGGGTATTAAAAATTGGTAAGGGACCATTTTATGGAAAGGGTGAAATTATCTAGGGAAGAAGTAGAGCTGTTGCAACCCTCAGTTATGAAATACGTTCTGACAACTGCCATACTGGACATGGAGCCATACCTAACTTTTGTAAAAAAATCAATAGGGATAGATATCTGCTTGCAAGTGTCAGATTTAATTTACTGCACATGATACTTGCCACTCCAAAAGGATGTTTTGATCTAACTTCTCTGGGTCTTTGTGATTGGGGCAAAAAATCCCTTCAGGATTCTATGCACTATATGATGTATTGTACTTTTTATGAAGAACCAAAGAGGGTTTTTATCGGACCTATTTTAAATGGGAAATGTTTTTTACAAGTTCACCCTGCTTTTATATATTTACAAATGTTATCAGATGAATATGTCATAGTAAATGTTGTAGGTTATTTAAGAGCTGTAGTTCTTATACGGAGCACCCGGGATGAGTAATAATATGTTCATTTGTACATTTATTTCTTCTCTGTGTAAAGAATTTTGTTTTATGCACTGTTTGTATAGTTTGTTGTTGTCTTTTATGGTTTTTAACACAAACTGAATTAAGAATTTAAATTCAGAAATTAAGTTTTAAAGCCTCTGGAGTGCTGGCTACTGGTTCACACCCAGTGGTCAACATTGACGAAAGTGTATTTATCCATAATAATGAAATGAAGATTTTTCTGGTAAGTATGTACAATGACAGAATTCGTTTTTGTCAGTCTAACAAAAAGAATGAGCAACTTATGGTGTTCTCAACTAATTTGACTCCTGAACTTCTTGCTGCCAAAATAGGATCACAGGATGCAGTAAAATCTACAGGCACCACTGAAAGATTTGATTGTGGACTTAATGACAAAGTTTGTGATGCCTCAGAGTTCTGCCAATCATGGGAGTCAACAAGAATGCCTGATGTTGTTCTATCATTTTTTTACATCATTGTTTAATATCAGCATAGCAAAACTATTACAAACTAAGGGGCAGATTTATGACGACTGGCGCATCCCTGCATATCAGCAGGGATGCGCCAGTTATTATGCGCCACAGCTGCGCCACCATGGATGCGCCGCATTTATAATGCGGCGCACCATGGGGCAAAAACGGCACAGATGCGTGACGCATCTGTGCCGAAAAGTGGCGCATTGCTGGAGTTGCGTCGCAAGCGCGACGCAGCTCCAGCAATGATCTGTGGGGGCCCTATCTATACAATGCTGCGTCAATCCTTACGCCTGCTTCAAGCAGGCGCAGGGTTTTGACGCAGCATGGGCCTAAAAGTGACTGAGTGAAATCTTGTAGATTTCACTCAGCCACTTTTAGGAGGCGTTCCTGCGCAGGAACGCCCCCACCTGCCCTGGAACGCCTACATGTGGCGCAGGGCTTTACAACGTGACGCATCTGGGAGATGCGTCACGTTTGTAAATACCCCGCACCATGGCGCAGGATTTGCGCCGCTGCTGCGTCACAAAAGTGACGCAACGGCGGCGTAAATGAGGCGCAAGTGCAACATAAATCTGCCCCTAAGGTTCTTGAGTTTAGAACAGAAGCAGCCAACATTGATGATGGCTTTGAAGATATAATCAAAGAAGTGGAAGACAGTCCCATGAACTGACAAGCTTATGCTGTGCAAATGTACTGTCTTTTCCAAATCATGTTTTATGAATTACATCACAGCAAAAAGAAAACTCTGCTACATGTGATGACTGCCCAATCAAACTGTGACAAATACAAAAGTAGAGAGCTAATCACTTCAATAAATAGTATTGGTGTATCAACAAGTTATAATGGCATAGTATGGAGCAGTAACTTGTTCGTAGCTCATCATTTTGTAAAATCTTATGAATTCGACTACACTTCACTTCCAAGTGACTTTACAAGGAAAGGATTTATAATTGCTGCTCTTGATAATTTTGATTTTGAAGACAGCTCTTGTTTGTCTGGAACATCCAGCACACATGATACAGCCATGGTGCTTTTTCAAGTCTTTACAAATGAAGTAGTTGCGGAAAACAAGCTGTATCAGTTGTAGGCATAAACAAACAAAGCAGCAAACGTATAACCCAACTGTTTTGCCAACATGTGCAAAATCACTACAAGCCATCAACTTTTCCCAGTCTACCAGAAAGTTTCAAAGTGGCTGAGGAGATGGATCTTCTTCTTCTTGATGCTGCGGGCCACCTTGCTGATTTAACTGAATTCATCATATCGCTTATTTAGTGCGGACTGAAGGTTGAAGAAAAGCCAGTTCCTCTGTGGGCTAGAATTCATGTTCTGATCTCCCAGAATACGGTCCCACTGAAGAAGGTTGGGTTTTTACCAGTAATACCATCTCCAGTCACAAACTACGCAACAGTATAGCCAGATGCAAAATATTTCCAAAATATGCTTGCTCAGCTTTAAGACCAGCCTGTCCTGTCAATTTTCTGCTGTGAGGGTGTTTTTCCATATTGTAGCTGACATTTGCATGAGCAATCCAGTAGAATTTGATCATCTTTATCCAATGCTGGGCATTTTCCACGTGGCAAAAGTTGTGTTGCGGTTTGCAGGTAGTTATCTCAGTGGATGTGGCATAGACAATGCACTTATTGATGCTGAAATCTTTGGATGTAAAATTGTCCAGTCAGAATTGAGCAGAGCTCAATATGTTCATTCATTACAAGGTATGCTCCTCATATCTGAGGCTTTAGAAACATTGCTTTGGAATGCTTTCTGAAACAAGAATGACAAATTAGGTTTTGCATAATTGACCTCAAAAGTGAACAAGGTACAGGGTGCACTTCATTCAAAAGACATCATTCAAGCCCAGGCAATGTTCAATACACTCAGTTCAAAATCATAAAACCTAAAAAACAATTGTGTAGTTTGTCAAAGAATGTGAAGAAAAATCAGAACTTTGCAAGTACTGGGGAAATGTTTTACACGTGATAGCTCTAGTGAAACACTTGGTACATGCTGATCGGAAAGGTGTTTGGGAGCTGCATTTGAAGACTATGGAGTCACTGATTACTGAGTTTCGTGAATTCGATTACATAAACTACCTGAGATGTGGGACTTGTTATTTGGAAAGAGTGAAGAAGCTAGAGGTGGAAAAACCATACCTTAGGAAATTCATCCTTAGATATTTTGTGGTGAAAGACAGAGAGGCGAGGTTCAATGTTGTGGCTCCAGATATGAAACAGAACAGATGATCCAGAGATCACAGAAAAGCTCCAAGGGAATTGTTGGTCAAACACGTAAAGTGAAAATGTTGCTCAATGACAGCTAGTTTACCATGAAGTCCTTACTATTTGCAAAGTTTTCAGAGAGATGACAAATTCGAAATTAATGGACTATTGTGAAACTGTTCCTCACAACAAGCTTGGGGGAAAGAGAAGGAAGCGTGATAATGAACAAGTTGACAGTCTTCTTCATTTCGTGCAGCAGCAAGGAAACCCCTTTGAAATTACTGAGCCTGTGCAACTACACAACTTTGTGACCAAACAATAGGTGGATAACGAGATAAAGACACATCTACTAGATGTCCTGAAACATGGATCAAAACTATATACAGAACTGAAGCAGGAGAGATTTGTAATAAAAGAGAAAAAGCTGTTTGACATAATCACTAAAGCTAAACTTCCACGCTTTAATTGCCATAATAAGATTGTTGTCCAACTAGCCACTACAAACGTCTCCTAGATGTCCTGGAACATGGATCAAAACTATACGCAAAACTGAAGCAGGAGAGATTTATATTGAAAGAGAAAAAGCTGTTTGACATAATTCCACACTTTAATTGCCATAGTAAGAGTTTTGTCCAACTAGCCATCAAAAAAGGTTACAAAAAAACATCTTCCAT
Source organism: Triturus cristatus (assembly GCF_964204655.1). Lineage (NCBI taxonomy): Eukaryota > Metazoa > Chordata > Amphibia > Caudata > Salamandridae > Triturus > Triturus cristatus. Next base: position 80,408,042 of record NC_140590.1, on the reverse strand, counting down.
AAGCACATAGAGAGATGGATTTAGCAAAAGAAAGGGGTGAATATATAAAGGACATTCTGTTGCATGATCTTCTTCCAACAAACGCATTGTTTGATGGAGATGCTGTAACCAAACCAGTGTAGCAGAAACTCATACAAGAGCTCGAAATAAATCTTTCACCCGAAGAAATTAAATTCTAATAGGAGTCCTCATTGAAAACTGCTGTTATTGTGGACTATTTGACACATTTGCGAATGGTCAAGATTTCATCCATGCAAAACTTCGGCGAGGTCGTTCAGACTGTTCTACTGATATCAAAGTCAGTGTGCACCTTGCAAGAAATGCACATTGTCTTTGACAGTTATCTTGAACTATCTGTCAAAGAACATGAGAGAATCAGACAAATGTTTACAAGTAGAAAAATTGACATTGCCTGCATCAAAAATTCGACACCTATACCTGTGCAACTTGATAAATTCTGGTCATCAACATCTACACAAGATGAACTTGCAGATGTTAACTCACCAAAATATTGCAGATGCTCAGGGAGCACTGAATTTCCAATTACTGTAGGGGGAATGATTTTCAATAAGGAGTTAGTGCCTGTAGAGATATATTCAAAAGGTGCAGGCCATATAGTTCAAGAACTTAACAGCAAATTAGAGGAAGCTGACCTTTGTGTTATGTCACATGTTGTGTACTCTGTTCGAAATGGTTCCAATTGGGTCATTGTATTGTCAAATGACGCAGATGTTATTATTGTGCTACTTAGATGGGTTGCAATGTTCTCAAGTCAAGGATTATCAGAGTTATGGATACGTTAGGGAACAGGCGAGGAAAAACACTTCCTATTCTGTACAAGAAACTTGACCCAGAGATGCCCAGTGTTCTTATCAAGGGACATATTCTTCCAGATGATGGCAATATGTGCAAAAATGGAACAAAGCTTGCCTCCCTAAGGGCCATAATCATTTTCATAACGTTTTCTCCAAGGTTGAATTTTGCTGACGTTTCTTTAACCCCTTCAGTGCCCATGACGAGCTGGACTCGTCATGGGCTGCGGTGGCGCTGTGCCCATGACGAGTCCAGCTCGTCATGAACTCCGCCCGCTAATAAAAAGCGCGGCACTGGGCGGGGAAAGGGGCGGGCATGCAAGGGGTTAAGAAAGACAAAGGAAATCTTATTCAATGCCTTTTCAGCATCAAGTGTGATTGCCACACTTTCAGAAGTCAACGTTTTTGCTCTTTCTAGCACATGGCAAAGCAAACGCGTGTTATCATTTGATATTTGGCCTTTCATAAAGCCCACCCGTGAGACACCAATTAATTTAGGAAGGAGAGGTTCTAGCCGTTTAGATAAGATTTTGCATATATCTTTGCATCTAGATGAATTAAGGAGATCGGCATGTAATTAACGAGGCAATGGCAGCGTAATTCTGCCAATCCTGCCGGTGCGGACTTCAGATGCCTATTTACATGCTTGTTTCTGCAAGAATCTGGTCACCCATGATAACTACGGTTATCAGAAGCTTCTGAGCATGCAGTAATGAAGGGAACTCCTTTGTAGCACTGGCACCCCAGACATCGGAACATGCTCACAAAATGGCTGCTACCTTAGATCTGACTGATCCTGCAATGTGCGCCAGGAGGCACCCCCTCTAACTGAAGGTAGTTTCTGATTTTATCCCTACCTTAGTACAAAAACAACTCGGCCCACCGCACCTCCACATTGCCCTCGGCAAGTCTCTGGCTCACAATATCGATCTGGTTGTAGGCTCACCACGCCGATTTATGACGACCTGCTGGCTTTGCCTGACCCTAAAATGCCGCTGCAAGCCTTAATCGAGTGCAAACTATAACTTGCTTCCAGCCCTCATGTATTCTCCGTGGTTTTCTCCCTGATGGACCCTAGGGTTTGCAGTGATTTTGAACTGCTGTGACCTGATTTTAGCTGAACTGTCTTGATGTGCTTATGTATTGTTTACTGTAGGACAAAAAGTGTTTGTGGCTCACCATTGGTGCCCTGATTTGGGTCTACTGATTTGGATCTACTGCTGAACTACCAAATGCTGCGAGCCCTTTAACCTTCTACAAATGCCACACTAGCTTGAAAACCTCACTTACTACTGCTAGCTGCCCATTTGGAACACAAGAACTCTGAGGCACACTTATGCATAATAGCGCAATTCAAATGTGCACCCAAAAAACATTAGCGAGGTGGTCCACTTCACCCTGCACTGCCTGGTCAGTAACTAAGCAGCAAGATTGAGTGATATCAGGTGTGTTGACCTACGGTATCCTGCAATTTTGATGAAACTTAGATCTTTTTGATCATCTCGCGCTACCTCCTACACCAATTAGCAGTTACAGCTACAGAACATCAGCTAGCAGCAACCATCTACCAAATTTTGTTCTCGCATCTGGAAGCCATCATATCCTAAGCTCCAATCTCTAAGCGCCTCAAATGCCTCCAAGCAGTTACACCAAAGCGTCTCTAACGTGCTCCACAGCTGATCACCCGGCTCTAGGTTCGCTGGTAAAAGGGGAAACGGACATCAACTCAACCACGGAAATGATTATAAAGAAGCTGGCTGACTTTCATGAGCTGGCCAAGTCTAGTAAAACAAATACGGAATCCATGCAATTGGAACTAAGCTTTATAAGGGTGAACAATTGCAGAATAACTGACAACCTCTCAGCTGCAGAACAACAAACCAGCGTTGTGAAAGACGCCTCCCCCAAAACAGCAAAAGAACTCAGATTACTCGGATCGTCCACAAAAACACTCCATAAAGAGGTCGCGGAGCTGGAAGACATGAACCACAGGGGCAATCTGTGTATATTTGCTGTCCCGGAGGGTTCGGAGGGCTCTGAGCACAAATTACCACAAATTACCACAAATTACTGGCAACAAAGTTACCAAGGATGTTGAGCTTGAGCGTGCACACTCAGTTTCTTCTTTCAAATCAGTCAACAAGTCCACAGCCCGCCAGATCTGCAAACTGTTCCATTTCCAATACATAGAACAGATCCTCAACTACATGCGCCTGGCGTAACAAAAGTTTAAGGGGCCCATCTGCAATGTGCACGGAGGGACTCCTGCTCCAGATTTTATCCGGAGCGCTCAGACCTAAGTACTCTGTTGAGGGGGCCCCCTGCAGCTGGGGACTAATTTACGCCCCTGTAGCGCAACCATAATCACATTACCTGGAACGGCCACAAAATATGCATTTGCCAAGACTATTCCAAACCAACCCTCAAGACCAGAAAGGGCTGAATCTTCAGTTCTCTTTTGCTGGCCCAGCAAGTTTTAGATTTCTGGTGGATGGTAAAGACCACGTCTTCACAGACGCAAAAGACCTCTCTACCTTCCTCCCTGGAAGCCTTACATTCCTGTTTCAACAAAATTAAATTTGACATTGTGATATTGATATACGCTAATGACTCTTGTTCGTCCTGACATCACGTATACATTTCTGCTCCTCTGTCTTTCTTGGTTCGATTCAACAAACCTGCTCGTTAGTGATTTTACATGCTTCGTGATCACTTACTCAGTTTATTCTCCTCTAATGAATTGTTCAGGGCCTTACCAGTCACTTTAACTATACGTATTCATGGGCACACTTTTCGCACGCAGATAACTAACCTTTCAATAAAATGACTGCTCACCTTCACTCAGTTGAGTGCTCTACCATCTATATCAGTCCTTGATTCACACAATAAATGTCCTGTCCTTCTCTCACGCGTGCAGGTCTCCACATACCTGTACACGAATCATTGGACGCTTTTACCTACGAAACATAATCCATCATTACCTATGCACTCAACACAATTGTTAAACATAATCAACTATATGGATGCTCTCGATGTTCTCGATGACCTATTAGGATGACTTATAAGGATGTTAATGCACAGAACTGTTCTTATATGCTTAAGTGTGATCTAGCACAAAAACTCTAGCAACAAGGAAACAACCCGTACCGATATCCTCCCGGTGTCACAGACCCGACATCACACTAACTCATTCACACATGCAGTCATTGGTGGGGCCCATAACACCAACACTCATGCGTTACTTCCACATCGGTCTGCACACCCAGGAGGGATGAGTGATTTAAGCGCCGGACATGTGAGGGGAACACCTTATAACCTAAAGGGAAGGAAAAGTCATTTACAGAATATACATTAACACCCTTTCGCCTACAGATCTTTAATCCCAAAGATCAAGGCACTCCTCCCACTTCGGTCAATGGACCAAATTAGTTGGATTGGTTGATGGTGATTTAGAACCAGCTAAAAAATATTTTAAGACTTCAGAATCCATCTCTCAAATGAAACTCGTGATTCATGAATTCTCGTTAATCAATAATTGTTTATCTAAAATGTAATAATGATCTAAAGTCGCATTTTGTCTAGTCAAAGTTTAGAAAGTTTATATAAAATTTTTTGTAAATTGCAGAACACCATATTTACCTAATCTGGCTATTTGAAGTCCTCAAATTCATTGGCTCTGCATAATTTTGTCATAAATCGTCTGAAAGCAAGCCAAAGCTAAAAGTTCTTTGCTTAGCACGTTACAGTCCCACAGATCGGCAAAGGACCAGAGACGTGCAAGCATCTATCATTGCCCGTAGATTTAGGGAAAGTTCGCAGTCATCAGATAATCGGGCAGCATCCAGACCTTCAGGATTCAGGAGATCATAGCAAAACGACATGACCCAAAGGTAAGAACGACATGAACACCACGAGGTCCACTCTCTCTATTCTACTACTTCTTTTATAATAAAATGAAATCAAGAAGATACAATTTAATAATTCAGAATGGTCGTGATGGCTGGTTGTGATCGTCCGATGTTAAATCTTAGGGTTTCAATTCAGTTCGAGGGGTGAGGTCATAAGTCAGCTTGTTCCGGTTTATTGTGAGGTCGATTGTTCTCGGTCTTGGCTGTTTTTCCACTGTGTCCTTGTTTGGGTACATGGTGTATAAAGGTTATGATGAGGTTTAGGAGATTTCTTGCGCCTGCGCAGCTCACTCCGCGCATGGGGAACTGTGGCCACATCGTCGTGTGGTGTCAGCGGCCATTTTGGATTTAGGCCCAAGTGCTAATTTAAGCGAAACAAACGAATATTTAATACATAGAAGTAATGAATCTAATGTTAACCCCTTACTAATCCCTCTATGTGCTTGTATTTATCTAGCGTATAGCAACATTTAAAGCAATTATATTCACCCTTTTGGTCCTCTTCTCGGTCAACATTACAAGACATTACAAAAGCAACATTTATCATGCAGTTTTCTAATTACCACATATACTACTGTTAATATGGGTACAGATTTTTAGTCATGAAGGTTATTTTAGCCATGCACATGTAAATCCCACGTGTAATTTCGATAGTAATGTAGTAGGCCGGGGCGGTTAAAGGGCTGGAAGGGACCACAGGACGCCGGAATATAACCTGTACTGTTCTCCTTTATTTCCTTTTTGGTACGGGTTAGGGATAGCAAAGAGTTGAGGGTACGTTTGGCAAGGAGTTGCTTCCACAAAGGTCAGTCCAAAAAAAAAAAAAAAAAAGAAACAACACAACAGGTGGCTGAAGGCAACTTCTTCTTCTATCTACTGGCTCCAGAATGGCGTAGTAGGGTGTATTGGGGTCTTCCGTTGTCCTGCACTCTGGATGGCATCCACTCGATAGGGCGAGCAAAAGAAAGAGAAAAACACAGGTTGGGGTCAATATTGTGCTCACAAGTGGTGTTTGCTCTTGTGCTACCGTCACCAGCTGTCTTTGTGGAGAGGGGGGGGGAGGTTTTGTCGTGGGGCCTTAAAGTTATCACTGCTCCGGTGCCCTATCTCCCCGTGCCTCCCCACCTTCCCCACCAGAACGATCCCCGTAGGGATACTTGCCTTGAGCCACGGCCCGTCCCCAGGACCGTGGTGGCTGAACCCGGGGCATCTTCTCCTTCCTGCAGCCCACCGGGTATGGTCGCGTTGTATATTCCTCTCGTCGGTCGTCTCCACGCCTGTTCCTTCTCGGTCCCGTCTTTCTTCGCTGTACGTCACGCTTTCTGTCCTCCTCTCGTCGGTACCTCTCCCCGACTCCTCGCCTTCCACGTCCTTTGTTCCGCCTTCTTCCGCCTGCGTCACGGTCTCCTCCCTGTTTCCCTCAGGTGCAGCTAGACCGCTGCCATCTTCCGGTCCTGGTTGCGGCGTCGCTGCCGTATCCCGCTTCCGGTCCAACCCACCTCCGTCCTCCTTACACACCTCTTCCCCTAGGAATGGACGGTGGGGCCCTTCAGTGGAGGGTTTCCGGGACAGGTAGTCAGCACAGGTCTGTTTAGCACCAGGTAGATGCAGAGTCTGGGAGGAAAAAGGTTGCAGTGCTAAAAACCATCTGAGGATGCGCTGGTTGGAGTCTTTGTGTTTTACAAGCCAGGTGAGGGGAGCATGGTCAGTGAGAATAATGAAGGAATGTCCTAACAGATAATATTGGAGGGCCTCAACCGCCCACTTGACAGCCAGGCATTCCTTCTCTATTGTCGAGTAGTGCATTTCTCTGGGGAATAATTTCCTACTGATATAGAGAATGGGCTTGAGGTCCCCATTCGAGTCAGGTTGGTGTAACACGGCACCCAGTCCCAGACCAGAGGCATCCGTTTGGAGTACGAATTGCTTATGGAAGTCAGGGAAATGCAATACGGGTACTGTACATATGGCGTTCTTTAGGGCTTGAAAGCTGTTTTCTTGTGTTGGGGTCTAGGTGGTTATTTTGGAGGGGTAACTTTTAGTCAGAAGATTAGTTAGGGGACTGGCTAAGGATGAGAAGTTCGGGATAACTCTCCTATAATACCCAATGAAACCCAGGAAGGATCGGACATCTTGTTTAGTCTTTGGAACCGGGAGCGTTTCAATGGCTTTGATCTTACTCATCTGAGGCTTAAGCAGTCCCTCTTGTATCGTGTACCCTAGGTATTGTATAGTGTCTGTGACAAGAAGAGACTTCCTAGGGTTTATTTTCAGGCCTGCCTCCTGTATGGCAGTGAACACTGCCGCCAAGTGTCGCATATGTTCCTCCCACGTTGGGCTAAAGACGACTATGTCATCTAAATATGCAGCAGCGTAGGCTGCATGGGGTTTCAGTAAGCGATCGATTAAGCGCTGAAATGTCGCCGGGGCCCCATGGAGGCCAAAAGGGAGTACCCGGAATTGGTAGAGACCCGAAGGGGTCGAAAAGGTGGTCTTCTCTTTGGCCTGCGGAATCAAAGGTATTTGCCAATACCCTTTCATAAGGTCCAGGGTGATCATATATTTGGCGTTTCCTAATTGTTCGATTAGCTCATCAATACGGGGCATTGGGTATGAGTCGAATTTGGTGATACTGTTTAACTGACGGAAGTCGATACAAAAGCGTAGACTTCCATCTGGTTTCGGTACTATCACTATTGGGGAGCACCAGTTGCTCGAGGAGGGTTCTATGATATTGGCGTGTAGCATGGCCGCTACTTCTCTCTCCACGGCCTCCCTTCTAGCAGCTGGGATTCGGTAGGGTTTCTGTTTTATGACTGTTTGGTTCAGGGGGACTATATCATGTTGAACCAAGGTGGTCAGCCCGGGTGTAGAGGAAAAGAGGTTAGGGTACTGTTTCAGGAGGGTGGATAACTGTTTTTGTTGTGCGGGGGTCATTATATTCCCTGTCGGGACTTTCTCCGTCGGTTCTCTCTGTGTACTGGCTACGGTGATTTCTAGGGGTCTCTCGGTATTCACCAGTAATTCTGTTTGTCCTATAGCAGTCGGTACAGCGGATTCTTCCCATTTCTTTAGCAGATTACCATGATTTATCTGCTTTCCTCCAACCCGTTGGGGCTGTAAGACACTGTAAGTGACTGGGGTTATTTTCTTTTCAATAATATAGGGACCTTGCCACTGCATTAATAACTTATTCTCGGTTGATGGGAGCAGGATAACTACTTTCTCCCCGGGAGCGAATACTCTCATCCGGCTGTTTCGGTCATTGCTTTTGGATATTCTGGGCTTTTTCCATGTTCTCGTGTACCAGGCCCCATATCTTAGAAACGGCTGATTTCAAATCAGCTGCATACTTTAATAGGGGTTGTCCCTCTTCTTCTTCCCACTGTTCTGCTGCCATATCCAGTAATGTACGGGGTTTTCTCCCAAACAACAACTCAAACGGGGAAAACCCTGTCGACCTCTGCTCATGGGTTCGCATAGCGAAGAGAATCAGGGGCAGTTTTTGGTCCCAGTCTCTACCAGTTTCTGAGATGACCTTGCGGAGCATATTTTTGATGGTTTTATTGTAATGTTCCACAAGGCCGTCAGTTTGGGGATGATAAACGGATGTTCGAATCTGCCGGATGCCTAATATCTCACAGACCTGTGCCATGAGACGAGACATGAAAGGGGTCCCTTGATCAGTGAGTATCTCAGATAGAAATCCGACCCTGGAGAACAAAGAAACCATGGCTCTGGCTATGGTGGGGGTGGTCATTGATGGCAAAGGGAAAGCTTCCGGATACCTACTCGCGTAGTCTACTCTGACCAGGATGTACTTATGTCCTCTGGCTGAAGGAGGCAGAGGGCCTACCAGATCCATACCTACACACTTAAATGGGACATCTATGATGGGCAGGGGAAACAAAGGGGCCTTAATTGCCCCTTCTGGACTGGTATATTGGCATCTTACACAGGTCGCACAGTGCTTGGCTACATCTCTATACACCCTTGGCCAATAAAACGTATTCAGAAGGTATTTTAGCGTGTTCCATAGTGTCCACCCCCTGTGTGTGGGCTAGCTGCAACACGTGGTCACGGAAAGGAAGGGGTACTGAGGAAATTCGAATACAGCCCCATATTTGTTTATAACACCATTATGCTGTTGCCCTCACTCAGGCCCCTTCAACCTCCATAATGTTTCTCTCACGTTCTATATTGTTGCACATATTACACGACCTTTCCTGTTTCCCTGAGCTAAGTCCATTCTGAGACCCCGCTCGAAGCAACTAATTCCCCAGATAATCATCTATTGACCTTTGGCGACTGTTCTTGGCCTCTCCAGTTGTTTTACGAATCACCATCTTCAACACGCAAACGCATCCTGTCGTAAACTGATTTAACCCAGGAATGGCTATGCAGCCTGACCTATAGGGCCGGGTGGAGAACACGACCTTAGGGAAGGAATTTCTATTGCCCATTATCCTGTATCTTGTACAAAGAATGGATGAACAACAAAAAACAGTGGTAGGGACAAATTGCGCAGGGAAGTGAAAGTATAAGAGCAATTATCAAAATTAAACCATTTGCTGCAAGGTTAACAATACGACGACCACTGTACGCCGTAATTGATGAACAAAGGTCTACCTCATACAGGAACAAAAAGTTGAAAGCCGAGCAAAATGGTTCAGAAGTAGAGCACGAATCAATATCCAAATTTGAATTCAATAAAGTAGTCCTCTTTTAATACAAGCTGTCCATATCTTGTCTTTATTCCAAAGAAAATCTTCACTGTATGCCATCAGGCCAAGCCAACACGTGTTTCGTCCTGACAATAATGGGTCATGGACTTCATCAGGGCAAAAACATCAAATCTTAAAAGCACAAAGGTGCATGTCTAGGGACGCTTGGGCGCAACATCTGTAATCCTAAAATAATGGTATACTGTCGTTCCAAACGGTCCAATAAGGGGAAAATCTCAATTAGTCTCTATCGAGTAGTCAGGTTAAAGTATTAACCATGCTTCCCCCTGATGAAGTCCATGACCCATAATTGTCAGGACGAAACACATGTTGGCTTGGCCTGATGGCATACAGTGAAGATTATACTTTGGAATAAAGACAAGATATGGACAGCTTGTATTAAAAGAGGACTACTTTATTGAATTCAAATTTGGATATTGATTCGTGCTCTACTTCTGAACCATTTTGCTCGGCTTTCAACTTTTTGTTCTTGTACAAAGAATGTTTCTTGTGGATGATTTGTATTTTTATTGCACATGGAGGGGGTTGTTGCTTTAGGGGATTCAAGTGCTACAAAAGACTGTGCGCCACGGATTGAAGTGGCAGTCTCCTGAGAACCTACCTCTGATGTACTTCTGGGACAACTGTACCTAGCTGCAGCTAATAAATTGAAGTTCCTATGCCAGACAGAGTGTTCCGTGTCTCTGTAATTTGGAAGGCGAACTCAGAAGATTTCAGGCGTACCCTGCGCCGCTGGGCTTAAATAGCCCGGTTCTTCAGTACAAGCAGCTGAACGGTGGTGCGATCTCCCCCCTTTACAGACCTATATAGCAATCCCCTCCTTATGAAGAAATATGGTCCTACCTTGTCTGGCTCCTGCACCTGTTCCCACGCATGGATGAGCGTGTTATCTTCTCTCTGGGCTGTTCGAAAGCTAACTGGTGCTGTCTCAACCAATTCTGTAAGGGAGAGAGGAAAAGCCAGTTGTGATGTCTGGGCCTGTGTATAGAGCTGTTTCTCTCACCGTCTTTCTTTCCTACTCTTCCTGTCCTTCCCTGCTGTATCTGCTAAGTCACTGTCATTAAAAGTGGCTTCTAGTAACCAGGCTAAGTCCTCCTCTTTTTTTCCATCCAAGTACTGTTCAAACCTGGGGTGGTCTGTGCCTATGATGACCGCCTCAGGCAGTGAGGGTATGACTCCCACTTTTCGCAGTTGGGGGTCATTAGATACATCCAGCAGGACCTCTGCCACAGGGTAGGATTTAGTGTTCCCATGTACCCAGGTAACGTGTACCCTCTCTGTTTCTTGTATTTGAGGTTGGGAGATTAGGGCTCTATCTACCACAGTCACGTGACACCCTGTATCTAACAGGGCCTGGTATTTTTTTCCATTTAACAACACTCTCGTCCTGTACCGTTGGGGACACTTGCCAGTCACATAGATGCGTCCCCTAGTGTATCCTACTTCCATTGGTTCCGCTGGTGGGGTTCGATGGGGACACTGTCGGGTGATCTGTCCCCACTAGGCGCAGTGGTAACACTGAGGGCCCTGTCCACCCGGTCCTGGTAGAGGTGGGACAGGTCGGGGAGGTGCACGCGTTACTGGTTGGGTTTTCGTATTAGGTCTAGGGTTGGTTCTTGGGGCCGAAAAAGGTACTCGTGATACATCCGCATTGAACTCAGTGGACCTATGGAAAGCGCAGTCCAAGTCCACAGCCATTGCGGAAGTGAGTTTGGGGTGTTGTTTTACCCAAGTGCGGGCTGTTGCGGGTAAAGCGTCCAGAAACTGTTCCATGAACACTTTTTCTGTTACTTTCTCCATTCTGGACGTCTGGAGCGTCAGCCAACGATTTCCCAAATCCTTGATCCGATAGTACAGGGCACGCGGGTTATCCCCGGTGGTCCACCTTTCTTTTCTGAACTTAGCCCTATAGTACTCCTGATCGCACCCCAGTCGTTCCAAGATGGTCTTCTTCACTTCCTCATAGGGTGTTGTACCAGCGGGGTTAGCGGCCTGATAGGCTGCCTGTAGCTCTCCAGACAAGAGAGGGGCAATGTATTGACTCCACCTCTCTTGAGGCCAGGCAGCAGTAGAGGCGACCCTCACAAAATTGATGAAAAAGTAATCAGGGTCATCCCCCTCATGAAACTTTTGCAGGACGGACCCAGGGACGTTTGGGTGTACTCGAGTGCTTACTATGGCGTCGGTGAGCCGTAGTATGGCCGTGTCCTGTACTTGTTGGTTTGTAGAGAGTAGGGTGGCTTGTTCTCTCAGGGCATTCTGAAGCACTTCTCAGTCTTTCTGGGCGGTTTGGGCCTGCTGCTCGAGTGCCAATTGCAGATGCCTTTGCCCCTCGGCCAGTTGACTGAGGATATTTTCCATGGTTTTCAGCGCGGGCAGTGTCACAGTCTGACACCTGGGGACCTGTATCTCACTTCTGACACCAAATGTAGTAGGCTGGGACGGTTATAAGGCAGGAAGGGACCACAGGACGCCGGAATATAACCTGTACTGTTCTCCTTTATTTCCTTTTTGGTAAGGGTTAGGGATAGCAAAGAGTTGAGGGTACGTTTGGCAAGGAGTTTCTTCCACAAAGGTCAGTCCAAAAAAAAAAAAAAAAAAAAGAAACAACACAACAGGTGGCTGAAGGCAACTTCTTCTTCTATCTACTGGCTCCAGAATGGCATAGTAGGGTGTATTGGGGTCTTCCGTTGTCCTGCACTCTGGCTGACATCCACTCGATAGGGCGAGCAAAAGAAAGAGAAAAACACAGGTTGGGGCCAATATTGTGCTCACAAGTGGTGTTTGCTCTTGTGCTACCGTCACCAGCTGTCTTTGTGGAGAGTGGGGTGGAAGGTTTTGTCGTGGGGCTTTAAAGTTATCACCGCTCCGGTGCCCTATCTCCCCGTGCCTCCCCACCTTCCCCACCAGACCGATCCCCGTAGGGATACTTGCCTTGAGCAACGGCCCGTCCCCAGGACCGTGGCGGCTGGACCCGGGGCGTCTTCTCCTTCCTGCAGCCCACCGGGTATGGTCGCGTTGTATATTCCTCTCGTCGGTCGTCTCCTCGCCTGTTCCTTCTCGGTCCCGTCTTCCTTCACCGCTTCGCTGTACGTCACGCTTTCTGTCCTCCTCCCGTCGGTACCTCTCCCCGACTCCTCGCCTTCCGCGTCCTTTGTTCTGCCTTCTTCTGCCTTCATCAGGGTCTCCTCCCTGTTTCCCTCAGCTGCAGCTAGACCACTGCCATCTTCCGGTCCTGGTTGCGGCTTCGCTGCCGTATCCCGCTTCCGGTCCGACCCACCTCCGTCCTTCTTACAATTAATAATATTGATTAATGAACATGCAAACTCATGTAATAATATTATAGTTAATAGATTATTTAATTAATAATGTTCATGCAAAATGGGGGAGGTATACAACATTTCGTACTACCCGCTCCATCAATCCCCCCTTTGGTGATTTTATCACCACACCATTAACATTTTTTATCAATTTGTCATGAAAGCGAAATGAATTCTTTAGTTTAGTTCACATTTCAGTTTCCCCAATTTATTCTCTTCTTGCTGTTTCATACATATTATCTTTCATTTCTTCTAATTCTACTTCTTCAAATTCCCTTTCTTGTCTCTTATGCTGTCTTCTTTTCCAATTTTCTCTTTTTAACTTTTTCTTTATTTTCTATCTTTTATAACATAACCTACTTATAAATGTACCACCTAAATTTAATAAGAAATCTTTAATGGAAGAAAGTTTCTTTCCAAACTTTTCCCAAACACTTTCAACCTCCAGTGGTGTAATTTCCTCATGCAATTCAGTTATATTTTTAATGTAGATCTTCAGATATTTACTTTCGTCTGGAATGTAAGTACAACAATGTTGAACTTTCAGCATTCCACAGACTCCACCCTCTTTAGCCAATAATATATCAAGAGCAAGTCAATTTTGAATTACCATAGCAGGCATGGCAACCATTTCAGTATTTAAAAATAAGAATCCTCCAGCGGTGCTTGTTGACAAGCGATCCACTACTGTTGATAGCTTTCTAATTTTGTGTGCATTCAGAGATATTCCCACTGCTGGTATCAATGCTCCAAAAATGTCTCCTACAATTTCTGACCAAGATTCTCTTTTTCTACATGTTAATAGACTACCTAACTTATGTACACCATCTTCTCCTCTTCCCATGTGGAATATCTTTGGGAAAACCAGACCTACATAACATGTGCCATACCAATGGTCTGGCAACCGATAATATGCCTTGTTCCCGCCGATAAAATATAACCCAGGAAAAACTGGATCATTTCCTCCTTTAAGTCCCCATCCACCCATGATTCGGTATGTATCATGGCATTCACTGTTACCTACAAAGTATTTATCATAGGCAGTTTGATTCCTTCTAATACACAACTTTCCTTTCTGAGGCCAATCTAAAGCCATAGTTGGACTAGCTTCTTCCTTCAAGTGTTTTTCCATTTCAACATCCCAGACTGTCTTTTCCTCCCTTCCCTCAGATACTTTGTTTTACATTTTCAATCTCCTTTCTTCAACCATATCCAAGAACGTCTTTTCCTCTTTCTTTAAACTGCAAGTCAGATTATTTCTAAATATATATTCTAATGTTAGTTCTTTAGTTTCTAAGAAAAATTCGCCTAACACCTTTGCAGGCTTTACTTTATTTAATTTGTTTACTGCAGCTACTTGTGAAAATATGTTATCTACATCTGAAAAGTAATATTCTAATTTCCCTATTTTATAAAACAGACTAGCTATTACACCACATGTTATTCCATAAGTTACTGGAAGGTGATGGTAGGTCACTCCCTCCGATACAGATGCAGGTAACTGCATACAGACGTAACAATCCCTCACATCCATTGTCTTTACATATTCGTACAATAGTTTCGAAAACACATTGTTAGAGAAATCATTTATAGACCTGTCTTTATGAAGATAATTTGTATCTATTTTAGTCGGATATACTTTCTGAATCTTTTCTATATTAATTTTATTTTCACTATGTCCTTCTATTGTTTCTAGCATAACTTTAAATTATATCATCAAAGCTATTACACTCCACAGAAGCATTAGTAATCCTGTACAACAACAACACATTTTAAACCACCTTCTAGGAAACGTACATTTAGCTTTTCTACTTTCTGTGTTTGCTATTTTCGTAAAAATGATCAGTGTCTTTTGACTTAGCCTCTCCTACTTCACAACTAGTTTTGTCTAACCCAAGGCTCTAAGCACCTACTAGGTTCTAGCAGTTATGTCTTTTTCCATATTTTATTGTCTTTTCATTAGCAGCACTTTTTGACATATTCAGTTTGGCATTTGATCGTCTTTCACTTTTCTCTCGTAATCTTGATACAGAACTTCCTGAACATCCGTTTCTTCTCCAATATCGGACAAGATAACTCTCAGGATTTCCGATTCTTCGTCTTCCTCAACCACTTATTGTACAGTCACCTCTGGGTTTTCTTGGCTATCTGCCTCTTCTTTTATTTCAGGCAGGGCCACAATCGTCCATTCCGGCGACTTATACTTCTGGTTAGGCTTTCTCATTCTTTTGCTTTCTTCTGCTGCAGTTATTTTCTCAATTTTCTTGGCTTGATACTTCATTCACCTGTTCAGCTCTTGGTGAACTCACTCTTGTCAGTCGGTATCTCAGTCTCTTTATTTTGTTTGGCCAAATTTCATCTCTTGCTGGTCTTTTCGATTTATTTCCTTTATCATTCTTTTCAGCTCTCCATGCTCTTTTTCTCAGGACTCGACCTTCTGGTATTTCTTCATCACTATCCTCTGACTCTGTTTCAACTTCCTTTTTGCCTTCAGCTGTTCTCCTTTCCACCACTTCTTTTATTTCCCCTACTTCTCTCCCTCCTCGTGGTTCTTGCACTCCTCGGGGGTCTTCCACAAGAATCTTTCCCTCACTTTCTGTATCTGGCGCCTGTTCATCTATTTTTGTTATTTCAGGTGGAATTTCTCTCAGCTTTCCATCAGGATTGTTTCTTCACTGCTTTTCTCTTTTTTCCAATGTACCTGTTCTTGTTCAGTCTCTGAGTCTGAGTTGGTATCAGAAATCTGTAATTTTCTTCTCAAGGGTATATTTTCTGGTGCAACAATCACATTTGGTTCTGATTCCCCCCTTTCAGGATTTAGTTCTTGTTTCTTCAGCATCTGATTCAGAACTGGTCTTTGACTCTTCAAAATATTCTCCTTCCTTGTTATCCACTGGATTTGGGATTCTCCATGTGTGACTAGCATGTATCCAGTTCTTTATTCCAGCACACTTCACAACTGTTGTTGTGGTCAAGTTCACTTGTCGTGGTTTTCCCCAACGTGGGACCAGACAGTTCCTCCTTCTGTGTACTTTGATTCTCACCCAGTCTCCTGGGCTCAGATCATGAGCTTGCTTCTTTTCAAGGGTGGTGGCATCCGATCCAACCGGCTGAAACACAGAATGAACTGCGTCAGCCAGCCCCTTACAGTAATCCAACACCAAGTCATCAGTTATAGGTAACAGCTTGTTGAGTGGTATGAAAACATGTTGCATTGCTCTTCCCATGACAATTTCATGGGGACTCAGACCTGTGTTCCTATCTGGAATAGATCTAATAGTCATGAGTACTAGAGGCAATACATCAGGCCATATCAAACCTGTGGCTAAACACATTTTTTCCAATCGGTTTTTAATGGTGCCATTCATTTGTTCCACCATACCAGAAGCCTCTGGGGGATAGGCACAATGTAGTTTTTGTTGTACATTCAATGCTTCACAAATCAATTTCATGATCTCATTATGAAAATGCTTTCCTCTATCTGATTCAATTGTCACTGGGAACACGAATCTAGGGATGAATTTCCTCAAAAGTAATTTTGCTACTGTGATTCCATCACTTCTTCTTGTGGGATATGCTTCTACCCATCTAGAAAACAAACAGACCATCAATAGAACATACCTCAACCTGTTACAGGGAGGCATTTCAATGAAATCAATCTGCATTCTGGTGAAAGGCTCTCCTTCTTGACCAATTGTTCCTAGACTTACCAGTGTTTTCCTCCCAGGATTGAATTGCTGACATATAAGGCATCTTTGACAAAGGCTCTCAGCTACAAGTCTGAATTTTGCATTATACCAGGTTTGTTTAAAGGACCTAATCATCGCGTCTCTCCCTATGTGTGATTGTCCATGATACATCCGTGCCATGGCAGACACCATGCTATCAGGCATGACTGGTCTTCCATCTCGATAAATCCACTCAAGATCTGTTTCCCTTGGTGCACATCCTGCTTTTACCCACTGTCTCATTTCCTCATCTCCTGCTTCTTCCTGCAATTGCCTCACTTCCTCCCAAGTATTCACAATGTTAGTAAACAATAGGGGGCAAGAATTCATTTCCCTCTCTTTCGCCCTGTTGATCGAATTTTTAGTTGCGAGCACAATATTGAGCCACATCGTTGGCGTACTTATTACCAACTGCGACATCATCTCCTGTCTGAACGTGTGCAGCACACTTCACAACGGCCAATTGCTTAGGCAGCTGTATCGCCTCAAGCAACTTCCCAACCACTTCAGCATTCTTTATAGGAGTTCCACTTGAAGTCAGAAATCCTCTCTGCAGCCATACATGGCCAAAATCATGCACAACACCAAAGCCATACTGACTATCAGTTATCACAGTCACTCTCACATTATTTCCCAACTTGAATGCTCTAGTTAAGGCTACAAGTTCAGCAACCTGGGGTGATTTTACTCCCTTCAGGTAAGATGCTTCCATTACTGCTGCAACTGTTCATACTGCATATGCTGCACTTAGAATTCCGTCTTCTGTTCTCAAGCAGGACCCGTCCACAAACATCACAAAGCCACTTTCTGACAATTGTACATCTTTTATATCTGAACGTGGTTTGGTACAGAAATCGAGTACATCCAGACAATCATGATCTACTTTGTCTCTGACTTCTACATTCTCAGCATCAGGCAGTAACGTTGAAGGATTCACATTCAAGCATCTCGCAAGGCTCACATTTGTTGCACCTAATATGACCTTTTCATATTTAGTCAATCGACTATGTGTCATGAACTGAGTGCGACTCCTTGTTAAAAGGATTGCCACATCATGAGGTACAAACACTCGGACAGGATATCCCATCACAATTCCTTCACTCTGTTCCAGACTCTTACAGGTAGCAGCTACTGCTTTCAAACAACCTGGCAATGCTACAGCTACAGGGTCTAACATAGCTGAAAAATATGCAATTGGTCTTCTCAATTTTCCATGTTTCTGTATTAGTACAGAAAGTGCACATCCATTCCTCTTACTGCAGTACAGCTCGAACTCCTTCTCATAATCCGGCATTCCTAATGCTGGCGCTTCACACAAACTGTCTCTCAATTGTTTAAAAGCTGCTAGTTCTTCCTTATTTAAGTCAATAGGGTCTTTTACATCACTTCTCGTCAGGCGTACCAAAGGTTTTGCAATCAGGGAAAAGCTACTTATCCACTGACGACAATATCCTACCATTCCAAGAAACATTCTCACTTCTCTTTGCGTCATTGGAGCTCTCATTCCTTTTATTATCTTGATTCTGTCTGTAGTTATTTTCCTCAGTCCCTTTTCAATTTTATGGCCTAAATATTGTACTTCTTTCTGACAAAATTGCAATTTCGATGGGGATACCTTAAGTCTTCCATCTGCCAAATGATTTAGCAACGCTATGGTGTCCATTACACAAGCTTCTCGAGTCTTTGACGCCACAAGTAGGTCGTCAATATATTGAACTAGTACTGAATTCTCGGGCATTTTTAAGTCTTCCAAGAACTTTTTCAATATCTGGTTAAAAATCGAGGGGCTTTCTGTATACCCCTGTGGGATTCGGCACCAAGCCAAAATACGTTCGCCAAAACAAAACGCAAAAATTTGCTGGCTATCATGGTGCAACGGGATGGAAAAGAAAGCATGGCATAGATCAATCACTGTATACCATTCTGCATCATTGGGAATCTGATACAAAATCACAGATGGATTTGGTACAATAGGACAACATGACACAATAATTTTGTTTATCTTTCTCAAATCTTGTACTATCCTGAACTTTCCATTAGGCTTTTTCAGTCCCATAATTGGTGAATTACATGGACTACCCATTATTTCTCTCAAAACACCTTGTTTAACCATTTTCTCAATTATAGGAGTAACTCCTTCAATTATCTCAGGTGTCAATTTATATTGAGGAACATTTGGATAGCATATTCCTTCCTTCACTGTTATTTTTACAGGATCCACATTTTTCATTAATCCTACATCTTCTGTGAAGTCCCAGACTTCTGCTTTTACTGTCTGTTTCAATTCTATTGGTAATCTGTCAGGGTTGAATACAGCAAAGGCTTCAGTTATCTCAGTTTCCATATTACCCATAGTCATTTTATACAGTACGTCTTCATCAGGGGTCTCAAATGCTATACCATCAGGGGTACAAATTATGGTGCAATTCATCTTGCACAGTAAGTCTCTGCCTAACAAATTTACAGGACTTGAATCACACACGACAAAGCGGTGCATTTCGGAAAATTTCCCTATGTTGACTTTTACTGGTTCTGTGAGATATGTTTTAATCTGTCTGTTGGATACTCCAACCACTTGGATTGTTTCATCCGAGAGAGGAAGATTCTTAACATCAGCTGACCTAACAGTTGATCGAGTAGCACCAGTATCTACTAGGAAAGTAATATTTTCATCATTTACCTTTCCGTCCACAAAAGGGCCTGTCTGGTCTACTTCTAGAGTTGTGCCAAGTATGCACTCTTCTTCCTCCCATTGGCACCATCAATAACCTTCTTCTGACTCACTCTCATCGCGTTGTAGCCAATACTGCAAAACAGCGCTAGCACGCAGCAGCTTACTTACCTGTTCTTTGTTGTAGAATCCTGTCTCATTACTGTATTTCTGTGAATTTACACTCTGTGGAAAAGGCGGTTTTGGCGCCTGATTCTGTTGGGTAACAACCTGCTGCTGTCGCTGCGGTTGACCACTCACCTCTTTCTGCACCTGCAGATTCAATGATGCATTATCATTATTAGTATTCGGGGGAAATTTACACTGGGATTTCCAGTCACAGCTTCTAAGTTTTTAGTTAATTCCCTAATCTTTTCTGTGAGCTCTAAAGTAGTTTTCGCAAGTTCTGCCGAATTTTCATTTCTCATTTTACCATCCTGTTTTCTCTCTATTTCTCTGAAAGAATTATTTCTCCCTATTTCTTGGGGTACTGATTCACCTTTTATGTTTCGCAAAGTCTCTCTCGTTGGGGCACTTGGTGTCAACATGTCAGAATCTGGTTGATACGGGGGTGGATTTTTATAAAACATGTCGTCAAGAACATCATCCTCCGATTCATGCACTCCATACCCTCCCGATTCTATATTGTGTCTCTTTTCTGTACATTTTCTTCCACTAACTTCTTCCGCATCTCTTACTGGAAACAAACCATCAGCCATATTTGCACTTCGCCATCTCCTCATTCTGTCATCATGATTCTCCTGTCCATGTGATCTACCAAACATGTACCTATACCTTCCGCCACTTCTCTGTCGTTCCCTGTCATGCATCTCATCTTCCCATTCAGTCAATGCTTCAAACTGTGTTGGTCTAGGTCTTGGTTCTAGATTCATCATTCTTTCTCTCAAATTCCTCAAAACAGCTAAATTAAATGAACTATGTTCTGCAAATGCCAAAACTCCATCATCTTTTGTTTACTTTGCCCAATTGTCCAACCAAATACAAGTATGATATCCATATTTCGCAACCATAAAGGATGCGGGGGATTTCGGTGGAGGAAGCAACTGTCCCTCTCTAGTCTTAACCGGTTTGTCCTTTTTAAATAAACTCTTGATTTTCCCAAACCAGGACTTTTTCTCTTTTTCGGGTGGATCGTAATACATCATTTGGTCTTCCGTGTATCGCTAGATTTTCCCTACGACTATTCTGTTGTTTTAACCAATTGTAGCGCGACTCACACTAATGCACCAATCCGGAGCGTCTATGTCACTTCTGCAATTCTCCAATCCCAGCGCAACTCACACTAACGCATCAGTCAGGAGCGTCCACGTCACCCTGTAATTCTCCACTCCCAACGCGACTCACTCTGCCCTACTATGGAATCGTTACTTCCGTTGATAAAGTAGCACATTCCTCTACCTTACCCTTCTAACAAGCATTAGCTAACCGTTTCTCCAGAATTAAGACACCTAGTTGGAGACCCAAAGCTCCTGAGAAATAAAACCAGTTTCACAATTAACCTGAATGCTATTTCATTCACGCACTTTCATATGGAAAATGTAGTTCATTCACACTGAGTTCTGTCTTTCCCGAGAACAGCGAACAGTCTGTCCTACTACAGAATTATGACATACGTTAATAAAGTAACACTTCCCTCTACTTTATTCTTCTAGCAAGCTTAGGGACACCTATTACCTTTCCAGTGATAAGCGTAGTCAGAGTGCCTTTTGGACTCCTAGTACCTAAGACCAAAATTTCACAGGTGACCTCGCTACCCATACACCTCTTTCATACAGAAAAGTCCCTAACAGTAACACACGACGATGTTACCAAATCGAACCCAGACAATGCGTCGTGCAAATTTAATCGTAACACGTTTTCCCCATGTACCTACAGGGCAACAACAATTCCGCCATTCCTGAGAGCAGCGCTTACGTCTGCTCTACTACGGAACCGTTACAACTTCCGACTTCCTACATCTCAGAAGCCGTCAAACAACATAAAACTCGACGCTACTCAACATATAGTGTTAATACATAAACCAATACTTATCCACAATCAATAATCAATAAGCAATTTACAAGCAATAATCACCAAACCAAAACAATAAAAACCATCATCTTGCTACCAGAAAAAATGATCCAGCGCAAAAACTCTAGCAATGGGGAAACAACCCGTACGGATATCCTCCCTGCGTCACAGACCGGACATCACACTAACTCATTCACACATGCAGTCATTGGTGGGGCTCATAACACCAACACTCACACGTTACTTCCACACCGGTCTTCACACCCAGGAGAGTGATTCAAGCACCGAACATGTGAGTGGAACACCTTATAACCTATAGGGAAGGAAAAGTCATTTACAGAATATATATTAACACCCTTTCGTCTACAGATCCTTAATCCCAAACATCAAGGCACTCCTCCCACTTCGGTCAATGGACCAATTAGTTGGATTGGTTGATGGTCATTTAGAACCAGCTAAAACACATTTTAAGACTTCAGAATCTATCTCTCAAAGGAAGCTCGTAACTCATGAATTCTCGTTAATCAATAATTGTTTATCTAAAATGTAATAATGATCTGAAGTTGCATTTTGTCTCGTCAAAAGTTTAGAAAGTTTATATCAAATTTTTAGTAAATTGCAGAACACCATATTTACCTAATCTGGCTATTTGAAGTCCTCAAATTCATTGGCTCTGCATAATTGTGTCATAAATTGTCCGAAAGCAAGCCAAAGCTAAATGTTCTTTGCTTAGCATGTTACTGTCCCACAGATCCGCAAAGGACCAGAGACGTGCAAGCATCTATCATTGCCCGTAGATTATGGGAAAGTTCACAGTCATCAGATAATCGGGCAGCATCCAGACCTTCAGGATTCAGGAGATTGTAGTAAAACGACGTGACCCAAAGGTAAGAACGACACGAACACCACGAGTTCCACTCTCTCTATTCTACTACTTCTTTTATAATGAAATGAAATCAAGAAGATACAATTTAATAATTCAGAACCGTCGTGATCGGCTGGTTGTGATCGTCCGATGTTAAATCTTAGGGTTTCAGTTCAGTTCGAGGGGTGAGGTCATAAGTTAGTTTCGAAGTCAGCTCGTTCCGGTTTATTGTGAGGTCGATTGTTCTCGGTCTTGACTGTTTTCCCACTGTGTCTTTGTTTGGGTACATGGTGTATAAAGGTTATGATGAGGTTTAGGAGATTTCTTGCGCCTGCGCAACTCACTCCGCGCCTCGTGGAACTGTGGCCACATCATCGTGTGGTGTCAGCGGCCATTTTGGATTTAGGCCCTAGTGCTAATTTAAGTGAAACAAACACAAAAGAATAATTAATACATAGAAGTAATGAATCTAATGTTAACCCCTTACTAAACCCTCTATGTGCTTGTATTTATCTAGCATATAGCAACATTTAAAGCAATTATATTCACCCTTTTGGTCCTCTTCTTGGTCAACATTACAAGACATTACAACAGCAACATTTATCATGCAGTTTTCTAATTACCACATATACTACTGTTATTATGCTTACAGATTTTTAGTCATAAAGGTTATTTTTGCCATGCAAATGTAAATCCCACGTGTAATTTCAATATTAATAATGTTGATTAATGAACATGCAAACTCATTTACTAATATTATAGTTAATAGATTATTTAATTAATAATTTTCATGCAAAATGGGGGAGGTATACAACATTTTGTACTACCCGCTCCATCAATTGCTTATGTACTTATGTGCTTATGAACTTATGTGTGCACCACCTTTGTTAAACATAATGACCTCTAAGGATGTTCTCTATTAGTTTCACTTATAAGGCAGTTCTTGCATGGAACTGCTCTTTATAACTAGTTAACTAATATGTGACTGAGTTCACGTACAATAGTATTTTTACTTCCGGTTTCCTAATGATCGTAAATCCTCCTTCCTCCTTCCAACTCCCGCGATCGAGGGTTGACATCGTTTTATTGGCATATCCTCCAACTTACTTGTGAGAGGGTTGGAAGGAGGGGAGAGGTAAGGGGGGGTTGGGAACTTTGGGGGTATATTTATAGGCATTTTCTTTCAGTTAGCTTCTTATGCTTCCTTATGCTCTGTCTCCCCATTGTCAAACTTAGTTTATTCCCACTATATCGAGGACTGTATATGTGCTTAATGTGCCTCACGTACATCGGACTTCCTGCTCTTTATGTACCCATTATTCCTGGTCGAAACTGTATGCTGTATGCTGGCAAGCTTTCCCTCAGCTTTCCCACTTCAGATAGACCTTAACACGCTGAACTCCACCAGTTGTTGTTGAGCGAATGATGGCTAACGCACTACAGTTACAAAACAAAAAATCATATCTCTGAAAGTCATGTGTCTAAATCACCCAGTTAAGCGCAAATAAATTGAAAATTATCTTTTTAAGCAAAAAGCAGATCTTATATTGCTGCAAGAAAATATATTGCCCACAACGAAGCCACCTCGCTTATCAATAAAGGGACCAGTGAAGTCATATGCTCACATGCTAGAAGTAAAACAAAATGGGTAATACCAATAGCTTCAAGAATTCTAACCTTACTCCAATGTCTCAATCAACTGGTGATGCTGAGTGGATAGTATTCACGAACCTCAGCCAGAATGGTAAATTAATTTACCTTCTGGACATCTATGGTCCGAATGCTGACTCTCCAGACTTTTGTGACTCCTTTAGTGATATCCTTAAAAAGTATATCTGGTGATGAACTAATGATAGTGGGTGGTGATTTCAATCTTCCCCTAGACTTGGTTCTTGATAGACAATCTAAATCCCCACTCCATCCCTAGAAAAACCACAAAGCCTTAATTAATCTATGCACCAGATTTTACCTGAAGGATTGCTAGAGATTACAAAACCCTGATTCCAAAGACTATACCATTTTCTCATTTCCACATTCGTCAAACTCGAGAATGGACTATTAACTCATTTTGAGTGCTCACACCCACATTATTGACCAGTATGACATATTACCACGTCTAGTCTCGGACCACTCTAGGATAGCCCAAAAAAAACAGGGACTAATCCAAAAGTAAAAAGTAATAATTGGTGGTTTAACGAGAAGTCAATTAAGGGAGCCATTGATAATTCATTAATTGAGAAGGCAATCCTTAACTATATCAAAGAAAACTCCTCCCCTGACATTCAGGTAGATACTTTCTGGGAAGCATTAAAATCTACCATCAGAGGCTCATTAATTGACATTCAAGCAGAATTAAACAAAGCACATAACAGAAAAATAAGCTCTTTGGAAAACGAAATCTAAAAGCTCAAATCTCTCCACATGTCAAATCTTGACCCCAACACTCTTAGGGCCGGATGTATCAAGCTAAATTGCGTTCGCAAATGCTGAAATTCGCAATTTAGCTATTTGCTATGAAGGTAGGCAAATACCTACCTGCAAAATAAGGAATCCGAAAAATTGCGATTCCTTATTTTGCGCCAGCATTTTTAGAATTGCAATTTGCGGTTCCCTAAATGCTATGCTAGTAGGCATCGCAAATTGCGATATTGCCTTAAGGAATCGCAAATTACTACCAACTTCAAGTTGGTGGTTAAGTTGCGATTTCCTTTAAAAAAACAACACTTTTTTGCTTTTTTTAAAGTGCCATGTGGCGCACATACATGCCCTTAGGGCATGTATGTGCGCCACATGTGCACACATGCACAAATCAGGGGTGCAACAGGGTGTCCTTTTGGAGCCCTTGCACCCTTAAAATTGCGCACAAAATTCCCATTCATTCCTATGGGCCTCTTGGCCCATAGGAATGAATGGGAAGCCATTGTAGTGTAGTTCCTATATCCCTGATAGGCTCTGCGCATTGGAATAACATACACTATAGATTTGACATAGGACTAAGGACAGTATGTCTCTATCGAGTATATTAAACTTAATTACTTGCATGTGCCAGCTAAGTCAGAGGTCACTAGAAACTTCTCGTATATACAAGAAGGGATTAGTCTCTGACAACCGCATAAACATGACAACTTTGTTTCCCTTTAGAATTGGAACAGTCTCAGAATCGTGGAAACAATAGATAACAGTTTCACTCAGTCAATCGTGCATACTTCGTTTCTACAGAGTTGCACAGAAATAGAGAGACGGGCGTTTCAATAAAAGGGTTTATTGAACAGTCTTATTTCTCATGCAAGAGATATGAATTGCTACAATCATAAGACAGACTGCGAAGTACAATATGTACGAGGTTAGCAGTAAGATAAAATAATACTGCAATAGCATGGTTTGTAGCTATGACATATATTAATCAAAATACATACATAAATAACATAATGCTAAAATGTCATACTCATCTGATGCTTCTAAATTGTTCTACCCCAGTGTAACTAACCTAAGTGCCTAACAGGGAAACTGTTGGCCTCATACCTAAAACACAAAAAGAACCAAAAGCTGATAAGCTCCATAAAGGTTAAATTAAATAATATTCAAACTGGTCCTCAAAATATCATAGATGTTTTTAAAGAGTATAATGAGTCTTTTTACAGTGTTGATACTCCAATCTTACCTGAATCTTGCAAATCCTATTTAGATAAACTTGATCTTCCTCAACTATCCCCTGAAGACAGAGAGAAAATCAACTCTCCAATAAATACAGACAAATTTTTATTAGTGATTAAATCCCTTAAATGGCACATAGCCCAGGGATCGGACAGATTTACAGCAAGCTTTTACAAAACATTTGACCACACACTCCTTCCTTCATTATTAAGCCTTTTCAGTGTTTTGCAGACTCTGGTGCAAGTTTGGGAACAGCTATTAAGGCAAATATAGTTGTAATCCCCAAAGACAGTAACATATTGGTGCCGATCACGATTCGGCAAAAACCGGGTACGAACCGTCGGTCGGAGGATGCGGGGGATTTCGGTGGAGGAAGCAACTGTCTACGCTCGCGTAGTTTGCGAAGTTCGCGCTACTTCGCACTACGCGAACTGCACGTAGCACAGTGCGAACACGCGTAGCGTAGTGTTGCGTAGTGCTGCGGTCATTTTTTGCTTGCTCGCGGTCCTCAACGTCAAGTTGGCGACCGCGAGCAAGCAAAATGACATCCTGGCGAGACTTTTTCCTTGTTCGCGATCGCGAGCATGGAAAATGAACCTCCCGGCGAGATTCCCAACGCGAGAAGGTCAGGTTTCTCATTGCGAGGGGTCGCGTATGCTCGCGACCGCTCGCGATGAGAAACTACCAGTTCGCGTTGAGAAAGCTGCAGCTCGAGTAAAAATCTACTCGAGCAGCAGAAAACTACAGCTCGCACTGTGCAAGATGCCATTTTCAATGATTGCACAGTGCCGGTTGCTTGTCCGCACTGTGCAATCATTGAAAACAACATCTTGCACAGTGCGAACATGTTACTTCGCAGTTCGCGAAGTGCTACGCGTAGCTCGCGTAGTGCGAACTTCACTTTGCGTAGCTTCGCGAAGTGCTACTTCGCGAACTACGCCCACACTTAGTCTTAACCGGTTTGTCCTTTTTAAATAAACTCTTGATTTTCCCAAACCAGGACTTTTTCTCTTTTTCGGGTGGATCGTAATACATCATTTGGTCTTCCGTGTATCGCTAGATTTTCCCTACGACTATTCTGTTGTTTTAACCAATTGTAGCGCGACTCACACTAATGCACCAATCCGGAGCGTCTATGTCACTTCTGCAATTCTCCAATCCCAGCGCAACTCACACTAACGCATCAGTCAGGAGCGTCCACGTCACCCTGTAATTCTCCACTCCCAACGCGACTCACTCTGCCCTACTATGGAATCGTTACTTCCGTTGATAAAGTAGCACATTCCTCTACCTTACCCTTCTAACAAGCATTAGCTAACCGTTTCTCCAGAATTAAGACACCTAGTTGGAGACCCAATGCTCCTGAGAAATAAAACCAGTTTCACAATTAACCTGAATGCTATTTCATTCATGCACTTGTTAGGGTCAGCTGTCAGGACCATGCTCAATCCCTTGTACATACTGAGCTGTAATCCACCTTTAGGTACCTTTTGTTGTTTCTGCCTTTTATTATTTTCATTTCTATTGTATGGCACTAATGGGGGTCTGATTTGTCATCTGGTACCCTTTCACGATCCATTTGTAGGCTTTTGTATGATAATTGACTAAATGACTTTGCTCGGATCTTTTCACATGGTGCTGCACTGAACTGTTGTCAAAAACATTCTGATTGCCCTATTTGCATTGTGCACGTGTAGCTGTTCGTGTTCGATTCACAGTTGTACAATCACGTTGCCGGTTTGTCAGTTAACACGAGCTGGAGGCAACATGTGCATCTGCTTTCCTGCATCCTACACGTGAAACCCCTGGTGCACGTTCCGGCGCCGGTAACCGCGAGGCACGTGTACGCGGTGTGCTGAGAACCCCACCCAATCAAAAAACTATTTAAACCCCTTGCAAGCGTGAGCCGCCGCTTGCGCTCGTCCCGATCTACCCGCTTACCTGAAGTCAGAAGTCATCGCGTCTCCCGCTGGAGCTCCCGTCCTGGAATCCTCGTCCTTCGGTTTCTTCCTGCTTCCGGATCCAGGGGGCAGGTTCCGGTCCTCACCTGCTTGTCTTCCCCCTCGGCAGTAAACAGAAATCCCAGCTTGCTCGATCCTGCTTCAGTTCTTAAAGGAGCCACGTTCTAAAAAACGGAGAAGAAAAGAGACACAGTGAGTTAGTGTATTTGCGCAAATCCACTCAGACTATTCAAGTAAGTTCATATTCTTTCTTTTTAAGAAAACGAGGATAAATAAGATCAAGACTTATCTTTGTGAAATCCTTCTTCAGCCAGGCGAGAACTTCTTGATAAAAACCTGGAAAGGAAAAATAAAGGACTTTAAGGGAAAAAAGCCAAGAACAAGAACACTTAAGCATACAGTTATTTTTCCTTGGTAATCAGAGTTGCAAATACATAAATGTGCAAATATATGTACATATATATATATAGAGTTTTAGACGTTTTAAGTGTGTTTTGCTTATTTTGCAGAGTACAGTATTATTCAGTACACAGAAAGGTTGACATATTTATCAGGAAACGTTCTGGCAGCTCTAAGACCAGAATGAGAGGTATATGAATGTTATATGCGATTATTAGTTACAGTTAGATTTTATTTTTTACATTTCAAGATTTATAATTGTATATTTTGTGTCTTGCTGTTCAGAGGGAAGAGACCTCAGAGGCGACTGAATCCTCACAACGCAGTAGAAGAGTAGCGTGTTTGTCTCTCTCTCTCTCTTTTATTATTTTGTCCACTTCCCCCTTCCCTTAAGCGTTTGCAGTCAGTAAACCGCATTTGTAGTTGGTTTGCTGGAGGTAAGCTCTTGGGGGCAGCCGAGAAAAATCTTCACGTCTCTCAAGGTGACACCCCAGGCTTCAGGTGAGTGAAGGTTTGACAGAAGCGCAAGCCTTTACTACCTAAGGGGTTTTGAGAGACATGGATTTGGAAGACGAGGGAATAGATAGTCGTGCTATGACTCAGGCCTTAGAAGAAGATGTTAAACAAGATCACACCTTCACTGATATGATGCAGAAGATGCAGTTAGAAATTAATAAGTTAAAACAAGAAAATCTGGAGTTGCGACAGGAAGTAGTACGTTATAAGCCAAGAGAGTCTTTATGGGGAGCACCCTTTACGCCTTCTGTTCCAAGATTTTTTGAATCAGATAAAAAGACTCGATCTTTTAGAGGTGGTTTGGATTCAGATTCTAATGCATCTCAGCCAGTACAAGTTACAGTTTCAGTTCCTAACGTAGTTCCACTATCTGCTCCAGAGCGTTTCTTTGGGGATACTAATAAGTTTGATGTATTTATTAGTCAATGCCAGTTACATTTCATTTGTAAGCCGCAGTTGTTTCCCAATGACGCAACCAAGGTGGCTTTTGTGCTTTCTTATTTAGGAGGTACGGCGGCCAATTGGTCTATACCCTATGTCAATAGGAATGATCCCATTTTGCATAACTGGCCTCAGTTCAAAGACACTATGACTAGATTGTTTGCACGGCACACGTACATTCAGGCCAGTGATAACGAATTGTTGAATCTAAAACAAGGTAAATCAGATTTGTTAACCTATGTTACAGCCTTTAATAGGTTGCTAACTGAGACTCAGTGGCCAGAAGAAAAGCGCACCTCTTTGTTTTATAGGGGCTTGCGAGACGACTTAAAGGACGCCTTGGCACACATTGTAGATCTCCCCGAAGATTACTCAGAGTTTGTAGATCTGGTGGTAAAATTAGATCATCGTTTGGGGGAACGAAAGGGAGATAAAACACGGTATGAGCCAAGATTTACAGTTGTGAAACAGGACAAAAAGGAGTCTGAATCAAAGGCAACAGAGGGTGAACCTATGCAAATTGGTACTATAAAAGGGCCTTTGACCATAGAGGAAAAGGATAGAAGACGGAAGTTGAATTTGTGCTTATATTGTGCTCGATCTGGACATTTTGCAAAAGAATGTCCAAATAAACCGAAGGGTCTTAAAAAGGTTACTGCCCTCCCACAGAGTATTTCAGAACAGGAAAACTAGACAACTCGTCAAGGAGGGAGGTCACTTGTTCGAGTAGGAATCCTGTACAGATCTCCAAAATAACCAACATGGTGCCCAAAATACCACGACATTTTGTTATCCAAGTAGTGTTAATTATTAGCACACATCTGCGTCATTCAATTCCTGTTTTGTTGGATTGTTGGGCAACCGGTAATTTCATAGATATTAAGTTGGCTCAAGGTTTACAAATTCCCACAGAGTGGAAAACTCACCCAGAAACAGTATGTGCAGTAGATGGTTCTGCACTCTCCTCAGGCATGATAACAAAGAAGACAAGTCCACTTGTTATGGTTTGTCAGAATGGCCATACTGAAAAAATATCCTTTGATTTAATTGACACACCTACTTTTGGTCTTATTTTAGGGGTGCCATGGTTATCTTTACATAACCCTAAAATAAATTGGTCTTCCAGAACGGTGACCTTAGATTCCTCTCATTGTAGGGAATTATGTTATCAGGAAGCATCAAATGAGTTTATGACGATCTTACATTGTGCAAATACAGTAACATCCATTCCTAACATTCCACCTGAATATCAGGATTTTAAGGATGTTTTTGACCCTGTAAAAGCCGCCTTTTTACCACCACATAGGTCGTATGACTGTCGCATAGATCTCATACCTGGAGCACCTCTACCTAGTAGTAGAGTTTATGCACTCACTGAAGAAGAAACTAAATATTTGAGGACATAATTGGACGATCTTTTACAATCAGGGTTTATTAGACATTCCACATCACCAGTATCCTCGCCATTATTTTTTATACCAAAACCTGACGGCAGTCTTCGCGCTTGCATTGATTATCGCGGATTAAACAAAGCAACCATAAAAAATAAATATCCGTTGCCAATGATACCTGTCTTGTTAGATCAGTTGCGTAATTCGACCATCTATACGAAGTTAGATTTCAGAGTTGCTTACCATCTTGTTAGAGTGAAAGAAAATGATGAATGGAAAACTGCTTTCAAAACTAAATTTGGTCTGTTCGAATACACCGTGATGCCATTTGGCTTGTGTAATGCGCCTGCGGCATTTCAATATTTTATAAATGAAGTGTTGCATGAGTTTCTTGATGTGTGTGTGATTGTCTATATTGATGATATTTTAATTTATTCAAAAAATAAGGAACAACATATCCACCATGTCAGAGCAGTCTTAAACAAACTACTGGAAAATCATTTGTTCGCAAAATTGGAGAAATGCATCTTTAATGTAGATACAGTTGACTTTCTTGGCTATTGCTTGTCACCTGCAGGAATAATGATGGACCCTAAAAAGGTGAGCGCTATTCGAGAATGGCCTGAACCCACGACTCTTAAAGAAGTGCAAAAAGTTTTGGGGTTTGCTAATTTTTATAGGCGCTTTATTCCTCAGTTTGCGGAAACGGTTGTGCCTCTCACCAAGCTTTTACATAAGGGGCAGATATTTTCTTGGTCTGATCAAGCAGCCCAAGCATTTGAATCTCTAAAACAAAAATTCACCTCTGCTCCTCTGTTAAAACATCCAGACCCAGACTTTCCATTTTTTGTTGAGGCAGATGCCTCACAGGTGGCGGTCGGAGGAGTCCTTTCTCAAAGAGATGCTCAGGATGGACAGTTGCATCCTGTAGCTTTCTACTCTAAAAAATTACTTCCTGCGGAGCAGAATTATACTGTGGCTGAAAGGGAGCTTTTGGCTATAAAACTGGCATTCACAGAATGGAGACATCATTTGATGGGGACAAGATTCCCTGTCACTATTTTTAGTGATCACAAAAATTTATAGTTTTTTAGCTCTGTAAAAGCATTAACTCCACGACAAATGCGTTGGTTGAACTTTTTTAGTGCTTTTGATTTTGTGATCACATATAGACCAGGTACTCAACAAGTACAATCAGATGTCTTATCCCGATATGGATATACACAGGAATCGAAAAAAGATCGGACAGGACCTCCTATTATCCCTCCACAAAAGATAGTAGCACCATTGGTTCAACAAGGATTTCTTACCAAATTACGTGCTGAACATTTAAAAATTGATGCACAAAGTTGGTTGAAAGATCCTAACCATTCGATACAGGATGGTTTGCTCTACAATAAAACTATGTTGTTGGTGCCTACCAAAGAATTACAAGATATAGTAGTGGCATGGCATCATGATTCTTCACTGGCTGGTCATCCAGGATATCAAAAGACGCTAGATAGTTGTAAGAAACATTTCTGGTGGTCTTCTATGATTTCAGATGTTAAAGACTATGTAAGTGCTTGCGCTATTTGTGCTAGGAATAAATCTTTGCATAAGGCTCCTATGGGTTTATTACAACCCTTATCTACTCCACCCTATCCTTGGCACACAATCAGTTTGGATTTTATAACCGGTTTATCTAGATCTAACGGTTATACAACTATCTTGGTAGTTGTAGATTATTTGTCAAAGATGGCGCATTTTATACCATTGAAAAAACTCCCAACTGCAGTAGAGTTATCAGATATATTTCTTAAGGAAATAGTAAAATTACATGGCTTGCCCACGAAAATTATTTCGGACAGGGGGGGTCAGTTTACTTCTAAATTCTGGACACATGTGTGTAAAACTTTGAAAATGGAAATTGCTTTATCCACTGCCTTTCACCCGGAAACGGATGGCCAAACTGAAAGGGTGAATCAAACACTGTTGCAAACGATAAGATGTTTGATGGCTGATTTTACATCTGAATGGGATAAAGCTGTCCCTGTCGCTGAATTCATTTATAACAACAACGTACATTCAGCAACACAATGCACCCCATTTTATTTTTTAAATGGTTATCATCCAAGGATTCTTCCAATAACGATGAGTCCTTCTTCACCTCCAGGAGTTACAGAAAGGCTTACCTCTTTGTTAAAAATTCAAGAAAAGGCAACAAAACATTTAAATAACTACAAAAAAGCAATGAAACAACAGGCAGACAAACATAGGAGCGACATTCAGCCATATCAATTAGGTCAGAAGGTATGGCTTTCAACTAGAAATTTAAAAATATTGGGTGTCAGAAAGCTATTGCCTAAATACATTGGTCCATTTCCCATAATCAAGCTACTGACCCCTGTGTCAGTGCGACTGAAATTACCTCCAGAATATGCTATCCACCCTACCTTTCATGTCTCCTTGTTGAAACCATACAATCCAAACACTAGATTGGAACCCCCACCTCCACCACTTCCTATTGATGGTCATTTGGAGTATGAAGTCCGAAAAATACTAGATGTGAAACGCATACAAGGAAAATTGTATTATTTAATTGCCTGGAAAGGTTATGATGCTTCTGAGAATTCTTGGGAGCCGGCATCGTTTGTGCATGCTCCCAGGTTGTTACGACAATTTCATTTAAAATTCCCACATAAACCACGTCCGGTAGGGAGGCCTTTGAGGGGAGCGACTGTTAGGGTCAGCTGTCAGGACCATGCTCAATCCCTTGTACATACTGAGCTGTAATCCACCTTTAGGTACCTTTTGTTGTTTCTGCCTTTTATTATTTTCATTTCTATTGTATGGCACTAATGGGGGTCTGATTTGTCATCTGGTACCCTTTCACGATCCATTTGTAGGCTTTTGTATGATAATTGACTAAATGACTTTGCTCGGATCTTTTCACATGGTGCTGCACTGAACTGTTGTCAAAAACATTCTGATTGCCCTATTTGCATTGTGCACGTGTAGCTGTTCGTGTTCGATTCACAGTTGTACAATCACGTTGCCGGTTTGTCAGTTAACACGAGCTGGAGGCAACATGTGCATCTGCTTTCCTGCATCCTACACGTGAAACCCCTGGTGCACGTTCCGGCGCCGGTAACCGCGAGGCACGTGTACGCGGTGTGCTGAGAACCCCACCCAATCAAAAAACTATTTAAACCCCTTGCAAGCGTGAGCCGCCGCTTGCGCTCGTCCCGATCTACCCGCTTACCTGAAGTCAGAAGTCATCGCGTCTCCCGCTGGAGCTCCCGTCCTGGAATCCTCGTCCTTCGGTTTCTTCCTGCTTCCGGATCCAGGGGGCAGGTTCCGGTCCTCACCTGCTTGTCTTCCCCCTCGGCAGTAAACAGAAATCCCAGCTTGCTCGATCCTGCTTCAGTTCTTAAAGGAGCCACGTTCTAAAAAACGGAGAAGAAAAGAGACACAGTGAGTTAGTGTATTTGCGCAAATCCACTCAGACTATTCAAGTAAGTTCATATTCTTTCTTTTTAAGAAAACGAGGATAAATAAGATCAAGACTTATCTTTGTGAAATCCTTCTTCAGCCAGGCGAGAACTTCTTGATAAAAACCTGGAAAGGAAAAATAAAGGACTTTAAGGGAAAAAAGCCAAGAACAAGAACACTTAAGCATACAGTTATTTTTCCTTGGTAATCAGAGTTGCGAATACATAAATGTGCAAATATATGTATATATATATATATAGAGTTTTAGACGTTTTAAGTGTGTTTTGCTTATTTTGCAGAGTACAGTATTATTCAGTACACAGAAAGGTTGACATATTTATCAGGAAACGTTCTGGCAGCTCTAAGACCAGAATGAGAGGTATATGAATGTTATATGCGATTATTAGTTACAGTTAGATTTTATTTTTTACATTTCAAGATTTATAATTGTATATTTTGTGTCTTGCTGTTCAGAGGGAAGAGACCTCAGAGGCGACTGAATCCTCACAACGCAGTAGAAGAGTGGCGTGTTTGTCTCTCTCTCTCTCTTTTATTATTTTGTCCACTTCCCCCTTCCCTTAAGCGTTTGCAGTCAGTAAACCGCATTTGTAGTTGGTTTGCTGGAGGTAAGCTCTTGGGGGCAGCCGAGAAAAATCTTCACGTCTCTCAAGGTGACACCCCAGGCTTCAGGTGAGTGAAGGTTTGACAGCACTTTCATACGGAAAATGTAGTTCATTCACACTGAGTTCTGTCTTTCCCGAGAACAGCGAACAGTCTGTCCTACTACAGAATTATGACATACGTTAATAAAGTAACACTTCCCTCTACTTTATTCTTCTAGCAAGCTTAGGAAACACCTATTACCTTTCCAGTGATAAGCGTAGTCAGAGTGCCTTTTGGACTCCTGGTACCTAAGACCAAAATTTCACAGGTGACCTTCGCTACCCATACACCTCTTTCATACAGAAAAGTCCCTAACAGTAACACACGACGATGTTACCAAATCGAACCCAGACAATGCGTCGTGCAAATTTAATCGTAACACGTTTTCCCCATGTACCTACAGGGCAACAACAATTCCGCCATTCCTGAGAGCAGCGCTTACGTCTGCTCTACTACGGAACCGTTACAACTTCCGACTTCCTACATCTCAGAAGCCGTCAAACAACATAAAACTCGACGCGACTCAACATATAGTGTTAATACATAAACCAATACTTATCCACAATCAATAATCAATAAGCAATTTACAAGCAATAATCACCAAACCAAAACAATAAAAACCATCATCTTGCTACCAGAAAAAATGATCCAGCGCAAAAACTCTAGCAATGGGGAAACAACCCGTACGGATATCCTCCCTGCGTCACAGACCGGACATCACACTAACTCATTCACACATGCAGTCATTGGTGGGGCTCATAACACCAACACTCACACGTTACTTCCACACCGGTCTTCACACCCAGGAGAGTGATTCAAGCACCGAACATGTGAGGGGAACACCTTATAACCTATAGGGAAGGAAAAGTCATTTACAGAATATATATTAACACCCTTTCGCCTACAGATCCTTAATCCCAAACATCAAGGCACTCCTCCCACTTCGGTCAATGGACCAATTAGTTGGATTGGTTGATGGTCATTTAGAACCAGCTAAAACACATTTTAAGACTTCAGAATCTATCTCTCAAAGGAAGCTCGTAACTCATGAATTCTCGTTAATCAATAATTGTTTATCTAAAATTTAATAATGATCTAAAGTTGCATTTTGTCTCGTCAAAGTTTAGAAAGTTTATATCAAATTTTTTGTAAATTGCAGAACACCATATTTACCTAATCTGGCTATTTGAAGTCCTCAAATTCATTGGCTCTGCATAATTGTGTCATAAATTGTCCGAAAGCAAGCCAAAGCTAAATGTTCTTTGCTTAGCATGTTACAGTCCCACAGATCCGCAAAGGACCAGAGACGTGCAAGCATCTATCATTGCCCGTAGATTATGGGAAAGTTCACAGTCATCAGATAATCGGGCAGCATCCAGACCTTCAGGATTCAGGAGATTGTAGTAAAACGACGTGACCCAAAGGTAAGAACGACACGAACACCACGAGTTCCACTCTCTCTATTCTACTACTTCTTTTATAATGAAATGAAATCAAGAAGATACAATTTAATAATTCAGAACCGTCGTGATCGGCTGGTTGTGATCGTCCGATGTTAAATCTTAGGGTTTCAGTTCAGTTCGAGGGGTGAGGTCATAAGTTAGTTTCGAAGTCAGCTCGTTCCGGTTTATTGTGAGGTCGATTGTTCTCGGTCTTGACTGTTTTCCCACTGTGTCTTTGTTTGGGTACATGGTTTATAAAGGTTATGATGAGGTTTAGGAGATTTCTTGCACCTGCGCAGCTCACTCCGCGCCTCGTGGAACTGTGGCCACATCATCGTGTGGTGTCAGCGGCCATTTTGGATTTAGGCCCTAGTGCTAATTTAAGTGAAACAAACACAAAAGAATAATTAATACATAGAAGTAATGAATCTAATGTTAACCCCTTACTAATCCCTCTATGTGCTTGTATTTATCTAGCATATAGCAACATTTAAAGCAATTATATTCACCCTTTTGGTCCTCTTCTTGGTCAACATTACAAGACATTACAACAGCAACATTTATCATGCAGTTTTCTAATTACCACATATACTACTGTTATTATGCTTACAGATTTTTAGTCATAAAGGTTATTTTTGCCATGCAAATGTAAATCCCACGTGTAATTTCAATATTAATAATGTTGATTAATGAACATGCAAACTCATTTACTAATATTATAGTTAATAGATTATTTAATTAATAATTTTCATGCAAAATGGGGGAGGTATACAACATTTTGTACTACCCGCTCCATCAATTGCTTATGTACTTATGTGCTTATGAACTTATGTGTGCACCACCTTTGTTAAACATAATGACCTCTAAAGATGTTCTCTATTAGTTTCACTTATAAGGCAGTTCTTGCATGGAACTGCTCTTTATAACTAGTTAACTAATATGTGACTGAGTTCACGTACAATAGTATTTTTACTTCCGGTTTCCTAATGATCGTAAATCCTCCTTCCTCCTTCCAACTCCCGCGATCGAGGGTTGACATCGTTTTATTGGCATATCCTCCAACTTACTTGTGAGAGGGTTGGAAGGAGGGGAGAGGTAAGGGGGGTTGGGAACTTTGGGGGTATATTTATAGGCATTTTCTTTCAGTTAGCTTCTTATGCTTCCTTATGCTCTGTCTCCCCATTGTCAAACTTAGTTTATTCCCACTATATCGAGGACTGTATATGTGCTTAATGTGCCTCACGTACATCAGACTTCCTGTTCTTTATGTACCCATTATTCCTGGTCGAAACTGTATGCTGGCAAGCTTTCCCTCAGCTTTCCCACTTCAGATAGACCTTAACACGCTGAACTCCACCAGTTGTTGTTGAGCGAATGATGGCTAACGCACTACAGTTACAAAACAAAAAATCATATCTCTGAAAGTCATGTGTCTAAATCACCCAGTTAAGCGCAAAGAAATTGAAAATTATCTTTTTAAGCAAAAAGCAGATCTTATATTGCTGCAAGAAAATATATTGGCCACAACGAAGCCACCTCGCTTATCAATAAAGGGACCAGTGAAGTCATATGCTCACATGCTAGAAGTAAAACAAAATGGGTAATAACAATAGCTTCAAGAATTCTAACCTTACTCCAATGTCTCAATCAACTGGTGATGCTGAGTGGATAGTATTCACAAACCTCAGCCAGAATGGTAAATTAATTTACCTTCTGGACATCTATGGTCCGAATGCTGACTCTCCAGACTTTTGTGACTCCTTTAGTGATATCCTTAAAAAGTATATCTGGTGATGAACTAATGATAGTGGGTGGTGATTTCAATCTTCCCCTAGACTTGGTTCTTGATAGACAATCTAAATCCCCACTCCATCCCTAGAAAAACCACAAAGCCTTAATTAATCTATGCACCAGATTTTACCTGAAGGATTGCTAGAGATTACAAAACCCTGATTCCAAAGACTATACCATTTTCTCATTTCCACATTCGTCAAACTCGAGAATGGACTATTTACTCATTTTGAGTGCTCACACCCACATTATTGACCAGTATGACATATTACCACGTCTAGTCTCGGACCACTCTAGGATAGCCCAAAAAAACAGGGACTAATCCAAAAGTAAAAAGTAATAATTGGTGGTTTAACGAGAAGTCAATTAAGGGAGCCATTGATAATTCATTAATTGAGAAGGCAATCCTTAACTATATCAAAGAAAACTCCTCCCCTGACATTCAGGTAGATACTTTCTGGGAAGCATTAAAATCTACCATCAGAGGCTCATTAATTGACATTCAAGCAGAATTAAACAAAGCACATAACAGAAAAATAAGCTCTTTGGAAAACGAAATCTAAAAGCTCAAATCTCTCCACATGTCAAATCTTGACCCCAACACTCTTAGGGCCGGATGTATCAAGCTAAATTGCGTTCGCAAATGCTGAAATTCGCAATTTAGCTGTTTGCTATGAAGGTAGGCAAATACCTACCCGCAAAATAAGGAATCCGAAAAATTGCGATTCCTTATTTTGCGCCAGCATTTTTAGAATTGCAATTTGCGGTTCCCTAAATGCTATGCTAGTAGGCATCACAAATTGCGATATTGCCTTAAGGAATCGCAAATTACTACCAACTTCAAGTTGCTGGTTAAGTTGCGATTTCCTTTAAAAAAACAACACTTTTTTGCTTTTTTTAAAGTACCATGTGGCACACATACATGCCCTTAGGGCATGTATGTGCGCCACATGTGCACACATGCACAAATCAGGGGTGCAACAGGGTGACCTTTTGGAGCCCTTGCACCCTTAAAATTGCGCACAAAATTCCCATTCATTCCTATGGGCCTCTTGGCCCATAGGAATGAATGGGAAGCCATTGTAGTGTAGTTCCTATATCCCTGATAGGCTCTGCGCATTGGAATAACATACACTATAGATTTGACATAGGACTAAGGACAGTATGTCTCTATCGAGTATATTAAACTTAATTACTTGCATGTGCCAGCTAAGTCAGAGGTCACTAGAAACTTCTCGTATATACAAGAAGGGATTAGTCTCTGACAACCGCATAAACATGACAACTTTGTTTCCCTTTA
Organism: Triturus cristatus; assembly: GCF_964204655.1. Lineage (NCBI taxonomy): Eukaryota > Metazoa > Chordata > Amphibia > Caudata > Salamandridae > Triturus > Triturus cristatus. The sequence goes on along the minus strand of NC_140590.1, from coordinate 80,368,891 downwards.
GAATTGGAACAGTCTCAGAATCGTGGAAACAATAGGTAAGAGTTTCACTCAGTCAATCGTGCATGCTTCGTTTCTACAGAGTTGCACAGAAATAGAGAGACGGGCGTTTCAATAAAAGGGTTTATTGAACAGTCTTATTTCTCATGCAAGAGATATGAATTGCTACAATCATAAGACAGACTGCGAAGTACAATATGTATGAGGTTAGCAGTAAGATAAAATAATACTGCAATAGCATGGTTTGTAGCTATGACATATATTAATCAAAATACATACATAAATAACATAATGCTAAAATGTCATACTCATCTGATGCTTCTAAATTGTTCTACCCCAGTGTACCTAACCTAAGTGCCTAACAGGGAAACTGTTGGCCTCATACCTAAAACACAAAAAAGAACCAAAAGCTGATAAGCTCCATAAAGGTTAAATTAAATAATATTCAAACTGGTCCTCAAAATATCATAGATGTTTTTAAAGAGTTTAATGAGTCTTTTTATAGTGTTGATACTCCAATCTTACCTGAATCTTGCAAATCCTACTTAGATAAACTTGATCTTCCTCAACTATCCCCTGAAGACAGAGTGAAAATCAACTCTCCAATAAATACAGACACATTTTTATTAGTGATTAAATCCCTTAAATGGCACATAGCCCAGGGATCGGACAGATTTACAGCAAGCTTTTACAAAACGTTTGACCACACACTCCTTCCTTCATTATTAAGCCTTTTCAGTGTTTTGCAGACTCTGGTGCAAGTTTGGGAACAGCTATTAAGGCAAATATAGTTGTAATCCCCAAAGACAGTAACATATTGGTGCCGATCACGATTCGGCAAAAACCGGGTACGAACCGTCGGTCGGAGCGTTATCTCCGTCCGACTCGTACCCGGTCGTAAAACTTTACAAACATGGAAGTACGATTCGCACGGAAACACCATTTCCGTACGAATCGTAAAAAACACCGTCCGACGAAAATATACATACGAATGTGATCCGGAAATGCCCCGACGTGACGTCGGGACGCCGTCGGGCAGCGTTTCACGACCCAGGAAGTACGATTCGAACCGACAGCAGTCCGGACGGCAATATTTTTACGGCACCCAAAAAGTGCCGTAAAAGCGAAGTACGCCGCAAAACAACCAGAATAGGGGGCCCGGTACGCGCCGTACCCCCCCCCAGCCCCCGTGAGTACGTGTCGAACCCCGCCCCCAGCCCCGTGAGTACGCGCCGTACCCCCCCCAGCCCCCGTGAGTACACGCCGTACCCCCCCAGCCCCCGTGAGTACGTGTCGAACCCCCCGTGTATGTACACCCCTGTACGTGTCGAACCCCCATGTATGTACACCCCTGTACGTTCGAGTCGTGCCCCCACCCGCGTATGTACGGTGCGTACCTCCAGCGCATAGCGCTGGGGGTACGCACCGTACATACGCGGGTGGGGGCATGACTCGAACGTACAGGGGTGTACATACACGGGGGGGTTCGACACGTACTCACAGGGGCTGGGGGGGGTACGGCGCATACTCACAGGGGCTGGGGGAGGGGGGTACGGCGCGTACCGGGCACCTGTTTGGACGTCTCCATGGTTGATATAGGAGTTCGCTCCGGACGGTCTTTTTACCATACGGTTGTAGAATCGGACGCCCGGGACGGATCGTACTTGCACGGTCGGACTTCGCTTTTCACGCTTGTACGGTAAATCGTCCGAGGACGTGTCGGACACTTTTTCCGACCCGAGGACGTGTGGGGAATAATTCCCAATGCGATTCGTATGGACTTTTTACCATACAAATCGTACTTGCCAGTTTGTACGGCACTTGTACGATTCTTACGGTAAAAAGACCGGATACGAGTCGTACGGGGATTTATTTTACCGGATCGTGATCGGCACCTTTGTTTTTTAATGTAAAGTGAGAACTTATTACCATACCTAACTATAAGGTCACTTTATCCTTTGTTCATCGAGGTCCAGGGGGTCAGGGTACCCCAACCTTGTCCTCTTATACCCTTTTTTATTTATTTTTTATTTCAGGCACTCGAGACCAAGTCATGTCCTGTAACGGCAGCTGCAACATTTCTCTTCATGTTGTGGCAAGTCAGTCAGAGCGTTAGCTTCCACAAAACTCACAGAGCCTCTCACTCATGCAGGAACGACGCAGGTGGCCAATCAGATCATTCTGATTATTTGAAGTTACGTGCCCATGAGGCTTTGGCGCATCCAACCATCCAGATCTCTATTAATTTCGAACCTTAATTTCTCAAAAATATACCATGTCTCTGTAAGAAATACTTTCTGTGTAAAGATCTAGCTTGATGACAAATTTTGTCAAACTCAATTTGCCATTTTCGGAGTTTACGGCCAAAAAGCGGAAGCTCCGATTACGGAGCGTATGGCCCGTGTGCGGACCCCCCGCTACGGAACCGGTAACTGCGCTTACGGGCCGTTAACTCCGAAAATGACCCGGAACACATAATTTCATTCAGGAAATGTTTTACAGGAAGTGGGAGGCAGGAAATACATCACAGGAAATAGTTGGCAGCCATTTTGTGTTCATTCTGACTCATCCTCTATCACAGACAGATCCTCTGACATCCTGCTGCTCTCATCCTTCTTATTATCCCCATAATGGCTGAGGGTTACGAAGAGAGGGCACCCCCTTTCACTGAAAGTGAGTTGAACATCTTGGCTGAGGGGGTGCTGGGCAAATTTCCTCAGCTATATGGGGACCCTGAACACCAGCTGAGCAATGCAGCCCGGGCCAGGCTGTGGGCCAACATCGGGGAGCGCTGCAGTGCAGTGGGAGTCCGCACCAGGAGTGCGAGGGCATGCCGCAAGCGCTGGGAGGACCTAAAACGGTGGGCCCGGCACAAGGCTGAGGAGCTGGTGGTCCAGTCTTCCCAGCACCATGTGCATCGTCCTCGCTTATCCCCACTGTACAGGAGGGTCCTGCGAGCAGCTTGGCCGACCCTCCATGCTCAGCTGGAGGAGAATGAGCAGCAGGGACATGGTAAGTGCATCATATGCTAAATGTGTCTGGGAGTATGATGTGAGTGAAACAGTGCTGTACCATTGTGTGTCCGACGCCTCCATTCACAGATTCCGTGTCCATGCAGCAGTCACCAAGCTTAAGAAGGCACACTGTGGCATATGGACTGTACAGGGCAGAGTGCATTTTGGGAGTTGGAGTTTCGTCATGACAACTGGCTAAATGAGCCATTATTGTGCATTTATACTGAAATCTGCTCTTCCCGCACCACTACAATTGGCACTAGGAAATCATGTGTGCATTGGATGAGCAATGGTACAGACACTGTCCAGTGTGCGCATGGCAGGCCAAAGGGTATTGGATGCTTTGACTTGCATTGCATTTGTAGAGTTTGGGTTCCAATTGTGACAAAACATCATGTGCCATGGAGTCAAGACAGACTTTGACATCCTTGCATCACTCTTAAGCGCTTCTAGATTTGCAAGGGGTGTCCACTGACAGACGTCTCAGCCTCAGTGGCCTGTTTGACATTTCACATGTACAGGTAGCTGTCACTAAATTCCCCCAGTGTTCAGCGGTGTACTGCATTACCATATCAGTCACCAAAGCCAATATGTGCCACTGGATTGTCAGAACATGTGTGAGGACAGCCAAAGGCTAGACTCACAATTTAGCTACAGAAATAGCCCCGAGCCTCAGTGCATGTGTGACCCACATTCGCCACTTGTCGTGTCCCATACAATGCTACAAAGCAGATGACACTTGTCCAGACCTTAAATAGCTGCGACTCCCTATGAATGGCCATAATCTGAGATTCTGGACTTCATGTTCTCCATTGGTGGACTGCTTTTGGAACCTGCACATGTAGCTGTGGCAGGACACACAGATCACCAGAAAGCCAGGTTGAGGGTTGGCCAATACAGTTGTGTAAGCCATACACATCCACGTGAGATGGCCATGTCAGACTCAATCCAGTAAATGACGGTGAACATACACGTAATGTCAGCTCATAGACACTGACAACTATTGAGTGTGATCAGAGGAAAATAAGTCTGACCTTGGCTCCTCTATGAATGTGTCTCGTCCTGCATGACACAAACATAACATTCGGATTTTGCTTACATTTCAGCAGGCACAGCTGGTGAAACAGAAGGGCAGCAGGACCAGGTCCGGAGCGCGAGGCCACCAGTGTGGCGGCGGCTACACCCTATTTCCACCAGCGAGGAAGAGGAGGATGAGGAGGGACCCTCAACATCACGAGGCAAGGGGATTGCGCCCACCCGGACTGACAAGGGACACCCTGATGCTGGTGCCACATCCCGGGTGGAGGCTGCAGACATTGAATCGGGGGGGGGGTGAACACGACACCTCGGACCATGAGGTGTTGGAGAGCTACTCTCCTCAGGACTCTTCACCTGTGGTCCCTGAAGAGGTGTCCTCGGGGCAGGCCAACAAACAATCTGGGCCTGCCATCAGCCCCTCCCTACCTCTAGAGTCCCCCATTCCATCGGGGGCCCCAGCTGCATCCCCTGCAACCAGTCCCCCTCATCGTAGCCGCCTGCTCCACAACATCATTGGCTCCGGACCTCAGGCACCACATCCCTCCTGTCCCCCCCAGGCCCCTCCCGGTGTTGTTCCTCCTGTGGCTGTGCCAGTGGACTTGATGTGGATGTGTGAGGGTCAGCCAGACTTGTCCGCTCACATCATGACACAAGTGTGTATTGAGGTACGCATGATGCGAGAGGACATGCTCCGAACAATGGCCACCCTCGCCACCAGCATCAATTCACTGACCGCAGCCATGTTGTCTGTTGTCTCCCCAATCCCTTCCCATACCACTGTCAATGTCTCCCCCTGTCCGTTGCCCCACACTCTTTGCCCCCGTACTCCTCGTGTGGCACGAACCCAAGTGGTGCCTGTTCCTGCACCCGCCAGACGTGTGCCTGCATCGGACTCTGAGGATCTGGACATTGTGGTCCTAGAGGATGACCAGAAGGACACTTGACTTTTGACGTGAACAATTATTTCATTTTCCCCTTGTATATAGACTGTTTTCCCTGACGCTCCCTGACGTGTTATATTTTTGTTGCCCCACCCCAATCAAGGTTCCCATCTCCCTCGGCATTAAGATCATCATTTGTTTTCCTTTCTCCCTTCCAAACGGACGGTTGTTCTTTTGTACCTTCTTACAATACAATTAGGAATACTAATAACTTCCACTTGTTTGACTTCATTCTGAATGTCTGGTTCTGAATATGGACACATATTTGGTGAGTCATCTGCTATGCACATAATGGCTTGTGACAATGATGGGTTACACTTGTAACTGTGTCACACACACACATACCTTCTCACATCTCGAGGCCACCTACATCGTTACACAGGACATGATACACAACAGATTTTTATTTTTGGTAGGTGTTTATTTGGTGCACACACAATCACGTGGTTACATTGTCCTGGGTTCCTGTCACTGGTGAGTGCAACGCCGCAATTTGGGGGGGGATGACCGCTCGGAGTGCTCAGGTCTGGCTCGCCACCTACGTGGAGGTGGATACTGTCCAAGGGACTGTGCAGGGTCATCTACATGTGCTGGGGCAGATGGTGTATGCACACTTGATGGTTGTGCCTGGACAAGGGCAGGTTGTGCACGTGGTGGGAGTGCCTGTACAGGTGGTGGTGGTGGTTGTGCAGGTGGCGGGAGTGACTGTACAGGTGGTGGTGGTTGGGCAGGTGGCGGGAGTGCCTGTACAGGTGGTGGTGGTGGTTGTGCAGGTGGCGGGAGTGACTGTACAGGTGGTGGTGGTTGGGCAGGTGGCGGGAGTGACTGTACAGGTGGTGGTGGTTGTGCAGGTGGCGGGAGTGCCTGTACAGGGGTTGTTGGTGGTTGTGCAGGTGGTGGGAGTGCCTGAACAGGGGGTGGTTTTGGTTGTGCAGGTGGTGGGAGTGCATGTACAGGGGTTGTTGGTGGTTGTGCAGGTGGGGGCAGTGCCTGTACAGGTGTTGATGGTGGTTGTGCAGGTGGCGGGAGTGCATGTACAGGGGTTGGTGGTGGTTGTGCTGGTGGCGGGAGTGGCTGTACAGGGGTTGGTGTTGGGAGTGCCAGTTCAGGCCGCTGGTGTGGATGTCTCCCTTTGCTCTGCTGCTGTGCAGTTGGTACAGGTGTGGGGATGTGCTGTCCTGTGGGCAGATATGATGGCTCCCCTCCCTGCGTTGACCGTGAAGGGAAAGTTTGGCTCACTCTCAATATGCCCTCCATCATCTTCATGGCCAAGGCATGGTGTCTTGCACTCTCTTCCCTTTGGGTGGATAGCATGTCTCACATATTTCTGGACATGTCCTGCCAAGTCCTATCCATCCTATCCAACACTTGGCTCAGCCTCTCCACCGCCTGAGGGAAGTGGACCATGTCCTGCAGGGAGTCCGACATGTCGGACAGGGTAGCCCCTATGGCACTAATGTCCTGCCTCACATCGCTCTGCTGTTGGAAGAAGTCCTGCTCCCACTGGTCATCACAGCCAGGTGCAGGCCCTCTCTGCAGCTGTCTGCCATGGATGGGACGAGCAGGTCCTACAGCGGGGGGGGGTGGTGGCAGGTGGGAGCCTGTGGGCAGGGGAATGGTGCCCAGGGGATTCCGGCAGCACAACAGGGCTGGTACTACCCCTAGATGGTGGAGAGGATGGCAGGGATACACTGTCTAGGGAAGAGTGGGTAGGGGAACCACCATGTTGGTCCTGGACGTGAGGACTGTGAGGGAGTGATGTCTGTGTGCTGTGGCTGGTTTGCTCGAGTCTGGGGACAGGCCATGGTATGCTTGGGAGGAGGCTGACGGACGTTGCTTGCCAGAGGAGTTGATGCCCTGACCGATTTAGCCAATCTGGCACGATAGCGCGCATTGGCATCTTCATCGTCATCAGACATGTAGTCCTCATCATCCACCAAGTAGACGTCCTCAGGAAATTCATCCTCCTCCTCCTGAGCAGTGCTTGCAGCCGACAACACAGCTTGGAGGATCAGGGGATTCTCCCCTCTGATTCCCCGTCGGCCCGCACTGGTCATAGGCCTGTCATACTCGTCATCAGCATCCCCTGGAACAGAGGTTGCAACCGTATTAGGGATTGACCTGGTATGACATGTGGTGCAACACAAGGGTTTGTATTAACTGTACTTTGCATCAACAGATGAGGATCATGTGACCAGTGTAGGGTACCACCACAAATGACAGCTCACACCATAGCACAGAGGTGTTACACAGATACAGGCAAACTCACCAGCTCCAGCCACAACTCTCTGTCCCTTGGTGTTCCCCCCAGTGTCACCTGCTGGACCTGTCTCCTCACGGCTTTTGTAGGCCTAGCTGTCCCTGAACCAGCAGCTGTAAAGGGAAGTGAGAACATTCTCAATTATCTGCATCACCAATTGTCAGACAGGCACATGACACTCCTGATTCGTATTTCACTTTGTACACAACAACTGCTGATTACATGCAGAGGGGAATCAGGATCTCTGTCATGGCTTTGGAGTCGAAGCCAGTGACACACCTCATGCCAGAATTACCTGAAGGACAGGTGCGCAATGGTTTCAACGCTGCAGCCAGGCTGTCATGCAGTCCCCGGGATGGTGCACGCTGCTGTGTTGTCATCCTGTCAGCAGCTGTGATAAGACATACAGGTCTATATTTTTCAACCTCTGAGCCAACATGTCATTCTCAATGTCCATTTGTGGGTAATCCACAACAATGTGCAGCATGTTTAGCTCCTGAACTTTACATTTGGGCACCTGCTCACATGCAGCAGTTGCCAGCCGTTTCCTCCACACAGCAGTGACATCAATAAGATGGCACATCAACAGACACACCTCATGCTAGAATTACCTGAAGGACGGGTGCGCGAGGGTTGAACTGCTGCAGCCAGGATGTCATTCAGTCCCCGGGACGGTGTCCGCTGCTGTGGTTTCATCCGGTCAGCAGCTGTGAGAAGACATACAGCTTTATATTTTTTCAGCCACAGATGGTAGCTCTGAGCCAACATGTCATTCTCAATGTCCATTTGTGGGTAATCCAGAACAATGTGCAGCATGTTTAGATCCTGAACTTTACATTTGGGCACCTGCTCACATGCAGCAGTTGCCAGCCGTTTCCTCCACACAGCAGTGACATCAATAGGATGGCACATCAACAGACACACCTCATGCTAGAATTACCTGAAGGACGGGTGCGCGAGGGTTGAACTGCTGCAGCCAGGATGTCATTCAGTCCCCGGGACGGTGTCCGCTGCTGTGGTGTCATCCGGTCAGCAGCTGTGATAAGACATACAGGTCTGTATTTTTTCAACCACAGATGGTAGCTCTGAGCCAACATGTCATTCTCAATGACCATTTGTGGGTAATCCAGAACAATGTGCAGCATGTTTAGCTCCTGAACTTTACATTTGGGCACCTGCTCACATGCAGCAGTTGCCAGCTGTTTCCTCCACACAGCAGTGACATCACTAAGATGACACATCAACAGACACACATGTATGAGAAGATTACTGATAGGAAGGGATAAATGACCCGGATTCCTCCCCATTAGACTGCTTTCACCTTAGCCATTCAGACTTACATATTTCCAGAGTCTCATGTTGTTTGTTGTCAAGTCAGAAAGGGTTTCATGTGTGAGATTAGCAATAGTCAGGGACATGATGTTGCTCATTTGTGCTTCCCCCACGCATGAAGTCACACATATTTGTATGAGAGATCACAGATGTCTTATGTCCATCCTTTGAGTGTCCTCTCTTTGCGTACTCTATTTCCCAGATCATGGTACTACTTAGCTGACGACGATTGGTGTCTTGTACAGCAGACATCCAAACCTCATATGTCAAACACTCACCTATACATGTGAATACAGTAGGAGAGGAGGCAAGCAGAATGTAACATTTGGTTTATACTCACACATTCCGGATAGGCTGAGAGGCTTTGATGCCTTCTGCCTGCACTGGATTAGCGTGTTGCTCTTCAGCCTAGTCATTTAGCAGGTGTAACTGCATGAAGATTCACCTTAGCAGGCCCTAGATTCTTCTCAAAGGTACACTACTGGCATCAGTGTTGGCCTCAGCCATGCTATTTTCATCATGCTGTTTCCTATAATTGAATTGCAAGCGGGTTGTGTTTTGGTCACTTCATATGACTCATGGTACTATTGAATGTCCATTCTGCACTCACTTGGCATACATTTTGTGTCATCCTTTCATTAGCCACCAGGGTCTGATCTTGCATGGGTTCAAATGCCATATGTGAGCATATTGTGATGCAGGACAACAGTGTTGTAATACACATACAACATACGGCGGACGTGAAAGGCACATTTCATGAGCAGTCAGCCTGATATATTCTTGGGTTCCCCTCCCTTGGCCCAGCACCAGAACAGTGTGTGGGCCCTGAACAGATGTCACAGCCAACCTTGTAGCAGAAGTCAGTGTGTGTCTTGGATTCTGGGAGGACCTCGTTGTACCTACAATGATAAGTGTGTTTTGCTACTTTACATTCCTGCAGCCACATGTGATGCACTAGATTTCTGGCACAAAGGATGAGCACAAGCAGTTGTGGGCACCAGCGTCGCTGAAGTGTGTCATACGTAAATTCATGATTGCTCCCACATGACTTCGAAAGGGCCCACTACCTGGATGCAACCAATATCACAATGACATGTCTACGGATCCTGATGTGAGGTCCACTATCGTGTTTTGTTGATGGGCAACACAAAAGCCAGACAATGTAAGTGGTACATGACCAGCTGTGTGGACTGGGAATTTGATCTATATTGGAAACATTCAAAGTTGGACAGTGTATGCATTGTCAATACTAATGACCCTGGGATCTCACTTGTTCATCATTGCCATATTTCAGTAAATTTGTTTGATTGATTACGTCTACAGACACCATTACAACATAGTGGGGACACCCTTTTGAGTAGTTGTGGCACTCGATAACAGGATTGGATTGCCAGGTCTGGGGCTGTTGCAGGAAAACATGTCATGTTCCACAATTACGAAGGTTTGATGAGCCAAGACATGTAATATATTGTCTTCAACTGTTCACAATTATAATTAGCTAAAGGTGGATGTCCATTGACAACTCCAATTGTAATGCAGCTATTTGTCCATCTCTGGTTGACTTTCATATGTGGGCACTATATGTCCTTCGGTCACTCCTGACAATGTATGCATTTTGACCATCTCCTGGCCACTTTGACTTACCAGTCGGTGAGGGTGGTATGCCTATCACTGTACGGTGGCGATTCCTCCCAGTCGATGCAGGGACCTCTGCTGCGGCAGTTGTCTGTGCTCTGGCTGAATGTGTCAATGGGTGAGAAGGGAGAAAACTAAACATCTGGAATATGTGCTTGTGGAACATTTCTGTGATTTCCCCATTTCTTCTGCATGCTAACAGTGTTATGCAGTACTGCCACTGACTGGGTGCGTAGGAGCAGTGGTGCATTGGGGACGTAATGGCGTGGCAGGGTGGGAAATGTACAAAAGAATAGGTGTCTGACTTTTGGATCTGATGATTCTCTCACCTTCTGCTTTGTGCTTTAAGCTGGCACAGGGTGATTAACTTCTTTGATATTTAGTGGCATGTTTCCACGCCCCTTGTAATACATTTACACTGCAGTTGCATCACTTCTGTGACACAGCGGTGGGGTAATACATGTGACACATGTAGACTTATTCACAATGTTATGCATCTATGGGGATGCCTCACGGTGTGCGGTTCTGCGCAACATTAAACATGCATCAGCTGTGATGTAGGCAGGCTGTGTGTTTATTTGGTTATGCCTCGTACAAGTGATGCATTGTAATCAACGGCATTTCACGTAGTCACTTTTCATAGGGTGGTGCCATGCAAACTTAAACCAGCTTGAGGCACATGTAATGAGTGGCCCTGAATGTTAGGTGTAGGCGGTCCATAGACATTGTTGGAGTTGCGTCACACTTGCGACACTACTCCAGCAGAGCACCCCCCTAATGCCATCAGTTGCGACACCCATCTGTCTATCCCAGCGCCACAGTGCACCCCATTGTCCAGTGGAGAAGTGTGGCTCACTGGTTAGAGGAGGTAGACCTGGAAGCAGAGGTCAGCCCGGGACCAGGGTTCAATTCCCGGCTCGGCTGTGTCTTGAGCCCATAAATGTCCATGGACTTGATAATTCTCGCTCCAGTGCATACTCGATTCATGGGTTCACACTCTGCGACTCTGGGCAATAGCTTGCTTAATCTCCACATGGGCCCCTCGCGGCGGGATGCCTGGCTTTCACCTTGCGGATGCCCTGCTGAGTTATCTCACAGGGGAATACCAGGATGGGTTCCCTAAGCAAGCGCTTAGAGACCGCTTGGTTATTTGCGCTATATAAATTCCTGCACATTTACATTTACATTGTAATTGTGACGCATCCGCGGTTGCACAAGAGTTGGATTGCGTGTGGCATTGTTACTGGCGCATCTCTGCTCATATTTGTCTATTGCTACTTAGCGGGCTGGTGTATTACTGGAACTGGACAGTGCCCATGTTTTCTGAAGTGGGGGAGGGATTTGCCATTTCCATCGCTAAGGATTGTGGGACTTGTAGTGCTACATACAGAGGGTGACACAGGAGTCTCTGACTGACGGATTTATTTATACACTTTGGACTACTTCCTTATTCACACTGACAGTGCAACACAGACATTCTATTCATGCACTTTATCTTTTCATCCCACTTACCTAGTACCACGTAGCGGACGTCACTGACAGGCAGCCCATGGACCAAGTGGGGGTGTATGGTTGTCAGGATATCCTCCTCCAGTGGGGTGAGGCGGATGCGTGGTCCAGAGTATGCGGCTGGGAGGATCCGTTGTAATTCAATCCGGGAGTATTTCTCCTTTACCCTCAGCCGATCATCCTGCCATTTTTTTTTTAGGTCCTGGACAGTGCGCCTCTCCTCCCCCAATGCTGTGACAGCAGTGGATAATTGCTGCCACAGGGCTGCCTTCTGTGTCCCACTGGTGCAGTAGGGTGGGAGTCCATAGAGGCGTTTGTGGTGCCTGACAATGAACTCCACAAGCATGGTGGTCTCCTCTGCTGTGTAGTTCCTCTTTCTCTTCAGGAGGTCCATATTTTCTTAGCCGGTGTCAACTTGCAAATACAACTCTGTGTGGCCAAACCTGTTCCTTCACTGTGTGCTGCTTTTAAATGTTTTTTGCTGCTGGTCAATCAGTGTTAATTGGCGTCAGCTGGATCATGGTGGGGGATGGTAGGCACTAGCAACATGATGGCTAACTGGAGCAGTTGGCTGGAATTGGCTGGAGTGCGTCAGCTGATGCATGGTGGGGGATGGTAGGGACTTGGACAGGTGTTTGCCCTTGGCTCAAATGATCAATGGCCACAGTTAATGTAGTCTGGTCCCAATTCTGAATTTCCGGCCCGAGAGCGGAATTTCCGGCCCGATAGCGGAGTGTCCGGCCCGTGGGCGGACTTTCCGGCCCGGAGGCGGACTATCAGGCACGCGAGCGGACTTTCTGCTCCGGAGCCGGAAATTCCGCTCTGGGGCCGGAAATTCCGGCCCGAGTGCGGAAATTCCAGCCCGGGTGCGGACGTAAGTTTAGTGGTCGTAAATCCATTCTGTGAATAGCAAAAGTCCTAAGTTCATTCTGTGAATCGGAAAAGTAGTAAGTTCATTCTGTGAATACCAGAAGTAGCAAGTGCATTCTGTGAATACCAAAATGGTACTAAGTTTAGGATTGAGTCTTAAGTTTGTTCTGTGAATCGAGCCCTATATGTTTACATATGTATGTATATATATATATATATATACACACATACATATATAAATGCATATGCATATATATGCATATATATATGTGCATATATGTGCGTGTAGAGAGAGGTAGAGAGGTAGAGAGGTAGAGGTAGAAGTAGAGAGGTAGAGAGGTAGAAGTTGAGAGGTAGAGTAAGAGAGGTAGAGAGTAGTAGAGAGAGAGGTAGAGACGTAGAGAGGTAGAGAGTAGAGAGTGAGTAGTAGAGAGTAGTAGAGAGTAGTAGAGAGAGTAGCAGAGAGTGAGTAGTAGGGAGTAGTAGAGTGAGTAGTAGAGAGTAAGTAGTAGAGAGTGAGTAGTAGAGAGTAGTAGAGAGTGAGTAGTAGAGAGTAGTAGAGAGTAGTAGCTAGTGAGTAGTAGAGTGAGTAGTAAAGAGTAGTAGAGAGTGAGTAGTAGAGAGTAGTAGAGAGTGAGTAGTAGAGAGTGAGTAGTAGAGAGTCAGTAGCAGAGAGAGAGTAGTAGAGAGTAGTAGAGAGTGAGTAGTGGAGAGTAGTAGAGAGTAGTAGAGAGTGAGTAGTAGAGTGAGTAGTAGAGAGTAGTAGAGAGTGAGTAATAGAGAGTGAGCAGAAGAGAGTAGTAGAGAGTGAGTAGAAGAGAGTAGTGGAGAGTATTAGAGAGTAGTAGTGAGTGAGTAGTAGAGTGAGTAGTAAAGAGTAGTAGAGAGCAGTAGTAGAGAGTAGTAGAGAGTGAGTAGTAGAGAGTGAGTAGTAGAGAGTGAGAAGCAGAGAGAGAGTAGTGGAGAGTAGTAGAGAGCGAGTAGTAGAGAGTAGTAGAGAGTAGTAGAGTGACTAGTAAAGAGTAGTACAAAGTGAGTAGTAGAGAGCAGTAGAGAGTGAGTAGTAGAGAGTGAGTAGTAGAGAGTAAGTAGCAGAGAGAGAGTAGTAGAGTAGTAGTGAGTGAGTAGTAGAGTGAGTAGTAGAGAGTAGTAGTAAGAGTAGTAGAGAGTGAGTAGTAGAGAGTGAGTAGTAGCGTGAGTAGCAGAGATTAGTAGAGAGAGAGTAGTAGAGAGTAGTGGAGAGTGAGTAGTAGAGTGAGTAGTAAAGAGTTAATGGAGAGTAGTAGAGAGCTGTAGAGAGTGAGTAGTAGATAGAGAGTAGTAGAGAGTGAGTAGTAGAGAGTAGTAGAGAGTGAGTAGTAGAGAGTGAGTAGTAGAGAGTAGTGGATTAGTAGAGAGTGAGTAGTAGAGAGAGAGTAGTAGAGAGTGAGTAGTACAGTAGTAGAGAGTGAGTGGTAGAGAGAAGTAGAGAGTAGTAGAGTGAGTAGTAGAGAGTGAGTAGTAGAGAGAGTAGTAGAGTAGTAGAGAGTGAGTAGTAGAGAGTGAGTAGTAGAGAGTAGTGGATTAGTAGAGAGTGAGTAGTAGAGAGAGAGTAGTAGAGAGTGAGTAGTACAGTAGTAGAGAGTGAGTGGTAGAGAGAAGTAGAGAGTAGTAGAGTGAGTAGTGGAGAGTGAATAGTAGAGAGTGGTAGAGAGTGAGTAGTAGAGAGTGAGTAGTAGAGAGTGAATAGTAGAGAGTGAGTAATAGAGAGAGTGTAGTAGAGAGTGAGTAGTAGAGAGTAGTAGAGTGAGTAGTAGAGAGTGAGTAGTAGAGAGAGAGAGTAGCAGAGAGTAGTAGAGAGTGAGTAGTAGAGTAGTAGAGAGTGAGTGGTAGAGAGTAGTAGAGTGAGTAGTAGAGAGTAGTAGAGAGTGAGTAGTAGAGAGTGAGTAGTAGAGATTAGTGGTAGAGAGTAGTAGAGAGTAGTAGAGAGTGAGTAGTAGAGAGTAGTAGTGAGTGAGTAGTAGAGAGTGAGTAGTAGAGAGAGAGTAGTAGAGAGTAGCAGAGAGTGAGTAGTAGAGAGTGAATAGTAGACAGTAGTAGAGAGTGAGTAGTAGAGAGTAGAAGAGTGAGTATTAGAGAGTAGTAGAGAGTGAGTAGTAGAGAGTAGCAGAGAGTGAGTAGTAGAGAGTAAGTAGTAGAGAGTAGCAGAGAGTGAGTAGTAGAGAGTGAGTAGTAGAGAGTAGCAGAGAGTGAGTAGTAGAGAGTGAGTAGTAGAGAGTGAGTAGTAGAGAGTGAATAGTAGAGAGTGAGTAGTAGAGAGAGAGTAATAGAGAGTGAGTAGTAGAGAGTAGTAGAGTGAGTAGTAGAGTGAGTAGTAGAGAGAGTAGTAGAGAGTAGTAGAGAATGAGTAGTAGAGTAGTAGAGAGTGAGTGGTACAGAGTAGTAGAGTGAGTAGTAGAGAGTAGTAGAGAGTGAGTAGTAGAGAGTGAGTAGTAGAGAGTAGTAGTAGAGAGTAGTAGAGAGTGAGTAGTAGAGAGTAGTAGCGAGTGAGTAGTTGAGAGTGAGTAGCAGAGAGAGAGTAGTAGAGAGTAGTAGAGAGTGAGTAGTAGAGAGTGAATAGTAGGCAGTAAGTAGTAGAGAGTAGAAGAGAGTGAGTAGTAGAGAGTAGAAGAGAGTAGTAGAGAGTGAGTAGTAGAGAGTAGCAGAGAGTGAATAGTAGAGAGTGAGTAGTAGAGAGTAGTAGAGTAGTAGAGAGTGAGTAGTAGAGAGTAGTAGAGAGTGAGTAGTAGAGAGAGAGAGCAGTGGAGAGTAGTAGAGAGTGAGTAGTAGAGAGTAGTCAGTCAGTGTCAGTCTGTGTCAATCAGTGTCAGTCAGTCAGTCAGTGTCAGTCAGTCAGTCAGTGTCAGTCAGTCAGTATCAGCCAGTCAGTATCAGCCAGTCAGTCTTTGTCAGTGTCAGTCAGTCAGTTTCAGCCAATCAGTGTCAGTCAGTGTCAGTCAATCAGTGTCAATCAGCGTCAGTCAGTCAGTGTCAGTCAATCAGTGTCAGTCAGTGCCAGTCAGTCAGTCAGTGTCAGTCAATCAGTGTCAGTCAGTTTCAGTCAGTCAGTGTCAGTCAATCAGTGTCAGTCAGTGCCAGTGTCAGTCAGTGTCAGTGTCAGTCAATCAGTGTCTGTCAGTGTCAATCAGTCAGTCTCAGTCAGTCATTGTCAATCAGTCAGTGTCAGCTAGAGCAGCTCTACTGACCTGGTTTCTCTGGCTCTGGAGCAGCTCTGCTGACCTGGCTCTTAGGCTCTAGAGCAGCTCTGCTGACCTGGTTCTCTGGCTCTAAAGCAGCCCTGCTGACCTGCTTCTATGGCTGTAAAGCAGTTCTGCTCACTTGGTTCTTTGGCTCTAGTGCAGCTCTCCTGACCTGGCTCTTTGGCTCTAAAGCAGCTCTGCTGGCCTGGTTCTCTGGCTCTAAAACAGCTCTGCTGACCTGGTTCTCTCCCTCTAAAGCAGCACTGTTGACAAGGTTTCTCTGGCTCTGCAGCAGCTCTGCTGACCTGGTTCTCTGGCTCTAGAGCAGCTCTGCTGACCTAGTTCTTAGACTCTAGAGCAGCTCTGCTGACCTGGTTCTCTGGCTCTACAACAGCTCTGCTGACCTGGTTCTCTGGCTCTAAAGCAGCTCTGCTGACCCGGTCTATGGCTCTAAAGCGGCTCTGCTGACCCGGTCTATGGCTCTAAAGCAGTTCTGCTGACCTGGTTCTCTGGCTCTAGACCAGCACTGCTGACCTGGTCCCTTGGCTCTAAACTAGCTCTGCTGACCTGGTTCTCTCCCTCTGAAGCAGCTCTGCTGACCTGGTTCTCTCGCTCTAAAGTAGCTCTACTGACATGGTTTCTCTGGCTCTATGGCAGCTCTGCTGACCTGGTTAACTGGATCTAGAGCAGCTCTGCTGACCTGCTTCTTAGGCTCTTGAGAAGCTCTGCTGACCTGGTGCTCTGGCTCTAAAGCCGCTCTGCTGACCTGGTTCTATGGCTCTAAAGCAGCTCTTCTGACCTGGTTCTCTGGCTCTAGAGCAGCTCTGCTGACCTGGTTCTCTTGCTCTAAAGCAGCTCTGCTAACCTGGTTCTCCCCTCTAAATCAGCTCTGCTGACCTGGTTCTCTGCCTCAAGAGCAGCTCTGGTGACCTGGTTCTCTGGCTCTAGAGCAGCTCTGCTTACCTCGTTCTCTGGCTATAAAGCAGCTCTGCTGACCTGGTTCTGTCCCTCTAAAGCAGCTCTGCTGACCTGGTTTCTCTGGCTCTAGAGCAGCTCTGCTGACCTGGATCTCTGGCTCTAAAGCAGCTCTGATGACCTGGTTCTCTCCCTCTAAAGCAGCTCTGCTCACATGGTTTCTCTGGCTCTCCAGCAGCTCTGCTGACCTAGTTCTCTGCCTCTAGAGCAGCTCTGCTGACCTGGTCCCTTTGCTCTAAAGTAGCTCTGCTGACCTGGTTCTCTCCCTCTGAAGCAGCTCTGCTGACCTGGTTCTCTCGCTCTAAAGTAGCTCTACTGACCTGGTTCTCTAGCTCTAGAGCAGCTCTGCTGACTTGGTTATTAGGCTCTAGAGGAGCTCTGCTGATTGGGTGCTCTGGCTCTAAAGCAGCTCTGCTGACCTGGTTTCTCTGGCTCTAGAGCAGCTCTGCTGACCTGGTTCTCTGGCTCTAAACCAGCTATGCTGACCTGGTTCTCTCCCTCTAAAGCAGCACTGTTGACAAGGTTTCTCTGGCTCTGCAGCAGCTCTGCTGACCTGGTTCTCTGGCTCTAAAGCAGCTCTGCTGACCTAGTTCTTAGACTCTAGAGCAGCTCTGCTGACCTGGTTCTCTGGCTCTACAACAGCTCTGCTGACCTGGTTCTCTGGCTCTAAAGCAGCTCTGCTGACCCGGTCTATGGCTCTAAAGCGGCTCTGCTGACCCGGCCTATGGCTCTAAAGCAGTTCTGCTGACCTGGTTCTCTGGCTCTAGACCAGCACTGCTGACCTGGTCCCTTGGCTCTAAACTAGCTCTGCTGACCTGGTTCTCTCCCTCTGAAGCAGCTCTGCTGACCTGGTTCTCTCGCTCTAAAGTAGCTCTACTGACATGGTTTCTCTGGCTCTATGGCAGCTCTGCTGACCTGGTTAACTGGATCTAGAGCAGCTCTGCTGACCTGCTTCTTAGGCTCTTGAGAAGCTCTGCTGACCTGGTGCTCTGGCTCTAAAGCCGCTCTGCTGACCTGGTTCTATGGCTCTAAAGCAGCTCTGCTGACCTGGTTCTCTGGCTCTAGAGCAGCTCTGCTGACCTAGTTCTTAGACTCTAGAGCAGCTCTGCTGACCTGGTTCTCTGGCTCTACAACAGCTCTGCTGACCTGGTTCTCTGGCTCTAAAGCAGCTCTGCTGACCCGGTCTATGGCTCTAAAGCGGCTCTGCTGACCCGGTCTATGGCTCTAAAGCAGTTCTGCTGACCTGGTTCTCTGGCTCTAGACCAGCACTGCTGACCTGGTCCCTTGGCTCTAAACTAGCTCTGCTGACCTGGTTCTCTCCCTCTGAAGCAGCTCTGCTGACCTGGTTCTCTCGCTCTAAAGTAGCTCTACTGACATGGTTTCTCTGGCTCTATGGCAGCTCTGCTGACCTGGTTAACTGGATCTAGAGCAGCTCTGCTGACCTGCTTCTTAGGCTCTTGAGAAGCTCTGCTGACCTGGTGCTCTGGCTCTAAAGCCGCTCTGCTGACCTGGTTCTATGGCTCTAAAGCAGCTCTTCTGACCTGGTTCTCTGGCTCTAGAGCAGCTCTGCTGACCTGGTTCTCTTGCTCTAAAGCAGCTCTGCTAACCTGGTTATCCCCTCTAAATCAGCTCTGCTGACCTGGTTCTCTGCCTCAAGAGCAGCTCTGGTGACCTGGTTCTCTGGCTCTAGAGCAGCTCTGCTTACCTCGTTCTCTGGCTATAAAGCAGCTCTGCTGACCTGGTTCTGTCCCTCTAAAGCAGCTCGGCTGACCTGGTTTCTCTGGCTCTAGAGCAGCTCTGCTGACCTGGATCTCTGGCTCTAAAGCAGCTCTGATGACCTGGTTCTCTCCCTCTAAAGCAGCTCTGCTCACATGGTTTCTCTGGCTCTCCAGCAGCTCTGCTGACCTAGTTCTCTGCCTCTAGAGCAGCTCTGCTGACCTGGTCCCTTTGCTCTAAAGTAGCTCTGCTGACCTGGTTCTCTCCCTCTGAAGCAGCTCTGCTGACCTGGTTCTCTCGCTCTAAAGTAGCTCTACTGACCTGGTTCTCTAGCTCTAGAGCAGCTCTGCTGACTTGGTTATTAGGCTCTAGAGGAGCTCTGCTGATTGGGTGCTCTGGCTCTAAAGCAGCTCTGCTGACCTGGTTTCTCTGGCTCTAGAGCAGCTCTGCTGACCTGGTTCTCTGGCTCTAAACCAGCTATGCTGACCTGGTTCTCTCCCTCTAAAGCAGCACTGTTGACAAGGTTTCTCTGGCTCTGCAGCAGCTCTGCTGACCTGGTTCTCTGGCTCTAAAGCAGCTCTGCTGACCTAGTTCTTAGACTCTAGAGCAGCTCTGCTGACCTGGTTCTCTGGCTCTACAACAGCTCTGCTGACCTGGTTCTCTGGCTCTAAAGCAGCTCTGCTGACCCGGTCTATGGCTCTAAAGCGGCTCTGCTGACCCGGCCTATGGCTCTAAAGCAGTTCTGCTGACCTGGTTCTCTGGCTCTATACCAGCACTGCTGACCTGGTCCCTTGGCTCTAAACTAGCTCTGCTGACCTGGTTCTCTCCCTCTGAAGCAGCTCTGCTGACCTGGTTCTCTCGCTCTAAAGTAGCTCTACTGACATGGTTTCTCTGGCTCTATGGCAGCTCTGCTGACCTGGTTAACTGGATCTAGAGCAGCTCTGCTGACCTGCTTCTTAGGCTCTTGAGAAGCTCTGCTGACCTGGTGCTCTGGCTCTAAAGCCGCTCTGCTGACCTGGTTCTATGGCTCTAAAGCAGCTCTTCTGACCTGGTTCTCTGGCTCTAGAGCAGCTCTGCTGACCTGGTTCTCTTGCTCTAAAGCAGCTCTGCTAACCTGGTTCTCCCCTCTAAATCAGCTCTGCTGACCTGGTTCTCTGCCTCAAGAGCAGCTCTGGTGACCTGGTTCTCTGGCTCTAGAGCAGCTCTGCTTACCTCGTTCTCTGGCTATAAAGCAGCTCTGCTGACCTGGTTCTGTCCCTCTAAAGCAGCTCTGCTGACCTGGTTTCTCTGGCTCTAGAGCAGCTCTGCTGACCTGGATCTCTGGCTCTAAAGCAGCTCTGATGACCTGGTTCTCTCCCTCTAAAGCAGCTCTGCTGACATGGTTTCTCTGGCTCTCCAGCAGCTCTGCTGACCTAGTTCTCTGCCTCTAGAGCAGCTCTGCTGACCTGGTCCCTTTGCTCTAAAGTAGCTCTGCTGACCTGGTTCTCTCCCTCTGAAGCAGCTCTGCTGACCTGGTTCTCTCGCTCTAAAGTAGCTCTACTGATCTGGTTTCTCTGGCTCTGCAGCAGGTCTGCTGACCTGGTTCTCTAGCTCTAGAGCAGCTCTGCTGACTTGGTTATTAGGCTCTAGAGCAGCTCTGCTGATCGGGTGCTCTGGCTCTAAAGCAGCTCTGCTGACCAGGTTTCTCTGGCTCTAGAGCAGCTCTGCTGACCTGGTTCGCTGGCTCTACAACAGCTATGCTGACCTGGTTCTCTGGCTCTAAAGAGGCTCTGCTGACCCGGTTCTATGGCTCTAAAGCAGTTCTGCTGACCTGGTTCTCTGGCTCTAGAGCAGCTCTGCTGACCTGGTCCCTTGGCTCTAAAGCAGCTCTGGTGACCTGGTTCTCTCCCTCTAAAGCAGCTCTGCTGACCCGGTTCTTCTGCTCTAAAGCAGCTCTACTGACCTGGTTTCTCTGGCTCAAAAGCAGTTCTGCTCACTTGGTTCTTTGGCTCTAGTGCAGCTCTCCTGACCTGGTTCTTTGGCGCTAAAGCAGCTCTGCTGGCCTGGTTCTCTGGCTCTAAAACAGCTCTGCTGACCTGGTTCTCTCCCTCTAAAGCAGCACTGCTGACATGGTTTCTCTGGCTCTGCAGCAGCTCTGCTGACCTGGTTCTCTGGCTCTAGAGCAGCTCTGCTGACCTAGTTCTTAGACTCTAGAGCAGCTCTGCTGACCTGGTTCTCTGGCTCTAAAGCAGCTCTGCTGACTCGGTCTATGGCTCTAAAGCAGCTCTGCTGACCCGGTCTATGGCTCTAAAGCAGTTCTGCTGACCTGGTTCTCTGGCTCTAGAGCAGCTCTGCTTACCTGGTCCCTTGGCTCTAAACTAGCTCTGCTGACCTGGTTCTCTCCCTCTGAAGCAGCTCTGCTGACCTGGTTCTCTCGCTCTAAAGTAGCTCTACTGACATGGTTTCTCTGGCTCTATGGCAGCTCTGCTGACCTGGTTCTCTGGCTCTAGAGCAGCTCTGCTGACCTGCTTCTTAGGCTCTTGAGCAGCTCTGCTGACCTGGTGCTCTGGCTCTAAAGCAGCTCTGCTGACCTGGTTCTATGGCTCTAAAGCAGCTCTTCAGACCTGGTTCGCTGGCTCTAGAGCAGCTCTGCTGACCTGGTTCTCTGGCTCTAAAGCAGCACTGCTAATCTGGTTCTCCCCCTCTAAATCAGCTCTGCTGACCTGGTTCTCTGCCTCAAGAGCAGCTCTGGTGACCTGGTTCTCTGGCTCTAGAGCAGCTCTGCTGTCCTGGTTCTCTGGCTCTTAAGCAGCTCTGCTGACCTCGTTCTCTCCCTCTAAAGCAGCTCTGCTGACCTGGTTCTCTGGCTCTAAAGCAGCACTGCTAACCTGGTTCTCCCCCTCTAAATCAGCTCTGCTGACCTGGTTCTCTGCCTCAAGCGCAGCTCTGGTGACCTGGTTCTCTGGCTCTAGAGTAGCTCTGCTGACCTGGTTCTCTGGCTCTAAAGCAGCTCTGCAGAACTCGTTCTCTCCCTCTAAAGCAGCTCTGCTGACCTGGTTTCTCTGGCTCTAGAGCAGCTCTGCTGACCTGGTTCTCTGGCTCAAAAGCAGCTCTGATGACCTGGTTCTCTCCCTCTAATGCAGCTCTGCTGACCTGGTTCTCTGCCTCTTAGGCTCTTGAGCAGCTCTTCTGACCTGGTGCTCTGGCTGTAAAGCAGCTCTGCTGACCTGGTTCTATGGCTCTAAAGCAGCTCTTCAGACCTGGTTCGCTGGCTCTAGAGCAGCTCTGCTGACCTGGTTCTCTGGCTCTAAAGCAGCACTGCTAACCTGGTTCTCCCCCTCTAAATCAGCTCTGCTGACCTGGTTCTCTGCCTCAAGAGCAGCTCTGGTGACCTGGTTCTCTGGCTCTAGAGCAGCTCTGCTGTCCTGGTTCTCTGGCTCTAGAGCAGCTCTGCTGACTTGGTTCTTAGGCTCTAGAGCAGCTCTGCTGACCTGGTGCTCTGGCTCTAAAGCAGCTCTGCTGACCAGGTTCTCTGGCTCTAGAGCAGCTCTGCTGAGCTGGTCCCTTGGCTCTAAACTAGCTCTGCTGACCTGGTTCTCTCCCTCTGAAGCAGCTCTGCTGACCTGGTTCTCTCGCTCTAAAGTAGCTCTACTGACATGGTTTCTCTGGCTCTAGAGCAGCTCTGCTGACCTAGTTCGTAGTTTCTAGAGCAGCTCTGCTGACCTGGTTCTCTGGCTCTACAACAGCTCTGCTGACCTTGTTCTCTGGCTCTAAAGCAGCTCTGCTGACCCGGTCTATGGCTCAAAAGCGGCTCTGCTGACCCGGTCTATGGCTCTAAAGCAGTTCTGCTGACCTGGTTCTCTGGCTCTAGAGCAGCACTGCTGACCTGGTCCCTTGGCTCTAAACTAGATCTGCTGACCTGGTTCTCTCCCTCTGAAGCAGCTCTGCTGACCTGGTTCTCTCGCTCTAAAGTAGCTCTACTGACATGGTTTCTCTGGCTCTATGGCAGCTCTGCTGACCTGGTTCACTGGATCTAGAGCAGCTCTGCTGACCTGCTTCTTAGGCTCTTGAGAAGCTCTGCTGACCTGGTGCTCTGGCTCTAAAGCCGCTCTGCTGACCTGGTTCTATGGCTCTAAAGCAGCTCTTCTGACCTGGTTCTCTGGCTCTAGAGCAGCTCTGCTGACCTGGTTCTCTTGCTCTAAAGCAGCTCTGCTAACCTGGTTCTCCCCTCTAAATCAGCTCTGCTGACCTGGTTCTCTGCCTCAAGAGCAGCTCTGGTGACCTGGTTCTCTGGCTCTAGAGCAGCTCTGCTTACCTCGTTCTCTGGCTCTAAAGCAGCTCTGCTGACCTGGTTCTGTCCCTCTAAAGCAGCTCTGCTGACCTGGTTTCTCTGGCTCTAGAGCAGGTCTGCTGACCTGGATCTCTGGCTCTAAAGCAGCTCTGATGACCTGGTTCTCTCCCTCTAAAGCAGCTCTGCTGACATGGTTTCTCTGGCTCTCCAGCAGCTCTTCTGACCTAGTTCTCTGCCTCTAGAGCAGCTCTGCTGACCTGGTCCCTTTGCTCTAAAGTAGCTCTGCTGACCTGGTTCTCTCCCTCTGAAGCAGCTCTGCTGACCTGGTTCTCTCGCTCTAAAGTAGCTCTACTGACCTGGTTTCTCTGGCTCTGCAGCAGGTCTGCTGACCTGGTTCTCTGGCTCTAGAGCAGCTCTGCTGACTTGGTTATTAAGCTCTAGAGCAGCTCTGCTTATCGGGTGCTCTGGCTCTAAAGCAGCTCTGCTGACCAGGTTTCTCTGGCTCTAGAGCAGCTCTGCTGACCTGGTTCTCTGGCTCTACACCAGCTATGCTGACCTGGTTCTCTGGCTCTAAAGAGGCTCTGCTGACCCGGTTCTATGGCTCTAAAGCAGTTCTGCTGACCTGGTTCTCTGGCTCTAGAGCAGCTCTGCTGACCTGGTCCCTTGGCTCTAAAGCAGCTCTGCTGACCTGGTTCTCTCCCTCTAAAGCAGCTCTGCTGACCCGGTTCTTCTGCTCTAAAGCAGCTCTACTGACCTGGTTTCTCTGGCTCTAAAGCAGTTCTGCTCACTTGGTTCTTAGGCTCTTGAGAAGCTCTGCTGACCTGGTGCTCTGGCTCTAAAGCCGCTCTGCTGACCTGGTTCTATGGCTCTAAAGCAGCTCTTCTGACCTGGTTCTCTGGCTCTAGAGCAGCTCTGCTGACCTGGTTCTCTTGCTCTAAAGCAGCTCTGCTAACCTGGTTCTCCCCTCTAAATCAGCTCTGCTGACCTGGTTCTCTGCCTCAAGAGCAGCTCTGGTGACCTGGTTCTCTGGCTCTAGAGCAGCTCTGCTTACCTCGTTCTCTGGCTCTAAAGCAGCTCTGCTGACCTGGTTCTGTCCCTCTAAAGCAGCTCTGCTGACCTGGTTTCTCTGGCTCTAGAGCAGCTCTGCTGACCTGGATCTCTGGCTCTAAAGCAGCTCTGATAACCTGGTTCTCTCCCTCTAAAGCAGCTCTGCTGACATGGTTTCTCTGGCTCTCCAGCAGCTCTGCTGACCTAGTTCTCTGCCTCTAGAGCAGCTCTGCTGACCTGGTCCCTTTGCTCTAAAGTAGCTCTGCTGACCTGGTTCTCTCCCTCTGAAGCAGCTCTGCTGACCTGGTTTTCTCGCTCTAAAGTAGCTCTACTGACCTGGTTTCTCTGGCTCTGCAGCAGGTCTGCTGACCTGGTTCTCTGGCTCTAGAGCAGCTCTGCTGACTTGGTTATTAAGCTCTAGAGCAGCTCTGCTGACCAGGTTTCTCTGGCTCTAGAGCAGCTCTGCTGACCTGGTTCTCTGGCTCTACAACAGCTACGCTGACATGGTTCTCTGGCTCTAAAGAGGCTCTGCTGACCCGGTTCTATGGCTATAAAGCAGTTCTGCTGACCTGGTTCTCTGGCTCTAGAGCAGCTCTGCTGACCTGGTCCCTTGGCTCTAAAGCAGCTCTGCTGACCTGGTTCTCTCCCTCTAAAGCAGCTCTGCTGACCCGGTTCTTCTGCCCTAAAGCAGCTCTACTGACCTGGTTTCTCTGGCTCTAAAGCAGTTCTGCTCACTTGGTTCTTTGGCTCTAGTGCAGCTCTCCTGACCTGGTTCTTTGGCGCTAAAGCAGCTCTGCTGGCCTGGTTCTCTGGCTCTAAAACAGCTCTGCTGACCTGGTAATCTCCCTCTAAAGCAGCACTGCTGACATGGTTTCTCTGGCTCTGCAGCAGCTCTGCTGACCTGGTTCTCTGGCTCTAGAGCAGCTCTGCTGACCTAGTTCTTAGACTCTAGAGCAGCTCTGCTGACCCGGTTCTCTGGCTCTAAAGCAGCTCTGCTGACCCGGTCTTTGGCTCTAAAGCAGCTCTGCTGACCCGGTCTATGGCTCTAAAGCAGTTCTGCTGACCTGGTTCTCTGGCTCTAGAGCAGCTCTGCTGACCTGGTCCCTTGGCTCTAAACTAGCTCTGCTGACCTGGTTCTCTCCCTCTGAAGCAGCTCTGCTGACCTGGTTCTCTCGCTCTAAAGTAGCTCTACTGACATGGTTTCTCTGGCTCTATGGCAGCTCTGCTGACCTGGTTCTCTGGCTCTAGAGCAGCTCTGCTGACCTGCTTCTTAGGCTCTTGAGCAGCTCTGCTGACCTGGTGCTCTGGCTCTAAAGCAGCTCTGCTGACCTGGTTCTATGGCTCTAAAGCAGCTCTTCAGACCTGGTTCGCTGGCTCTAGAGCAGCTCTGCTGACCTGGTTCTCTGGCTCTAAAGCAGCACTGCTAACCTGGTTCTCCCCCTCTAAATCAGCTCTGCTGACCTGGTTCTCTGCCTCAAGAGCAGCTCTGGTGACCTGGTTCTCTGGCTCTAGAGCAGCTCTGCTGTCCTGGTTCTCTGGCTCTTAAGCAGCTCTGCTGACCTCGTTCTCTCCCTCTAAAGCAGCTCTGCTGACCTGGTTCTCTGGCTCTAAAGAAGCACTGCTAACCTGGTTCTCCCCCTCTAAATCAGCTCTGCTGACCTGGTTCTCTGCCTCAAGAGCAGCTCTGGTGACCTGGTTCTCTGGCTCTAGAGTAGCTCTGCTGACCTGGTTCTCTGGCTCTAAAGCAGCTCTGCAGAACTCGTTCTCTCCCTCTAAAGCAGCTCTGCTGACCTGGTTTCTCTGGCTCTAGAGCAGCTCTGCTGACCTGGTTCTCTGGCTCAAAAGCAGCTCTGATGACCTGGTTCTCTCCCTCTAATGCAGCTCTGCTGACCTGGTTCTCTGCCTCTTAGGCTCTTGAGCAGCTCTTCTGACCTGGTGCTCTGGCTGTAAAGCAGCTCTGCTGACCTGGTTCTATGGCTCTAAAGCAGCTCTTCAGACCTGGTTCGCTGGCTCTAGAGCAGCTCTGCTGACCTGGTTCTCTGGCTCTAAAGCAGCACTGCTAACCTGGTTCTCCCCCTCTAAATCAGCTCTGCTGACCTGGTTCTCTGCCTCAAGAGCAGCTCTGGTGACCTGGTTCTCTGGCTCTAGAGCAGCTCTGCTGTCCTGGTTCTCTGGCTCTTAAGCAACTCTGCTGACCTCGTTCTCTCCCTCTAAAGCAGCTCTGCTGACCTCGTTCTCTGGCTCTAAAGCAGCACTGCTAACCTGGTTCTTCCCCTCTAAATCAGCTCTGCTGACCTGGTTCTCTGCCTCAAGAGCAGCTCTGGTGACCTGGTTCTCTGGCTCTAGAGTAGCTCTGCTGACCTGGTTCTCTGGCTCTAAAGCAGCTCTGCAGAACTCGTTCTCTCCCTCTAAAGCAGCTCTGCTGACCTGGTTTCTCTGGCTCTAGAGCAGCTCTGCTGACCTGGTTTTCTGGCTCTAAAGCAGCTCTGATGACCTGGTTCTCTCCCTCTAATGCAGCTCTGCTGACCTGGTTCTCTGCCTCTACAGCAGCTCTGCTGACCTGGTCCCTTGGCTTTAAAGTAGCTCTGCTGACCTGGTTCTCTCCCTCTGAAGCATCTTTGCTGACCTGGTTCTCTCGCTCTAAAGTAGCTCTACTGACCTGGTTTCTCTGGCTCTACAGCAGCTCTGCTGACCTGGTTCTCTGGCTCTAGAGCAGCTCTGCTGACTTGGTTCTTAGGCTCTAGAGCAGCCCTGCTGACCTGGTGCTCTGGCTCTAAAGCAGCTCTGCTGACCAGGTTTCTCTGGCTCTAGAGCAGCTCTGCTGACCTGGTTCTCTGGCTCTACAACAGCTCTGCTGACCTGGTTCTCTGGCTCAAAGAGGCTCTGCTGACCCGGTTCTATGGCTCTAAAGCAGTTCTGTTGACCTGGTTCTCTGGCTCTAGAGCAGCTCTGCTGACCTGGTTTCTCTGGCTCTGCAGCAGGTCTGCTGACCTGGTTCTCTGGCTCTAGAGCAGCTCTGCTGACTTGGTTATTAAGCTCTAGAGCAGCTCTGCTGATCGGGTGCTCTGGCTCTAAAGCAGCTCTGCTGACCAGGTTTCTCTGGCTCTAGAGCAGCTCTGCTGACCTGGTTCTCTGGCTCTACAACAGCTACGCTGACCTGGTTCTCCGGCTCTAAAGAGGCTCTGCTGACCCGGTTCTATGGCTCTAGAGCAGCTCTGTTGACCTGGTCCCTTGGCTCTAAAGCAGCTCTGCTGACCTGGTTCGCTCCCTCTAAAGCAGCTCTGCTGACCCGGTTCTTCTGCTCTAAAGCAGCTCTATTGACCTGGTTTCTCTGGCTCTATGGCAGGTCTGCTCACTTGGTTCTTAGGCTCTTGAGAAGCTCTGCTGACCTGGTGCTCTGGCTCTAAAGCCGCTCTGCTGACCTGGTTCTATGGCTCTAAAGCAGCTCTTCTGACCTGGTTCTCTGGCTCTAGAGCAGCTCTGGTGACCTGGTTCTCTGGCTCTAGAGCAGCTCTGCTTAACTCGTTCTCTGGCTCTAAAGCAGCTCTGCTGACCTGGTTCTGTCCCTCTAAAGCAGCTCTGCTGACCTGGTTTCTCTGGCTCTAGAGCAGCTCTGCTGACCTGGATCTCTGGCTCTAAAGCAGCTCTGATGACCTGGTTCTCTCCCTCTAAAGCAGCTCTGCTGACATGGTTTCTCTGGCTCTCCAGCAGCTCTGCTGACCTAGTTCTCTGCCTCTAGAGCAGCTCTGCTGACCTGGTCCCTTTGCTCTAAAGTAGCTCTGCTGACCTGGTTCTCTCCCTCTGAAGCAGCTCTGCTGACCTGGTTCTCTCGCTCTAAAGTAGCTCTACTGACCTGGTTTCTCTGGCTCTGCAGCAGGTCTGCTGACCTGGTTCTCTGGCTCTAGAGCAGCTCTGCTGACTTGGTTATTAAGCTCTAGAGCAGCTCTGCTGATCGGGTGCTCTGGCTCTAAAGCAGCTCTGCTGACCAGGTTTCTCTGGCTCTAGAGCAGCTCTGCTGACCTGGTTCTCTGGCTCTACAACAGCTATGCTGACCTGGTTCTCTGGCTCTAAAGAGGCTCTGCTGACCCGGTTCTATGGCTCTAAAGCAGTTCTGCTGACCTGGTTCTCTGGCTCTAGAGCAGCTCTGCTGACCTGGTCCCTTGGCTCTAAAGCAGCTCTGCTGACCTGGTTCTCTCCCTCTAAAGCAGCTCTGCTGACCCGGTTCTTCTGCTCTAAAGCAGCTCTACTGACCTGGTTTCTCTGGCTCTAAAGCAGTTCTGCTCACTTGGTTCTTTGGCTCTAGTGCAGCTCTCCTGACCTGGTTCTTTGGCGCTAAAGCAGCTCTGCTGGCCTGGTTCTCTGGCTCTAAAACAGCTCTGCTGACCTGGTTCTCTCCCTCTAAAGCAGCACTGCTGACATGGTTTCTCTGGCTCTGCAGCAGCTCTGCTGACCTGGTTCTCTGGCTCTAGAGCAGCTCTGCTGACCTAGTTCTTAGACTCTAGAGCAGCTCTGCTGACCCGGTTCTCTGGCTCTAAAGCAGCTCTGCTGACCCGGTCTATGGCTCTAAAGCAGCTCTGCTGACCCGGTCTATGGCTCTAAAGCAGTTCTGCTGACCTGGTTCTCTGGCTCTAGAGCAGCTCTGCTGACCTGGTCCCTTGGCTCTAAACTAGCTCTGCTGACCTGGTTCTCTCCCTCTGAAGCAGCTCTGCTGACCTGGTTCTCTTGCTCTAAAGTAGCTCTACTGACATGGTTTCTCTGGCTCTATGGCAGCTCTGCTGACCTGGTTCTCTGGCTGTAGAGCAGCTCTGCTGACCTGGTTCTATGGCTCTAAAGCAGCTCACCAGACCTGGTTCGCTGGCTCTAGAGCAGCTCTGCTGACCTGGTTCTCTGGCTCTAAAGCAGCACTGCTAACCTGGTTCTCCCCCTCTAAATCAGCTCTGCTGACCTGGTTCTCTGCCGCAAGAGCAGCTCTGGTGACCTGGTTCTCTGGCTCTAGAGCAGCTCTGCTGTCCTGGTTCTCTGGCTCTTAAGCAGCTCTGCTGACCTCGTTCTCTCCCTCTAAAGCAGCTCTGCTGACCTGGTTCTCTGGCTCTAAAGCAGCACTGCTAACCTGGTTCTATGGCTCTAAAGCAGCTCTTCTGACCTGGTTCTCTGGCTCTAGAGCAGCTCTAGAGTTCTCCCCCTCTAAATCAGCTCTGCTGACCTGGTTTTCTGCCTCAAGAGCAGCTCTGGTGACCTGGTTCTCTGGCTCTAGAGTAGCTCTGCTGACCTGGTTCTCTGGCTCTAAAGCAGCTCTGCAGAACTCGTTCTCTCCCTCTAAAGCAGCTCTGCTGACCTGGTTTCTCTGGCTCTAGAGCAGCTCTGCTGACCTGGTTCTCTGGCTCAAAAGCAGCTCTGATGACCTGGTTCTCTCCCTCTAATGCAGCTCTGCTGACCTGGTTCTCTGCCTCTTAGGCTCTTGAGCAGCTCTTCTGACCTGGTGCTCTGGCTGTAAAGCAGCTCTGCTGACCTGGTTCTATGGCTCTAAAGCAGCTCTTCAGACCTGGTTCGCTGGCTCTAGAGCAGCTCTGCTGACCTGGTTCTCTGGCTCTAAAGCAGCACTGCTAACCTAGTTCTCCCCCTCTAAATCAGCTCTGCTGACCTGGTTCTCTGCCTCAAGAGCAGCTCTGGTGACCTGGTTCTCTCCCTCTAATGCAGCTCTGCTGACCTGGTTCTCTGCCTCTTAGGCTCTTGAGCAGCTCTGCTGACCTGGTGCTCTGGCTCTAAAGCAGCTCTGCTGACCTGGTTCTATGGCTCTAAAGCAGCTCTTCAGTCCTGGTTCGCTGGCTCTAGAGCAGCTCTGCTGACCTGGTTCTCTGGCTCTAAAGCAGCACTGCTAACCTAGTTCTCCCCCTCTAAATCAGCTCTGCTGACCTGGTTCTCTGCCTCAAGAGCAGCTCTGGTGACCTGGTTATCTGGCTCTAGAGCAGCTCTGCTGTCCTGGTTCTCTGGCTCTTAAGCAGCTCTGCTGACCTCGTTCTCTCCCTCTAAAGCAGCTCTGCTGACCTGGTTCTCCCCCTCTAAATCAGCTCTGCTGACCTGGTTCTCTGCCTCAAGAGAAGCTCTGGTGACCTGGTTCTCTGGCTCTAGAGCAGCTCTGCTGTCCTGGTTCTCTGGCTCTTAAGCAGCTCTGCTGACCTCGTTCTCTCCCTCTAAAGCAGCTCTGCTGACCTGGTTCTCTGGCTCTAAAGCAGCACTGCTAACCTGGTTCTCCCCCTCTAAATCAGCACTGCTGACCTGGTTCTCTGCCTCAAGAGCAGCTCTGGTGACCTGGTTCTCTGGCTCTAGAGTAGCTCTGCTGACCTGGTTCTCTGGCTCTAAAGCAGTTCTGCTCACTTGGTTCTTTGGCTCTAGTGCAGCTCTCCTGACCTGGTTCTTTGGCGCTAAAGCAGCTCTGCTGGCCTGGTTCTCTGGCTCTAAAACAGCTCTGCTGACCTGGTTCTCTCCCTCTAAAGCAGCACTGCTGACATGGTTTCTCTGGCTCTGCAGCAGCTCTGCTGACCTGGTTCTCTGGCTCTAGAGCAGCTCTGCTGACCTAGTTCTTAGACTCTAGAGCAGCTCTGCTGACCCGGTTCTCTGGCTCTAAAGCAGCTCTGCTGACCCGGTCTATGGCTCTAAAGCATCTCTGCTGACCCGGTCTATGGCTCTAAAGCAGTTCTGCTGACCTGGTTCTCTGGCTCTAGAGCAGCTCTGCTGACCTGGTCCCTTGGCTCTAAACTAGCTCTGCTGACCTGGTTCTCTCTCTCTGAAGCAGCTCTGCTGACCTGGTTCTCTCGCTCTAAAGTAGCTCTACTGACATGGTTTCTCTGGCTCTATGGCAGCTCTGCTGACCTGGTTCTCTGGCTCTAGAGCAGCTCTGCTGACCTGCTTCTTAGGCTCTTGAGCAGCTCTGCTGACCTGGTGCTCTGGCTCTAAAGCAGCTCTGCTGACCTGGTTCTATGGCTCTAAAGCAGCTCTTCAGACCTGGTTCGCTGGCTCTAGAGCAGCTCTGCTGACCTGGTTCTCTGGCTCTAAAGCAGCACTGCTAACCTGGTTCTCCCCCTCTAAATCAGCTCTGCTGACCTGGTTCTCTGCCTCAAGAGCAGCTCTGGTGACCTGGTTCTCTGGCTCTAGAGCAGCTCTGCTGTCCTAGTTCTCTGGCTCTTAAGCAGCTCTGCTGACCTCGTTCTCTCCCTCTAAAGCAGCTCTGCTGACCTGGTTCTCTGGCTCTAAAGCAGCACTGCTAACATGGTTCTATGGCTCTAAAGCAGCTCTTCTGACCTGGTTCTCTGGCTCTAGAGCAGCTCTAGAGTTCTCCCCCTCTAAATCAGCTCTGCTGACCTGGTTTTCTGCCTCAAGAGCAGCTCTGGTGACCTGGT
This sequence comes from Triturus cristatus, assembly GCF_964204655.1. Taxonomy (NCBI): domain Eukaryota; kingdom Metazoa; phylum Chordata; class Amphibia; order Caudata; family Salamandridae; genus Triturus; species Triturus cristatus. The sequence continues at coordinate 80,337,672 of NC_140590.1, read as the reverse complement.
TCTCTGGCTCTAGAGTAGCTCTGCTGACCTGGTTCTCTGGCTCTAAAGTAGCTCTGCAGAACTCGTTCTCTCCCTCTAAAGCAGCTCTGCTGACCTGGTTTCTCTGGCTCTAGAGCAGCTCTGCTGACCTGGTTCTCTGGCTCTAAAGCAGCTCTGATGACCTGGTTCTCTCCCTCTAATGCAGCTCTGCTGACCTGGTTCTCTGCCTCTTAGGCTCTTGAGCAGCTCTGCTGACCTGGTGCTCTGGCTCTAAAGCAGCTCTGCTGACCTGGTTCTATGGCTCTAAAGCAGCACTGCTAACCTGGTTCTCCCCCTCTAAATCAGCTCTGCTGACCTGGTTCTCTGGCTCTAAAGTAGCTCTGCAGAACTCGTTCTCTCCCTCTAAAGCAGCTCTGCTGACCTGGTTTCTCTGGCTCTAGAGCAGCTCTGCTGACCTGGTTCTCTGGCTCTAAAGCAGCTCTGATGACCTGGTTCTCTCCCTCTAATGCAGCTCTGCTGACCTGGTTCTCTGCCTCTTAGGCTCTTGAGCAGCTCTGCTGACCTGGTGCTCTGGCTCTAAAGCAGCTCTGCTGACCTGGTTCTCTGGCTCTAAAGCAGCACTGCTAACCTGGTTCTCCCCCTCTAAATCAGCTCTGCTGACCTGGTTCTCTGCCTCAAGAGCAGCTCTGGTGACCTGGTTCTCTGGCTCTAGAGCAGCTCTGCTGTCCTAGTTCTCTGGCTCTTAAGCAGCTCTGCTGACCTCGTTCTCTCCCTCTAAAGCAGCTCTGCTGACCTGGTTCTCTGGCTCTAAAGCAGCACTGCTAACATGGTTCTATGGCTCTAAAGCAGCTCTTCTGACCTGGTTCTCTGGCTCTAGAGCAGCTCTAGAGTTCTCCCCCTCTAAATCAGCTCTGCTGACCTGGTTTTCTGCCTCAAGAGCAGCTCTGGTGACCTGGTTCTCTGGCTCTAGAGTAGCTCTGCTGACCTGGTTCTCTGGCTCTAAAGTAGCTCTGCAGAACTCGTTCTCTCCCTCTAAAGCAGCTCTGCTGACCTGGTTTCTCTGGCTCTAGGGCAGCTCTGCTGACCTGGTTCTCTGGCTCTAAAGCAGCTCTGATGACCTGGTTCTCTCCCTCTAATGCAGCTCTGCTGACCTGGTTCTCTGCCTCTTAGGCTCTTGAGCAGCTCTGCTGACCTGGTGCTCTGGCTCTAAAGCAGCTCTGCTGACCTGGTTCTATGGCTCTAAAGCAGCTCTTCAGACCTGGTTCGCTGGCTCTAGAGCAGCTCTGCTGACCTGGTTCTCTGGCTCTAAAGCAGCACTGCTAACCTGGTTCTCCCCCTCTAAATCAGCTCTGCTGACCTGGTTCTCTGCCTCAAGAGCAGCTCTGGTGACCTGGTTCTCTGGCTCTAGAGTAGCTCTGCTGACCTGGTTCTCTGGCTCTAAAGCAGCTCTGCAGAACTCGTTCTCTCCCTCTAAAGCAGCTCTGTTGACCTGGTTTCTCTGGCTCTAGAGCAGCTCTGCTGACCTGGTTCTCTGGCTCTAAAGCAGCTCTGATGACCTGGTTCTCTCCCTCTAATGCAGCTCTGCTGACCTGGTTCTCTGCCTCTACAGCAGCTCTGCTGACCTGGTCCCTTGGCTCTAAAGTAGCTCTGCTGACCTGGTTCTCTCCCTCTGAAGCATCTTTGCTGACCTGGTTCTCTCGCTCTAAAGTAGCTCTACTGACCTGGTTTCTCTGGCTCTACAGCAGCTCTGCTGACCTGGTTCTCTGGCTCTAGAGCAGCTCTGCTGACTTGGTTCTTAGGCTCTAGAGCAGCTCTGCTGACCTGGTGCTCTGGCTCTAAAGCAGCTCTGCAGACCAGGTTTCTCTGGCTCTAGAGCAGCTCTGCTGACCTGGTTCTCTGGCTCTACAACAGCTCAGCTGACCTGGTTCTCTGGCTCAAAGAGGCTCTGCTGACCCGGTTCTATGGCTCTAAAGCAGTTCTGTTGACCTGGTTCTCTGGCTCTAGAGCAGCTCTGCTGACCTGGTCCCTTGGCTCTAAAGCAACTCTGCTGACCTGGTTCTCTCCCTCTAAAGCAGCTCTTCTGACCTGGTTCTCTTGCTCTAAAGCAGATCTACTGACCTGGTTTCTCTGTCTCTACAACAGCTCTGCTGACCTGGTTCTCTGGCTCTAGAGCAGCTCTGCTGACCTGCTTCTTAGGCTCTAGAGCAGCTCTGCTGACCTGGTGCTCTGGCTCTAAAGCAGCGTTGCTGACCTGGTTCTTTGGCTCTAAAGCAGCTCTGCTGACCTGGTTCTCTCCCTCTAAATCAGCTTGTTGGAAGGCGGACCCCGAGGAGTCGGTGAGACCACCAAGGGGGGCCCTCTCACTGCACGAAGTAGCCGAGCGCTGCCGAGAAGCCTCCTAAGAGATCCTTCTCCTATCACGTACTAGCACAGTAACACCACCACACCGGACTCAAGGAGGTTGTCTCAAGACAAGCAATTCTTTATCATCAATAAAAGGTTACGAGTTCAATATTTACACGAAGGGATCGAGGGATCCACCAGAAGTCTCAAGGTCTCTTTGGAAGGGTAGGGGTAGCGGGGCAGTCTTTGGCAGGAATGTGGTACGAGGGTACCTGGGGCCCAGTTCTTATCCTCAAGCTGGAGGACCTCCGATCTCGGAGGGGTCGAGCCGCGACGGCGTCAGCAGGGCTCTGGCGTACAGTTCGTGGAGAGCCGCGATTCAATCAGCAGGGCTCTCAAGATGGTTTCTGCTCAGCTCGAGCCGCGACGTCGTCAGCAGGGCTCCGAGGAAGGTTTCAGCGAGGTTGGGCCGCGACAGCGTCTGCAGGGCTCCGATGTTCCAGGTGGTTCAGAAAGGGTTCACAAGAGGGAGCCGCGACGCAGTCAGCAGGGCTCGTGATGGTTCCGACAAGAGTTCTTCTCCGTAGGGTCAGCCGCGATTCGATCAGCAGGGCTCTCGACTCCGGGATACAACTGCCGAGCTGTGGTGGGGTCGCCCCAGATATAGGTCTGGAGCCCTTTGATGTCCGGACCTATGCGCCCGAGGGGGCGGAGTGGCCGGGTGGAGGTGGCCAGACGCCCAGCAGGAGAGGCGCCAGGCCCATGGGAGTTGCAGGGCGATCACACCTCGAGAGGGGAGGACAGTTGGGGGTCCCATCGATACCGTCCTCCGCCGGGGGCGATGAATGGTTCCTGCGGCACCCCCTGGCCAGTTCGTGGTGCCTCGATGTCGGGGCTTCGCTGGGGTCGAGGCCGGGTTGAGCGGGGTCGCGCCGGCTGGTGCACGGTGTGACGTGGATGCCAACAAGATGGCGGAGCCACCAGGAGCATGCGACCACGTGCAGCTCCGGGTGAAGGGCCTTGGTGCAGTCCAGACGGGTGGCCCGTGACGGCCGGGGCGGGGGACGGCCACAATCCAGGGGTTTAAGGACCACGCCACGAGGCCGGGTCCAACAGGCGTCCCCCCCAGCCGAAGGCATGGAGAGTCACCCATCTCCTTGGGGATTCTCCTCGTCAAGGCGGAAGAAGCGGGACAGGCCGTCGGCGTTGGCGTGGTCATTGCCGGGCCGGTGTTCGACGTCAAAGTCCATCCCTTGTAGCGAGATGGACCATCGCAGCAGCTTGGGGTTCTCGCCCCGCATTCGCATTAACCATTGCAAGGGCCGGTGTTCGGTCTGGACGCGGAAGTGGGCGCCAAAGAGGTAGGGCCGGAGCTTCTTGAGGGCCCACACCACAGTGAAGGCCTCGCGCTCAATAGTGCTCCAGCGTTGCTCCCGGGGCAGTAGTCGCCGGCTGATGAAGGCCACTGGTCGGTCGAGCCCCTTTTCGTCAGTTTGGGAGAGGACGGCCCCGATCCCATACTCGGAGGCGTCCGTCTGTACCACGAACTCCTTCTGGTAGTCCGGGGCCTGCAGCACCGGAGCAGTACACATGGCCGTTTTGAGGGTGTCGAAGGCTGTTTGGCAGCGGGGTGTCCAGTGTACCTTCTTGGGCTGCTTTTTGGACGTTAACTCTGTGAGGGGGCCAACAATGCTCCCATAGTCTCGGATAAACCGCCGGTAGTATCCGGTGAGGCCCAGGAAGGCCCGGACAGCGGTCTGGGTAGTGGGGGGTTCCCAGGTCTGGATGGCATCTATCTTCGCTTGGAGGGGGGCCACCTGCCCGCTCCCCACTTGATGGCCCAGGTAGGTCACGGATCCGTGGCCGATTTGGCATTTGCTGGCCTTGATTGTGAGTCCGGCCCGCTGGAGGGCGGCCAGGACGGCCTTCAGGTGGAGGAGGTGCTCGGCCCAGTGGTTGCTGTACACGGCAATGTCATCTAAGTAGGCCGCGCTGAAGGCCTCAAGCCCGGCCAAAACCTTGTTCACCAGTCTTTGGAAGGTGGCCGGGGCGTTCTTCATTCCGAAGGGCATCACCCGAAAGTGGTAATGCCCATCCGGAGACGAAAAGGCGGATCTTTCTTGGGCGCCGGGGGTGAGCTGGATTTGCCAGTACCCGGCGGTGAGGTCCAGCGTGCTCAAGTAGCGAGCGGCCCCTAGGCGGTCGATGAGTTCGTCGGCCCGGGGTATCGGGTGTGCGTCCGTCTTGGTTACTACATTCAGGGCTCGGTAGTCCACGCAGAATTGCAACTCCGGGGGGTGACCGGGAGCTGCGGCCTTGGGCACCAGGACGACAGGGCTGGCCCACGGGCTGTCGGAAGGCTCGATGACCCCCAGGGCCAGCATCTTTGCTACTTCGGCCTGGATGCAGGCCTGCACTCGGTCAGGCACCCGGTAGGCTCTGTGTCGTATGGGGGGGCTCTCCCCGGTGTCAACGTCGTGGACGCACCAGTGGGTCACCCCCGGGGTGAGAGAGAAGAGGGCTGCGTAGTCCCGCAGTAATCGCTGGCAGTCGTTGCGCTGTTCCGGGGTCAGGGACGAGGCGAGTTGGACCCCTTCGATCGATCCATCGTGAAGGTCGGATTGCAAGAGGTCGGGCAAGGGCTCGGAGTCGTCCTCGCCCCCCTCGTCGGTCGCCAGCAGCAGGCTCAGTTCAGTCCGGGCGAAGTGGGGTTTTAGCCTGTTAGCATGTAGGACCCGGAGGGGGTTCCGGGGGGACTCCAGATCAACCAAGTAGGTGACGGGACTTTTCTTCTCCACCACCTTGAAGGGCCCGGTCCACTTGTCCTGGAGGGCGCCGGGTTCGACCGGGGCCATGACCCATACTTTCTGACCTGGCTCGAATTCTACAGTAGACGTGTTGCGATCGTACCACCGCTTCATGTCCTCCTGGCTGGCCTCGAGGTTTGCTTCGGCTATGGCTCGGAACTTGCGGGTCTGGTTTCGGAGGGTCAGGAGGTATCGGTAGACGTCTGGAGGGGCGCCTCGGGGCTTCATCTCCCAGCCCTCCTTGACCAGGCTGAGCGGTCCGCGGACCGGGTGTCCATACAATAGTTCAAACGGGCTGAACCCCAGGGACTTCTGCGGGACCTCCCGATAGGCAAACAGGAGGCAGGGCAGCAGGACATCCCATTTCCGCCTGAGGGGTTCTTCCAGGCCCTGGATCATCCCTTTCAATGTTCGGTTGAACCGCTCAACCAGTCCGTTCCCCTGAGGGTGATATGGGGTCGTGAACTTGTATGTGACCCCGCACTGTTGCCACAGGGACCGCATGTACCTGGAGATAAAGTTCGTGCCGCGGTCGCTCACCACTTCGCTGGGGAATCCCACTCGGGAGAAGATCCCCATCAAGGCCCGGCCTACCACAGGGGCCGTTATAGTTCTGAGCGGGACTGCCTCCGGGTACCTGGTGGCGTGGTCCACGAGGACCAGGATGAAGCGGTGGCCCAGGGCGGTTTGGGGGTCCAGGGGTCCCACAATGTCGATTCCGACTCGTTCAAACGGGGTGCTGACGGCGGGAAAGGGCTGGAGGGGGGCCTTGACCCGACCCCCCGTCTTTCCGCTGGCTTGGCAGGTCTGGCAGGACCGGCAGTGGTTGTCCACATCTCTCCGCATCCGGGGCCAGTAGAAGTGGGTCACCAGACGACTGTACGTTTTGTCTTGCCCCAAGTGTCCGGCGAGGGGCACATCATGGGCCAGGTTGAGAAGGAACTCCCGGAAGCGGAGGGGGACCACCAACACGCGGCTGGCCCCGAGTTCTGCTATTTTCTGTTCACTGTACAACAGGCCCTCGGCCCAGTAGATCCAGTGGGTGCCGGTCTGGTCACCATTGGCTTGCGCGGTCGCCTGTTGTCGGACCCCTTCGAGAGAGGGACAGGACTGTTGCTCTTGCTGGAACTGCTCTCGGGTGGGGCCCCCTTCGTGTTGCCATTGCGTCAGCTCTGGTAGGGCGCTCGGAGAAGCCATCTCTTCGGGGGAGGATTCGCTGGGCCCAGGGTCGGTGTCCGCCTCCTCCTCGCTGCTGGCGGGAGGGGGTGTGAGCCCCTCGGGTCGGGCGGTCCCGGAGGTCGAGGATGAGCGGGGGGCCTGGGCGGTCATGGACCGGGTGATGGCGCAGGCCCAATCAGCCAGTCCCAACATTCGGAGGTGCTCTCGTCGTTCTACTTGAGCCCAGGGGGAACTCTCCAAGTCGTTCCCCAGGAGGCAGTCGACCGGGGCGTCGTCGCGCACTGTCACCTTCAGCAGGCCCGTCACCCCTCCCCACTCGAAGGGGACCAGGGCCATCTGGCATAGGCTTTCACTGTTGTCGGCCGTCCGTACAGGGCACAGCACATTCGGTAGAATCTGTTCAGGGGTCACCAGGTGGCAGCGGACAGCGGTGATACTGGCGCCGGTGTCGCGAAGGGCTTCGGCCCGTTGTCCGTTGACCGTGACCTGCTGCCGGTACTTCTGGGTGTTGGTTGGGATGGGGGTGCAGGGTACCATCTCCCGGCTACCCAGGCAGACCAGGGACATGGCTGCCGGCTCCCACTCAGTGTTTTCTCGGTCGAGGGCCTCTTCTTCCTCTTCTCCTCCCCCCAAGGCGGCGGCTGTCAGCTGCCGGGGCGGGGGCCCGCCGGCCCCGTTTCTTCGGTTCAGAGGGCAGGCCGGGTCGCTGGCAAAGTGTCCGGTTTGTTGGCAGCCATAGCAGGTCACTGGTGGCCGTGGTCCGGGTCGGGCCGGGCCCACCCTTCGCGCTAGGCTCGGGGAGAGAGGTGGCTGCGGTGGCCCTCGAGGGGGGCTCCTGGGGGCCCAAGCGGGAGGGTCTCGGTTCCTGTTCGGCCCTCCCCCCCCACCGCGCTGGCGTGGGGGTCCGTTGGGGTTCCTCTGGTACTCCCCCATTGAGTTCCGGGGGACCCGGGAGTTGACCCATCGATCGGCCTCGACGGCAAGTTTTCGCGGGTCAGTCATTTTGCTGTCGAGGAGGTGCTGTCTCAGTTCCACGAAGCAATTGTTGGAAAGATGTTCCCACACGATGAGGTCGACCAGCTGCCCGTAGGTGGTTACTTTGCTGCCTTTGATCCACCCTTCTAGGGCCCGACTGAAAAAGTCCACATATTGCACCCATGTGGTACCCGGGATTTTCTTGCAGTCTCGGAACCGCTGGCGGTACATCTCCGCTGTTAGCCCGTAGCGGGTGAGCAGGGCCTCCTTCATGTGATCGTAGGAGGTCATCACCTCCTCCGGTAGCTGGAGCAGCGTGTCCCGCCCTTCACTTAGGAATCGCCCCCACAGGCCTGCACCCCAGTCTTTTCGGGGCACTCGATGGGAGGTCATGGCCACCTCGTAGGCCTTGAACCATTGTTGGATATCGTCATTCTTGTAATACTCCTTGACGACCTCCTTCGGGATATGTACCTTGGCCTCAGGAGGCGGTAGAGTGTCTCTAGTACTGGGGGCGTTGGTCCCTCCGTTCTTGGCCTTGATCTCGAGCTCCTTGAGACTGCGCTCGTGCTCAAGAGTTAGTTTCTTTTCCTCCAACTCCCGGTGTCGTCTCTTCTCTTCTATCTCTTCTTGAAGGCGTAGCTGCTCGAGGGCCAGTTTCTTTTCTGCCAGCTGGAGTTCGCCGTCCAGTCGCAGTCGGGCGAGCTCTAGCTCGTGGCTCCGGACCTTTTCCCGCTCTCTTATTTCTTCTTCGGAGAGGCCGGTTTCTAGGCTCTTTCTTCCTCCGGTTGCCGGGGTCAGTGCGGTTGCTGTGGTCTCCATCAGGGGCAAGGGCCCTTCTTCCTGGGAGGGGCCTGCCCCGGCCTCCACCCATGCCCTCAGAGCTTTCTGCATCTCTTCCTTGGTACCGAGGCTGGTGGTTGCAATGCCTTTGTCTCTGCAGAACTGTTTTAATTCTTTGTGCGTATATTCTTCCAGCCGTTCGGGCTGGAACTCCATTGTCGCGTTGTTTTCCTGGCTGCTCATGATGCTATTCGTTTGGATGGGTAGCTAGTGGGTACTGGCTGGTACGTACTGTGTTTGGCTCGGATCCCGTCGCTGGCCACCAAATGTTGGAAGGCGGACCCCGAGGAGTCGGTGAGACCACCAAGGGGGGCCCTCTCACTGCACGAAGTAGCCGAGCGCTGCCGAGAAGCCTCCTAAGAGATCCTTCTCCTATCACGTACTAGCACAGTAACACCACCACACCGGACTCAAGGAGGTTGTCTCAAGACAAGCAATTCTTTATCATCAATAAAAGGTTACGAGTTCAATATTTACACGAAGGGATCGAGGGATCCACCAGAAGTCTCAAGGTCTCTTTGGAAGGGTAGGGGTAGCGGGGCAGTCTTTGGCAGGAATGTGGTACGAGGGTACCTGGGGCCCAGTTCTTATCCTCAAGCTGGAGGACCTCCGATCTCGGAGGGGTCGAGCCGCGACGGCGTCAGCAGGGCTCTGGCGTACAGTTCGTGGAGAGCCGCGATTCAATCAGCAGGGCTCTCAAGATGGTTTCTGCTCAGCTCGAGCCGCGACGTCGTCAGCAGGGCTCCGAGGAAGGTTTCAGCGAGGTTGGGCCGCGACAGCGTCTGCAGGGCTCCGATGTTCCAGGTGGTTCAGAAAGGGTTCACAAGAGGGAGCCGCGACGCAGTCAGCAGGGCTCGTGATGGTTCCGACAAGAGTTCTTCTCCGTAGGGTCAGCCGCGATTTGATCAGCAGGGCTCTCGACTCCGGGATACAACTGCCGAGCTGTGGTGGGGTCGCCCCAGATATAGGTCTGGAGCCCTTTGATGTCCGGACCTATGCGCCCGAGGGGGCGGAGTGGCCGGGTGGAGGTGGCCAGACGCCCAGCAGGAGAGGCGCCAGGCCCATGGGAGTTGCAGGGCGATCACACCTCGAGAGGGGAGGACAGTTGGGGGTCCCATCGATACCGTCCTCCGCCGGGGGCAATGAATGGTTCCTGCGGCACCCCCTGGCCAGTTCGTGGTGCCTCGATGTCGGGGCTTCGCTGGGGTCGAGGCCGGGTTGAGCGGGGTCGCGCCGGCTGGTGCACGGTGTGACGTGGATGCCAACAAGATGGCGGAGCCAAGAGGAGCATGCGACCACGTGCAGCTCTGGGTGAAGGGCCTTGGTGCAGTCCAGACGGGTGGCCCGTGACGGCCGGGGCGGGGGACGGCCACAATCCAGGGGTTTAAGGACCACGCCACGAGGCCGGGTCCAACACAGCTCTGCTGACCTGGTTCTCTGCCTCTAGAGCAGCTCTGCTGACCTGTCTCTCTGGCTCTAGAGCAGCTCTGCTGACCTGGTTCTCTGGCTCTAAAGCAGCTCTGTTGACTTGGTTCTCTCCCTCTAAAGCAGCTCTGCTGACCTGGTTTCTCTGGCTCGAGAGCAGCTCTGCTGACCTGGTTCTCTGGCTCTAAAGCAGATCTGATGACCTGGTTCTCTCCCTCTAACGCAGCTCTGCTGACCTGGTTTCTCTGGCTCTACAGCAGCTCTGCTGACTTGGTTCTCGGCCTCTAGAGCAGCTCTGCTGACCTGGTCCCTTGGCTCTAAAGTAGCTCTGCTGACCTGGTTCTCTCCCTCTGAAGCAGCTCTGCTGACCTGGTTCTATTGCTCTAAAGTAGCTCTACTGACCTGGTTTCTCTGGCTCTACAGCAGCTCTGCTGACCTGGTTCTCTGGCTCTAGAGCAGCTCTGCTGACTTGGTTCTTAGGCTCTAGAGCAGCTCTGCTGACCTGGTGCTCTGGCTCTAAAGCAGCTCTGCTGACCTGGATCTATGGCTCTAAAGCAGCTCTGCTGACCTGGTTCTCTGGCTCTAGAGCAGCTCTGCTGACCTGGTTCTCTGGCTCTAAAGCAGCTCTGCTGACCTTGTTCTCTCCCTCTAAATCAGCTCTGCTGACCTGGTTCTCTGCCTCTAGAACAGCTCTGCTGACCTGGTTCTTAGGCTCTAGAGCAGCTCTGCTGACCTGGTGCTCTGGCTCTAAATCAGCTCTGCTGACATGGTTCTATGGCTCTAAAGCAGCTCTTCAGACCTGGTTCGCTGGCTCTAGAGCAGCTCTGCTGACCTGGTTCTCTGGCTCTAAAGCAGCACTGCTAACCTGGTTCTCCCCCTCTAAATCAGCTCTGCTGACCTGGTTCTCTGCCTCAAGTGCAGCTCTGGTGACCTGGTTCTCTGGCTCTAGAGCAGCTCTGCTGTCCTGGTTCTCTGGCTCTTAAGCAGCTCTGCTGACCTCGTTCTCTCCCTCTAAAGCAGCTCTGCTGACCTGGTTCTCTGGCTCTAAAGCAGCACTGCTAACCTGGTTCTCCCCCTCTAAATCAGCACTGCTGACCTGGTTCTCTGCCTCAAGAGCAGCTCTGGTGACCTGGTTCTCTGGCTCTAGAGTAGCTCTGCTGACCTGGTTCTCTGGCTCTAAAGCAGCTCTGCAGAACTCGTTCTCTCCCTCTAAAGCAGCTCTGCTGACCTGGTTTCTCTGGCTCTAGAGCAGCTCTGCTGACCTGGTTCTCTGGCTCTAAAGCAGCTCTGATGACCTGGTTCTCTCCCTCTAATGCAGCTCTGCTGACCTGGTTCTCTGCCTCTAGAGCAGCTCTGCTGACCTGGTCCCTTGGCTCTAAAGTAGCTCTGCTGACCTGGTTCTCTCCCTCTGAAGCATCTCTGCTGACCTGGTTCTCTCACTCTAAAGTAGCTCTACTGACCTGGTTTCTCTGGCTCTACAGCAGCTCTGCTGACCTGGTTCTCTGGCTCTAGAGCAGCTCTGCTGACTTGGTTCTTAGGCTCTAGAGCAGCTCTGCTGACCTGGTGCTCTGGCTCTAAAGCAGCTCTGCTGACCAGGTTTCTCTGGCTCTAGAGCAGCTCTGCTGACCTGGTTCTCTGGCTCTACAACAGCTCTGCTGACCTGGTTCTCTGGCTCAAAGAGGCTCTGCTGACCCGGTTCTATGGTTTTAAAGCAGTTCTGCTGACCTGGTTCTCTGGCTCTAGAGCAGCTCTGGTGACCTGGTCCCTTGGCTCTAAAGCAACTCTGCTGACCTGGTTCTCTCCCTCTAAAGCAGCTCTGCTGACCTGGTTCTCTTGCTCTAAAGCAGATCTACTGACCTGGTTTCTCTGTCTCTACAACAGCTCTGCTGACCTGGTTCTCTGGCTCTAGAGCAGCTCTGCTGACCTGCTTCTTAGGCTCTAGAGCAGCTCTGCTGACCTGGTGCTCTGGCTCTAAAGCAGCTCTGCTGACCTGGTTCTTTGGCTCTAAAGCAGCTCTGCTGACCTGGTTCTTTGGCTCTAAAGCAGCTCTGCTGACCTGGTTCTCTCCCTCTAAATCAGCTCTGCTGACCTGGTTCTCTGCCTCTAGAGCAGCTCTGCTGACCTGTCTCTCTGGCTCTAGAGCAGCTCTGCTGACCTGGTTCTCTGGCTCTAAAGCAGCTCTGCTGACCTGGTTCTCTCCCTCTAAAGCAGCTCTGCTGACCTGGTTTCTCTGGCTCAAGAGCAGCTCTGCTGACCTGGTTCTCTAGATCTAAAGCAGCTCTGATGACCTGGTTCTCTCCCTCTAACGCAGCTCTGCTGACCTGGTTTCTCTGGCTCTACAGCAGCTCTGCTGACTTGGTTCTCGGCCTCTAGAGCAGCTCTGCTGACCTGGTCCCTTGGCTCTAAAGTAGCTCTGCTGACCTGGTTCTCTCCCTCTGAAGCAGCTCTGCTGACCTGGTTCTATCGCTCTAAAGTAGCTCTACTGACCTGGTTTCTCTGGCTCTACAGCAGCTCTGCTGACCTGGTTCTCTGGCTCTAGAGCAGCTCTGCTGACTTGGTTCTTAGGCTCTAGAGCAGCTCTGCTGACCTGGTGCTCTGGCTCTAAAGCAGCTCTGCTGACCTGGTTCTATGGCTCTAAAGCAGCTCTGCTGACCTGGTTCTCTGGCTCTAGAGCAGCTCTGCTGACCTGGTTCTCTGGCTCCAAAGCAGCTCTGCTGACCTTGTTCTCTCCCTCTAAATCAGCTCTGCTGACCTGGTTCTCTGCCTCTAGAACAGCTCTGCTGACCTGGTTCTTAGGCTCTAGAGCAGCTCTGCTGACCTGGTGCTCTGGCTCTAAAGCAGCTCTGCTGTCCTGGTTCTATGGCTCTAAAGCAGCCCTGCTGACCTGGTTCTCTGGCTCTAAAGCAGCTCTGATGACCTGGTTCTCTCCCTCTAAAGCAGCTCTGCTGACCTGGTTTCTCTGGCTCTAGAGCAGCTCTGCTGACCTGGTTCTCTGGCTCTAAAGCAGCTCTGCTGACCCGGTTCTATGGCTCTAAAGCAGCTCTGCTGACCATGTTCTCTGGCTCTAGAGCAGCTCTGCTGACCTGGTCCCTTGGCTCTAAAGCAGCTCTGCTGACCTGGTTCTCTCCCTCTAAAGCAGCTCTGCTGACCTGGTTCTCTTGCTCTAAAGCAGCTCTACTGACCTGGTTTCTCTGGCTCTACAGCAGCTCGGCTGACCTGGTTCTCCGGCTCTAGAGCAGCTCTGCTGACCTGGTTCTGAGGCTCTAGAGCAGCTCTGCTGATCTGGTGCTCTGACTCTAAAGCAGCTCTGATGACCTGGTTCTATGGCTCTAAAGCAGCTCTGCTGACCTGGTTCTCTGGCTCTAGAGCAGCTCTGCTGACCTGGTTCTCTGGCTCTAAAGCAGCTCTGCTGACCTGGTTCTCTCCCTCTAAATCAACTCTGCTGACCTGGTTCTCTTCCTCTAGAGCAGCTCTGCTGACCTGGTTCTATGGCTCTAAAGCAGCTCTGGTGACCTGGTTCTCTGGCTCTAGAGCAGCTCTACTGGCCTGGTTCTCTGGCTCTAGAGCAGCTCTGCTGACCTGGTTCTCTGGCTCTAAAGACGTTCTGCTGACCTGGTTCTCTCCCTCTAAAGCAGCTCTGCTGACCTGGTTTCTCTGGCTCTAGAGCAGCTCTGCTGACCTGGTTCTATGGCTCTAAGCATCTCTGCTGACCTGGTTCTCTGGCTCTAGAGCAGCTCTGCTGACCTGGTTCTATGGCTCTAAAGCAGCTCTGCTGACCTGGTCCCTTTGCTCTAAAGCCGCTCTGCTGACCTGGTTCTCTCACTCTAAAACAGCTCTGCTGACCTGGTTCTCTCGCTCTAATGCAGCTCTGCTGACCTGGTTCTCTACCTCTAAAGCAGCTCTGCTGACCTGGTTTCTCTGGCTCTAGAGCAGCTCTCCTGACCTGGTTCTCTGGCTCTAGAGCAGCTTGCTGACCTAGTTCTTAGGCTCTAGAGAATCTCTGTTGACCTGGTTCTCTGCCTCTGGAGCAGCTCTGCTGATCTGGTTCTCTGGCTCTAAAGCAGCTTTGCTGACCTGGTTCTATGGCTCTAAAGCAGCTCTGCTGACCTGGTTCTCTGGCTCTAGAGCAGCTCTGCTGACCTGGTTCTCTGGCTCTAAAGCAGCTCTGCTGACCTGGTTCTCTCACTCTAAAGAGCTCTGCTGACCTTGTTCTCTGGCTCTAAAGCAGTTCTGCTGACCTGGTTCTCTGCCTCTAGAGCAGCTCTGCTGACCTGGTTCTATGGCTCTCAAGCAGCTGTTCTGACCTGGTTCTCTGGCTCTAGAGCAGCTCTGCTGACCTGGTTCTCTGGCTCTAAAGCAGTTCTGCTGACCTGGTTCTTTCCCTCTAAAGCAACTCTGCTGACCTGGTTTCTATGGGTCTACAGCAGCTCTGCTGACCTGGTTCCCAGCCTCTAGAGCAGCTCTGCTGACCTGGGTCTCTGGCTCTAGAGCAGCTCTGCT